>NC_051315.1:42815732-43440732 GCF_015220235.1 Choloepus didactylus
CAAGGATGGTGATAAAATGTACAAATAGAAGAAAGTTTTTACTTGAGGGAGAATAATTGAATGTCACCATTGCAAGGTGCTGAAAATGGGATGGTATATGGGAAAAAATATTATCAATGCAAACTGGCATCTACGGTTAACAGTAACATTGTAATGTTCTTTCATTAATTGTAACAAAGGCAATTAACCAAAACTAAATGTCAATAGAGGGGGGTATAAGGGAGGGGTATTGGATTCCTGTTGTTGTTGCTGTTTCTCTTTTTTGTCTTTTCTCCTCTTTTTCTTTCTTTGTGGAAGAAATGGAAATGTTCTCATATAGATTGTAGTGGTGAATGCATAACAATGTGATTTTACCGGAAACCATTGATTGTACACTTAGGATGGATTATATGGTGTGTGAATAAAAGTGTTTAAAAAATAGAGTATAAAGTGCTGGAGGAGATGTAGAGAGAAAGATATACCTATTCACTGTTGGTGGGGATGTAGAATGGTGCAGCCCTTCTGGAGAACAGTTTGGTGGTCCCCAGGAGAGTAAGTATAGGGTTGCCACGTGATCCTGCAAGGCTTTCTAACTGTTAAAAGGAGTGCTGAGTGGTATGGAATATCGTCACCAGATTTTGTAGGTCCTGTACCATATTGCTAAATTGCTCTCCAATGTGATTGTTCTCATTTACAGTCTTACCAACTATTCATGAACTCTATAACCAATACATCTTAAACAACACGTGGTTTTGTTAGATCTTTAAAATTTTGGGCCAGTATATTCACCGTGAAATGTTATTTTGCTCATTCTAGTGAAGTTGAGCATTTTTATGTGTAATTATTAGTTTGATTTAAATTCTGTTATCTATAACATTGATTTGTAGTTCTTTGATTATTTTGGATATATCTTTTATGAGTTATGTATTTTATAATTATTTTCTCCCAGTTTTTGACTTGTCTTTAAACATTTATGTGAGTTTATGTCTTATAGCTGCTTTCAGTTTCTTGTTAAATTTATTGATCTTTTCCTTTAAAATTAGTTTCTTGTTTTTGTTTAAGGAATGTGTACTTAATATATAGTACTATAAGGACGTGCTTTCTGTTTTCTAAATGTTGTAAAGACTTGCTTTTTTCTTTTCAGTCTGTAATCCTTTTCAAATACATTTTTCTACATTTGTGAGGTAATGATTTAACTCCATCTTTTACCACAATGATAGTCAATTTTCCTAGAAGAAATAGTCCATATTGTCTACATCAACCTGTAATGCCACTTCCATCTTCACAGGTTTCTATTAATACTTTCTTCTGTTTTTAGGCTTTTACTTCAGTTGAGAGGTCTACCTGTCTATCCCTGCAACAATACCTTACTGTTTTAATTAATAGATTTTTACAATTAAGTCATGCTAGCTACTGGGCCTAGAACCAACCCCCCCCCATCATTATTTTTCAAAACTTTCTTGGTTATTTTTGGTCCTTTGATACTCCATATGAATTTTAGGATCAGCTTATCAAGTTCTAGAAAAATATCGAAATGCTGATTGGATTTGTACCAAACTTTTAGATTTGTTTGCGGGACTTGCCATCTTCATGATATTGAATCTTCCCATTTCTAGATATCTTTGAATTTTTTCTTGTTTTATTTTGCTTTCTAGGACACCCATACATGTTGAATAAAAAGTTGACTGTATCTTATTCTGTACTTTAAAAGGAACAATTCATTTTTACCATTAAATATGAATCAGATTAGTTTTTATTTTTAACTTCTGGAAATGATTATAACAGATCTTGTCAGAATTATATAAAATATGATTATTTATTATACTTGCTTTTTAAAAATTTACCTTTTCTGATAGGCCAAATACTGGCTCCCCAAAAAATCTTTTCTATTCCTGGGACCTTAGTATATTACCTTATATTGCAAAAAGGACTTTGTGGATGTGATTAAGTTAAGGATCTTGAGATGGGGAGATTATCCTGGATTGTCCAGATGGGCCCAGTGTGAAGCAGGAGGCTCAGAGAAGGAGATGTGATGATGAAAGCCCAGATTATATTAATGTGGCCACAAGCCAAGGAATGCAGTAAACCTCTAGAGTCTTGAAAAGGCAAGGCATGGATTCCCTCCTAGAGCCTCTAGAAAGAATGCAGCTCTACCAGTACATTGATCTTTTTTTTTTTTAAATTCAGTTTTATTGAAATATATTCACATACCGTACAATCATCCATGGTATACAATCAGCTGCTCATGGTACGATGATATAGTTATGCATTCATCACCACAATCTATTTCTGAACATTTTCTTTACATCAGGAAAGAATCAGAATCAGAATAAAAAATAAAAGTAAAAAAAGAACACCCAAACCATCCCCCCCATCCCACCCTATTTGTCATTTAGTTTTTGTCTCCACTTTTCTACCACACACTAGACAAAGGGAGTGTGATCCACAAGGCCTTCACAATCACACTGTCACCCCTTGTAATCTACATTATTATGCAGTCGTCTTCAAGAGTCCAGACTACTGGGTTGGAGTTTGGTAGTTTCAGGTATTTACTTCTAGCTGTTCTGATACATTAAAACCTAAGAAGTGTTATCTATATAGTGCATAAGAATGTCCACCGGAGTGACCTCTTGACTCCACTTGAAATCTCTCAGCCACTGAAAGTCCAATACATTGATCTTAAACTTGAAAGACCCATTTCAAACTTCTGACCTCCAGAACTCATTATTTAGATAATTACTTTGTATTCATTTAAGCCGTTTTTTAGAATATCGGCAGCAATAGAAAACTAATAACACCTTCTGATGAAATTCTTTGGAAGACTCTGATCTGACTCAGTGTGAGGAAGAAAATGATATCAAATAATAAATGTATTGTTATCAGGTTGATCTTTAAATCTAGCGCATTTAAAGGAGGTTCAGTCTTACCAGTTATGGATATACAGTATTAGTAGCCAGGAATTAGTAACCTGCAGTACGGTTTGCCACAAGTCCCTGGAGATTGGGACAAGACTTGGCCTGGATGAAGATAGGGAGGCAGCTGTATTAAGTCCTGGGCTAGGTGTTTGAAGACTTGAAAGTCACTTACTTACAATAGTGCTTCCAGCAAAGCCAGTTCACCTCTGAGGAATGTGGTATCCTTTTGTGTGTGACGGGTTTATAGTGTGTCTTACCTTCCGTGGTTATTGGGAGAAACATGTAAGAGCTCGTGTATAAACTGTCAAGTGACATACAGAGGAGCATGGTGCGGGGCATTCTACTCCCTGTGGCCAACGGAGAGAGCTAGTACTGGAAAGGGGAAATAGATTTGTAATGAAAGTGGATGAGACCCTTTCTAGTTGTGGTTATTACATTATGTTGGATATTGACTTGAAAAGGTTGCAAGTCACCTCCAGTGCAGTTGAGAGGGCTGGGAAGCTTTAAACTATTTGGAGGAGAAAGAAAGGAAAAAAAATGCCCTGCAGATGGTCTGCTGGAAAATGCAGAGAAATCTCCATTTTGCCACAAATTGTCTGTTCAAACCAGTTATTTAATTTATCCAACACTCAGTTGTTTCATCTGTAAAACAAGGATATTTCTAATAGCTTTGCTGAACTCTTGGGAAGTTAAAATGAAATAATATGATGAAAATACCCAGACCAATATACTTATGTTTTCAACTTTGGTATTCACATTTCTGACAATTTTGTGAGACCTTCACCTAGTTATTAAAAGCTTAAGTAGGTTTGAGTGCACTGATTTAGTTTGTTATATATAAAACAAACTAAATCAGTGTACTCTAACCTAACCAGAATGAATCTAGTCTCTTGCCTCTGGCTACCTAGTGGGGTTTAGAAACCAAATGTGGTGTTAAGAAATAAATGGATTATTTCCCTCCCAATTGGATTTCTCTTGTGTGGCCCTCTAGTTTTTGTCCTATTCATGTGATTCTGCACAGGTCTATGCTGATAGTAGAACCAGTCTTTCAAACTATTAACATGGCTGTTTCTTCACTTCAGCTACTTTGCTTTTCTGTCTTCTTGGTGTTCTGGAGGATCTGAGACAGGGACAGGGGTGATCTTTTATAGCTGTGAATCATCTCCTGGGGGCACAGAATGAGATGGGCTGTCCCTGTAAGGGGAAGAGTGGACAATTTGGAAGAATTAGGCACTCATTTTAGGGTGTGCCCTGCGGTTGCTATAGAGAGTACTGGAGGCTAGAACATGGAACAAGAATGAATTACAGGGAAGAGACAGTTAATTCCTTTTTTTTTTTTGTTCCTTCTGCAGGGAAGGGTGATGTGGTAGGAGCTTGGGTACCGGGAGACATCGAGAATGAAACCTTGGCTCTAGCTTGTAGATGCTGGACCTGGGCATGTGACTTTCCCTCATATATCCTCAATTTTCTCTTCCTTAAAATGAGGATATTTGGGGGGCTGAATAGAAACAAGTGAAAAGATTTAGCTCTGAATCTTGTGCATGCAAGCTAGGTGTTTAATAAATACAATACCTATTCTCTTTCCTCTGTTGTACAGCTGCTAATATGAGGTGAAAAATTTTTAAGACTATATGTGGTTTATCATAGCCTCTGTCTGATAGTCTATAGATGATGATATAGCATTATGATTATAGTATATAGATTAAGTGTATACCACCTGTCTTACCAAGGTTAGTTGATTGTTGTCAGCTTACTGTATCGTTAAATTGCATAACATGAAAATTGCTGTAACTATCTTAATTCTGTTCTGGGTGACAATGAAATATCATTGCTAAGAGTAATGAAAGTAATCATTTACAGTGAGACCTAAGGGGTGAAAAGATCTCTGATTATAAAATATCCCTCTCTATTTACTCCTTCAGATTTTTTGTTTGCCAGGTCATACTTGACCAGCTTGTAGAATCTGGCAGCTTCTCAGGAGCCAACACCAGCAATGTTATGGCAATTAATGACTGCAGGTCTTTGGGTAGATCACTTACCTTCTGTGCCGTGTCACATTTTCTCAGCAGAGAGAAAAGTTGAATGCTATATAGAACCGGGCATTCTCCTGGATTATTAACATAACAGCCGCTACTATTCCTTTTACTCTAACAACCATCCAAGCAGAATCTTCATTTTGAAAAAATTTCTTTCTGACTTCCCTGGATGCACTTTGAGAATTTTATACTAGGTTCCACCTACATTAGCTCTCTTTTGGGTGATTGTACGCCATGCTCTTACCACTTAAGAGCCTTTGCATATGCTCTCTGCTCGGCCTGGAATACGTACTTACTCTCACCTTTCCCCAACTCCCCACAACCAACTGAACACCCCCATACTACACACCGTTGACTATTTAGTTTCTTCCAATATTTTAGAACAGGATTTCTTTTTTTTTTTTAATTCAGTTTTATTGAGATATATTCACATACCATAAAATCATCCATGGTATATAATCAACTGTTCACAGTACAATCATATAATTATGCATTCATCACCACAATCTATTTCTGAACATTTTCCTTACACCAGAAAGAATCAGAATAAGAATAAAAGATAAAATAAAAAAAGAATACCAAAACCACCCCCCATCCCACCCTATTTGTCATTTAGTTTTTGTCCCCATTTTTCTACTCATCCATCCATACACTGGATAAAGGGAGTGTGATCCACAAGCTTTTCACAATCACACTGTCACCCCTTGTAATCTACATTATTATACAGTCATCTTCAGGAGTCCAGACTACTGGGTTGGAGTTTGGTAGTTTCAGGTATTTACTTCTAGCTGTTCCAATACATTAAAGCCTAAGAGGTGTTATCTATAGAGTGCATAAGAATGTCCACCAGAGTGACCTCTCGACTCCATTTGAAATCTCTCAGCCACTGAAATTATTTCGTCTCATTTTGCATCCCCCTTTTGGTCAAGGAGATATTCTCAATCCCACGATGCCAGTTCCAGATTCATCCCCGGGAGTCATATCCTATGTTGCCAGGGAGATTTACACCCCTTGGAGTCAAGTCCCACCTATGGGGGAGGGCAGTGAGTTCATCTGCCGAGGTGGCTCAGTTAGAGAGAGAGAGGGCCACATCTGAGCAACAAAGAGGTACTCAGGCGGAGACTCTTAGGCACAATTATATGCAAGTTTAGCCTCTCAGAGCAGGATTTCTTAACCTCAGCGTTATTCATGCTTTGGGTTGGAGAATTCTCTGTTGTGGGAGATGAGGGCTTCCCTTTACATTCTAGAATGTTTAGCAGCATCACTGTCCTCTGTCTACTAGAGTGCCAGTAGCACCTCTCAGACAGGACAACCAAAAATGTCTCCAGACTTTGTTGCATATCCCTGGGAACAAACTTGCCCCTGATTAAGAACCATTGACTGAGAGCTTGCCAAAAATGTTATTTCCTTATTAAGGAAAGCTTCTCTTATCCCCTAAAATAAGTTGTTTATTCATTCTTTACTCATTCTCAAAGCATCCAATCCTACTAGCCTTGTCAGTCTCTTTGGTGGTATATATCATAACTAAAATTAGAATGATTATTCATTTAGGTATTTTGTATTAATTTATCCTGTTAGAATGTTAGTTCAAGGAAGGCAGTGGCTTTTTCTGCCTGGTTCCAACTGTAGCCCTAACGTCTGACACACTGCTTTGCATAAGCCTGGCAATCAAGATGCATTTAAGACTTAATGATCTTCTTTTTGGTTTTGTTCATTTCCTACTTTTGGAAATTAGTATTTTTGAAACTAGTGATTCTTTGAGATCATTAGAGTCCTAACACTGAGTTTTGTTACTACGATTGTGTTTAATCTTTAGCCGTATGGTTCCCTTACTGTGCTCCAAAGCACTGCAGTGAACTCAAAAGAGTTTCAATAAAAACACAACATTTGTGATAAATTCTGTAAACTATTTGCTTGAGTTCACAGTTTTGACATTAGATTGACTTACATTGCCTTTAATTTGCAAAGCTAGGTTTTTGACAGTTGTTATAGTAAAGAGCAACTATCATAAGAAAAATCAACATAGAACAGAACATGAGGATGAGAAACAATATGCTGCCAAACAGGTGCGCACATACCATTATTAGTAAGTAATTGTGTTTTTTTATGAATGACCTATTCTATTTTTTCAATTTATGTGTATTAGCTTTTAAAATGACTACCAAGTTGTTAGGACATAAATAATTAATAAGTTGCTTGAACCTAACTACTTAATGACTAGGACAAGTAGATATTTATTTTGACTAGGATATAGTGAAAAAAAAATTATTTAAATGGAAGAAAACCATGAGCTGAGAAAGTGTGGAAATCTCTGTCTTAGTCAATTTAAGACTAATAATTATTCATTCTAAATAATTTCTTTTCATAGACACTATTTTCCAGTTCTTTATTTAAGAAATACTATATTTTAACAGGTCTGACTGTAATTCTTTATGGCACGATACATCATTATACTTGGTAAAATAATATATGTTAGGAAACTCAAGATAGATATGGATGGCAGTTTTTCTTCTGTCATGATGCTCAGCCCAGAGGTCAAAGAAAATGCAGTTGATTTTAGAAGATTTTCAAGATCACCCAAAATAGATAGAAGACATTTTAGTAGAAATGACCCATTGTTATTTATATTTTTCATTTTTAGAGTGCCTTTCTGTCAATGCTGAACGTGAGCTATCATCCTAAGTGCATATTAGACCCTATCATTATACCTACCAAAGGGTTACTAAGCTACTCATGGATTATTCATATCTTGGCTGTATTAGATAAACTTTTATGAGGATTTATTTGAAACGTGTTTAATATCACTTATCATTAATTGGAAATTCCCTTGTGCTTGCTTTTTCTCTAATTTTTACCTGAGTGTGGCATAGATTCCATAAATATCATTATAATTAAATCACATTTACTTTAGCTGAAAATTCAAATCCTATTTCATTGTTGGGACATTATTTATATTTATTATGGTCTCTATATACTAATCCCAACATTTTGTAGTTATATGAATTACTGCAAAAATAGGTGGAAGGGAATCTTTATGAGTCCTGAAACTAGTAATAAACTTTGCCTATTGGCATCAATCCTTCATTGATAGTATTACACAGAAATTTTCAGTAATAAACCCAAACCTCTTGAAAAGAATTTTTCTATAAAGTTGATTATATTTTTACACTTATATTGTTGCTAGTTCTGGAAAAGTACTACAATGATAGATTAATGAGGTCCATACCATAATTGAGAAGATAAGTATTTCGTTTAGAGGAAATTCAACAATTTATAATTCTCAGTATTAGACATATTTTTTAAAAATTGTAATTATGAGTTGTTAGCCTCTTTTTCATATCCTCTCCTTATTTCATATCCTTACTCTTCACTGCTCTCTCTGAAAACCTCTTTGAAATTCCTAATATTGTTCACAAAATGGATTTGTTAAGAATTTTTATCACTGAGACTTTTTGGACAGATGATTAGAATTCATGTTGGTGAAAATCTTCCTAGTGCTAAATTCTGTTCCTGCACATCTCTTGGAAACTAGAAGCAGCGTATTTGGCAGGTTAAAGGAACTGAGAAATAGGATTTCCTGCCTCTGTTTTTTTTTTCTTTTTCTCTTTCTGTAGTGTTATAATTATATATTATTGTATAGTATCTGGATCATTTTGTGCCTCTGCTAATTAGGTGTTTTTTTTTTTTTTTATGTAAGGGAGTTGTCTTCAGTTTGTTTAATTCATTCCACTGCTGAATTTTTAAAATATAGTTGGTTTTGTTTTGGAGGTAGTGAAATAGGGGTAGGTTAAGATCCATAAGGTTGATAAGAATCCTGTAATTTTCATAAAGTAGTTTGCCAGAAGCAGTTTTTAAATTCCGTACCCTACTCTCTGGAGGATAGCTCTCCTAGAGCTAAATGTTGAAACCATTGTTTCTTTTTTGTTTGTTTGTTTGTTTGTTTGTTTTGAAATCATCATTTTGAAGGTGCCAGGATTTGATATATGTCATAAACTTGTGATAGTTAAAATATTAAATTTCCTAACATAAACATCAAATCTCAAGAGGATCATTTTCAGATATTATTTGTCAAAAGTAATGTGTTCAGAAAAGAAAAAAAAAAAAAAAAACGCAAGTAGTAATTCTGTCCCTCTCATGAAATAGGGCTTTTTGGTAAATGATGTTGTAATGAATAAACAGTCATCTGAAAAAGAAAAGAAATTTGGATCCATACCTCATATCCATGAGATAAATCGCAAATATACTAAGTATTTAAATATAAAAGCATGTGAGAACTGAAGTATTACGTACTAGAAGAAAACATTGAAGAATTGCATTAAAACCTTACATGGTACTGTGAAAAGCTACCTTGATTTCAGTAAGAAGGCATCTTTAGGAAGGTTTGGAATTACTGAGGTGGATAGCTGAAAGGATGAACATGAGTGTGTAGAATAGAAGAGACAGGTGTTGAGAATTTGTGTCGTCCAAAAGGTAGTGCCTCTCATACCTTAGCCATTGATAAAGCAGTTGCTCTTCATTATAGTTGGCATCGGTCATGTCCAGCATGTGAGAATGTTCTGAGGGTCCAAAGGAAATGGAGCACACACTGTTCCAGTAGACTCTAGGAACTGGACAGTATTGTTGGTAGTTGGCAGGTCCTCAGTGCTAGCTGGGGTCAGCGGCTGGGCTCCTCTCATCGTTGGGAGAGGAATTGATACTGGCAATGTCGCACTAGGCAAGTGACTAGATGGGAGACCTAATGCCAAATAGTGGTGGTAGCTTCATAAAAAGGGTGACTTATATTGCTAAGTATCAGAGTAATGTGCTAGTTTAAATTCCTCTTGCTTTTATCTGGTATTAATCAGAGAAACCAGGCAGGATTGTGAACATTTAGCCCATGTGTGTTGGAAACAGAGGCAGAGATTCTGGAATGAAATAAGCTCTGGGGCCAAAGTGCTGGAAAAACATAAAATGATATCGAGAAAGATAACCAGTTTTGGGTGAGGCCACAAACCCACATTGGCATGAATCAATCATTTTCTGTGGTGAAAATGTAGACTTGGGGGGAAATCTCAACAGTGATGAAAGTTTTTTCTGTTTTAAAAGAGGCAGGATATTTTTGTATCTTATACTGAAGATGATTCTCAATGAATCAGTTAGTCTTTCTCCCCTATTCCCATTTTCTTACATTTATTTTCTTCCTGGAATAGTACATTGGTAAAAAAAAAAAAGAGAAAAAGAAAGAAAAAGAGATAAAGCAGAGAATGATTTTGGCTAACAGTTTCTTCCTTATCTCAGTTAATTTTTAATTTTTTGGGTATGCTTGAATATTTGAAAATCCTAATTTGTAATTCTTTTTTTTGAAGTCTTCGCTTTACAGAACAATTATGTATAAATTAATTCTTGGGTATTAAAAATGCATCATGGAATTTAGAATGGTTGAAGCACAATTAAGTTAATACAAATACTACATTAATAGTTATTTTGGTTCTTTAATGCTAAATGGTCACCTTAATCTGTTACTTTCCTGTTTCTTTCACTCATATTAGTGGAAAGGAAAATGTACTTTTAGCAAAAGAAGGCACGTCTAAAACATTTGATTGATTTTAAATATTAACTCAGAAAATAGAGCCATCAGAAGGTGGGGAATCATTCTGAATTAACTATCCTTAAACTTTTGTTTTCAGAGCCCATTTCTTGTAAGCCTGAGTCAGAGATGTAATGGGCAGTCTTTTAAAGCCTTATTATTTTTACACATCTCAGTGTCTGTAAAGCCCGGAAAGCTTTAATTATTTTCTGTTCAAACTGTGCAGTTAACCAAGTACGATGGACATTTTTTTTGTTACAAAATAATTGCTTTTACTTACTCAGTATTGTATTAAAAATAATATTTCCAAGTTTAAAGTTACCTAATTATTATTCTGTGAAAATCATTGAAGAATTTAGTGTTTTGTGTTGCACAGTCAGTCAGCCCTTAAGAAGTCGGGTGGCAAATTCTGGTGAATAGATTGGGACAAAGTCTCAAAGTGAATTAAGTAAGAGTCATAGAAAAAGACTCTCAATTAAAAGTTCTGACATTTAGTATAATGGAGGAAACAGGACTTAAGCTAAGGAAATTAAGTTTTCATTAATATTAATTACTTTAATTTCTTTTTTTTTGAATGCCATTTTACTGAGATGTATTCACACACCATATAATCCATCCAAAGTTTACAGTGGCTCACAATATTATCATATAGTTGTGCATTCATCCCCACAATCAATTTTAGAACATTTTCATCACTCCAAAACAAAGAAAAAAAAATAAAAAGAACACCAAAAACATCCATACCACCCCCCCCCATTATGTATATATTTTTTGGTCTTCATTCTGCTTCTCATCTGCCTATACACTGGATAAAGGGAGGATCAGTCACAAGGTCTGCAAATCACACAGTCCTGATAAAATCTGTAGAGTTATACAATCATCACCAAGAATCAAGTTTACTGGATTACAGTTCAACAGATTCAGATATTGCATTCTAGCCATTCTAATATACTAGAAACTAAAAAGGAATATCTATACTGCATAAGAATAACCTCTAGAATGATCCCTTGACTCTACCTGCAATCTCTTAGCCACTGAAATGTTACCTTGTTCCTTTTCTTTCCCCTTTTTGGTCAACAAGGCTTTCTCAATCTCATGATGCCAGGGCCATGCTCATCCCTGGGAGTCATGTCCTGTGTAGTGGGGAGGGCAGTGAGTTTACCTGCAGAGTTGACTGGGAGAAAGAGGCCACATCCGAGCAACAAAAGAGGCTCTCTGGGGGTGAGTCCCAGGCATAATTACAAGTAGGCCTAGCTTCTCTTTTGCAGGAACAAGCCCGAAAAGGGCAAAGCCCCCAGATCGAGGGCCCAACTCACCAAATCGGGAGTCCCTAGTGCCCGGGAAAACATCAGGAATTCCCCAGGTGGGGAAGTTCAATATTTCCACATTTTTCCCCAGTCTGTCAAAGGACCCCGGGAATACTTCTCCATTTTCTGCCCAGACTACTCCAGGATGCACTGGGGCACTGAATCAACCCATACAGAATAACAAGATCTCATTCCCTACTCAGCTTCGTGCATCATGCTGTCTAAATGAACAGACCACACAGGTCAAACTAGATAGTGTGCCACTGAGAATACATATTCTGCACCAAATAAACATCTCTTAAATGAGAGCCAAAACTCAGGAATAGAGGTGGCTGCTGCAAGAGCCTACAATCTAGGAGCCACCACAACAAGCCTTATTGAACTTTCTGGGCTCCTGCATCACCAACTGCCTAATTTCTGCCCAGGTTGCACACCCCGATAAGCTATGCTCTCGAATTCAATCCTCAGCTTTTGCTCATTATAGTTAATATTAGTGAGGTCTTATTTGTCCATTCATTTCTGGCTTATTCCACTCAATTTAATGTCCTCAGCATTCTCTTAGCTCCATGCCCACATCTTTATTCCCTCCTGCAGCCACTCAGCATTCTGCTACATGTATACACCACAATTCATCCCCCGCCCTGTTCACCCATCCATGCACCCTAGGACACCTCTATCCATTGCAAATCATGAATCCTGCTGCCGTAAATACCAGTGTGTAAATGCCCACTTGTGTCCCGGCTTTCAGTTCTTCCAAGTTGTTGTGCGAGGTGAATCGTGGGAGGAGGGAAGAGACACAAACTAATATAGTATAACTTTACAGAAGAGATTTATTGAATTACAAGACTACAGACATTTATTATTAATAATACAATAGTTGAAAGTAAAGCGGTCTGTCCAGCAGACAAAGGAAAGGAAAAGAAAAAACTCATCAAACTAGGGTTACAAACATTTATCATTAATGACACGATAGTTGAGGGTAAAGCAGTCTGTCCAGCAGACAAAGCAGTCTGTCCAGCAGATAAAGGAAGGAAAAAGAAAAACTCACCATGCTGGGGAAAGCCCCCACATCTGATACTACTGGCTGGAGAAGTCCCTGTTCTTCAGCCTATCAGAGTCTGAGCTGGTGCATGGTCCCAGGCAGAGCGTCCCCTCCTGGGTGAGACCTCTAACTTTTCCTGGGACTCAGGGCAGTGTTTATGGCAGTTTGTCCAGAAGTAGAAGTGCTGTGCTGCACATCCCAAGGAAGGGCTAATTCCTTGGGATGAGCACAAAGACTTTCTTATCTCAGTTTCACTGGCATGTCCACAGCGGGGAACCTACCCCTTGGCAGAGACACAGGTGATCTATTAACTATTATCGAAACTCCTAGGTAAACTGTTAGGCTTCAGTGACTTCCTTTGTTACCCGTATCTTTGGTTCTCATCCCTTTCAGACAGGCTGGCACCTGCTGTCGTGCAGGGCAGCTATCTGGTTATGGTTCATGTTGGTTTGATCCACACATTACACCTTCCTACAATTTCTAACACACAAGTATAAACCAACAGAGTTGCACAATCATATAGCAACCCTATACTTAGCCTCTTGTGGAACCCTTCCCTCCAGAGGGGCTGCACCATACTAATTCCCTACCAAGAGTGAATAGGTGTATCTCTGTCTCCACATCTTCTCCAGCACTTGTATCTTTCTGTTTATTTTTTGAACAGTTTTATTCACACACCATACAATCCATCCTAAGTGAACAATCAATAGTTCCTGGTATGTTATGCATTCATCACCACAATCTATATGAGAACATTTCCATTTCATCCACAAAGAAAAAAGAGGAAAAAAAAAATAAAGAATAAAGAATAAAAAAAGGAGAAATACCACCACTACCAACAAGAATCCCGTACCCCTCCCTTAAATCCCCCTCTGTTGATATTTATCTTTGATGTATTGCCTTTGTTATAATTAATAGAAGGATGTTACAAAGTTACTGTTAACTGCAGACCCTGCTTTGCATTTATTGCATGTTTTCCATATACCATCCCATTTTCAATACCTTGCAATGTGGACATTCACTTGTTCTCCCTTATGTAAAAACTTTATTTCATTTCTACATTTAATCACCATCATTGTCCACTCTAGGTTTTGTTAAGTTGTACAGTTCCAGTTTTTATCCTCTATCTTTCCTTCTTGTGTGATACATGCCCACAGCCTTCCTCTTTCAACCATACTCACAGTCAGCTTTGTTCATTATACTTACAGTATTGAGGTACCATCACATACTCTTGTGATATCCATTTCAGGATCTTTACAATCAATCCTTTTGAATGTCCTGTACTTCTTCAGCATAAAATGCCCGATCTCTACCCTTTTTCTACCTCCTGAAAACCTGTGTTCCCAACTTTAACTCTCAGAGTTTGCTCATTATGGTTAGTTCATATTAGCGAGACCATCCAGAATTTGTCCTTTTGTTTCCGGCTAATTTTGTTCATTATAATGTCCTTGAAGTTTATCCATGTTGCATGCTTCATGACTTTATTCTGTCTTACAGCTGCCTAATATTCCATCATATGTATATACCACAGTTTGTTTATCCACTCATCCATTTATGGACATTTGGGCCATTTCCATCTCTGGGAAATTGTGAATAATGCCACTATGAAAATCAGTGTACAAATGTCCATTCATGCCTTAGCTTTCAGTTCCTTTGAGTATATACCTAGTAATGGGATTGCCAGATCATATGGCAATTCTATACTTAGTTTCCTGAGGATCCACCAAACTGCCTTCCAGAGTGGTTGCACCATTCTGCAGTCCCACCAACAGTGAATAAGTGTGCTTCTTTCTCCACATCCTCTCCAACACTTACAGTTTTCTGTTTTTTTTTTTTTTTTTTTTCGTAATACCCTTCTAGTATTTGTGAGATGGTATCTCATTGTGGTTTTGATTTGCATTTCCCTAATAGCTAGTGAAGTTGAGCATCTTTTCCTGTGTTTTTTGAACCATTTTATTTCCTCTTTGGAAAAGTGTCCCTCCATGTCTTTTGCCCATTTTTTTTTAATTGGGTTGTTTGCCTTTTGTTGCTGAGTTGTAGGATCTCTTTATATATTCTGAATATTAAACCTTTATGTGATACATGGTTTCCAAATATTGTCTCCTATTGCATAGATTGCCTTTTTATTTTCCTGACAAAGTCCTTTGATGTGCAAAAGTATTCAATTTTGAGAAGATCCCATTTATCTGATATTTCTTCTTTCATTGCTCGTGCTTTGGGTGTAAGGTCTAGGAAACCACCTCCTATCACAAGATCTTTAAGATCTTTCCCTACATTTTCTTCTAAAAGTTTTATGGTCTTAGCACTAAAGTTTAGTTCTTTCTTTGATCCTTTTTGAGTTAATTTTTCTTTAAGGTGTGAGATAGGGGCCCTCTTTAATTCTTGTGGTAATGATATCCAGTTCTGCAAATACCATTTGTTGAAGAGGCTTCTCAGTTCCAGTTGAGATGACTTGACTGCCTTATCAAAAATCAGTTGTCCGTAGATGAAAGGGCCTATTTCTGAACACTCAGTTCTATCCATTGGTCATTATACCTGTCTTTTTGCCAATACCATGATGTTTTGACCACTGTAGCTTTGTAATATACTTTGAAGTCAGATAGTGTGTGACCTCCCAGTTCATTCTTCTTTCTCAAGATATTTTTAGATATAGGTTTTTCTGTTTCTGCAAAGGAAGTTGTTGGAATTAAAATCCCAGTTTTAATTTTAATTTGTATTGCATTGAATCTATAAATCAGTTTGCATAGAATTGACATCTTAACTATATTTCGTCTTCTAATCCATGAACATGGTATGCCCTTCCATTTATTTAGGTTTTCCTTGATTTCATTTAGCGCTTTTTGCAGTTTTTTGGGTATATGTCTTTGATGTCCTTGGTTAAATTTATTCTAAATATTTGATTCTTTTGGTTGCTATTGTAGATGGATTTTTTTTCCTTTGATTTCCTCCTCAGATTGCTCCTTACCAGTGCATAGAAACACTATTGATTTTTGCATGTTGACCTTGTATCCTGCCACTTTGCTATACTCATTTATTAGCTGTAGTAGCTTTGCTGTCGATTTTTCAGGATTTTCTCGATATAGGATCATGCCATTTGAAAAATGATGGTTAGATGCCACAGAGTAGGTAGCAGTGCCTTAACCAAATACATGTTGTGCAGGCCTGAGGCCTCTTTCATCCTTGTCAAGGGGAGCATTAACCTCTCTTTTGATACGGTACTTTTCATTTCTTTTAATACGTTTAGTCTTTGATTTTAATGTATAATCATCTCTTTGAATGATTTACTCTATTTCCCCTAAGCATGATATCAGGGGACTGCTTTCTTGTTAATAATCTGCTGAGATTTGCACCAGAATATGGATTTTAAGAGTTTGTATTGGGCGAGGAGGTAATCTGGTAGTGGTGGTGTTGGTGGTGGTGAGGTATGCTATATTTTAGGAACATGGGCTATGTTGAGACATATTTGGATTAAATGTGATTCAGAAGATAGGAATTTGGGCTTACTTTAAGGCAAGCATTAGGAAATTAGGTATCTAGGATTTGGTGAGAGAGTTTATGATTCAAAGATAAACTTTTTACTTTGCGACTACTTTTTCAGTTTTGTTCAAGTCCATGTTGTTTCCAAATTCACCATCTCTCCAATAAGCCATGAACCTTTAAGTCGGAGCCATGTGGAGTAGTGTTTGAATTTATGCATTTTTGTTCCATCTTGGATCTCTCTGGTAATCTACATTTTAATGCTCTTTTAATAATTCAGATCATCCCTTTTTTGTTTGTACTTTTAGAAGTTTTGAAGGGTTAAGTTGATTGTCTAATATTCATAGTTGAGACATGTCTTAATATGTAAATTATATCAACCAAAACAATTGTGCCACCATTGTGAGATGTTACATTTGTTTCATACTCTGTCAGAGAATGATTTTTTTACATAAGAATTCATTAGCCTTCAGCTATTTTTATACTAACTATATGACTACTGATAACCACAAATTTGTAATTTCATAGTTTTGTTCTTTAATTTGATCCTTTTCTCAAAGTTTCTATTTCCATTTATGTCATTTCAAATGAACTGAAGAAAGTCCATTAAAATCAAGTTTTGACATATGAAGTTGACCAAAGATGGATATTGGTCTCTTATTTTACTAAATCTTAAAAATTTAGTCAGTAACCCTTTAACATTTTAACCACTTTCAAGTTGATCTATTGTAATTTGCCAATGATAATTCGCTTCTAACATATAATTTTTGAAATGACACATATCTTTTAAAGGAAACAACTTGGTGGTCCAGGACAAATACATTAAAGGAAATTTTATAGAGTAGAACTAGTTCCCTCAAATAGAAACTCATTTCAATGCCTGTAAACTTAGCTATATTTCATCTCCAAAGACTGGTTTTACAGCACTTGGATAAAGAAGGTTATACTTACCTCTTAATAACTTGCATTGCTTCAGGGTTTTGATGTATTAATTTATAGTTAAATAGGTAAATTTAACATTTTAAATCAAATATCTATGTAAATTAAAATCTTTATTGCACTCCAATAATACAAGTATTCAAAGTAAGATACTTGGTTTACTGTTTTATATTCAGAACTGATTGATTCAATTTCTTGCAACATCTTTTATTTTTTAGGATTTAATTATTTAAATTAATCGTTATTGGAAAAATATTTCTTTAGCTTTTAGATGTGTGTTTTCATTGACTTGAAGACTAAGTAGACTAATAAAGGGGCAAGTAGTTTGAAGAAATGTTTTAATCAGGTTGAAATGCTATAATTAACAGTTGATGGAAACCAATCACAACATTTACAGTTACCAGTTTTAATTAAGGAATGTGTGGCAGCTATTCTGTAATACATGGAAAGAATTTAAATTTCTGAACATATTCAAAAAAAAGGGAGAAGGCAAATAGAAAATTATTTTTTCAACACTGATTAGCCTTTTGGGATGCCATGTCTTTTAAGATTTTATAATGACAGTAATAATTGGGCATTTTTTATTATTTGGTTTCAGATAAATCACACCATGCATATATTCCCCAACTTTTTATTAACCTTTCGAACTGAATTTTATTTTTGCTTTTATGTCTCTTAGAGGTAAAAGAATTTGTGACTTTAAAATATTTAGTGACAACCACAGAAAATTGTATATCTTTTCAGATGGGTAAAATTTTTAAAAAATCATTTCAGAAAGTTTGGCAAATGTATTTTGCTATGCAGGAATTGGTATTTTGCAGAAGAGTTTTTGATAAACCACTCTTCTTTGTTATTTGTATCAGATTCCTGTATTACAGTGCTGTCTGCTTCACAGAATTGGGTATTTATCATTTTCCATGGTGGATGTTTCCTTACTATATAAATTTTTCATTTCTTTCTTTCCTAAATGTCACAGACTTCTAAAAAAAATAAAAGATTTCATTCACAGCACATTTTATGGATAAATTTAAATCAAATCAAATCATACCATTTCATTACATAGAAAATTTAAATTTAGAGCCAATTCCAATTTTATAAATGTTACTATGTAGCAAAGCATTCATTTTAAATCAAGGGAATTCAGTATATGTCTTTTTAAAAGTTAAAGAACTTCTCCACGGTAACTGAAAAGTTTGGTATAAATTATTCTTGCATACAACATTGAAGAATAAAACCTTAGACTAGAGCAGTGTGGGGAGGTGGAGGATACTGGGAGGGAGGAATAAAATAGAGTTTAGTTAAACTCAACTTATTTATGAAGTAGATAAAAATTCCTTCCAAAATACTGAGCTTGTTTTTACTTATTTTGTGGTGAATAGAAGCATCTTTATTTTTCAAATCATCAGCATTTTTAAAAGGAATTTAGGAGAAAAGATTCTTCTGCTTCTGCCCTCACACTAATTTGTGGGCCCTTCCTCACCCTCCGTATCTGCCTACACGTTTGGAGAATGGATGGGAAAGGAACTTGAACAAAAGCAGATGTCCGCTATTGGTCATAGCAGTGATGTGAAGGTACACAATATATTGATATACATATGACTGAATTAATTCAGAAATTCTTTAATTAAATTTAAAAGATTTGAAGCTGAAGCTTTCAGTCATTTCATGGTGATTCTCCAAACATTTCACTTAGTAGAACAGGTTCTTCCCATTCTTGAAGTGTTGGAAACATTCTTTCATTATATAAATATATAATATATAAATATGGAAATATTCTTTCATTATAAATAGGTACTTTTAAAAAGATTTATGATTATATTGAATTAATATTCTAGTAGCACTTTATACAAGATATATGACTACAATCTCAGGGAAAATTACTATAGTTAAATCATGACAATCCTAAGAAAATATGATGATACTAACACTTAGCAATGTTTCACAAGATTATTGAGTTGACTAGTAGTTTATAATTCTTAACAATTTTTATTGGCTTGAATTGCTGGAAAGAATAGGAAAAAAATTTCCACATTAAAAAAAAGAATTTAAGAAAAGTGGAATTGTGTCCTAGTGTTCTATTTTCAAATATCAGTCACTCAGCTTCTAAATATTCCAAGAAAATCGTGTGTTATCTAAATTTTTACAGAAGTCTCTTCAGCCAGTTTTCACACACATGAAAAAGCATTGTCAAATTGGGAAGATGCAGTGGGGACATTGCTAAATTTGTCTGATGGATCAAAATAGCAAATCCAGCCTGCAAACGCCTCTTCATACATAATGCACTTATATGAAAGTGTTTTGTGTAACTGTGGTCTTTTAAAACAGTTTCCATTGAGTGTATGTGGATTGAATTGCAATAGACCTTGTTATTTTTCTGCAACTACATCATATTCCCTACTTTGTTTTTGGATGTGTGTGTCAAATTTAGGCAAATGTTCTTTAAAATTTTCCTTTTTACTGAACACCACATGCATTTCTTAGTTCAGCTAAGCTGACTTGTCTGCTGTCAAAAATTACTGGCCTAGTGCAAGCTGTGCAACCATCAACAGTCCTATGACATTCTTAACTCATCTTCCTTCTCTTTTGTCACGTTGACAAGTTCTTTTTATGTTTTGTTTCTGTTTCACTCCCCTGCCCCATTCCTTGTGAGTGAACTGATACTTTTTTATAGTTCCGCCTATTGTAGAATATTGGAAATTGATACTATTAGTGGACTCAGTTTCTATCACCCCCATCCCCAGCTGTATTGTGTATTCTGTTTAAATACTGGTGTTCTAGTTTGCTATTGCTACTGGAATGTAAAACACCAGAAATGGATTGGCTTTTATAAAGGGGGTTTATTTGGCTACACAGTTACAGTCTTAAGGCTGTAAAGTGTCCGAGATAGTGCATCAACAATCGAGTACCTTCACTGGATGATTGTCAGTGACGTCCAGAAAACCTCTATTAGCTGGGAAGGTATGTGGCTGGCATCTGCTCTGGAGTTCTGCTTTCAAAATGGCTTTCTCCCAGGACATTCCTCTCTAGGCTTCAGCTCCTCAAAAATGTCACTCTTAGTTGCTCTTGGGGCGTTTGTCCTTCTTAGCTTCTCTGGAGCAAAAGTCTGCTTTCAAAGGCCATCTCCAAAATGTCTCTGTAAGCTGAAGCTCCTCTCTCAGTTCCAGTGCATTCTTCAAAGTGTCCCTCTTGGCTGTAGCTCCTCTTCAAAATGTCACTCACAGCTGCACTGAGTTCCTTCTGTTAGCTCATTTATATGACTCCAGTGATTTAATTTAGACCCACCCTGAATGGGTGGGGTAACACCTCCATGGAAATTATCCAATCAGAGTCATCACCCACAGTTGGGTGGGGCACATCTCCACGGAAACACTCAAAGAATTACAATCTAATCAGCACTGATAAGTCTGCCCACACAAGATTATATCAAAGATAATGGCATTTCGGGGGACATAATGCATTCAAAGCGGCACAGTGGGATTTAGGGAGCATTTAAATTTATTTTTTTAAATTTTGAAGTATATTCCTTTCATAATGGTTTTTCAAAAGCTCAACAAATTTTTGCATAGGCCAGCTTAAGTTTTCAACTCTAGTTACTCTGAGTCAGTTGTCTCAATTTCATTTACTGACTAGGTTGGCAAAATAAAAAGGAAAAGAGGACATTTTATGGTAGCCGTTAGGAAATAAAACATCAACATAAATATTGATCTTTAACAGGGAAGAACCAAAAAGTAAGTCAATGGACCACATTGTGCACAAACTGTTTTCTACCATGCCAAGTAACAGAAACCATCTGGTGTCTTCATTGACTTAATCATAATCTTTTTTTTTCAAAAGAAGAAGAACCAAAAATCAAAAGGAAAACATGCTAGCCTTGATACCTGTGACATTTTGTTGTAGCTCATTAATGAAGAAACCTTATTTCTTCCTAAATAATTTGTCTAAGTACTAAAGGGTTCTTCAAATTTTTCATAACAGTGGCTTTGTTTGTATTTTCACTGATGGAACCATATTTAAAAAAAGAGACAGAGAGACATTTCTAACAAAATATATTATGTAACAATTTATTCTGATATTTTAAGTAGAAAACAGAGTTAATGATCAATCACAGCATCTAATTAATATGACATTGCCAATATTACTTATATTGAACTGAGATATTTAAAAGCCAAAGGTGGGAAAACAGATCAAGTTATCATTTGAAATTCTATCAAGGATAAATGTCCAATTTCCATTTGGTAACCTTTTGATGATTTCTAATGGTCTGGAAACTCTAGTATAGAAACTATCCTAGATAGTGTCTTTGATGATTTAAAATATCAAGCTTCTTTCAGACTTTGAGCTCATTATATTATAATGTGATTTATCATAGAGTTAGACATGGACAGTTTTCCCTTGACACAATTAATCGCCTTGTAAATGATAGCTTTAGGAACTGAGATAATTGTATTGTTATTGATTTATTTAATCTTCATAACATGTATGCATATTTTTCTTTTGGAGAGCAATAATCTTCCTTGCAGTTGTAGATGAGATTTGGAATAGTCTCACTTCTCTTTTTTTCCTATCGTCAGAGAGGAGTTTATCACTTAAAAACAATTCTCAGGTTGATCAAGAAGTAGGAAAATTTCATGTTGAAGAGCATGGGCTTAGTTGTTGGAAAGAGCTAAAGCTTTGGGAACTCAGCACCAAGGGACTACTATAACACACGAAACTTGAGTTTCTTCATATGTGAAATGAAGATAACAATATGCCCCTCAGTGAGGAATCATACAGATTAGATATTGGTAAATCCCATAGCAGAGTGCCTGGCAAATACTAGGGATCTAGCAAAACAGCAGTTCTTCTTATCCAGAAATGAAAGAAACATGATTATTGATTTTATTAAGGGTTACTGTGTTCTTGGGTGGTACAAAGAAACCATAATTCTTTGACCATTCATTGCATTGCATATTTGAGGGATTGATTGAATATAGAGTAATTTAGAAGTTTACTTGTATTGGTTTTGAGTTGCTTATCTCTAGCCTGGATGGTTTCTGTGGAGCTGGTGCAAAAGAATTACGCATAAGAAGAGACCACATGAGATTGTGCTTAGAGACCTAAAGTTGCTTAGCACCTGTACTTGCTTCTCTAACACAAGAGGACCTGCTGGCAAATTAATGAAATTAAATACTTGATGACTTCTCATGAGAGTGGTGTTTGAATAAGCACTGGTTAGGATAACTCCCAAAAGATCCAGAATTTGACTTTTCCATGGGCATCTCTGGCTTTAGGATTTTAATGATGTGTAGGATTTTAATTTTTCATGGTTTCAAAATATCCCTCAATTAGTACCATCATTTTATAAGGAGAAGTCCATTTTCTTGTGCTCCGATAGCTACATAGTAATATATTTTTTATTCGACAAATATTTTTAAAAGCCTGTAATGATTCCAGTCATAATAGATTCAAAGATGACAGTTGGGCAGTCCTTGCACATGAAGGGATTAAATTCCTGGCAGAAAGAAAGAGAAGGGCCAGAGGAGAGGATATTGAGGAGGATAAGAGAGGAGAGAGAGACAGGTATGTTTGTGTGTGTGTGTGTGTGTGTGTACATGTGTGTAAGAGAGAGACAGACAGAGATGAGAACAAATATTTAAGAATAACATAATAAATTTCCTAATAGAGTTGTATATCATGTTCTGTGGGAATACAGAAAAGGAAATATACCTTGGAAAGGTCAGGGAAGAATTTACTCATGAGGGAATATTTGCACTGAATTATGAAGAGGAGATTTTGAGGCACACAAAGGGATTTCATTGAAGAGAAAAAAAGCACAACAGCCTGGCACAATCTGGGTATAGTAAGTATTTCAGTATGGCTGGAGGTGTGTGTGTGTGTGTGTGTGTGTGTGTATTGTGTAAGAGAGGATTGTGTGCTTCAGGTGATAAGATTGCTGGATAATGAGGCAGGAACCTTTCCTGAAGGACTTAATTATGTCTTGTAGGTAATAGCCATGAAATCATTTTTAAGCATCATAAGACTTGCATCATAGAAAATGACTCTGTCATCTGGAAGATGTTGCAAGAGGGAAAGATTGGTAAACATCAATGGGAACAGTCCAGGCACAAAGTGGAAGCCTGAGGTTTTCATTTTGTACATACGTATTATACATATATGCTATACATATGTATTATGCATATACATTTAGAAACTCTTCCTCAGGCTTTCTCTTTTGAAAGCAAATGGATTAATATGAATAATTTCTGGATAGCAAAGAAAAAAATTGTCCACTGTGACACAGAATAATGGATCCCCAAAGATATCCATGTTCTAATTCCCAGAACCCATAAACATTTTATGTTACATGGCCAAATGGAATTAAGTTAGCAGATGGAATTAAGGTTGCTTATCAGCTGACCTAAAAACAGGGAGATTATCCTGGATTATCTAGGTGGTCCCAATTTAATCATAAGTGCCCTTAAATGCCGAAGAGGGAAGCAGAAGTGTCTATGTCAGAGGGATGCAGCATGAGAAGGATTTGACCTGCCATCGCTGGCTTCAAAGAGGGGAGGGGGCCATGAGCCCAGGAATACGGGCAGCCTTTAGATACTGTAAAAGGCAGGAAAATGGATTCTCCTGTAGAATCCCACAGAAGGAATACAGCTCTGCCAGCATCTTAATTTTAGCCTAGCAAGACCCTTTGCAGGCTTCTGATTTATAGAACTGTAAGGTAATGAATTTGTGTTGTTTTAAGCCACACTAGTATGCTGTAATTTTTTTGTTTTGTTTTGTTTTTAATTCAATTTATTGAGATATATTCACATACCATACAATCATCCAAAGTGTACGGTCAGTTGGTCACAGTACCATCATATAGTTGTGCATTCATCACCCCAATCCATTTCTTGAACATTTTCCTTGTACCAGAAAAAGTGAAAATAATAGTAAAAAATAAAAGTAAAAAAGAACACCCAAAACATCCCACCCTCCCACACTATTTTTCATTTAGTTTTTTTGTCCCCATTTTTCTATTCATCCATCCGAACACTGGATAAAGAGAGTGTGATCCTCAAGGCCTTCACAATCACATTGTCACCTCTTGTAAGCTACATCGCTATACAATCGTCTTCAAGAGTCAAGGCTACTGGGCTGGAGTTTGATAGTTTCAGGTATTTACTTCTAGCTATTCCAGTGCATTAAAACCTAAAAAGGGTTATCTATATAGTGCATAGCATGCCACCAGAGTGACCTCTCGACTCCATTTGGAATCTCTCAGCCACTGAAACTTTATTTCGTTTCATTTTGCATCCCCCTTTTGGTCAAATAAGATGTTCTCAGTCCCACAATGTTGAATCCAGGTTCATCCCCGGGAGTTATATCCCACATTGCTAGGGAAATTTACACACCTGGGAGTCAAATCTAGCCATGTTGGCTGTGCTACCATCACCCAAAATTGTGTTCCAAACCTCTCACTCCTGTCTTTTCCTGTCAGTCTGTAATGCTCCCTTTAGTATTCCCTGTAGGGCAGTTATCTTGTTCACAAACTCTCTCATTTTCTGTTTGTCAGAGAATACTTTAGATTTTCCCTCATATTTGAAGGACAGTTTTGCCGGATATAGCATTCTTGATTGACAGTTTTTCTCTTTCAGTATCTTAAATATATCACACCACTTCCTTCTTGCCTCCATGGTTTCTGCTGAGAAATCCGCACATAGTCTTAGGAAGCTTCCTTTGTATGTGATGGATCACTTTTCTCTTGCTGCTTTTAGGATTCTCTCTGTCTTTGACGTTTGATAAGCTGATTATTAAGTGTCTTGGCATAGGCCTGTTCAGATCTATTCTGTTTGGAGTATGCTGCGTTTCTTGGTTCTGTAATTTTATTCTTTCATAAGAGATGGGATGTTTTCATTGATTATTTCCTCTGTTATTGCTTCTGCCCCTTTTCCCTTCTCTTCTCCTTCTGGGACACCAGTGATACATACATTCTTGTATTTCATTTTGTCCTTAAGTTCCTGGAAACGTTGCTCGTATTTTTCCATTCTTTTCTCTATCTGTTCTTTTGTGTGTAAGCTTTCAGGTGCCTTGTTCTCCAGTTTTTCTGAGTGTTTTCTTCTGCCTTTTGAGGTCTGCTGTTGTATGTCTCCATTGTGTCTTTCATCTCTTGAGTTGTGCATTTCATTTCCATAGATTCTGCCAGTTGTTTTTTCAAACTTTCAATTTCTGCCTTATGTATGTCCAGTGCTTTCTTTATTGCCTTTATCTCTTTTGCCATATCTTCTCTAAACTTTTTGAATTGATTTAGCATTAGTTGTTTAAATTTCTGTATCTCAGTTGAAGTGTAAGTTTGTTCCTTTGACTGGGCCATAAATTTGTTTTTCTTAGTGTAGGTTGTAGTTTTCTGTTGTCTAGGCATCTGACCTCCTTGGGCACCCAAATCAGGTTTTCCCAGATGAGAACAGGCTCAGGTCCCAGAAGGAGGAAATATTCAGTATCTGGTTTCCCTGATGGTGTGCCTTAGAGATTGACGCACCTGCTTTTCTGCCCATCAGGTGGTGCCTGTCAGCCTGTACTCCAGACTGGTTTAAGGAGGTGTGGCCCTTGGCTGTTTTCCCCCAGGCTCTGGGATCTGGCTCTGAATGGAAGGCGGGTAGAAGAGTTGGGCCCCACCTCTTTCTTCTTGGGAAGACATGCCCCCTAGAGAGAGGTCATTTGCATGTAAATGGATTCGTTCTTTGTCTGACTCTGCTATCTCCACCCTTGTCTGGGTCAGAGTGCTGCAAGTTTAAAATGGCTGAGGATTTCTCTACTGTAGAGCACTGCAAGCTGAAAATGGTTGAGGCTTTCTCCACTGAGCTGCCCAGATTGAGAGAGAGAGAAAGGGACAGAAAGCCCTCTTTCAGAGTCAGTCTTTGGCCCTGGATTCACCCATCAGCCGGAGATAGCACCCAGTCCTTTGGGCTCCCCTTCCTGAGACAGATAAGTCCCCTGACTCTCCAAGGTCAGTCATCACCCAAAGCCTCTGTCTTCTTGTTGGGGATTCACAGTCTGTATTGAGCAGTTAACATTAAAACCCCAGTTGGACCTGGGCTGAGGTATATTCGCTTGTTCAGAGAGTGCTGCTCTTTAGCACCATGAGGCTTCCATGATGGAGGGGCTCTTGGCTCGGGTCTGTAGTTTTTATTTACGGATTTTATGCTGCGATCTTGGGCATTCCTCCCAATTCAGGTTGGTGTATGATGAGTGGACAGTCATGTTTGTCTCCCTGCAGTTATTCCAGGTTATTTACTAGTTGTTCCTGTTGTGTATTAGTTGTTCCAGGGGGACTAACTAGCTTCCACTCCTCTCTATGCTGCCGTCTTAGCTCCTGTATGCTGTAATTTTTACAGTTGCAACAGGAAACTAATTCACCCCTGGAAGACGAATGACTATAACTATTTTTCCACCTTCTTGTGCTCAATTAGTCACATGAAGATTAAAAGTGATATATTAAAACCAAAACATCATTCATAATCTTTCCAGAAAAGCCTTAGCTTTGTCTCTAGTGCAAATGGATCATTTTCCAGGATAGACCACAAAGTAAGTCTCAATAAATTCAAAATATTAAAATCATGCAATGTTTCTTCTTTGATCACAAAGGAATGAAGATAGAAATCAATAACAGAGGGAGAACTTGAAAATTTACAAATATGTATAAATTAAACTATGCACTCTTATACAACCAAAGGGTCAAAGGAGAAATCACAAGGGAAATTAGGAAAAATTTTGAGGCAAATGAAAATGAAAACACAACGTACCCAGACTGTGCAGGTTTAAAGCTGTTATGGACCCCCGAAAAGCCATGTTCTTTAATTCAGTCTTGAGGGGGCAGATTTATTAGTCCTTTGATTAGGGTGGAAATTTTTGATTTAATGTTTCCAAGGAGATGTGACTCAGCCAACTGTGGGTGAAATTTTTGATTTGATTATTTCCATGGAGTTGTGTCCCTGCCCATTCAGGGTGTGTCTTCATTAGTTCACTGGAGTATTTAAGACAGAAGATAAGAGCCAACACAGACCCCAATACCTGTTGACACTTGGAGATGCTTGGAGATGTAGAAAGAAAGACATTTGGCGATGCTAGCTAAGAGATAAAGCTCAGAGTTTGCCCTGGAGAAGCTAGGAGAGGACTCCCAGATGCTTAGAGAAAAATGCCCCAGGAGAGCCAAGCAGAGAGCTGAGAGAAGCTGAGAGAAACAGAAGGCCAGAGACATTTTTGAGAAAGCCATTTTGAAATGCAACCTGGGAGCAAAGTAGCAGCACACGCCAGCCACGTGTCTACCCAGCTGACAGAGGTGTTCCAGATGCCGTTGGCTTTCCTTCAGTGAAGGTATCCTCTTGTTGATGCTTTGTTTGGATACTTTTATGGCCTGGAAACTGGAAACTTGTAGCCTAATAAATCCCATTTGTAAAAGCCAGTTCATTTCCGGTACTTTACATAATGGCAGCTCTAGCAAACTGGAACACAGACTTATGAGAATCAGCAAAGGCAATTCTCAGGGAAATTTATACCTCTACTTAACTTACATTAGAAAGAAGAAAACTCTCAAACCAGAGACCTGACTTCAAAATGGAGGATCTAGAAAAAAAAGAGCAAAATAAACCAAAAGTGAGCAGAAGGGAGGAAATAACAAAGATTAAAGCAGATATATATATATCTATATAAATTATAGATATATATAAATTAGAGAATTAAAAAATTGAATCAACATAACCAACAGTTGGTTCTTTGAAATGATCAAAAAATTTGGCAAACTTTTAGCTAAACCTACAAAGAAAAGAAGAGAGAATATGCAAATAACTAAAATCAGAAATGAAAGGGGACATATTATGGCAGACTCCACAGAAATAAAAAGGCTTATAAGAGGATATTGAAACCCACAAACTACCTATACTAACTCAAGAAGAAATCAAATATCTCAACAGACCAATGACCAGTAAAGAGATTGAATTTGTAACCAAAAACCTTCCAACGA
Organism: Choloepus didactylus; assembly: GCF_015220235.1. NCBI lineage: Eukaryota > Metazoa > Chordata > Mammalia > Pilosa > Megalonychidae > Choloepus > Choloepus didactylus. Next base: position 42,843,984 of record NC_051315.1, read on the forward strand.
AGAAAAGCACTGGGCCAGATGGCTTCACTGGTGAATTTTACCATACATTCAAAGAAAAATTAACACCAGCCTACTCAGACTCTTCCGAAAAAAAATGAAGACACGGGAACACTCGCCGATTCATTCAATAAGGCCAACATCACCCTAATACCAATACCAGATAAAGGTATCTCAAGAAAAGAAAACTACAGACCAATATCCTTTATGAGTATAGATACATGTATCCTCAACAAAATTATAGGAAACCAAAGCCAACAGTACCTTAGAAGAATTATACAGTATCATCAGGTGGGATTTATCCCAGGTATGCAAGGCTGGTTCAACATAAGAATATCAATTAATGCAATATACTACATTAATAGAACAAAGGAAAAAAAATACACTTGATCATCTCAGTTGATACAGAAAAGGAATTTGACAAAATCTGGCACTGCTGCTTGATAAAGTCACTTAGAAAACAAGGAATAGAAGGAAATGTCCTCGACATGATTAAGGACATATTTGAAAAACATACCACTAAAATCATACTCAATGGTGAAAGACTGAAAGCATTCCCTCTATGATCTGAACAACACAAGGATGCCCACGGTCACCACTGTCATTCAGCATTGTACTAGAAGTTCTAGCCAGAGCAATTAAAGCAAGAAAAAGAAATAAAAGGTATCCAAATTGGAAAGGAAGAAGTAACTTTCCCTATTTGCTAATGACATAATCTTATATATAGAAAATCCTAAGATTCTACAACAAGTCTACTAGAGCTAATAAATGAGTTCAGCAAAGTGGTTGAGTATAAGATCAGCACACAGAAATCAGTAGTGTCTCTTTACACTTTCAATGAAAAAATCTGACGAAATCAAGAAAAAAAATGCATTTACAAAAGAAACTAAAGGAATCAAATATCTAGGAATAAATTTAAGCAAGGATGTGAGGGACCTGTTCTAGTTTGCTAATGCTGCCAAAAAGTAAACCACCAGAAATGGATTGGCTTTTGTAAAAGGGGTTTATTTGGTTACAGTCTTAAGAACATAAAGTGTCCAAGGTAACACATCAGCAAACGGGTATCTTCACTGGAGGATGGCCAATGGTGTCTGGAAAACCTCTGTTAGCTGGGAAGACATGTAGCTGGTGTCTGCTCCAAAGTTCTGGTTTCAAAATAGCATTCTGCCAGGACATTCCTCTCTAGGCCGCAGCTCCTCTTCAGAATGTCACTTCCAGTTGCTCTCGGGGTGTTTGTCCTCTCTTAGCTTCTCCAGAGCAAGAGTCTGCTTTCAACGGTCATCTTCAAAGTGTCTCTCATTTGCAGCTGCTCTCTCAGCTTTCTGTGCATTCTTCAAAGTGTCCCTCTTGGCTGTAGCAAAGCTCGCTCCTTCTGTCTGAGCCCATATAGTGCTCCAGCAAACCAATCAAGGCTCATGCTGAATGGTTGGGGCCACGCATCCTTGGAAATTATCCAATCAGAGTTATCACCCACAGTTGGGTGGGGCACATTTCCATGGAAACAACCTAATCCAAACGTTCCAACTTAATCCCCACTAATATGTCTGCCCCCACAAGATTGCATCAAAGAACATGGCTTTTTCTGGGGGACATACTGTATACCAAACAGTACAGAATGTATACACTGAAAACTACAAAACATTACAAAGAAGACCTAAATAAATGGAAGGATATTCCATGTTCATGTATTGGAGGACTAAATATTGTTAAGATGTCAGTTACACCCAAAGAGATTTACAGATCCATTGCAATCCCAATCAAAAAGCCAGCAACCTCTTTCTTTGCAGAAGTGGAAAAGCCAGTGATCAAATTTATGTGGAATAATAAGGGGCCACAAAGAGCCAAAAACATTTTGAAATAGAAGAATGAAGTTAGAGATCTCACACTTCAAAATTTTAAAGCTTATAACAAAGCTGCAGTAATTAAAACAGTATGGTACTAGCACAAGGGCAAACAGAGCAATTAAATCAAACTGACAGTTCAGAGATTAGCCCTCATATCTAAACCCAACAGATTTTCAACAAGAATGCCAGGTCCACTCACTTGGGAAACAATAGTTTCTTCAACAAATGTTGCTGGGGAAACTGGATGTCCACATCCAAAAGAATGAAGGTAGACTCCTACCTCACACCATATACAAGAATCAACTCAAAATGGATCAAAGACCTAAATATAAAAGAAACAAAACTATAAAACTCCTAGAGGAAATCGGAATGAAGCATCATTAGGACCTTGAATTAGGCAATGGTTTCTTATACTACAAAAATCATGAGCAACAAAAGAAAAAAGAATACTATGACTTCATCAAAATTAAAAACTTCTGTACATCAAAGAATTTCATCATGAAAGTAAAAAAGGCAACCTTCAGAATGGGAGAAGATTCTTAGAAACTACATATCCAATAAAGGTTTAATATAACGAATATATAAAGGAAGCCTATAACTGAACAACAAAAAAGACAAACAATCCATCTAAAAATGGGGAAAATAATTGAATAGACATTACTCCAAAGGAGAAACAAATGGCAATAAGCACATGAAAAGATCCTCCGCATCATTAGCCATTAGGGAAATGTAAATCAAACCATAATGAGATACCATTTCATACCTACTAGAATGGCCAGTATTTAAAAAATGTAAAATAACGAGTGTTGGAGAGGATGTGGAGAAATAGGAACACTCGTTCATTGTTGATTGGAATGTAAAATGATGTAGCTGTTGTGGAAAACAGTTTGTTAGTTCCTTAGGAAGTTACATTTAGAATTACCATATGACCCAGCAATCTCACTTCTAGGTATATACCTAAAGGTTATATTAAAAGCAGGGCCTTGAACAGATGTTTGCACACCAGTGTTAATGGCAGCATAATTCATAATCGCTAAAAGATGGAAGCAACCCAAGTGACCATCAACTGATGAATGGATAAACAAAATGTGGTGTGTGTGTGTGTGTGTGTGTGTGTATACACACACACACACACACAATGGACTCTTACTCAGCCATAAAACGAATGAAGTTATCATACATGCGACAACATGCGTGAAATAGGCAAATAAGTTGAGTGAATTCAGCTAGAAACAAAAGGGCAAATATTGTGTGATCTCACTGATATATATAATTAGAACAAGCAAATTCATAGAGTCAGAAATTAGAATTCAAGTTACCAAGGACTGGTGTGGAGGTAGGGATAGAGATAGGGAGTTAATCCTTAATTGGTACAGAATTTCTGTTTGCAGTGATGGAAGGTTTTGGTAATGGATGGTGGTGACAGGTAGCACAGCATTTTGAATATAATTAACATCACTGAAGTGTGTATTTAAATTTGGTTAAAGGGGAAATTTTAGATTACATGTATGTGACCAGAATATTTTTTTTTAATTACCATAGGATGGTACAACACAGTGAACCCTAAAGTATGCTATGGACTATAGTTGATAGTACTATTATAATAATATTCTGTCATCCATTGTAACAAAGTTATCACACTAATACAAAGTGTCAATAATAGGGAAACCTATGTGTGTATGTGAGGGGTATATGGGAACTCTGTATTTTCTGCATGATTTTTCTGTAAACCTACAACTTCTCAAAAAATCTTTTTAATAATGTCTTAGCTTTGAATTTTAGTTTTGTGCTGGTAGTAACTAACAGAAATTTGAAAAAAAATAGTACACTAAGAAACAAGGCAGATTCAAGAAATAACCATGAGGAGCCTGTTTTGAACTTTTACTTAAGTAATGTGCATTCTCAATGCTGAAATTTTAAGAGAATTAAATAACATGCATGGTCTTGACTTCCGTTTGGATTTACTCCAGGCTATAGATGATAGGATAATTGAGAAACATTTAAAAATAAATCTTAAGAGGGAAAAATCAGTATTTGTGTACTTATTTTCCTGAACCATTTAATAATGTGTTTACCTTATCTATATCTGAAAGGATACTATTCAGTATTTTATCTTTAAGTATTAATGCATATAGTGATTACGATGTAAATGTGGAGTGATTTTTTTTTCTGTCACTATGCCTACCTTTCACTCGGTAGATGCTCTGTAGAAACTTAATGAATTAAATTACATTTATGTAGTGTTTATTTAGGTCAGGCTGACAAATGCTGAGCTACTTTGTACTGCTAGATACAATGTTCAGTGGCTTTGAGTGCAGAGAAATGTGCTTAAGTGGGTAAATGTTTCTTGCGCCTTTTAAGCTGTTCTTGTGATTGTTTTGCCTATCAGTTATATTGAACTCAGTAAAATTATTGTTCTTTTTAGGTATTCTACAAGCTTTATCTTTCTCATGGCCATGTGGTTATTATTGGGAAGTGATATTTGATAAGATTTTAAAAGAGCATCATAGTACTGAGAGGAAGAACCTGGGTCAAATGTGGTTCTTCTACTTGCTAATCATATAATCCTGGGCAAGTTCATCCTTTCTATGCCCCAATTTCCTTATGTGTAAAATGGGGAGAATAATAGTCCTCACCTCATGGGGACGCTGGGAGGATTAAATGAGCTAATATATTTAAGGTACTTAGAAGCATGACTGGCTCATAGTAGGTGCGAAATAAACATTAGCTATAATTATTTACTTAAACATATGATTGAAAGCAGTTGAAACATAAATTTGGTACTGCCACAGATTTATTTATATACATACAACATACACACACATATGCACCCACGTTCATCTCCAGCATGCATTTTATAGACCAGAAAATGGAGGCACAGTGACATGATAAAATAGACAATAAACCCGTGCCTTCTACTGCCTGTCTGGGGCCATGCTTGCAAAGTAATAAAGTGTTCCTGGTAATCTGCCTCCCTGAAAAGATTTGGAAGAGAGATACGGCTTCTTTGTAGTATTCTGGACAGATGAAACCATGGAAACTCCTCATTCCTATTTAATTTTCTCAGTTAATCAGGGAGTATAAAGATGAAAAAGAAGATATGGACTAACTACAATGTGTAAATGCAGAATTGAATCTTAGAACATAGCCTAACATGGGCATAATTATTGTAATAGTCCCTAGATTGCAAGCTCTTACAACAGTTAACTCTATCCCTGAATTGTAATGCCTATCTCTAAACTTTGAGATACTGATCCCTTAGCGTATAACCTGATTGGTCTCTGGAACAATGCGTATCTCTGAGACACCTGAAACTCAGAGCTAGAGCTTGGCACATATAAATGTCAGTATTAGTGCATACAGCCACTGTTTAAAAAAAAAAAAAAAAAAAAGTTGAAAAAGAGCCCAGACTTCAGCTAGTGATATGAATGAAGCAGGTCTGGTTAAGACCAGGGCAAGCCAGGCCAAAGGGTAAAAGTCGAAACTGACTGTGTTTTAAAACTTCAACTTCCATATGAGACCAAGGGAAGAGATATCTATTTGGTACAGGATCTAAATTTTCTAAATGGTACAACGCTACAGTCAATTTGTTCAAACACCACAATTGCATGGAACTTTGAATAGGAAGTGAGTATAGTATAGGCTGGAGTGAAATAGTGACACATCCCAGAGTAATTTGGGCAGATAATAAAAAATATATTTACAGCATCCACCTTCCGCCCCGAGGATCTGGGGGAAGGTGCAGAAGTGTTGGACTTCCTCTCCTGGACTGGTGTTGATGTTGTCACAAACACTGGGACTGGCAGTTTGATGTGCTGAGCCCTCAATCATGGGACTTGCCCTTATGAAGCTTGTTACTGCAAAGGAGAGGCTAAACTTGCATACAATTATGCCTAAGAGTCTCCCCCTGAGTACCTCTTTGTTGCTCAGATGTGGCCCTCTCTCTCTCTAATTGAGCCACCTCAACAGGTGAACTCGCTGCCCTCCCCCCTACGTGGGACTCGACTCCCAAGGGTGTAAATCTCCCTGGCAATGCAGAATATGACTACCGGGGATGAGTCTGGACCTGGCGTTGTGGGACTGAGAGTATCTTCTTGACCAAAAGGGGGATTCAAAATGAGACGAAATAGTTTCAGTGGCTGAGAGATTTCAAATGGAGTCGAGAGGTCACTCTGGTGGACATTCTTATGCACTATATTGATAACACGTCTTAGGTTTTAATGTATTGGAATAGCTAGAAGTAAATACCTGAAACTACCAAACTCCAACCCAGCAGTCTGGACTCCTGAAGACAATTATATAATAACGTAGATTACAAGGGGTGACAGTGTGATTGTGAAGTCCTTGTGGATCACACCCCCTTTTATCTAGTGTATGGATGAATGGAGGAATGGGGATAAAAACTAAAGAACAAATGGGGTGGGATGGGGGGGATGATTTGGGTGTTCCTTTTTCACTTTTATTTTTCATTCTTGTTCTAGTTCTTTCTGATGTAAGGAAAATGTTCAGAGATAGATTGTGGTGATGAACGCATAACTATGTTATCATACTGTGGACAGTTGATTGTATACCATGGATGATTGTATGGTGTGTGAATGTATTTCAATAAAACTGAATTTAATTAAAAAAAATGAAAAAGAAGAATAAGGGTTAAAATTACATTCTTTAGACAAAACTTCTAAGTAAGGTTTTCAATGAAGAGCCCTGCATTTAAATCCTAAGAGTACGCTTAGTATGTTTTGATAAAGAAACCCCCAGGAGGGGACATTGGAGCAACAAAGAGTGGCTTAGATTTTAATAGTGTTGGAATAGTGTTAAAAGATCCTTGTCTGTTTTCCCTAGAACATTTTTCATGATGCAGGGTTTTTTGTAGCTTTAGTGATTTTCCCAGATTTCCTTGTTTTTTGGATTCTTTGTTTCTCATGCATAGAGACAGAGACAAGGGGTCATGGAAATATACTCTCACGTGGCTCAGTAAGGGAAGGGCTCCTTAGGATATGGTCTGGCAACACTAGCATCCTGAACGAACCACAGAATTATGTCTCCATGTCTCTTTGAAAACACATATGGAACATGCTATGTCCAAAGCACAGTTTTAAGTGCTTTACAAACATTAACTCACTGAATTCTCATAAAAACTCTATGAGGTACACATTATAATTATCCAGAGTTTAGAGTTGAGAAGACTGAGGCACACACAGGTTAAATAACTTACCCAAGGTCACACGGTACTGAGTGGTCGAGACAGATTTTAAGCAAGGTGAGCTTATACTCTACTTTTCCTAACTATAAGAGACAGTGTTTCTTCTTTATACAAGAGACTCAATGGTAACTATTTCCATTATTCTATTTTTTAAAAACTGTTAAGGTTAAACTCTATATGCTCTGCATCCATAAAACGTATTTGGATTACTGCTATTATTGATTTGATTATACACAGAAAACAATTCTGAGATACATACTGTTATGAACTGCAACATTGATTAATGAAAGAATGAAAGAAGAGTGTGATACTCTTTGCATTTTATAAACTTTAAATGGAAATCCAATTTCTTAATTTTTCTTGCTGGGAGATAAAATTTAAAGTTTATAATGAGTCTCTTTGGGATTAGAATGTATTAATTGAGTAACATATCAGTAATTGTGGCAAGACTAAAGAGCCAGTTGGAATGTTACCAAGGATTTTCAAACAATGCTTAATATATAAAATTTCCAATTTAATGGAACCATTATTTATGAACATTACAAAACAGGAAAAAATAGATTTAGCTTATTTTTCTGATCCACAAAGATATTAGTAATATACAAGAGGGAAAAATCCCTGAATTGAAATTGGACATGACTTTTGTATAAAGACTCAGGTTATCGAAATACAGTAACTAAGCTAAAATGAAAAACAATTTAACTTTTTTAAATTCAGAGGGACATTTTGGAAAGCCTATTGCATAATGGCTAATGACTGATCCCTGGGTTGGACTCCTTGGGTTTGTATCCTAGCTCTATCTCTTAGACCAAGTTATTTAACCTCACCTTGTCTTAATTTCCCAGTTGATAAAATGAGCATAATCATAATTCCTATCTTGTAGAATTGTTGGGAGAATTAAATGATTTCATATATAAGAATTTGGAACAGTGGCCACAACATACTGCATGCTCAATAAAAGCTAGATTTTTGACGTGGTGGTATTGGTGGTGGAGATGATGATGATGACAATGAGGAGGAGAAGGGTGAAGAAGAGGAGGATGATTTTAGTTGGTTGTGATCTGCTTAACTAAACATGCAAAATATCAGATATGCCATAGCAACATTATGCAAATGAAATGTTACTCCAAATGTCGCTGCTCTCAACTGTTTTCTCTTAGGGAATATATAATGACTTAATAAAATAATAAAATGTGTAATTTTATGTAAATAGCAAAGATGTGTGACAAAGCCATGTTTGGGGCACATGAATTAGAAGCAGTGACTAAATGTTAGGACCAACTGTGAAATGTCATCATCTCTTTCCAGTGGCTTCATTTTGAAACTGACAGATATCTGTATTTTAGAACTACCTGTTGTTGGATGAGCTTCATGTCTTAAGGAAGTGGATTAGTGGTAGTACAATCACTGTGTTCACTCAGGCTGAAGCTGTTGTAAAGGATTCCAAATATGATGGTAACTTTTGAAATATGATTTTGACTACATTTATTTAGTCCTGAAACGACCACATTGTAGCTCTTTTAGTTAATTCCTGATGAAATTTTTTTCCTTCACTTTGGGAACTGGGGGGAGAAACCTGTAAAAGTTTCCCTCCACAGATCCCTGGGAACCAAGGAAACATTTGAAGTCAGGCATATCCTGGAAAAATAAGCCCCTGCATTTATATATATCACTTATTTCTGAATCATAAGACAATAGACTTGATAAATGGTTTTCAGGAACAATGTTGCTATCCACCAAAGTTATATAATTAACATTTGTTGTTGGGCACCATTTATGTGAGGAATAGGATGTTACTTACGGTAAGTCAAGTTGTTTCTTAGTACTTGATGCTATTGTATTATGTGCCATTGCGATGTAGATATGGATATTCAACTTCCTCTATTATTTAGCATGCCTAGACAAAACAAATTGAAACATTTTAATAAAGTTGCTTTAAGAAGAACTTCATTTTAATCAACTGAAAAAAATCAAGGAGCTATACACCTTTGTTTAGTACAGTGGTTGCCAAAAAACTGAATCATGAAATTTATTTTTCATCGAAGAAAAAACCAAGAATGGCTTGATCATGGAAAATCAGTGGCTAGTATGTATTTGTTCAGAGGCAACAAAACTTTATTAGTTATCCTTGCAAATATAAGCCACATAAAATTAATTTTTTATTCTCAAATTTACTATACAAGGTAGAGGAGTCTTGAGATTTCAAGTGGGTTCATGCTGTTGATGATATTGATTAACTTTTTTGGTGGGAATCTTCCAAAATGTGTTGTTGTTGTTGTTTTCTAGCCACTAGAAGAATGTGTGTTGTTTTAAAAACAGTTGAAATTATATTGAAATGAGAAAGTAGTTTTTATATTTGGAAATAAAAGTTTTTTAATATACTATAGTGGAACTAAGGTTCAGGAACTTTGGGTGAAGGGTCCATCTCATCCTCCTTGAGTTTCTGTAACGTTTAGTGTATTGACAGTACATTGCATTCCTGTCATTGCTCTTCAGCTCCATCAAACACTAAAGGCTCTTCCTTTTAGCAATCATTATAAAAATTGATTTTCATTTTTTTTTTCTCTTTTGCCCCTTTTGAAAAAAAAAGGATTGGGTAGAATTTCAACATCTTTAAATATGTTGAACATATACAGAGGGAGCTGTTCTGTTCCTGACATCAACTCTCACCTTGTATGTCCTTCCCCTCCCTTTTCCTCCCCACTCCTCCCCCTACCACAGCAACCTTTGGGGGCCTCTGCGAAACCTAGGGGACCAAGAGCAAAGTGTGAGTTCAACTGCTCCAAGCATTGCGAAGGCATGTATTTCCTCCTTTTTCTTCCTTCTGTTTTCTCAGACTTCCCCAAGTAGAAACTAATAGAAGCTAAGACATGGGAAGGGCAAATCCAGGCATATTTCTATGTAGAAGAGTATAGCATACCTTACCCACTACTCAACCTACATTGCTCAGGTTCCTTAAACCTGCCTGGTGTCCTGCATAAAGCATTTTTCCCTTGATTTTCTCTCTAACTACAGTGCAGTTTCTTCCATTCTTTGGTAGATAGCTCAAATATTCCAGATACCATTCCCCAATATTTTCCAATTAAACGGGATTCAATACTTTCTTACGACAATTATCTTATCACTCCTTAAAACATAATCTGACATATACTTAGGTTAATTGGGCAAAAATTCCTTGACAGGAGGAAAGAATGTTGAGGAAGAAGTCTAGAAACCCACACCCATTTCTCTGGCTTGAAAATTTCAGAAATGTGATAAATGCATGAAAAGTGAGCTGAGAAGAGGTAAGTTGGACAGAGTCTTGGAGCTAACCAATATTTAAGATAGAAAAGGAATCCATCAGAGGGAGTAAGCAGAAGTAACACACGCACACACATACATACGCACACTGCTATGCTTCATTGATATAGTTGGTAAATATAACCTAAGTGAGTATAATTTATCTAAAACATGCAGCTGGCAATATGCTAAACATTGAAAAGATAAAATAATTAGGAAACCAACAAAAATTATTGCATATTAGTTTATCCATTTGCTTTTTGGTGGATAGGTGTCACTTAAATAAAAGCTCATGGGCTGAGCAAGTGGTCCCAGTGCATAACCCCGATTGCTGGTATTCTAGAAATTGAATCGAGGTACTGTGCTGCTATAATTGAGAAAAACGGCAGTCTTTCCTTATTTTGCAGAAGAAGCAATTTACTGGATAGAATTTTCTTATATCTAATGTATGTTTTATCATCATTTTCACTTATTCTTTGATACTGCTTATCTATTAGCAGAAGTAATCTTTTAAATAAACATTGCTCGGAAAATTTGAGATTACTGTAACATTGATTACTGACGTGCTTTGTAAAGTTACTTATTGTATTTTTTAAATATCAATTTCATGTATATTTATGTTTTTCTACTATTAACATTGTTCTGGTTTGTAAGATGGATGAAAATGTCAGATGTGATTTGAGTTGCTTTACCAATTTAAATGTGAGAACTTCTGGTCAAAGTTATTTGAAAGCATAATTTTTCAAGAATGTGGTGGCATGCTGCATAATAAATGAGGATATGCTGGAAGAAAAGGTTACCAAAAATTTGTCTCAGTGTTGATATAAGAGTTCTAAACAAAGCTCTGTTATCTAGTCTTAATTCAGAGATTTTTGTGACTCTCCCTCTCAAGGTTCAGTTTTAGGATTTGAGAAGCATTTATCAGGTGTTCAAGAAGTTGTCAATAAAAACTTTTGCCTTGTTTTGTTGATTCCATAACCTTTAATTTCTTGAAGGCACAAGGTATCAATCAGCAGCTGATATTTTTCTTAGCTCTATAATATTGCAAGGAAGAGAAAGCACAAGGATCTTTGAGTATTAAATTTCTTTCTAAATAGCAATCCCAGAAGTTACCATGTACCAAGGGCCTAATAGTAATCAGACTAAGCTTCAAGTGAAGATGTTAGTGGCCACCAGGGAAATTAAACCCACTGTCTCTTTGAAATTACTTTGTTGAAATAACATAGGACTTCTTACAGGGAAAGTCCTAAAGATATTTACTTCATCTAGGAATTTGAATTGTGTAAGTTTGCATGATGGAAGGTTTTATTAGGCATTAGAAGAACAAAGGGAACTTGGAAACTGGTGTTCCTTTGGAAAATCCTAACTCTGCATGGTACGCCCTTACTATAACTAGCAGAATGGGTGTAGATGAGTACTCTGACTGCTGGGATGATTCATTGAAAAGTGCTTTGAAATGTACAAAGCACCATTCAAATTTTAGATACTGTTTGTTTTTTCAGAATTAAACTATTCCTGGTAAGACAAAGAGGTATCTAAAAAGATATATAGGAAAATTAAATGTAATAAATATAATTTCCATTATACACTGTCTTCAACATTATAAATATTTATTTTGAACCAAATATTCCAAATTGTCATCTGGAACCTAAAATCTGTGTTGACATTCAGTTCAGAAATATGTATTTTTGATATTAAAGTACCCAAATAGGAAAGACTTTGGACATTCAAATATAAACAGATAAAAAGAAAGATTAATGAATGTCTGATGAGAAATATAAGGCTTTGGGAGAGAGAGCATCTGGACAAAATGAAGGAATAGAAGATAATCGCTAATGTGATCAGGGCTCTCCAAAAATATTATTAATAACACTTGATAATGTTTGAGAAATCCACAGAATCCAAGGTCTGCCAAGTCTGACAGATAACAAGCAGCTGTTTTATTAGATGAACAAAAAGGGAGAAGCAACTAACTGGTCTGATTTGTTTTATATATACCACTTTCATTCGGGGTCAAGATCTTGGCTCTCTCTCATGACAGATAAATAGATATCAAGTGTCATTTTAACAGAAGTCCAAAAATAGCACACTTTTAGAACAAGTTGACAACTTATTTAAAGTAATACAGAGAACTAAAAGGGCACCCTAGAAGACTTATTTTTGCCATCACAGGCAATGCAGTGATGTACAGAACAAACTTTAACTTTTCTAACGGTTATACTAACAACAAAATTACTAGGGAAATCAAGCAGCAGACATCACACATAACTTGTACCCTCTTCTGACACTTCTGATCATCTCCTATTTTTATTATTGCATGGACTTCAGTTATCTCCTCCACTGGCCATCATTACTCCTCTTTCATTAATGTCCTGAATCTGAAGCTCTTTAATTACTCTGAGTTCCCCCAAATGAATGATTAGTGAGGTATGATAGATCAATTTTTAACATACTGCTTAATGTCAGGGTTCTCTGGGGAAATAGAACCAACAGGATGTAAGTATTTGAGATTTTTAAAAGAAATCTTTCACACAACTGAGGGGATGGACAAATCAAATTCCATAGGGCAGCCTACAAGCTGGGAACTCTGATGAAGATTTTCGAGGAATTCCCCCTGGAGAAGCTGACTGGCTAAAGTAGAGGTGGAAATTCTCTCTTGTGACTACTGAAATCATCACTACTCCTTTTAAGGCCTTCAATTGATTGGATGAGACTCCTCTCATTGTTTAAGGCAGTCTCCTCAGTTGGTTGTAGATGTATTCAGTCATAGATGAAATCAACTTACAGATGATGATTTAAATCCACAAACTGCCCTCACAGTAACAATGAAGCTAGTGCTTGCTTGACCAGACATCTAACCACCATAACCTGGCCAAGTTGACACATGAACTTGACCATCATATTTATCTTTTGCTGTAGTTTTATAGTGAGGTTAAACATCTTAAAGAAGTTTATCTCCCCGCCCCCCCCCCAAAAAAAACAACCCCGATTTATAAAAATTTAGATTATCATAAGATGTGTTTCCTTTTTTGATGGTTAAAATTTTATATATATTTTTTTGATTAGCCCCCAAATTAGAAGGCATATGTTTTCAAATCTGTTTCCCTTTGATGGGGGTAGTAGTGTGGTGATCCTAGCAGAAAGCAGCTCTATGGGATGTAGAGCAGAAGTTGAGTGGCTGTCCTGAGATGTCTGCTGGATCGTCCCCTCCTACAAGGAATAGGGTATTGAGAGGACCCCTACATGGGGAAGGGTGATGTTTGCATAACGCAGAAACCTAATAGCAATAGAGAACACCTGTATTTTGGTTTCAACAGGCAGAGTTAAATAAGACTTTAATCTTCTCCTCAAGTGCTTCCTTCTCTCCCCAAATCTGGGGAACTAGAAGCTGTTTAGTGAGAGCAAGGTGGGTCCAGGAGAAGGAAGGGAAGGACTTAGGAAGGAATATTGGAAAAACAGGCCAAGTCCAACCCCAGTTGGCCAGTGGGATTTGTTGGTCTTACTTGAGCATAGGGAAGTGCTGAAACTTTAAATTGGTTAAGATTGATGTTTTAGTTTCAATACCATATGTTTTTAAAAATACATTGAATATAAATGTTTACACATTAAATATTAATAGTTAAAATGCATTATATCAAGATTATTTATTCATTAATTTCTTAAAGTGTTTAAAACATGAAAGGGTATGTCCCAAATATTGTCCAGGGGAGAGGAAGAGTGCTCCAAAATTGGTTTGGGGAGGCTATAGTGTCTCATTTTCCTTGTTGGTCCTTCTTAGTTCAGCCTTTCTATAACTGAGTATGCATGCATTATTTCATTTAATCTTCATGAGGTTCATTTTATTTTTGTTACCATTTTGAGGAGTTTGAGTATGAGAGAGGTTACAAAACCTGTTGGAGCTCACACAGCGAGTAGATGGCTAAGCCAGATTTTGAAACCGGATACTCTGATCCCCCAATTCTGCCTTTTAACCAAGATGCTAAAGTGCCTCCCACTTTACTTTCCTGATGATCAGGCAGGGACCAAGTGTCAAAACCAGTAAAATGGGAGGTAAGAATGTATACCCAGGAGAGCAGAAAGAGGCTGGTGGTATAAAAGCTTTGAGATAGATAGAGGCAACGAGTTAAAGCAAGGTCTGGGAACCAAGGTGTCAAAGCAGAGAGTAGAAAGCCTTTAGTATTAGTGTACAGGAGCAAGCCACATTGGATACAGCCAAGAATGGTGATGCAAGTGAACAGTACTTAAAACCCAAGTGGATAATCAGCAGGATGCCCAAAAGAATGAGAGGAGCATACCAGCACACAGAATTCATTTATTAGTATTTGAAAATGTATTAAACCTCTACTATGAAAAAAAAAACATAGAAACCAAACCAAAGCCCAAAATCAAAATCTTCTACTATGGGCCAAGCTCTGTATTAGATCCTAAGGTTAAATCAGTTAGCAAAGCGAATGCTGGCCCCTATCCTCAGGTGGCTTCCTCACCAGGGAAAGCATGAGTAGAAGTGGATGGTGTGGCTGGTTTGTTCTCTAACTGTTTTTATATTTCATGTTCTAAGTCCAGGACTTCCTGACCTCGGATATATACAAAACAATTATAAGATCTGGTGGGAGATCAGATCTGGACTCAGCATGGGCTTCTTGTACTCGAACATTTCTTGCTGAATGTGCCAGAATTACAAGGCACTGACCCTTATTTTATTCTGGCCCCTTTTCAGGATTGTTTTTGCAGCAAGCGATTCTGAAAAGAGAGGGAATGCTTCAGGTCGTTCCAAGATGTAGGCCCTCTCATTCTGGGAGAACAGGTTTGCTTACTGCTTGCTGGCTGGTTCTAACCTAAGCTCAGGAATCCTCCTCTCTGGCACACCCCTCCATATGGGCAAGCTCTTGCCAGCCCTTTGAGTTGCCTTGTGGAATTTGGGGCTCAGATAACCAGTGTCACTCTTCTGATACTCCTGCTTCTGTTTTTGCTATGACTCCTGCAGTCCCTGATCCAGAAGTCCCGTGTCTGCTGTCAATATCCACGGACCTCTGGCAAGCTAACTTATTAGCTCATAGAGTTATTTCCATGTGAATTCTCCTGCGTCTAGCTCTCTTCCCCATAGTTATACTTATTCAAGTAGGGAAAATTTCTAACAAAATCCTATTATGAATAATGCAGCTGGTGAAATCAGTCAGTCAATCTATATGACTATGTTTGCCTAGAGAATCATTCTGTATTTTGATAATAGCCAAGGCAGAGATTTGTGACCCCATTGAATGGCTTTCCTTGTTTATTTATTTAGTTTTTGTCTTGTTTGTCTGTTTTTAGAACAATGAGTTTTCTACCTAAAATAGTAACTTAGATAACACACTGTCAACCATACTTTAACCCAGTTGGAAAAATGGCTCCTAAACCAAATTTGTGCTGTCTTGTGAATTCAGATGGGGATCACAGTGGTAGGAAAAAGAAAAAGGAAATCTTTACTAGCATGAATCTTCAGAAGTGAATTAAAAATAAAAACATTTCTAAAACAGTTTTCTTTGAAATGAGAAACCTGAGTTATGTTATTCTATAAATAGCATTGGAAGGTATTTATAAAATGACAAGTTATAGGGGAACAGAAAAAACTTAGGCTATAGGAGATTCAAGATTAATAGTTTCAAAAGAGTCACATAGTGGCATTTGAAGGTAAAAGGCTTTTCAGGTTATTGGGGGAATTATGTAAGTTAATGAAAAATGCAAGTGACAATGAAAAATGCAAAAATTCATAAGAATTTTATTATTGGTGACTTTTTGCTGCATCTTTTCCCTTCTTTTTCTTTGAGGCAGTCCAATGCCTGCAATCAATTTTTCACCCCCTCTCTTTGCACACTGGAAAATATCCACTGAGGGCATTGAATTGTTTTGAATAATCAAAGGCAACTGCATAAACTCTGTCAGGATTGTGCCTTCTAGGCACATACATTCTTATCAATTTATGGCAAAAGCCGGAAACTGCAAGCGTATTCCCTAACAGATTAAAAAGAGGAACAGTGCAGGGTATGAGTGCTGTACCTTTTACTGACATTTTCTAGATATGGTTTCCAGGACTACACTATATCAGAAAGATAGGATTGCTTGAGTTTACCATACCTGCTTTGTCCACAGTCCTTCTTTATATTCTCTACACATGTAACATTTTCTAGAGTGATTTCATAAGGCTGTCTCTGTGGTTTAAAACCTATGAACAGGCAACTCCTGAAGGAGAACATTACATCATATTGTGTTTATCATCTTAAGCCTTTCAAATTTTAGGCTTGCCAAGATTGGTTATCAGAGGGTTCTTGTGACTTTAGGAGGTTATATAAATAAATAAATATAAATATAAATGCACAGAAAGAAGCTGAGATTGAATTTAATTTCTGAGATTGGGGTTAACCTTTAAGGCATATCTCTGTAAACTCAGCAACTACTGCAGGGGGCCTAGCACTAAATATTTGTTGGTTGAGTGAATAAATGAGTGAATAGTATCACAACAAATGGCCATGGATTGAATCTGTGCAATTGGATTTAATGTTTCCAGGCACTCATATTGCAGATTCTGAGCCCAAACTTCATGCTAATTTCTTTACTCTGAAGCACATGCTTTGCCATTTTTAGGGACTGTTATATGTTCACTTTCAGCAATGTAAAGTGGAGGTGTTTGGAAACTCTTCAAAGGCAATCTATGAGGCAGATTTAGTTTTGCTGAATTGGGATCTGACATTTCACATCTAACTGGAAAAAATCAGAGTAATATATTCTATCATTTTATGTCTTAGGGTATTGAGTAAAAATTTCTGTTGCTTTACTGTTAGGGAGCTAAGCAGTCTGTCTTTGTATTGTTCAGATGAGTTATTTTTTTGTCGGAGAAAAAATCATGTATATTTTGTTGTCATTTCTGTTTGATATTTTTATTTCCTTGAAGGGAACTGCTTTTACTTTAGAAACTTTTGTTCTTATTTGGCATTTTCTTTAATGTTCTTTAAAACCTATCTGCCAAGGAAAATAATTCACCTTCTTGTAAAATGTTAACATTTTCAATTTTAAGTAAAAACCACCTTTCCAACAGTGTTATTTCTAAATGTTTGATTTGTCATGATATGTTCAGTCTATTTTTAAAGTTCCCCAAATTGAATTTTGAAGTTGGTACTTGTTCCAAGTTAAAGCAGTGTGCAATATGTTGCAGTATGACTGCGTGGAGAAAAAGAAATCCAGGAATAAATGTATCTAGAAGAGCACTCACAGCAAAATTCATTTTTCCTTTCCCCAGCAATGGGGATCAACCTGCCAAATGGCATCATGCCCTCAGAGTCTTAATGAATCTCATTTGTGAACAATGAGATCCTTACTTCTGATGAATATTTCCATTTGAGTGAAGCACTAAATGCATATGATTGAATAACAAATGAATCATCTGATTCCTCATTCTTTTTAATCGAAGATAATTTACTGCTTAGTTATATGGAAATAAGTATGTGCACAGTGCTTAGCGCACAGTAGGAATTCAATAAATATTAGTGAATGAATGTATAAAGTCTTAAATATTCATAAAGTTGTTGCCTATTACTTTTCCTATTGAAGAGTGATTACAGTGTATTGTTTTCTCTCCTAGTACCTAACACTACATGCTGGGTACTGAGTATAAGAAAAATGTCCCAGCTGTCAGGGAACTCTTGGTTAAGTGAGGGGCACAGACATGTCATGTTAAGGTGTGCATGGTCCACAGGCCAGTAAGGAAGCTCAGGGGAGGTGTGAAGTTCCTGTCTTGGTGGTCAGGAAAGCTTCACTGAGGAAGACTATTCTCTACATAACATACGCAAGCGTCCTGGAATAATTGGATTGAAAAATGTCATCATGAATAATAGACTTTTGTATAGACACAATTTCCTTTTATCTTCTGTATGAAGCTTTTATTTTAATGTATAGGCACAATTTCCCTTTATCTTATGAAGCTTATATTTTAAATTTAGCAAATGAGTATGCCTTGTTGAATTGCCTCACCCATATCCCTAGGGTGGAAGTCATTGTTCTTGAGTAAATAACTTCTATTGACAACATAAATCTTTAGTAGATTAGAGTCAGGCACAGTATTAAAAAAATATGTGTTGACATCGTCTATGCAGGGCCTGTTTCAATGTTGTTAAATTTTTTTCTTCTTAAGGTCTATGCCTTAAGGAAACCTAGTATGTTGATTCTCGTGTTTGTCCTATAGATTGGCTTGGTGCCAATGTGATGTATTTTCCCCACTTTTAGAGAAAAAATAAGTGTTTTATATCATTGGAGATCATAAATCTATAATGTCTCACCTAGAAGAATGAAAATCAAGTCATTTATGTCTTTGAAGTTGAAATTATACTACCTGGAGTATGTATGTATATGTATACATATATATAGTCTTCTCTTTTAGTGTTTAATTAATGCTTTAAAATGATTTCCTGTGATTATTTAGTTATTCTAAAGGAATAATCTTCTTTCTTATACATTTTGTAAATGTTTTAGAAGCTTTAAAATGCTAAAATTCATTTTTTTGTCTCTTTGCTCATGCATGATTCTTTTGCTATTTAAAAGTTTTCAAGGCTTTTGATTTCTTAGGGCCATTTTTATTCAGTATTCCAGAGCCAGGCTAATAGGTTAAAATTTTAAAAAATGTTTCATATTGTTTTGGGACCTAACTGCTTAAATGAAATAAATTGTGAGTGTATTTCTTTCTTATGTACAATTGAAAAGCAGGGCTTTCTTGAGTCATAAAAGAAGACCTGGTGCTTTACACTTGAATTTTTTGTGAGGTGCTTTTTCTTTTATTCCATTCCTGGTTAAATCAGTGTGGAACTCAAAGCATCATTACAGAGTAAGAAAATACTTACAGAATTGGATTTCTACTTGGGAAATTGGATTTTGAAGAATTTGATTTCCCAACTGGAATGTGAATGACAGTAACTCAAACTCTAAGAGAAGGGCATCCTTTGGAATATCCTTGCAGACTAGTTCACAATACCTTGTAGTACAGCTATTTTTTTTTTTTTTTTTTTGCTAGACTGCAGATTTTTTATTGTCCCTTCTCTCACTGTCACGAGCATCACATGGGAGATGGATTAAACTTCAAACTATGCTGAGTGTCTTCATGAGAGTTGTGACAGTGCTAAATTGCAGGACTGTTTGATGGTCACTTGAAGGAATTGAAAACATGATTGAAGACATTTGCTTTTAAGGTACAAGAACTATTTGTACAATAGAAGAACTCATTCTAAGAAAGGCACTGAGGAGATTCAGTCAGAAAATCAGGGGTGCCACATCGGGTAGACTCTCAACAGAGCTTCTGTGGATATAAAATCATTCAGGGTATCTTCGTACAAAAGTGAAAAATGTAGCTTATTCAGTTATGTTGTCTAGATGAGGTGTAATTGTGCTGATTATCTGCCTTTTGTCAGTGTTTTCATTGATGTATTGACATAAACACTTGTTTTGTGTCTTTTACACACTGATCACTTTGCTATATGGAGTAACACCTTTTGGTCGTTATTCAGTTGAGAATCCTGGGTCATTTTTTCCATCAAATGCAGACCAAGCATTCAGCATTTGAAAAGTTAATATAGAAGTCTATGTTGCTCAGTTAATTTTCAAGTTACTAACTTCATACCATTTTGTAAAGTTTCCCTTGTGGGATCAATTATGAACACAGATAGTTCAAGTTACTAACTTCATACCATTTTGTAAAGTTTCCCTTGTGGGATCAATTATGAACACAGATAGTTTATATTGGAATTGAATGCCTTGATGGTGGACAGCATGTAAAGCCAGTTACTTAGGTCATCTACTGATTGCACTGCATTGTTACTTTTATTGAAGTTTGTTACTTTATTAAAAAGAGTCCTTCCTAGTCACAGAATATATTTATTTGGAGGAGCTATAAATTCTGTTGTGTAAACTACTGGTTTAAGTTTAGAAAAGTCTTTTTCAAAATACCTGCTTTGGAATTTGTGTTGTAGCTGGCTGAGCCCATTCTATTCCCAGACCTTAGCAGCAATGACCAACAGATTATAGCACACAGCTGTTAAGTAATGTCTAGCAAAAATCCCACCCCACCTGTATAGAGTATAGAGAGTCCCAAACTAGATTTTAAGATTCTTGGTCTCCAGAAACATTCCGACTCTTATTCACCTCATGGAGCATTTACAGAGACAAATAATGTGCCACCTACTGTTCTAGGTGTGTGGCATGTAAAGGGAGCTAGGTTACTGCATTAGTCAGGGTTCTCCAGGGAAGCAGAACCAACAGGAGAAATATATGTAAATATTAAGGGATTTATGACAGGAATTGGCTCATATAACTGTGGGGATTGGCAAGCCCATATTCTTTAGGGCAGTCATGAGTTGGAAACTTCGAGAGGTGGTGTTGAAGTCCCCAGAAGAAGTTGCAAGATAGGAACTCTGATGAAGGTGATGATGGATTCCCTAGGAAGAGCTTACTGTCTGGAGTAGAGATAGAAATTTTTCCCTCTGACTGTGAAATCCTCCATTCTCCGTTTAAGCCTCCAACTGATCTGATTGAATAAGGAGACTCCTCTCATAGCTGAAGGTGATTTCTTTTGTTGATTGTAGATGCAATCAGTCATAGGTGCAATCAACTGGCTAATAATTTAAATCCATGAAATACCCCCACAGGAGCAATCATGCCAGTGCTTACTGGACCAAAATATTGAAAACCATAACCTAGTCAAGTTGACACATGAAATTAACTATCGCATTTATATTTCCAGTGCCTAAGCATTTTAGTTACATTCTATGGAACATTTTTTGACTTGTTTTCTCACTTATAAATTGAAGTTTTACTCTATGGTTGTGCTTCACAAACTTTCTAAAGGAATTAAATTAGATAATTGGTATTTTTTAAGGAGACATTTATTTGATACCATGATATATGCACAAAAATACAGGCATACCTCATTTTAGTACACCTTGCTTTATGGTGCTTCACAGATAATGCAGTTTTTTTCTTTCTTTCTTTCTTTTTTTTTTTTTTTTAACAAACTGAAGGTTGGCAACCCTGCATTGAGAAGTCGATCAGTACTATTTTCCCAACAGCATATGCTCACTTTCTGTCTCTGTGTCAAATTTTAATTAAGGTATGTACATTGTTTTTTAGACATAATGCTATTGCACACTTAATAGACTACAGTATACGGTAAACATAACTTTTATATGTACTGGAAATTTTTTTAAAAAATCACATGACTTGCTTCATTGCTAAATTCACTTTTTTGCAGTGGTCTGGAACCAAACCGCATTATCTCCAAGGTTTGCATATCTGTTTAATTACAAAAGTAAAATCTGAAGTATGTTCTGTCTTAGTTTCCTAGGGCTGCTACAACATGATGCCACAAATTGGGTGTCTTAAAACAACAGAAATGCATTTTCTCACAGTTCTGGAAGCTAGAAGTCTGAAATCACGGTGTCAGCATGGCCATGCTCTCTTTAAGTCTGTGGGGAAGAATATGTTCCATGCCTCTCTCCTGGCTTGGCAGTGGCTTTCTGGCAGTCTGTAGCTTTCTCTGCCTTAGTTGTCACCTGTGTTCCCCTTCTATGTCTATGTCCATGTTTCCTCTTTTAATAAGGATGCCAGTCATATTGGATTAAAGGCCCACCCTACCCCAGCAAAACCTCATTTTAGTTTGCCTACTTCCATCTGTAACAACCTTATTTCCAGATAAGGTCACAGTCTGAGGAATGGGGGAGTAGGATTTCAGTATCTTCTTGGGGACACAATTCAATCCATAGACATATTTAAAGCATTCAACCTTTCATCCAGGAACTTTTTGTGTTAACCATGTGTCTTACATTAGGACTTGTGGTGAACAGGAACAGGAAACTGTCTCAGGAAATTCTGTGTGTGTGGTGTCTGTGTGTGCTGGGGTGGGAGAGAAAAAGTGATAAACATTAAAATGGTAAAACTGTAAGGAATATATGTTTATGTATATATATATATATATATATACATATATATATGAATGATTGTAGGAATTTGACAGGCAAAGCCTCCAGAAAAGGAAGAGAAATCAATATATGTTTAAGGTACAATGTTGAGGAAAGAGGCAGTGATTGGTGGGGGGGGGATGGGGAAGCCAACCATCTAATCAAGCCGCTGATGTCTCAGAGGATCTGCATGTTGGATTCAAACACTCCTCTTCTTATCTTGGAAAGTGCTAATCCTAAATCCTGTTGTGTACTGAATCATCTCCAAATTTCTTAGGACAGAAGTCTCTTCTTTACTATTTGACCTCATTCCAGCCACGTTTCTGGTTCTCCTTTAAGTGACAGTACTTGAGACCTGCTGTTTCTTCGTGTGTGTACAACCTGTTCCTGCTCCCTTCCTGGGGATTTCACTACTTACTACAACTGATACTTATTGATACCTTATATGTCAGGCAGTGTTCTCTGGTCTTGGTGTTTATCACAGAACAGCATAAACCATAAGTCCCAACTCTCATGGAGCGTACATTCTAGTCATAATAAATATGAAATAATATAGTACATTCTCAGGTTGTAAGTTGGAAGGATAAATAGAGGTAGAGCAGAGTGAAATTGAGTTGGGGGAGTAGGTTGTAATTTTAAGTAGGATGGTCAATATAGAGTCAATGAGAGGCTGAAAGAGGTGAGGGAATTAGCCGGGCAAATATCTGGAGTCTGTTCTTAAAAGCAGGCTTTCATTATCCCTGAAACACAAATAAAAATGTCAAGAAAATATCTACGTATGGTTCATTTGCTTTATGTTTGTCTGATTTTCAGTATTAAATCCCACCTCCCTGCCCCCCCACCCCCACCCAGCTTTGGAAAGTTTACTGTTATTATCTTTGCATATTACTTAGGTTGTTCTACATTCTTCTACAAAAGATTTAACTATTTCCCTGAGGTTAAATATTTAGGTTGCTTCTATTTTTAAAAATACTAAATAATGCTGCAGTGAATGTCATGGTTCATTTATCCTAATCCTCAGGTTCCAAAATTTGTGGACTCTTATTTCCACTTGTAATTCCACTAAAATTGAAACAAAATGAGGGTAAGAACTTCACCTCTTTCATTTTATGAATTCTAGACATTCTAGACATGATTACAGAGGCAATAGCTTTTAGGCTTTTAGCAATCCAAAGTAAAAAGAATTTGTTGAATGGAAGCATGAATGTTTAACTTTTCTCTCTATTCTCTTTCTCCCTTATCTATCACAGTTCTTGCAGTTTTTCTTTCAGTGACTTTCTGAGCACTTCTTGTCTTTTTTCTCCATTTTCAATTTTTAAATCTGCTTTTTACTGCCTCCAGTATGAATTTTTTAATTGTGCTCCAGGATTTAGGAATTTTTGCATTTTAAAAATATCTGCCAATTCCTTTATAATACCTTGTTCATCCTAGCTTGTCTTCTCCTTATGTCCTATTTTCTTATTTCAAAAGATGTTTTGTCATGCAGCTTGATGATTTTCAATGACCCCAAACGGTTATTTTCAAAACTGTTCTTTGATTTCTGATTAATTTTTTTTTTTTACTGCAGTACATCTCCATAGAGCCTTTAGAGGAAGTTTCTGGTTGTTGTATAGATTATTTTTGAGTAAAATATACAAAAGTGCAACTGTGGAAGATGGCTGTGCAAAGCATGATGCTTGGCAGCATACTTCTTCAAAGGAGCATCTTCCACAGCCTTCCTATCCCAGAGAGCCTTCTTCCTGTCTGGCTCCCACCTGACTGGGAGGAAGCACACATTAGGTGTTTCAGAAGGTTTTAGGCATTCTCACTTTTTTTTAACCTCAGCTCTGGAAAAGTGTAATATTAAGCTTGTTGGCTCTGGAGCCAGATGCCTGAGTTTTTAAATCCCACTTACACCCACCCACTCTTGTCATTTGTGACCTGGGGCAAGTCATTTACCATAATCGCTCCATGCTTCATTTTCCTGATCTCTAAAATGGAAATAAAAATACTAATTACTCTGGGCAAGTATTGTCAGAGTTAATTGTGCTTATATATGTTAAATAATTAGAAGGATGATGGCAAATAATAAGAACTATATAAATGTTAGTAATGGTTATTATTGTTAATGTTATTTGCTGTTATTTATAGATCCCATACTTTTTATTTATTTTTTTATGATTACTCATCCTTAAGAGAGAACACATATATTAGTTGCTAGCTTTTGATACCAGAAAGAAATTGTGTCTGTCTGCCTCAACTTTCCCAAGTTGCTGGAATATTCTCCCTTTCGTATTTCATCTAGAGTTTAATACAACAGAATAAAACAAAAATTAGCCTTAGCCCCATTTTCTTAGTATGTATTAATATTGTATGATCTGTAGAACTGCTGCTGTGGATTTTCTCCTGCTCTGGCTTTGTGATTCTGCCCATAGTTCAGAATCAGAAGTAGTGTGTAGTTGGTTATATATCTTAGATAAAAACCTGCTGTTCACCATGTGATGTTTTCAGGATTTCTCAGGGTTTCTTTGTTTGTTTGTTTGAAAGCAGCTTTCCTTTTGCACCGTGCCTCCAGCCTTCTTGTCTGCTTTGTTTTCTATAATGATGTAGGTGCTGATGAGAGCCGAAGAGCAGTGTTCTTGTGGGGGGCATGGTTCAGTATGGCTTGGATATGGGATCCTGAGCAGGGCGATGGCCGCCTGGTGTTCTGTCCTGTGGCTCCTTGGTCCTGTTATCTCACAGAGTTTCAGTTGATTTTCCTGTTTTTACCTTTATGCTTCACCATAAATATAAATTCAGAGTTTCAGAGAAGGAATAAGAAAATATGGATTGCAGGTATTTAATCATGATTTTGTCCTTTAAGTATATTGACACAGTGACTAAAAGATTTAATGTGTCCTTGAGTCATGTAAATATATGTATATAGGTGACTACTTTTTCCTATCAATTCAATGATCTACATTCCCACTTCTCTCCCACAAACACACTAGCCCATTCCTATAAGAAATTAATTCCATCTCAGTCCATCTTATAGAGTTTCTCGATAATATAATTTGTTTGCTTAGTAGTTGTATTACCAAGATAATATTAATACAGCTGTTTTGTATAGTAACAGTCTTAAGGTGATATTGATAAGTTACTGTGTTTTCAAAAGCACTGGTCTATTTGGGGTGAGGGGAGAAATTGCCAGTTGAATAGAGTTCAAATTGAATTTAACTCTTACAGAACTTGAAATTAAGCTATCCACTTCTAATACTAAATACAAACCAAACATGTTACATAATTCCATTATTTGAACTATTGAGGAAACGATGAGAGGCTGTGGAAGTAGCTGAGAATAATGCTAAATTTTAACATTCTGATTCTCAAAGTTAATTAGGAGGCACTCCTCACTACCACAGAGGGACCAAACTTTGTGTATTCCTTAAAATTTTGCAGATTATCTCAATAAAGAGTGATTTAAAAATCTATTTTAAATTAATTTTCTTATTAAGGGGTGCATTATTCACAAAGCAAAAAATAAATTTCCTTAATAAACCATCTACTTTCCAGGTCCTATATTATATAGTAAATGATTTGCTGTGAGTTTGATGAATCATGGAATTAGAATTGGAGTAAATGAAGATATGGCTTATAAAATAAGATTGCTTATGAATAATTTAAAAAGTAATTGTCAAACCTGGTCTGTTTTGTTTCATAAAGTGATCAGAAATCAAAATGGTTGACACACACAGAACATGCAAAAAAATTGATAAGGATCCAAGGTATTAATTTATTTAATATCTAATGCTCAGTCTACATTTCATGGTGGGAGAGTGAAAATTTGATATTTTCCTCCACAGACTTAAGAATCAGAGAGATTTATTATTGAACTAAATTATTGTGTCTCTTTAACAAGGACTTCAAAAACCTTATTATTTTAAGCCAGACTTAAATTATGGCTATTAAAATGTAAACTTTTATGGGGAGGGGGGCTTGTGAACATTTTTTCTTGTGTTGGATATGGTATGAAAATTAAAATGTTTAATTAGAATATAATTATATATATGTATATAGTAGCATGGAAATGAAATGTAGTCAAGACTAATACTGACTTTGAACTGGAATGTCATACAAAATGAAGAAATAATGGTGATTAGGTTGTAGGTGAATAATGATGTTCTTTTTATAGAATATCATGACTTAAATATCATGTTTTGATTTGAAGGCTGAAAAATTGAAAAGAGAAGAAAAGTTGTAAAACCTAATACCTGTGATAGTATCTTATTGTATTGTGTTGTATATTAAGGAAGTAAAGCTTATTTTTAAAGTACTTTTTTATTTTGAAGAAAGATTTCAGTGTTCTGAGGGCCATTCAGAATTTGGAGACCTAGAATTTTGTTAGTTTTGATTTTGCTTAAGACATTTTATTGTTTGAGTATTGGTCTTTTAAAATAGTGAAAATAAAAACTTAATTTTTCAGACATGGTGAAAGTTAATATGTGAAAACATAGGAGGTTCCCAATAAAGGTTAGTAAACTTTTAACCAGAAGTACAGTCTGATGCGCTGTCTCAAAGAAAATAGTGAAAAGGATTTCAAATTACAATTGCCAGATTTAGCTAAAACTCCAATCAAGTATATTTTTGGTGAAGCTATTTTGGATACTGTCATTTTCTTTTCTTGCCAGTAATACACACTTTCCTTAATTTTTCTCCATTGCCCATATTTGCAAAAACTATGTTTCCTGATTTTTGGGCTTATGTTTCACATTGTTGCAATGTGGAGAAGTGGTCACTTGAGTCAAAATGAAGGAGAAACTATCCATCATATCCTTATGATAAGTTTTCTGCTGAATTTCTCATCAGATGTTAATAGCTATGATTTATTCCTTGACAAATAAGTGCCAGGTGCTATGCAACATGCCATATATATATAGCATCCAGCCCTATAAAGTAGGTATTTTTCACATTGTATTAATAAATAAACCAAAATGAATGGAATTAAGGAGCTTATCCATGTCCACACACCAAAAAAAAATGGTGGTGCTGAGGTTGAAACCTGGATCAATCTGTCTCAAAACCATGTTCACAATAGGAAGAAGTGCTTGGTTGTATTTGACATGTTCCTAAAATTTTTAAACATTAAGCATAAGTAGTTTATAGTATGAAATATTTATACATTATCAATTTTCCAATATTATATCATTTGAGTTTTTCTACATTTCAATATAAAAGTCTAGGGAGTCCCTATGTTACAAGCAGATTATGTTCTACAAGTTTATTTCCAAATCAGATTTTAGTGCTTAAGGATAAAAAATACAATTTATCTTTGAAGTTGATAAAAAAAAAGTATAATAAGAAGAGAATAAAAGAGTAGATTAAAATGTATAAAACTCTAGAGGGGGACTGAGTACTTTGAAGGACTAACAGCTGGAATTGTGAGAAGATGGAACAATTTTCCTAAGACATCCAAGCAGCAATTGGAATATGGTGTGTAAGTGAAAAATCTGTAGGTCTGTGTTCAAAAGAGATGGCTTTAATAACTGGTGAGATAAAAGTATCGGGGTGCGTTTTCAGTGTTTTATTTACACACTGACCTCATAGACCTAAGGACAGGGCTAAAAAGAAGTTGCGGATAATTTCCTCTTGTGTTCATGAGGGGTTGCCAACAGTCTGGGGTAGCTCAGTTGCTAAAATGGTCTAAGTGTTGAATAGGAACAAAAGCTTCAGAGTATAACAACTTCAGGCTAAGATAAAGAGGAAGTCTTGTGAAGATCTATTTTGTCATCATAAATAGGTATCTATAAGTTTTGGCTTTTTTTTTTTTTTCCTGTTTCAGAAAGCATTTTAATGAAACTTTGAAATGATTTTTAATTTGTCTCTCTCTCTTCCTGATTGGTTAGTTAATGGTGATGTAGAGAAATTTCAAAGTCTGAATATAACATGAATTACAATTTGAATTGGAACAAAGAAAAGAAAAGACTGTATTTTTTCTTGGTAAACTCATGACATGTAGAATTTCTGGGAGTTTGTACTAAAGTGCTATGATATAACTAGATTTAAGTTATTGTTAATATGGAACCAGTCTCCTTTTCACTGTTTATTATAGTCAAGTGATTATGATATCTAACCTGGGCATGTTGCAATTAAATAGTTTGTTTTTTAAAAAGTTTATATATCATATGCAAATTAAAGGAATGGTAATCAGATTTGTCAAGTTTAGATAAAGCAATCACCGATCTAGAAAACAGAACTGAAAACTTTGATGCTTAATGGGTTATACACAGAATTACGTTAAATAGACATGGAGATTTACGAAAGAAAATGCAAAATTTTCCATTGCTTTTAAACTACATCAATTTATAGAGAAGTATAGGAGAGTATTTAAAAGCATATATTCTATATCCATATTATCTGATTCAAATCCTAGTCCAGCTACTTTCTAGCTAGTGTGTCTTTTGCCAAATTATAAGGATATATTCATGTTTTCTTTTTCCTTTAATGAGAACACAATTATGAATTGCTTAAATAGAATATAGTTATATGCTTGTCAAAATACGTGTTGTTTCTGTCAACTGTGAAGGTTCTGAGAATTGATTTTACCCTACTTGCAAGCTAAAAAGTCAGCCCGCCCCCATTCCGTGGAGTCTGGCAGAAAACATGGTATGGCCACTGCTGGGCCAGAGACAAACAACTTTATTATTCATGTAACAGCAAGCAGTGTGAGCATCAGCATCTCTGTGCCTGTCATCCTTGCCTCCCAAGTCCCACTGGTATGATGCAATGGGCTCAGATGGATGCTACACATGCAGTGGGTTTATTTCACAGCTGAGGGACCCAGGTCCAGGGGCCCAGTATCTTTGGTGCAAGTAGCAAACATTATAGCAAACAGCAAACAAGTAAATCCCTTCTCACTGGGGAGTGAGCAAACTACATGTTCGTCATAAAGAAGGTCAATTTGATCTACTTATTTGATTATGTGACTAGCTCAGGAGATAGAGAAGCCTTGCAGTATGGCACTCTCAGCAGAACATACAGGGATGCTCAGAGTCCTGGAAGACTGCCACTCCCAAAATTCCATCCATTAACTCTATGTGTTCTTGGCCAAACTCGAATTTTCACAACTGTGCCACTGTGGCAGCCACTCTGATTAATCTAACCGAGACTAGACCTAACTAGGTTCAATTTGTCTCATACAAAATTTAATTAAGGCTATTTTATCAAAAAGACTACAGGCAGGATGACCACAACCATGTCCCCACAGTGTCCCCAACTCAGCCACATTTAAAAATCCCATAATCATCAGGGTCTATGTTAGAAAGACGTTTGAATTTCCCATTAAGTCTCTCTATTGACCTTTCCACTTGGCCAGAAGAATTAACCCAGGTAAGGTAGGATGCATTAGTGAGTGCATGGGTTTACACCTTGGTGCCAAAGAAGTATTGGGCAATACTGAGGTGCTGACAGGTGTTTTGCATGGGAGGTACAGAAACATCCCCTAATGTTTCTGGTGAATTCTTGGTAAGGTTAAGGAGAACAGCTATCAAATCATGATCAGCAAATTTTGGCAGTGGGTGGCAGAACCAAGTGTGATTTATATTTAAGAAACTTGCTACCCTTTGGAAGAGCTGCACAGGAATGTTTTACTTTGTGAGGAAGGCTCCAGGAGTGGCTTTGAAACACAAAAAATCATTACTGTCCTTTCCTCTCTCGTGCCTACTGGGTTCTCATGTTCTAATGCAAGATTGTTGCTCTCCATAAGCTACCATGAAATTGTTGTATCCCATTCCGGTAGCTATAAATTCCACTTTTCACCAGTCATCATCTACGCATGCCCAGACCTTTCATCTAGAGGGACAGATACAAGAGGGTGAAGGATATTTTAACAAACTTTATGAGCTGCGTTACACCTTCACCTTGCCCATGTAGGGTGTTATCAGCAACTCAGGGATCGGTGTACTCAGCCTAGTGGTCATTATCTTTGCAACCTCAGGACCATATCAGTCCAGTGGGAGAATTCAGGTGGCAAAATTCTTTTGGCTACACTTTGGCCAGCTGCCACTCAGAGATACCAACCAAGCTGGCCCAAGGTTATTGTTTGTGAAAGAGAAAGGCATCATGCCCAAGAATGGTAGGGTGGAATCCCAAACTTTTAAAGTAGGTTTATATAACCTCTCAAACATTTTGTCCTAAATATTACCCAGATGATCAAGAAAAGATGAACCTTTTCAGGGAACTGCTGCATTCAGTTTCCAAACAGCCTGACTATGGTGTGTGGACCAGGAGAAGGTAGGGTAGGCGGAATCAGAAATGTTTTTCAGTGGATTTTTTTAAAGACCATTCCACTTCTTAATGAAGTCAGTAGTTTAAGGATGAAAAGGGGCCTGAAATGTCCACCAAATACCTTGACCATTGGTCCATTGCTGGTGGCCTTTACTACAAAAGGCACACCATTGTCAGACAGTAATTGGTCTGGAAAGCTGAACATATGTCACACTTTAGTTTCAAGGGTTTCAGTGATGTGGTAGGGGTTGACTGATCATACTGGGAGCAGTAAGATTTTCATGTCCTACT
Source organism: Choloepus didactylus (assembly GCF_015220235.1). Taxonomy (NCBI): domain Eukaryota; kingdom Metazoa; phylum Chordata; class Mammalia; order Pilosa; family Megalonychidae; genus Choloepus; species Choloepus didactylus. The sequence goes on from NC_051315.1 coordinate 42,874,811, forward strand.
TTCTCCAAACTCCACAGCTTATCTCTTGAGATATTAGCACCTCTAGACAACTGCAGTTTACCCCATCCCCCTACTTCGGGAGCAGACACTTTACACATACCAAAGGAGGAGTAGGAGACGAGAATCTGCAGGTCTAGATAAATCTCCCAGTTTTTCCTTCTAGTCTCAAAGATCAGATGAGTGAGAAGCGATGAGGAAGAATGTTCCAAATATCTCTGAGAGATTGGAACTTCCTTTCAATAGGCAGTAAATTGGAAAGAATGATCACACAACAGTGCTGTGAAACTGACTAGGCTAAATAGCTAATTAAATAAGATAATCAAGTTAATTACCAAATTGAGAGGGAAAATGAATTGTCTGCAGAGGCAATTATCAAAACACTGATACAAGGCAGAGAACAAGTAACATGTTGTAGATTGTCAAAGAGTAGTCAGGTTTTATGTTTTAGCTCTTTCTGCCCCAGAAAGCCTTAGCTTGCGGATTTTCCTTTATTTGCTGGGTTCCCATCAGAAGTGGAGGGATCAATTCCATTTGTTTCTCTGTAAATTTTAAACTGAAACTAAAGCAGTCTTGACTGTATATTCATATAGAGCAATAAGATACTTTTTAGAGTGGTGTCATAGCCACAATTTCTTTTTTAATATTCAAAGAGCCAGCATTACCTTGCTAGCAATCAATTTTATACACGTTTTAAAATCTTTGTATGAACGCTAACAAAGACATAATATTACTTATTTCATGTATTGCATGTGAAATTCCATATCATAGAAAATTTTATATATTTAGACATGTGTGTATGTATATATGCACCCATACATATTTATATATATGTATAGTGTGACTGTACACATACATGCATGCACACTCTTATTTTGCTTACATTTTTCCATATGATATATGCTTGGAAGGCACTAAATATCGTTTTAAAGATGATTAAGTCTTGTTCTCTACCCGGTGGTCAGGAGTAAGAAAAGCTGGCAAGAAAAGGACACATTAAAGGAAAAATAAAACATGTCCCCTACTTGATAGGATATTATGAGATCCAATTATTAAAGTAACTTATGAAAATTAAGAGATCTGAGTTTTAAAATAATACTATCATAAGAATAGACAAATCAGTTCATCAAAACAGAAGATCCAAAAACTGATTCAACGTATCTTGAAAACCTGACATTTCAAATCAATTTTTCTTAAAAGAATCACTAACAATTGGTTAATGACTTACTATAACAATTGGTTTACTATTTGAAAAACGGTTCAACAATATACCAAAATCTGCATGCAAAAAATCCAAAAATAACTAAATGCAAATATAGTTTAAATATTTATTTGACCTCAGTGTGGCTAAGCTATGTCTTGAAACAGTAATAAAAATGGTAATAGATAAAAGCTAAGATCTAAATACTTTCGTCCTGGGCAGATGCTTTGGTCTCAAGCTCTTAAGAAAATTTTTCAGAGTGAAGACATTTTATTTATCACTGTAATGTGTAGCTCTTTCACTATTCTAAGTTAAATTGTTGTGATGTCTCTTTTGATGTCACCTGTATTTGCTTGTCCAGAGTGAAAATAGGATGACTAGGTTCGTTCTGTATGGGATAAAGCCTGGGCAACTTTCTTCACTTTTATATATTTATTACATATATTGTATACTTAATATGTGTCCAGCACCACTCTAAACACATAAACAATAACTCATTTAAATCTACCGGTAGTCTGACTTCAGGTGAGGGACCCCAGGGTGTACTACTTATCTAGAATCTTGTAGGAGAGGAGGAGTGTAGTTTGGGACACCTGTCCTCAAGCCTTCCACATTCTAAATCTTCCGAAATTCAGAGTCAGAAGAGAGGAGACCTGGTAGGTGTTATTTAACAGGTTTTTTTTTAAGGCGATGGGGATTGGGGTGAGATGGCTCAATACTATTTCCATCTGCTCCTGAGGATTCTGCCAATGAAGTGACTTCCTCAGAAAAGATATATGTGTTGGGGGGTAGTTGGAAACTTATTGCAGTCCTCTCCATGGCTTCCTTGGAGAGGGGCAGGCAGCTTTGTTCCCCTTTGGCCCCTGTCAGCTGACCATGAGCACCCCATCCCCATCCCACCCCACATGTTCCTTCTTGTCTTGCTGCCAGGAATTACTCTAGCGAGCCTTCATCCTCCCAAAATGGCCAGTAAGAAGCAATCTTCAGTTTGCCTTCTAGCAATCATAGTGAGACAGAGAAGGGAAAAGGGAATTGTAGGTATGCTACAGAGAGTGATGGTATCTTATCCAGTTCTACCACATTTAATAGACCTGCAAGGCAGAGTCTGGCCCTTTTTGTCTGAGATTCCTTTAGAATAAAGAATCCTTAAATTCTTCTTTTATTTTTAGGTTTTCAATTGTTGGACAAAGGAAAAAGTCCCACTTGGCATCCTTTCTTACTAGATTGTGACAACTAATCAGACAATTCTATAAGAGGAAGTGTTTTCATTACCGGGATACAAAGTATCTGGAAATAAACTTGAAATGAAATTTTAGCACCTATTTGAATAGCATTTAGAAAAAAGTAATTAGATGAAATTTAATTATTCCTTTGATAAATGTTTATTGACTGATCCTTGTATAAAAGAAAATTCAAATGCCATTATCCTGGGTGAAAAGAATCACTATTAAACAATAATCAATATTTATCAAGAAGGTAATAATTTGCTAAAATTGATCTCTAAAATTAATGTAATTGTAAGCATAAATCAAGTAGTTTCTTTTTATTTTTCTTTCAAATTGGCAAACTAATTTTCTTTATGAACTTCAGAGCCTCACAGTCCCTAACATAATCAAGGAAATTTTGACAAATTGCCTTGTCATGGTGTGTGGGACACAGAATGTATCCAATTTGTTACATGAAAAAGAAGAGTAAGTACCAAAATTAAAACAATATATACACTTGTAATTTTAAAACAATCTTGTAAAGATCTCAACTCAGACTTTCCTAGTTTATCATTGCTAATTCATGACTGTTCTATTGTGAAAGCTGTAGGACTTTTGCGGTTCTTTTGAGAAAATAAATTTAAAACCTTCTAACCTTTTGTATTTCTTGTTGATTTCATTGTAAGACAGTGGTTCTGAGTCTTCAAAGTAATGCCTTTTTTGTTTTTCAAAATAAATTGGATTTTTTTGTTTGTTTTTTTAAAACCTGTAGAGCTTTCAGTTTCTCACACCTACAGGTGCATCACAATATTGGGAGTTGCTTGTCATCTATAGAAGTTAGTTTTGATATATTTTGGATCTGCCATTACCAGATGAAGAAATATGGGGATACTTTTAATTATATATAATTTACTTTTCCAGGTCAAATATCAAATTGCCTAGGAGTGAAGCTGAGCCTGGAAAAATGCAGTAAGAGCTTCATTATGGATACTGTGGAAACAGTAATCTTAGCTAGCATTTATTGAGTGCTTTCTGCATGCTGATTTGTATTAATGCTTTGAATTCAGTGTTTCTATTAATCCAGGCAGTAGCCACATGTAAGTATAATAATTACCATTACTGTTTTTCAGATATAATAAGTGATGTTAGTAAGGTTAACTTATTAACCCAGGCTACACAGCTGATAAGTAGCTTGGAACTCCCAGTCCTAAGCACTCTGTTAGATGGTTAAAGAGTTTATTTCATATGTTTAGAAGTCAGCAGGGGCAGTCCCATCTTTTTATTTTCAGTCTATTTGTCCTCATTAGTGATCAGCTTGTAGCCGTGCCCCACTTTCTGCCTGGCAAACCTTCTGAAGCCCCAACAGCCTGGTGCACTTGAAGAGTAGTGATAGGAACCGCAAAACACCCACCACCCTATGGTCCTGCCAAGATAGAGCATCTTATTCATGGCCCCCTGATCTGCTCCACTTGTTTTCCAAAACAAGCTCTTTCATCATATATTGAGTCATGGGTCACAATGGCCTTTCCATCAGTCTAACTCTTCTACTCTCTAATCACCGGAAATTACTGTATTAGGATTCAAAGATTAATTCACTTTTTTTTCCTTTTTCTTATTTGTCTTTGCCTATTGCAGTGAATTCTTGTAGGGCATAGGTTTAGCTGTATGTGCTAAAGCCATTGTTGAAGACAAATTTGTTATTTATGGGGATGAGTTTTATGATTTGCTCAGAAAAAAATATGAAATCATGCAATAATTGATCTTAATATCACCCAGTGGGCTGAATCAAATTTTACTTCTAGAGATTGGATTGAATATGTATAACTCTTGTTATTGATTTATAAATTCAATCTTTTTCCCTAAGGACAAAATGGCAAGAGATTCAGAGAGTGTGAGTTTGTACTCTGATGGTGGCAGCTAGCATCTTCCTTATGTAAAGGACAACCCATTACATACTTACTGAATCAGAAACTGCATTGTCTCTATAATAGTATGTTCCAAAACTGGGTTTACACCCCCCAGATAAATAGTGGCAACTTGCAGTTTTTTGTAATATGCATCTTAATTAAGTAGTTGTACTATCTACAGATTTGGCGCTCACGGTGTTAGTTCTGGGCCATGATACTAACTAAACATCGTCACTGTTTTCTTTCCTACCTTATTATTACTTACTCAAGACTTCTGTCACAGTTATTCCCTAAAAGATATTTTTTTAAAGTTTGTCTTTATTTTCACTATATTTAGTGATTTTATTTGTTCTCTACTTAATTGTGTGACTTTTGACAAAAGATGATATCGTTCCATTTCCAAGGTACAAATGTTATAAATTACCGGTCAAGCTTTCAAGTATGTAGCTTATAATGTAATGTGTAGGTATATTAACAGTGTAATTCCCAAAGCATTTGTAGAGTATAGCGGTAAAATATATTAAGGGAGGAAACCTATCAGTGCATTAAGTTTATAAAAATTATGATAAGAAAGTATGAATTATGGAAGTATTTCATGAAGTTATGAGTCGACTTTCTGACTTCTATTCAGAATAAACATTTCCTTTAAAGCCTTATTTCTGTATAGTGATTTTTCTGTATTTTTTTTCTCCTTAAGGAAGAGGTTCTTAACGTCTTCATTATATGTTTTTGAATTTAACTCAGTTCTAAATAGATGAACAGAAACATGGTTAATTCTGCTACATGGGATTCCCAGGGATTTATCTTGCTGGCTAATTCTGCTCCAAAGATTCACGTTAATAATTGATAAAAGCAAGTAGGTTCTGCTGTCTTTTGTTCAGTTCTTTACCTCCTTTTCTTTTTAAAACTGCTTTGACATTTATATTGGTTGTGCAGTCAGCTTTCAACAGTGTACTTCTTTGCAATTTATTTATAGGTTTATTGCATATGCCTGTGTTCACTAGAAATGCTCCGTGCTGGATAGAAGGAAAATGTATGTGTAAACCTAGTGTTGACCTTATGCATACCTTTGTATATGCATATATAAAGTGCTCATGATCTCTTTCTATTACAGAGAGATCCCTTTCTTCACCATCTTCCTCATAGCCTGCATCTCCATCCCTCAATTTATGAGACCTATCTGAGCAGCCTCCCTGCCAGTCCCCAACCTCAATTCCTAATATTCACTGCCTTACCACTTGCCCTTCAGGCACTCCAGACTCTCTGTCATCGCTCATTTGTGCCAAGTTTGCTCTCATTAAAGGGCCTTTGCATTTGCTGAAACTCTGTTCTACCAGATATTATTGGGCTTCATTTGCTCACCTAATTTAGTTGTCTACTTATCAGAGAGGGGTTTCTTGATACCCAATCTATAAATACCTACTCCACCATACTACTTTATTATTGTTTTATAGAGCTTATCACTGCTGGCATGATGTTATGCAATTATTTGTCTTTATTTTTTGTCTCTTCAATTAGGATGTAAATTTTATTAGGGTGTTATCAAAACTATTTACAAATGAAATAATAAAATCCTTTATTAAATTTTAGAATATTTTTGATATAAGGGAATAAATTAATTAATATGATTAAAATTTAAAAAAAAATTTTCAAAAAGTAGGTGAAGTGAGTAAAAATTATGCAAAAATTTGATAGGACTTGATCAAAGTTAGTAAAAGGTTGTGCATTTTTTTTAATAGTTTCCACCCTACATTCTGGATGTCACGAACTGGAATGTAAAACAAAAAAAAACAAAACAAAAAAAAGGTTTTTTTGTTGTTATTTTGGCTTGTTTTTGACGTTTCCCTTCACACAACACCCATTTTGGAGTGTTTGCTGAGTATCTTGCAATATGGTATGTGGATGAATGAGATCCTTAAGGCACAGGAAGCCACTTTTTTACTGGGAAATAAAAGCACATTCTAATATTAAAGATATGTGGACTATTGAAAATATAAAAGCACTAACAATTTACTGTAATAAGTAACACACGTGGTGTTAAAGATAATTATGTATTGGTAGGCTCTATCAGCAGCATTTTTTACAATTTTGGGTAATGGATAGAAAATTTTGGATACCTCAGTAAATGCCAAAGTAAATAATTTTACCATTAAATTTTCAGTTTATATGTCTTGTGGAAAACATATCTCTTTGGGATGAAGTTTTCATATAAGTTTTATTATGTTCTGAAATATGGATTTAAAGTTCAGCTCATTATTAGCCCTTTTATCTGTATTGCAATTTCTCATTGACCTTTGCTTTAGTCACTAAGAATAGTTTCACATCCGAAAGACAAAGCACTGTGGGAGATTTTAAACAGCCCAGGACTTTGTTTTTGTTGCCATGGCAAGTCATTTGGCCCTCAGGTACATTGTCTTATCCATGCCAGTCCTCAGTTATAAAAGTGATTAATGTGAGGAAACAAGAGAATACCACAATCATCATAGTGCATTAATTACTTTCAAGATACAATCTGTTTCTTCCCCCAATTAATAAGAATCTACCTTTGGTTTTCTTCCCATTAATTTCATATTCCTTTTTTCATTCTAATAATAGCCTGCAATCTGCAGCCTTAATCATGATAAGCTGTTCCAAATCACTTTATCTCATCACAGTGTTGGATAAACACTTTTGATTTAAATTTCATTAATTCTACATTAGCAGTGCTGATATGAGCCTTAGATGTCTCATGGAAATTCTACATAGGGAATACTTTGTAATTATTGGTTTCATTGAGGTTTATGTTAGAGCTGTAGTTAGCTCTGTGCCAGAAATCCAAACCCCAGAGAGCAAGCCAGGCCAAGCTTGCACAATCACTGCTGTTCATCTATTAGATATGTCATAAAAAATGAAATTAAAGTCCCTCTATCGGGTGATCAAACGATCTAAAAACCTCACAGAATTTTAGAATCATGAAAATTTAAATATAAGATGGCTCTGTTAGATTATCTAATCAACTTCCTACTCCAATCTTTCTCTTGAGGGACTATTCTCTTAATGCCATTTTTGATTATTTTGTCTAGCCTATTTGAAATGACTTGGTCCATAAGACTCTATACTTCCCCCAGGAGAACTTTCCCTGCTCTAATAGATTTCATTGTTGGGAAGTGCTTCCTAATTGCTAAATTGTTTTCCTGCTGTTCTCTGATTTTAACCTTTGTTTTGCTGTCCATCTCTTTTATACCTTATATATGATCCACAGCCCAAATACAATTTGCATTTCTACAGCTAAATTAAAAACAAGGATATCAAGAAAATCAGTCCTGAAAATGTTTTGTGAAATGTAAGTTTTGATCACCCAAAGTCAACTAAAAAATTCTGTTGTTTTATGTCTATTAGAAACTGCTGTAATCATTTTTATACAATTGTCTCTTTCTCCAGGTTCTTATGTTAAAATCATGGGCTGCACTTGATCATTCAGAGATGTTTGTTCTCCCCTTTTTAGTGGAGGAAGCATAAGAACAAATATTCCACTGACAGGTGTCAGGAGATGGCATATACTTTTATCATGGGGATGGCGTTGGACTTCTCTTTGTAATGGGGAAACAACATAACCTTCCTCAATCTCCAAAACGCTCCTCGTTATGGTTTTATTATCTCTTGATAATCATTGTTTGAAACACTTATTTCATTTTGTGTTGAAAAGTAGTGGTCAATTTGTAATTTTATCATTCCTTTCACATTTATTATCTGGAATCATTCTGTAATGAAAAGTTGTCTTTAACACTAGGTTTATTTGGTTATCCTGATATTTAGGGTTTACCTTTTAATGAACAATTTTTAGATTAATAGTCGCTCTATCTATCTCCAGTGGAAACCAGAGATTTTCTTTTTCTTTTTTCTTTTGTTTGCATACTTGGTCTCTATATACATAGAATTTTTTTAGTATCTTTATGAATTCATGGACATTAATATATAGAATATTATATTAGTTGTACTCATTACTCTTTCAATCTCAAATTCTAAATCTTTGATCAGTAGTAGGTAAATCTAGCCAGACCCTGTGTCCTTTTGACCCAACTCTGTTAGATTTTAACAGTTTCCTTGTTTTTCAGCAAAGATGTCAGAATCTCATCTTGTGTGTTCCTTGTCCCAGACCTGGAATGAACTTATTCTTCAAAACTCTGTAGTTCCTTTTAGTGAAAATGATATTTAGATATCATAGACAACACACAAGAGTCATAACATGGTCACTGTTTCCTTGAATTTAATTATTTCCCTGGGCAGATTAGTAAGTAATTGACTATTAGAAATTAATCTGCTGCAAAGGTTTAAGGTTATAAATTTTGCTTAAAAATTATTATCCCTGTATCCCTTCAAAGTTAAGCTATCTACAGATCATTTTCTTTACTGTAATTTAAACAAAATTTCATTAATTATATCTTGTACTTTCCTTGGGGTAGCTTTCTAATTTAAAGAAAGCAAAGCTTGCCTCAGAACCCTCCAGAGACTGAAGTTGATGCTAGCTTCAAAACTTTTCCAAAAACAAAAAGGAGATTATGTTTATTTTTGGTTTTGTGTTTTAAACATGCATCTGGCTGACAGCAGAGCTACACCAAAGAAGGCAGCTGTGCTACTTTCTTTTTCTGGACTTAGACTACTTCAGCATTCCATTTTTACTGCTCACTACCAACAGTACACTTGTCAAACTTAATAATGTTATACTATACAAAAACATCAAAAACAAAGTAGCAGTGTAGTAATGTTTTCCTGACAACAGTTTTTAGTTTTAGAAAATATTTTCGGATGTTTGCAAGTGAAACTGAGCCAGTTTTCAGATATCAGAGATAGAATAAGTCATATATAAATGCTCACTCAATTTTTTTTTACTATATGAAATTAAAACTATATAGTAAAGGAAGTATTCTTGATGCTTCCATCTCCAATCTGTATGCTTCATATTTATCTTGAACCACTGGGGCATTTTAGCAACTCGAACTGACCTAGGATAATATTAAATATGTTTTATTCAGTTTTTCTCATTGGCAAAATAAAATAATGTGGAAAATAACAAGAAGAACTGGATCCATGAAAATGTATCCATTTATTATTATCTTCCTACTTGCCTTGGCTTAATGGAACTATAACCAGCTTAGCCAGCTGAGTAGATATTTGATGTAGCAGTTTCTGAACATTTTGCTATAGCAGTGGACACTATGGCTGATGAGAGCATAGCATACCTATTCAATAAGAAGTGTTAAGTATATGCCAATAATATATATATGAAAGTGTATATGGTTTAAAAATTGTTCAAATTGTTAACATAGACATATTCTCTAAAAAGTATAAGCAATTGAATATAAATTATGGCAATGAAGAGTTGAATAAAAGCAATCTGATGTAATAGACAGAAACACAAGTTGTACTGTAATTATAAATGCGTTTAGTTTGACTAAGCGGTGACTTAGTCTTAATTTAAATTTGGTATTGTGTATTTCATGAAAATATTGAAAGTTTGACATTTGTTCTTGACATGAAGAATGTTATTTTTATGAAGTACACGATGACATTATATCCTATTTTTTTGACTGGTTGGAACTTTGGCAGATGTTTTTTAATGATTTCTTTGGCAAAATAATATTGATATGGGCACTAACAAGTACAGCGTGTAAATCATGCTTATGAAACATTGAGTTGTCTTTTAACCATTTACTGTTTATTTTGCATTAATGTAATTATATGTATGATAACGGAAAGATAAAAAGATGATCTGACAAGGAAAGATGCTTGTTGGCACAGAATTAGAACATAGAAGGGCAAAAAAAAAGGTGGGATGATATGCAGAAGACTGAGGTACCATAGAAACTTCCCACGTCCTCTCTTCCCAAATCCAATCAATGATCAAAGTCTAGGAAAATTTTATGGGTTTATTTATTCAGTTTTTTACTCAATTAACAAATATTTTTCAAGTATCTACTTCATGGCAAGCACATTCCTAATGCCTACATCTCTCAAATGCTATCTCCTCCATCTGATTCCATAGCCTTCAATAGCCCTTGAATATATCAATTCCTCATCTTGTTCTCAATCGTATCCTCTTGCATGCTGTCCGTGATCTTACCAGCCATCCTTAATATTAATTAGTTACTATTTTGTTATATCAGTATTTATATCTGTGTTTCTTCTTTTTTTCATTATGTTTTTTTATTACTTCCACATTGATAATTTATTAAGAATTGTCACTAAGGTTTGCTTTTCAGATATAATGTTAAAGCCAATTTTATATTGAAGTAGAAATAAATGCTTGCAGATACTTTTTTTTAATCCAATTTTATTGCGATGCACTCACACACGATATAATCCATGCAGAGTATACAATCAGTGGCTTACAGTATCATCAGTACTTGTGCATTCATCGTGACAATCAATTTTAGAACATTTTCATTACTCTAAAATAAAGAAAAAAAAGAAAAAGAAAAAAGAACACTTAAAACATCCCATATCCCTTATCCCCCCCCTATTATTTATACATTTTTTGTCTTTATTTTATTACTCATCTTGCAGATACTTTGATACTTTGGTATAGTTATTTTCATTGATCAGGGCACCCCAATAATCAGGGTACTTAGTTTGGATAATAGGAGTTTGGGCAACACTGGTAACTGCAAAATGCTGCACAGTGGATTCAGAGAGCACCAATTCTATTATGTATATTTTGACCAAACATTTTTCTATAAATGTATCTCTGTATGTGTGTTTGTGTTTATACCATTTATTTTTTGCATTTTCATTTTAATTTAAAGCATTTTAATTGTGTTAACAATTTTAAACTGAATAAATTTGCATTTTTTAGATGTTAATGTTCAGAAACAACACATTCGGTGGGAGCTCCAATCTTCTTGTACAGTTTCATCATTATGGGCAGGTTAGACTATGTATATCTCCATTTCTTCCATGTGTTTGCATAGTTGAACCTCCAAGATCTCATTTTCCTTTCTTATTGGTATAGTTTGTTCTCTAAGATAATGACCTTTGCAAATAGAAATCCTTTTCTTCCCAGTTTATTTATCTGCCTTTATTTTCCTTTCATTTTCACCTCAACCTAAGAAGCACCCTATAGGACACTCAATGTTTGTTTTGTTTTGCAAATTGTAGCAAACAAGCTAGTACAGAGAAATTCCCATTCCTTTTAACTGGCATGTTGATAAAACCCTTCACCTTTCTGTGGCTTAACACTCTAACCCAGAAATCTCCCTTAAGATTTCTGAAGGTGGTTTTTTCTCCTAAATTGGCCCAACAGATGTTCTGCTAAATAGACTGTCCCATGTTGATGAGACTATTTCTGCTTAGCAGTGCGAAGATACCGGTGTCCCTTTCCATTGATGACCCTGCTGAACATGCAGTTTAGAGCAGGCTCTAACTTTTTAGGGCTTTTACAATCTATTGATATGTGGAGGACATGGATGGAGGGGGAGGTGTAAACAAGTTGAAGGCAGACTTATATAGGTGCTTTGTATAATTACTCAGGAAATTAGCAATTTTATTTAAATATATGCTTTTAAAAGATTTCATTGTTAAGTAGCTGTATCTGGTACAATATATTTGAACCTAATTATCTTAGAAGACAGTAAGTATTAACACATATAGCTGTTCAGTCTATTGTAAACATAATAGTAGTTTGTTTTTCATTTTAACCTTAATAGTCTAATGATCCGATTCTTGAAAAAACCAATGTATTTTCTATAGTTCATTCAGATTTTGGAAAATATAAGCAGATTCTCTCAGAAGTCTATCCATGTGTTAGACTCAAGGACATGTGATTTTTAAATGCATTTATCTATTCACTTCATTGTAAAAAAGGTGGTATGTGTAACATTTGCATTGTAGTTATGCTAAGATTAAGTTCTAGAAGATAAGATAAACAACTAGACTACAATGAATTCTTAAAAATTTCTACTAACTACTTATTACCTTTTAGTGTCTATATTTATAAATTTTAACCATGGTTTTCACAAGATCATTGGATGTGTAAGTTTTCCTGCTTGACTAGGGCATCTATGAAAACCACATGCACTTGAAACTTTGCAAACCTATCCAAGTGTTCTGAATATGTGTGTGTGTGTGTGTGTGTGTGTGCATGCCAGTAACCTCAGTCCTGCCCACTCCCACTTGCAAAGGCAACCAGGACAGGGAAGGGTGGCTGATGCCAAATGCTGGGAGGGGAAGGGAGGTGTTACCAGTTTCCAAATGTTTAGGATGATCGGCTTGCTTGGGGTGAATGTTGGCATTTGTGTATGGTGGGTTGTCTAGACTGGTCAGGAGATTTGAAGTAATTGGTGGATTCGGCACTGTCAGGGTTGAAAGGATTTTTTCATGGGATGGCAAGAAGAGCAACAGTCAACAGGGATCCTTAGCTTGGCTCAAACAGAGCCATCATTCCTAGGTGAAGCATGTGTGTTGGGCATAGTCTTAGCTCCCAGACTTCTTCTTTCAATAGTGCTCCCTCTGGCAGAAGTGGGAAATCTCTTGTTACTTACTCCCTCTTCTTCTCTATGCTTTTGGATATGTAACATCTTATATTGCTAGACAGATTTAGAGGTAAAATATTTAGTTTGATTTTTTCAGTAAAAGAGTAGAAAAATTGGAATTTACTTAACCAATTTACTATATCAAAAATGTGCTGTGCCTGGTATGCTCTCTTATATATATTATACTATTGGTTGTTAAGTCATAACCTTTAAAAATACTGTACTTAATAGTCACTAGAGCTTTTCTTCAGTCATACCATCTTGTTTCTGTTGCTTTCTCCCTTGCCCTGATTAAGTAGAGATTGAGAGTAGCTAATGGGACCATACAATAGGTACACCAGGCACTGAAACCCAAACGTTCTTTTAAATTGACAGTAAAGAAAGAAGCAGATGGCTCTTTCCTTCACATATTCTAATTGCAACCAGAACTGGTAATTTAAAAAATGGTTTAACTGAGGATATAGCTAAACCTGTATAGAGAATTAAATTAATGTAGAAAACTTAGACAAGATCACAATTCCCTTCATTTTAAAGTGAAGAGTTAGATTGTGTTCATATTGTCTGGTCGTTTACATGTTCCCATTTCATTTTACCAAAGTGGACATCATCTATAACCCAAATTGTGTTATAATTAAATGAAAATAGGTAAGACCGGCACATGTACAGCAGTTTGCACCCCTGTGCCTTAGTTTCCCTCTTTGACACAAGTTCTATCTTGGTGCCCCTCTTTGATACAAGTTGGGATTTTAGAAAATGTTTCTTAAATCCTCTCCAATTTAGAATAGCATGGGTTTAATTGCACTATTCAGGCAACAAGATTACTCAATTAAAGTAGACACAATTCCTTATCTTACCAGAGTTCTTAATAAAATAGTTATTTGTTTGCCTATTTTGCTCTCATGTTCTTGGAAAAGAAGCAGTGAATCATGTTGGTATTGCAACAGATTCTTATTGGTTATAGGAAAGTGGACAGCTTCCTTTAAAACTATATTTCAGCATCACGAAATCGCTATGAGTTTAGTGATACCTGTTTGTTCAGAAAGGAGCCTTCAAAAAACAACTGCGTCAAGATGCACACCATGTATTTCAAACTCAAAGTATTTAATCTGATTAGTTGGTTGAGACCCAGCCAGTGTTCTATCAGCAGATTGGTAGTAAAACAAAGAGGCTATAATTAATGAAATTAATGCCAGATATAGGAACTTGAGATTTGAGGTGACATTTCAGTCATAACATTTCCTTTGAGCTTAGCAGAATGGAGAGACAGTTTAGTTGGAAATAATTGTTTCCATTTTAATGGCACACAATTAGATGAGCATGGTTATTTTTCTTGTGCTACTACTGGCTGCTAGAACTATAAGTTGGCAGGCATGACAGTATAAAACTGTCAAACAATTTGATAAGAAAGTTCAGAAAATTAAAGGGTATGATTTGATTTACTATTTTTAACTTCTGTTTAAATTTCAAGTGAATTTCAAGGCACATCCTTCCTCACCATTCTAACAGTACTTAATTGTAGGTAGCATATATTCCACACCTTCTAAATCCAATCAATTGTCAAACTCTGTTAAATGTGTCCCCAAAATATCTTTTTGATCTATCTCTGTAGCCTCTTGTTTGCCATTGTGTTTTATCATAGCTTCCCCAGTGGTCTACTTGTTTCAGTCTTGCCCTGATCAGATATTTCCTTCACAGAGTAAAGTGGTCTCTGCAAAACACAATCAGACTGTGACACCAGCTTTGATAAAACACATCAATTACCCCCCTCTCAGTGGAGGAACACATTTTTTCAGGTGATAAGTATAGTTCCCCCTCAATATATAACAGCAGACACTCCTTATCTGATGGGTTTCTCAGCAGTCAAAGGAAATGGAAAAGTTTAACCTTTTAATGAAGAAGTAGTTTTGAATAAGAAGACTTTGGTTCTGGAAACTAAATATTAAAATATTGGTAATAATAGTAGTAGTACTAATGATAGCTGGCATTTATTGACAGGGAGAAACGGAGATTGTGGAGGGGGAGTGTGGTGTTAGGTTAAGAATGACAGGCAGTGTTTGATGGGCAATTTGTATGGACGAGGTGTGTGATTCAGGCGGAATAGGGAATGTCTGTAAAAGGTGTGCAGAGTGTGTATTCTCCTAAAATTCATAAATATTAAGAACAGAAAAATTACAAAACAAGACCACCATGATAATGGGAAAGATTTTCAGTTACTCAGGCCATCTGAGTCAGTGAGCCATGCTTTGATCACTTTGTGGCACTTTGCAAGTAGCAAATCCAGTTGGGAATGGCAGCTACATCATTTGGGTTCTCATTAATAAAAAAGAAAACAAAATTAAGAAATCAAGTGAATGAAAATGGAAAAAGTCTTGCTAGTGAGAGTCCAGAAACTTAAACTTCATAATTATCATGTTAAATTCATTTCTGACAGTTTGAAGTTTTGAATGTTTACTTTCTGTTTCTCTTGTGATATGGTCTATGCACTTTTCCCCTTTTGTCCTGATGGTGAAGGGAACATTTCTCCATTAAGATCCTAGCATATTCTCAAAAAAGTCCTAAAGTTATATCTTATAGGATACCACTTTATATATATAGTACTATACTATATATAGTATAGTAAGTCCTCTTTCTGCCTCCATTTATTAAATATTATATGAACACAAAGAACTGATGTCTGAAGAAAAATTAAGAAAACAGCATTTGCATTGCTTGAGGGAAGAGGCAGATTAAAAAGAGCATGGTTACCACCTATAAATAACTAGAAGCTGTCAGCGTCAGAGAGAATGCAACCCTCAGGGGATGGTACAAGCAATAACAATGATTTCAAATAATGGAGGGAAAAATTTCTTTATATTTTTAAAAGAATGATTACATAATCTTATATTTATGGAAACTTTGACATGAGGCTTAGGTTTTGGAAATAAGCTTAGATTCAAAGAAAGTATATCTGTTCCTTTCCTCCATGTATTTTGTGCAGATAAAATATAGGCACAGAAAACAGATGCACATACTTACATTTATGTGAGTAAGAAAGATATTCCTAATGTGACAAGTGTTTACAGTATACACAAAAATAAGAACAACACAATAAAGTTTGACTTTGTGACTTCTCTTTCTGCCCCCTTTAAAGAGATTCTTATAAAATATTTAAAACCCTTTAAATTATGGCTTCATGAATTGTAATAACCAAAATTTAAAAATTGTTAGCAAACAGATTTGGTGGGACATTTTTAAGTCTAAAATTTTCTCATATGCAGCATGGTACATAGGTCTATCTTTACAGAATAGTGAAGTGGTTGAAATATAGCAACATATGATGGAATGTTATTCAGCTGTAAAAAGGTATGAAGTCCTGGTACATGCTAATGGCATGGATGAACCTTGAAGACATCATGTTGAATGAAATAAACCAGACACAAAAGGACAGATATTGTATGATCCCACTGATTGGAAATAATTACAGTAAGCAAACTCACAGAGTCAGGATTTAGAATCTAGGTTACCAGAGGACAGGGTGGGGATGTGGAACGGGAAGTTAAAGCTTAAAATGTGCAGGGTTCCTATTTGGAATGATGGAAATGGATGGTGATCATGGTAGCATAACATGGTGAATGCAGTTAACAGCACTGAAATATATATCTGACTGTGATTAAAAGGGGAAATGTTAGCAGGTATATATGGTAACAGAATAAAATTTTTTAAAAAAGACATGTGAGTCCCTGGAACTGCATGAAACAGTTAGCCCTAAGTTAAATCATGGACTGTAGTAAATAATGCAGTTATAAAAATGTGCCATCATCAGCTGTAACAAATGTGTCACACTAATGCAAGGTATTACTATTAGGGTGGTGTATGGGAATCCTGTATTTTATGCACTATTCTTCTGCAAACCCACAACTTTTCCAATACAGAGAGAGAAAGAGGAGGAGGAGGAGGAGAGAGAGAGAGAAGATAAGGGCTCTTGAGATCCAGAATAGCCAACTGGGAATAGAAGTAACTTGTTACTTTGCCTCTCTCAAGGATAGGTTTTTATCATCTGTGAAAGAAGATGGCTACCTTGAAGCCATTTTTAAAATAAAATAATCCTTTTATGGCTCTTATTGTACAGCCTAGGATGTAATACCTGTGCTGTAAATGCTAGATGATATTATTGTCAAGGATTAATTACCATCACATCATATTAACATGTCTGAAACAAAACTCATTTCATCCTTCCCAAACTACCTTCTCTCCCCATTTTAAAAAAAATCAGTGCCTCCAGTATTACTCCTTTCAGTTTGGCTTGAAGTGTTTCCATTATTCCTGATTCATCCCCTAAATACAGCCAAATTTCTCTTATTTTTTCCATGAAATGTTTGTTAACTAGAAATATGAATCAGTGAAAGAAACAGCCTCAATAATTTTGAATACATTTATGCCAGCATGTATAAGCGAGAATTTGATCATGCACAGGTCATGAATTTCTCATGGTCAAGAATGCATATTAATCAGAGCAGTATTACCTGAAATGAAACAACTAATGATATTATATGTTTTTCAACCTTTGCTTTTTTTTTTTTGCTTATTCTTCAAAAAGTGATGTATCTAAGAATGAACATCACTAGCTCAAAAGTTATTAAAATTGGCAGAATGTATAGATAATTCAGTGTCTGATTCTGAACTACACAAAAGTTGATGCTTCTGGATATGTATGGCCACAAAATGAACCTTTTTGATACCAGTTATTGTTTCTATCTTATGATTCCTAAGTGACCATCTGGCAGGAGAGCTTGGTTTCCATTATTCCAGGCAGATTAACACACCTGTCCTTCCTCCTTTTCCCTTCATTATTTAGACCTTGGCTAGGCTGTTTTGCAATATTAACAAGTCTTTGAACAGTAGGTAGTAGTTTTTTTTTTCTTTTCTACATTTATATACTTTAGCATCATTTATACATTGTGTTCATAAATGTCAAAATACTGTGCAAAGATATATAAGATAAAATTTCCACAAAAGGTCACCATTCCAGTTTAGAATTTTGCCTCCGGACCCTGGCTCTCTAAATTAGCAGAATGCTAGTAGACAGATCATTTTTCACTTTTAAACCTAAGAAAATCCAGGATTACTTAGGAGTTGGGGTACGTTTTAGCATAAATTTATTGAATTTGTTAGTCATTTCCTTTCTGAAAAGGTCAATTTTAAGGACGTCATTGTTTGCATCTCAGCTTTTTTATATCTTTGACTTTTTTCCTTTAAGTGGTTTTCTGTTTTTTTAAGAAATTGAATGAAATTATAATACCTATGGAGATGATAAACCATGTAGTTTAGGGAGACTTTTAAAGATTGGACTTTTAAATGCCTGTTTATATCATGACAGAAAATTAATTTCCTTCATAAGATTTGTATATACATGTTCAAACCAATCATTTCTCTACTAAAAGTACATGACTCCCAGGAATGAGCCTGGCCCTGGCAGCGAGGGATTGATAATGCATACAGACCAAAAGGGGGAAAAAAGAAAGGTAACAAGCTGAGGTCACAATGGCTGAGCAATCCCAAATAGAGTGGAGAGACTATCCTGGAGGTTTCTTTTATGCAAGCTCCAGCTAGACATCCCAAATGGCCACGGGAAGCCATGCCCTTACCAAAAGTAGTCCCCAAATACCTAGGTCCCTATCTGAGATTCTACAAAAGATTCATCACTAAGTTTTATCTCTCAGAAACTTAAATCCACCAGAGTGTTCCTATGCCAGACAAGTCCTAAAACCCAGAGGCAATAGCCTCTTTAAGACCAGCAATCAGATGCGGCCCCATTCCCAATACTGTCGACACCTCCTTTCAATATGAACAAGTTAGGGTGCTCACTGCCTAGACACCCCTGAAGATGGAGAAAGAGGTTAAGTGAGAGGAAGGGGTAGCAACAAACAAGATAAGATTTAACAAACGTCTATGAATATTGAAACTTTATATTCTCTCTCTCTCTCTCTCTCTCTCTCTCTCTCTCTCTCTCTCTCTCTATATATATATATATATATATATATATTAGATGTTGGGGGTGTTGGAATAGCTGGAAGGAGGCAAATGACATGGTGGAACTGTAACCTATAACATCCCTTGAAATTTGCTCTATAGCGGCTCATTGACTTGTGCTTTGAAAGTCTTCACCTTTCTGTATATACCCTATATTGCATAATAAGGAAAGAACTGAAACTGAACTGTAACTCGTAACAGTTTTTGAAATTACCTGTATAACTGCTTGTTGAGCTGTACATTGAAAATTAACACCTTTCTGTATATATGTTATATTTTACAATAATGGAAATAGCTGAAGTTGTTGACATTCTTTGAAGTTTGTTCTGTAACTAATTGTTAAATCATACCTTGAAAGTTATCACTGTTATGTATATATGTTAAAGTTCACAATAAAAAATGCACTAAAAAAGTACTTGTATGAAAATATACTATATTTGTGATTTTTTGATGTGATATGGTGTTATCACACTCAGAATAAAAGGCACTCTGAAATAGTTCCTATAGAAGTATAGGGATTTTATTTTTCATTTAGGCTCTATAAATAACCTAACAGCAAATTTAGAAGCAAAAATCTCTGACCTTTTACTGTAAAGCGTAGAACCAGAACAACTGCTGAATTGCAAATATTTATTCAGGCTCTGTTCTAAGCCTGCAAGCAGACAAAATGTATTTGAATTTCTGCCAAAGGAGATGTTAAAAAATAGCTATAGTGTGTGATTGAAAAGATGTTGCAGCCTATATAAAATGTAAGCCTTATGAATTAGGGGGAAAAACAAAGTTTAGATTGTCAGATGCAAATGTATATACTCTATATGGTAGTAATCAGTAATATTGCATGAGGGATAGAAATTTTACCAACTTTAAATATTACTAGAGGTCAGGTAATCAAATGAATTAAAATATCCAATTAATTAATTATTACATGGCTCAGTAATTAAAATGCAGGTAAATCTATCCTCTCAATTAACTGTATCTCTGTATGCATCTATCTGTATAATTTCACAAAAGTGTAAGAAAAAATACAGCTAATTGTTGAATGTGATTTATCAGCAAGTGTATCTTTGCTTCTTAGTGCAAAGTTTTATATTTTATATAATATTTTATATTATTTATTTTTATATCATTTTTCCTACTTCACTAATCAAAATTTTTAGTATAGGTGTTTTAAGGTCAATTTTGTATTCATGAGATGACCTAGATCATCACCTTAAAAGCACAGAAAATAATGCAGATTGACAAATTGCAGATATCTATTTCATCAGTAAACATATCCCTGGCAGTTTTGTTAGTGACCCTCTCTAGCTGTGTTGAAGAGGATTACTTGGGGTTATGGATGATCTGTTTCATTCCAAAAGTTGACTTCTCCTTCACTAATTTATTTCACCCTTCCATTCTCCTTCTTTCTTCACACTCCAATGTCTCGCCTCAAGAATGCATTAAGCACCCAGTTCCTAGAATAATGGTGGATACTAGAAATGCCAAGGTGGAGAGGAGCTCCCGTAGAGTTTTATTCTAATCTGAAATGTGGTAACTGCAGCAAATGAGCAAATAGCACCTGTATCCTGAACGCATGTGCGACTGGGTTGTGTCTTTTCATGTTCTCTTTCCCTATCCAGGTTGTAGTCTTCTCTCATTGTGGCAATGGGATGTGTGGCAAACTCCTACTAATCTTTCAAGACCAGGTTTGAAATTGCAGGTTAAGAAAGTTGATCCTTCACTCCATTGCCATCGGTCCTTATAACACCTTTATTCAGCATCTAGAAGAATTCCTGGCACAAAGGAGATTTATCATAAATTGATAAATGCTGAAAACTGTTATTGAGTGAAGTTAATTATGCACGTCTTTGTGACATTCACAGTCCCTAGTGCTTGAGGAATGTGTGTGAATGTCTGTGTGTATGGCAATGGATACAATACATGTTAAAGATAAGTTAAATTAGAAAAATCACTAAAGACGTCAATGAATTAATGGCATTTCTTAAGAGCTTTGAATATGAGGAATTATGTCAACACATGGAGAGACAGAAGAGGACATTTCAAGCAGTTGAAGCAATGTGGACCAACTGATATGAATGGAGAACAGTAATTTGCAATGGGAAATTCATTCATTCAAGAAAACTGCAACAGAATAGCATAGAGGTTAAAAAGATTGACTCTGGAGTTGGAGGGTGTGAGTTTGTATCTTAATTAAAACCATTGCTGTGTGAGTTTGGACAAGTTACTTCACCTCCCTTCAGGATCTTTATCTGTCTACTGGAAAAATAATAGTACGTACTTTATGGGGCTGTAGGGAGAACTGTACAATATATATATAAAGCACTTAGGATCTGGCACATATTTTTTTACTGTGTGTTGTTGTGGTCATTGTTAAAGGTTTTTAAGAGATGAAACTAATGGTAGCTTAGAACCAGATTTTGAAGGAACTGGGAAGACATGTTAGTAAGTGAGGAGTTTATTTATTTTTATTTCTTGTTTAAATTTTATTTATTTATTTTGTGTAAGTATCATATATTCAAAAGTTAGAAGCTGCCAATGTATATATGATGAAAATCGTCTTCCTCCCTTCCACCCTTGTCACTCATTCCTATTTCCTTCCTCATTCCTTTTTTATTATGACAAAATACAAATAACATAAAATTCACCATTTTAACCATTCACCATTTTAGTGCATTCACAGTGTTGTGCAACCATCACCAATACTAGTCCGTGAATATTTTCATCACCCCAAAAGGAAACCCCAAACCCATTAAACAGTCACTCCCTATCCCCCTCTCTCCCCAGCCCTTGGCAAGCCCTAATCCTCTTTCTGTCTCTATGATATGACAGCAGGATATTTCTTATGAATGGAATCATACAATATGTGACCTTTTGTGTCTTCCTTCTTTCATTTAGCATAGTGTTTCAAGGTTCATCCATGTCATCGCATTTATCAGAACTTCATTTTTTTATGATTGAATATTATTCCATTGAATGAATATGTACAATTTGTTTATCCATTTGTTGATTGATGGACATTTGGGTTATTTCTGCCTTTTGGCTATTATGATAGTGCTGCTCTGAACATTTATGTACAAGTTTGATTTGAACACCTTTTTTCAATTCCTCTGATTATATACCTGCATGTAGAATTGCTGGGCCAGATGGGGATTCTGTGTTTAACTTATTGAAGGCTGCCAAAATGTTATCCACAACAACTGAAACATTGCATTCCCATCAGCAGTGTATGAGGATTCCAGTGTCTCCACATCCTCACCAACCCTTATTTTCCTTTTTTTAAATTATTACAGCCACTCAGAGCACCCACATATTTACTTATGACCACTGTCACCTTTATCACACGAAGTGGTGAATGACATTGAAAAGCAAAATTTTAGGAATATCTCTAGAAACAGGGATTAATCAAAACATTTTAATTTTTGTAATTTGTTTTGTGACATTTGTAAAAAAACTTGACATATATGTTATTGCTTTAGATCATATTTCAGAACTTTTTCTTCCCAATGACTGGAAATAATGTTCGCCAATTTAATTAAATTCTAGCAACCTTAAAAGATGTTCTTTTTTTAAGCTAGAAATTTGTTACATTTTCCTTTTGAAAGATATATTTCTGATTTCAGTTGGATAATATGGGATCTCTTTCAACAGTAATTGGATTACAATGTAACTATGGTATAGTTATAGTATTATGATATTTTGGAAAGAAAACTC
Organism: Choloepus didactylus; assembly: GCF_015220235.1. NCBI lineage: Eukaryota > Metazoa > Chordata > Mammalia > Pilosa > Megalonychidae > Choloepus > Choloepus didactylus. Next base: position 42,897,348 of record NC_051315.1, read on the forward strand.
ATATCTTATCAAAATAAAACAATAGTATGAATGAATTTAGGTAGCTATCACTTTGATTTTAAAATTGACAGCACAGGAGAAACATGTTTTAACATGTACCATGAAGGAGAGGCACAAAAGATGTGCTAAGAGCAGAACATTTCTGCTTTTTTGTTAAGGGAATGATAACGAGTTGAAAGTGTACTTAGCATAGTTTTGTAATGCTTTCTATATGACGTGAGAGTGGAGAGCTGAAGGTAGTGACTTGACAACATGGCAGAGAAATCAAATTTATTTTGGGGAAAATAGTTTTTACTATAAAGTTGTCAAATTTGTGCAGAGCAAATGAGGTTGACAGTGCTACACTTGAGATTCAGTTCATGATGTGTGTAATTATATCTTTCTTCATAATCAGGGTAAGCAGAGGTAACATGGTCTATACCAAATTGCCAGAAACAATAAGGTGAAAATTATTTTCATTTGCTTTGAGTTAATTCTGATAAATTGGGTGATTGCTAAACAATAATTTGAAATATATTTAAACTAACCTTTTAACTAACTGGACCTTCAATAATAATGATGATTAATGACAAGTAGCACTTATTAAACCTTTATTATTTACCATGTAATATGATAGGCCCACTAAATAGGTTCTGTCGTTTATCCTCACAATAATCTTATGAATTAGGTATTTAGGTATTATTATTACTTAGTACTACCCGTATTTTAGAGGAGAGTTCTGATAATTTAAATAATATGTCCAATATCTTACTAATAGTGAATGTCTGAAACAGGAACAATCTCAAGTTTATATTCAAAGACTGTATTCTTTTCCTTAATACTACCCTGTCTTTCCTAAATAGGTTTCCATCTATCTGAATAAGACCATGAAATCCTTGGCGTATTTTTACCTTCCATTGACCCTTAGCAGCAGCACTTATATTCCCTTTGGGGAACATAATATTTGGTTCTACTGCCATTGTTAAAAATCTATTTCCATTCCTTTTATTTTTCTGAAAATGTAGAAACTTCAAGTATTACATTTGAAATCTTTGCCATTAAATTTCTCATTGAAGCTTTATTTCTTAACAGATGCAACGTAATATTTGGTTCTACTGCCATTGTTAAAAATCGATTTCCATTCCTTTTATTTTTCTGGAAATGTAGAAACTTCAAGTATTACATTTGAAATCTTTGCCATTAAATTTCTCATCGAAGCTTTATTTCCTAACAGATGCAATTGGGCTCTTTTCTTTTTTTTTATGAATTATTTGACCTCCTTGAGAAATAATGGAAAACTGATGTCTGAGAACACATTGTAAGGCCAAGTGCTTGTAAATAATAGAATATAATATTGGGTTCCATGAATGCCAGAAACTTCCACTCCTCTCTAAAAGTCTGTCTGAACAGAATATGTTGACTTTTAAAAGGAGTCCATGTATTTGAAAACTGCAGTTTCTGGAAGCAATTTATATATTCTTAATGGCTTTGTAACCTGTATCCCAGAAGAGCCTGATGCCAGTAACCTTAGTATTATTGAACAGTTGTGTACACAGTGTCTTTATGTTTTTTTAATAAACAAGATAAAAAGAAACATCATAAGCTTCCTCAGAAAGTTTATAGTTTAAATTTGGGTTCAGCTCAGTGCAACACAATAGAGCATGCAGAGAATGCCAAGTAAGTCCTACAGTTATTATATCTCAGGGGAGGATAAAATTTTCAAGGTACTTTAGGGAAGAAAGATCTGCAGATCTTGTTCAGTAATCTTCGGTGCAATACATAAGGCCGACTAGGAAATTATTTTGTGATACAGTGCATGTTATACATGCTAAGCAGTTAGTCCATTTACTTTTTATAAACAGCTGTCAATTTGAAAAAATAGGCAAAGAGGACAGTTTTAAGGAAGCAAAACAATGCCTTATTTGACTTAATTCTTCAATTTTTATGTGTAAGTGAAACTTTTGGGTAGACACGAATTCCTTATTTAGGGACTCTTCTGGAAGAAAATGACTAATATTTATTGTGTGAGCAATTTACATATAGTATTTCATTTAATTAAATGACTAATATTTATTGTGTGAGCGATTTATGTATAGTACTTCATTTAATTTGATTCAATGTCCTTGCAAAATCAGTAGTGTACCCCTCAGTTTACAAATGATGAAACTGAGGCTGAAGGAGATTTAGTAGGTTTTCAAAAGTCATCCAGGAATTAGTGGTGGAGCTGGGGCTCTGTGTTTGATGGTAGGAGGTTCTGGCATTAAAGCCTATGCTTTATCATCTACACTGATGATCTGTAGGGCTGACATGACCTGCTTTCTTTGGATGCCAGAATATCAGCTATGATTGTCATATGGAGTCCACTTGGTTCAGATCTTGATAATAGTGACTAAAGATTTTGTTTATTCAGAAAAGTAGTTGAAAAATACGGACCCCACACTAGGAATGAGGACTGTACAATTATTAATCAATAAACTAATGTAAATATATATCTATACCTATACATATATGTATATACATACATTTATACAAATAATATTGTGTTAGTTTTATTATCATGTTCAGTACCCTCTCACTAAGTCATGAGGTTATAAAGTTTAAGTAGTTAAGAGCTTAGGTTTGGGAGTCAATATGAAGTTCTGTGTTCGCTCTGCTGTTTACTCTCTGCTCTGTGACACCCCCAAGCTCCAGTTCTCTCACCTTAATATGGAGATAATACCCAATTCACAGTGTTGCTGTGATGATTAAATGAAATAAAGTATGTAATATATATATAGCAATACTTAACTCACAGTTAAGTAATCAAAATGACATTAATATTGTTTTTAATATTTTTTAATAAAGCTAGCAATTTTAAACAATAAATAGGGAACCCAAGGAAACAAACATTTTCAAGTTGAGTAAAAATTATTCATTATTCTAATTCTTAAGATTTAATGATCTTTTTTGGTTTCCCATACTTTTTGCACATGCACAATGACTAATATTTATTAAGATATTACTAAACATATTGCATGTTATTTCATAAAATTATTACAGTGATCTCAGAATATATGTATTATTATTATTATTATTTTAATTTTAAAGATTTAAACAACTGAGGCTCAGAGAGGCCACTTTTCCAAGGTTAGACAGCATAAGTTTAATAAGCATAAGTTAAAGCCGGGATGTGGCTCCAAGGTTGTCTGATACCAAAACGCATACTCTAAACCACTGCACCAGCTGCCTCTCATGTTCATTGTACATAGAAATGAATGGCTGTTACTTTCATGCATTGCTTCTGCCCTTTTGTAGCAAATTTTTCCCCCGACCACAAAACACAGGCTTGATGCTCTTGTAGCCTGAAGTTAACACTTTAAATGGAATATTCTTTAACTGTATTTCTATAGCTAAACTCCCTCTTGTTCCTTTTTTCTACTACACGGGACAGCTTGGTAGACAGGTAACACCACAGAAGGGATTTTCAAGCCCAATTTCTTGGGTTCAAATTCCAGCTTCACACTCCCTCTGTATGTGTTCTTACTGTTTTATAACCTCTTGTGATTTAGTTTCTACCTCTAGAAAATGGGAAGGGGTATATAATAGTACCTTCCTCCAAGGGTTGTAAGGATTAAAGATAAACATGTAAAAATGGCTTATAAAGATACTTGTACATAGTGAGCCCTTTACACGTATTACCTAATTTTATTATTATTGCATGGCCAAACTGAAGAAGATCTGGTTTTGTTTAGTACACACATGGTAACATAGACAGGTACCTTCACAGAGAATGCTCCCTCTCTCTCTTTCTCTCCCTTCTTCTTTCCTCCTTCCTTCATTTCCTCCTCCTCCTCTCTCTCTTAAAAACACCTTCCATATTTGGTAAGGACTAGAGAAAGCCTCCTGTGTGGAAGTTACTGATTGTGTGATGCTTTCTGTCAAAAGCATCCAGTTATTCCTCTTGGCCTCTGGGTATATTTTATTTAACCACATCATGCCTACCTTGTGTGTGCCACATACATACAATCTCTGACCAAGAGAAGCGTTAGACATCAACTGAGTTACAGGGTTTCTGCAAGTTTAATTAAGAACTTGTCAAATAACTTACTTTGCCATTTTCACTTAAAAATGTCCAGACTAGGTATTTGAATGAACGTTCAATTCAGTTAAAATTCTGGGGTAAAGACAGAATCAGGAAGGAGAAATTTCACAAAGAGGTTAGGCTGCATTGCCTCTATCATTTTAAATACACCTAACTAACACTGAAATAGTTTAAACAATAATATATATCATTTTCATCCGTGAATCTATGCACAGAATAAATCTTTTTTCGCTGAATGTTTTTAATCTAAAGATTCAAAAGTCGCAGCTATTTCCAGTAGCAGCATCTGTTGCTTTGCCAGTTTCCACAGAGATGAGCTTGTGTTGATTTTCACCACATTTGTTCAAGTCTGGAGTCTGGTTAAAACATGCAAACAGTTGCACTGCCAGTTAAGAGGTGTAATCGTGTATTACCCTTTGAATAATTGTGTTCACCTGCATTTATTTGAATTCAAATGGCACCTGTAATTCTGAATCTAAATATAGATTATTGTAAGACAATTTGGATTAGAGAAATATTATAAAACATTCCAGAAGGATGAATGTTATGATATGTGTTCTTAGAAAACATAATTATATCTACTATATCTACTTTAAAGCTTCTCAAAGGAAATCTGCATTTTATTTTTTCTCAATGCCATTTTGGGCTAACTTGTGCCAAAAGAAGTAGTCCCTCAATTAATATGATTTTATCACTTTAACTAAGCTGATACTTGAATTTCTTCTGTTATCCAATTTAAAAGCTTCCATATCATCCATATGTTGATCACAGATTAATAGGATCCTGAGGTAAAACCAGATTTAAAAACTGATGCAATTGGATTGGAAATGCCTGTTGTGTGTGTACCTACATCTAATGAACGTGTAAAAGGAATAGCAGAATAAACAAGCAAAGGTTAAAGAGCTGGCAGATGTTCTTGTGAACGTGATTTTATCATTGATTTTTGTCATTCAGCTTGCTGCTGGTCTTTTAGATGCACCAAGTTTCCAAATTTAGTCTCCTCTGCTCTTAGGAATACATAAGTGGAAAATGTAGAGAAGCCTTAAAAGTTGTGAATGTGAGTAATGTATCTTTTTCTATAGTTTTACGTATTTTGAATATTATATTGTCTGACAAATTTTAAAAGAAAATTGCTACCTAATATCCAGTGATTTTTATATTTAATTTTTATAGTATGAATATGGAACAAAATACTAATACGTAAACAATTCCCACCTAAGAACAGGAAATTCAAGTGGTCGTTACTGAACAGTGAAACAGCAGTCATTATTGAGCACCTTCTAAATACCAAACACAGTTCCATGCACTTTTACTTAAGTAACCTAACTCTTAACAGAGAGGATATTGCTATCTGGTTCACAGAAAAGAAAACGCAAGCTCAGAGATTTTTAGGTAAATTCCCACAAACTATTTTGTAAAGGAATTGAGAGCCAAATTCACTTGCTTTTCAATTATATAAACTTCCCCACAGGTAGCAGTTTCCTGTGGAAGGAAGAAAAATTAATTTCATACAGTGGAATAAAATCCCCACCTTCCTTTTCAGTCAGAGTCACCCATTGGCATTTCAATAACAATGCTTACAGGTATTTTTATGCAAACACACATTAGAAATACCTGTTTCCATTTTAGGTGCCATAGCACTTTAACCTCCTGATTAATCAATAGCTTGTTGCCACAAAATGAAACTTTTATTAAATTTCATTTTCCCCATTTTTCCCCCTCTTTTTAAGTTCTCTAGTTTTTTTTCCATAGTTTCTGATAGTTCTCAGGGAAACTATGCAAGGTGGTTTGGGATCAGCAATGTGGTATATTACAATGGTAAGTAGCAGGGGCAGACTTTTGATTTTTAATTTCATATTCCATTTCTAATGTGAAAAAAGCCATCAAAATAAAATGGGCTAAGAAGAGGATAGTTCAAATTTTATTTCAGTATTTACTCTCATGTTAGAAATAATTGAACAAAGTTTATGATCCTGAATTTATTTCAACTCTTAATGTAGATATGAATTTTAATTGATCAAAAGGCAAACCAAACCTGTATTACATTTCAAAACAGTGAAGTAAATTAAATATATGCCCTCACTACAGATAATTCGGACCACCATCAATTTTGTAATGGAATAGCTTTTTCTTAATTAAAATGAGGTTGTAAGGGAAGTACTCTCCCTTAACAGTTAATGTATTTGGATTTTTTTTTTTTTTAATTTAAATTAATGCCTTTGACTGGAAAGATACATAAAGAGTTCATTAGAGTGGTTGCTTTTGGAGGAGAAATTAAAGGGTACTTCAACATTGTTTTTTCCTGGTTGCTTCTACAAATACCATACAATGGTTGGCTTAAATGGGAATTCACTGGCTTATAGTTTTGAGGCTAGGAGAAGTTCAAATCAAGAGCTCATCAAGGCAATGCTTTCTTCTTAAAGACTGGCATTGTGGGGCTGGCTACCTGCCATCCTTGGTCCTTGGCTTTTCTGTCATATGGCAATGCACATGGCAGTCTCTCCTGGCTTCTTCCCGTGGCTTTCTCTCTGTGTGTCTGAATTTCATTCTACTTAAAAAGTGACTCCAATAATAGGATTCAGATCCATCCTGATTCAGGTGGGGCCACACCTTAACTGAAACCTCATCAAAAGTTCCTATTTGCAGTGGGTTCACACCCATAGGAATGGATTAAGATCAAGGGAATGTTTTTCTAGGATACATAACTCCAAGCCACCACAAACATCATTTATTACATCATATGTAAATGGATAGGAACAGTGAATACTTGTTCTTTATTCCTGGTACCTTTCTGTATCTTTAAATTTCTCAAAAAAAAACCAAGAAAGTAGATAAGGATTTTTTAAAAATCTCCTTTAATTACATGACGTTCTGATTTTTTTTAATGGAATATTCAGTCAGAGGCTAGAAAATTGTTGGAAAGAACAGAATGCTATTGTGTGTACATCTGTAAAACTAAACATTAATGTAATATTATTATCTTAATACATAAATGTTCCTGGTGGATATTCCTGATATAGTATTGATTTTGAGGACTGATATTTGGTCCCTGTCACAATTGGATCATGACAGAGGTAAAAGACTAAATTGTTTGGAATCAGATTCCTAACTACAACAATAGAGGTGAGGCATCACAGCAAAGTGAAAAAATACAGACATTATCATGATACTGATAGCCTTTCCCTACAGTTTACTAGATCTCTGCCAAGGAAGAGCAAGAGACTTAACCTCTCTGAACACTCGATTTCTTATCTTTAAAATGGGCAGAAGAACCTTTCTTAGCTGGACAATGGTGAGGACAAGAAATAATATATACAGACCACCTTGCACAGTGCCTGACATAGTAGGAGTGTATTTTCAGTGTAAGTTTCTTTAAAATCCATCTGGAATAAGACTGTATATAAATTATAACAGATGATACTCTCGTGATATGTATTTGATAGTAATTATAATCCAAGATTTTGGAAGGATTCAATGAAGGATTTAAACTATCACCTCTATAGTTTTTTAAATAGTGCATGTAACCCTAATTCTCTGTAAGTATTCTATGTGTGATTACTATTCAGGGGAAAAAGGCAGAATATACCTAAGAATAAGAATGCAAAATGAATTCCTTAGGTCAAACTGGTTTTATATATGCTTTCACTATATAATTTCTCAAGACTTTTCTTTTTGCTTATAGGGATGACATGTCAAGCTCGAACATCATACACTGAAGATGAAGTCCTTTGGGGTCATCGTTTTTTCCCTGTAATTTCCTTAGAGGAAGGATTCTTTAAAGTTGATTACTCCCAATTCCATGCAACATTTGAAGTCCCAACCCCACCTTATAGTGTGAAAGAACAGGAAGAAATGCTTCTCATGTCATCCCCTTTGATAGCACCAGCCATAACGAACAGCAAAGAAAGACATAATTCTGTGGAATGCTTGGATGGACTAGATGACATTAGTACAAAGCTTCCATCCAAGCTGCAAAAAATCACTGGAAGAGAAGACTTTCCAAAGAAACTCTTGAGAATGAGCTCCACAACTTCAGAAAAAGCCTACAGCTTGGGAGATTTGCCAATGAAACTTCAACGAATAAGTTCAGTTCCTGGCAACTCAGAAGAAAAACTGGTATCTAAAACCACTAAGATGTTATGTGATCCCATGAGCCAGTCTGTGGCTGATTTGCCACCAAAGCTTCAAAAGATGGCTGGAGGAGTATCTAGGATGGAAGGAAATCTTCCAGCCAAATTAAGAAAAATGAACTCTGATCGATTCACATAACGAAACACACCTTTTAGGCATTATTTAATGTTCAATTTAGTAATAGTCCAGTATTTGGCTGGCAAGGTAATGCCCCCTAAGGAATCTGAAAGATACATTTTTCTCTTGGTCCTATATGCATATTTGATACCCTTTCCTTCTCAAGTGTTGCTACTGTGCAGAGAGTGAAAGTTATGAAGGGAGGACATTATAAGGAAGTTCTTCTAACGGGCATGTATTATCACATCAAGCATGCAATAATGTGCAAATTTTGCATTTAGTTTTATGGCATGATTTATATATGGTATATTTATATTGTATATTCTGAAAAAATATATATATATATATATATTTAAAGGGGTGGCACTCTCCCCTATATTTCTTATATATGTATTAAGCCAAACATGAGTGGATAACTTTCAGGGTGATAAAACTGTGTGTGTGTGTGTGTGTGTGTGTGTGTGTGTGTGTATACACACATATATACATACATATATATGCATACACACATATCTGAAAATTGTGATGTTTTGTTTCTAAGTTGTAGTTCTTGTGCATGTTTACTTTATTAGACTAGGAAGGCTACTGGCATTAATTAAGTATTAATACCAAATATTTTAGCCTTAAGTTATTTGTCATTTAAAAAAATCTGATTTCATGTTTTCTGCTCTTTAATGTCCTAGAAGATTTTCAACTGTACTTTATATGAGAGAGTCACACAAGTTTGTACTACTTATGACCCTACAAAAATATAACTATTATATATTTAAGTTGTAAATTTTAGAGGATACCAATACACAGTATATCATTGAATTTTTTCTTTTGATTTTTAAAAGTTGCTAGTACTGGGGAAAAATAAACAGAGAATAATTTGAGAATTGGTCACTTCATGGATCAATTAAAATCTGGAAATTTGTTCTGCATGCAATTAACAAATAGGAGCTCTGAACAAATGCTAAATCATGATAATAGTAGCCAAGTCATGTTGAATATATCAGAATCTGTGTGAAATTACACAAGTAATGGTCCCTGTTTCAAATGGAGTTGATTGGAAATATTTTAACTCCTTTTCTGGAATTTTTGTCATTTTAAAAGCCTATAATTTATCCATAAGGAGAGATGAGGATGCAATGAAGACTGATGATAAACATTCACACTTAAACTCTGTATGTCTAATTGAGTCTCTTTTTTATGCTGTTCTCTTGTTTATGGCATTTGTTGTAGCAAGATAGACTTGTTTGCTTACTGGGGAACCTGTTCCGTGCCTGTCACTCATAGTTCAGGAAGAATGTTGTGTACAGAATGGAGAGAAATTTAAATGAGATCAATTGAAGATAGTTTACTTGAGTTTATTGTCTTGATAACCACTGATTTTACTGGTGTCTCAGGTCCCTGGCCTATCCAGATAATTTTAGTAGTCCTATTTTTCTAACTCCCAAGTTCTGATATTTGTCACTCATTAGAATCATAACTACTGATCAATAGAACATCTCCAAAATAAAGATTTGAAATAGATTTTTATGAACATATAGGAGATATCCTTATCAGATTAAGATGGGTTTTCCTGTAAAACTTCTTTGGGCATTGTAACACTAAGTCTACTCCTCCTCAATGATATATAAATCCTGAGTGGCTAGCCTGGGCTCTCATCATTTCCCGTTTTTATCAACCCTGTGATGATTTTCTTATTGGCAAAGTATTACATCAACAATTCTATCATTGACTACAATAATACCTTCTGGCTACCTCTGTATCAACCAAATTCTGTAGGTGCAAACATATAACAGGGCATTTTTACTGGCAAAATGATCAACTTTGAGTATCCATCCACTGTGAATAAGCGAATTGCCCTATTCTTTGATTCCCAAACCATCTTATTTTCTGGATGTAGAAAATGAAATATTGGTAGAAAAGGAAAGGGGTCCATTGGATCTGAATTATTAGCAGTGGAAGAAACCACAAAGATCATTTAGTCCAATCACTTAAAACTAAACGGAGCCATAATTTAATTTGGAGAATCATTTTAATTTGTCTTTGGTACCAGGGAGAAGATGGAACCAAAAACAAGCTCTCAGAATGCATTAATTCATTCAACAAAATTTTGGCGTGCATTTTTTGTTTTAGGCATTTTTTTTAACTCCTGGGGATTTGGACATGGCTACAACAGAGAAAGCCACTACTTATCATGAACCCTGCATTTGAGTAGGGGAGTGAGAAGGGGGCATTCGGGAGACAAACAATGATCAAATGAGATAATTTCAGTCAAGATATCAAATAAGGGAATGATAACGGGGGGTAATAGGATGGACAATGACTGGGTCGGGTAAGAATTGATCGTTTTAAATGGAGTGTCTGGCTTGGGGAGGAGGTGATATTTGAACAGAGACCTGACTGGTGAGAAAGAACCACTGTTGCCAAAATTAACTTATATGAATGAATGCTATTCCTTTATCTTTTCCAGATATATATGGGAAAGGTGTGATTTCTGCATGTAATTGCAGCTTAACCCTTATTGCTAGGTTGATCATAAGTCCCAATTTTGGGAGGGAGATTCCCAGTTCATACCTGTTGTACCAGTGTAATTAATAGTATTCTCTTTCACTCGCAAAATGTCCTAGTTTGGATGATATATTATATGGTCACCCTACCTTTTTTGTTGAAACTAATTATGAAGTCTGTTATATTTGGTTAAAAATAAAGAATTGCTTTTACTTCTCCTTTTGCTGGTTTTTGTTTTGTTTTGTTTTGTTTTTTCCTTACTCTGATTATTCTAAGCAAAATCATCTATTTCAATGTGTTTCAGCCGGGAGGACCTTTTATCAAAGTGATTTCAACCAACATTCTTCTGTCTGTACATGATGGGTTTTCTCAGCAGTGAAAAGTTGTGCATTTTATTGACTAAATAAAAAAAAGTAAACCTCTGGCATTTCCATTTCAAGAAGTTAAAAGAGCTTAAAGAGAGTAAAAGTGAACTTAAGTCAAGGTAATTTTCAGCCCATAGATGTGGTGGTTCTTGGAAAGCAAAATGCAGTGTGATCATTGAACCGAATAATTGTACTTAACAGTTGAGAACTGGTCTCTTTTTAAAGCTTTTTCGTGGTGTACCTCCTGTCATGGTAAACTATTCCATTCTATTTACCAAAATGGTGTAAAAAACAGAAAATTATTTCAGTAATGCTTTCCTTTAAATATTCATTCTCCTCAGCATTACGTGAATACACTTTTGTAAATACATACCAATGAAAAATCAGAATTTTTTTTCCATTAATTATGTGTATTAAAAATTTTCCTTAGACTGTTTTATTTTCATTCATATATTGCTTTAAGTACTATTAATGGATTTCAGTTGTCTCTGTAATCCAGTTAGCTGAAGAACTTAGAGAGCCACTTTTTCTGAACAGAATGAGATTATAATGTATTATTTCTATTAAGAGGAAAGGTAGAACATGGGGAAGCTGGCTTACAATCTATTTCTGTTGTGACAATTTCTCTCACTCTATACTACAAAAGAGTTGAGCTTGACTGCCCAGCAGGACTGTGAGCTAATTTCAGAATTCATGCTTTGAATTACATTGTACATATTCACATTAGCATCAAACTAATTGCATTTTCTAGCATGCAATCTACAATTATTTAAATGTACAAGGTAATTTAGGCTACAAAAGTAAGCTCCTGTATTAAATACTGCAAGTTCAGTTTTATAAAAACTATATCAAACTTTTGAAATATGATTGGATTTAATTTTTACAGTGTGCTTGTCCTTTTTCCACTTCTGAACAGTTAGTCACCTCCCTTTGTTAGTTTGTTATTATAAGGCTCTTAACTCCTGAGAGACAATGACTAATCCATCACAAGTCATTCCCTAAGGATTACTTTTATTTTTGTCTCTTTATTGGGGAGATGCTTTAACATTATGGAATCTGAACTTAATGCAGATTACTTGAGAGCTGTATTCCTTGGAGGAAGTTTTATGACCATCTCAAGCTTTGCTGATCCACTGTTTCAAAGAACCACAGTAAGTAAAGAAAAATGCATAATTTTCCTAATTTTGTTTAAATTCTGAATCATCTTTTAATCATATGTTCCATTATTTGTCCCAAAAATGCTTCATAGAAAATCTGTGCTCGTAATCTTGTATCAGTCAAGTTCTGTAATATGCAATGTGCCCAACTTCTAGGAACTTTATGGAGTTAATTTAAAATGCAAAGTTCCTGCAGCATCTTGACCTCTCAGGGCTCAAAGAGATGGCCAGTATTATTTGTAGAAATTTTGTCTTCCAGATTGCGAATTTCTTTATCTGAGAAGTTTTCTCTAAATCTTGACTATTTCATAAAATCTGGGCTGTGGATGACTAATGAATGCTATAGAGAACAAATACACGGTAGGCTACAGTATAACATTGCTAAGTATCACATCCATAAACCCTTTTCATCCTTTTCCAGATCTGTGTCTGTCAATCACTTGCATGTGCTTTGCGTACATTATTTAAATCTTCACAACAACTCTACATGATAGAGATTATCTCCATTTTACACTTGAAGAAACTGATCCTCAGAGAGGCTGTTTAGTGGGCCTTTTAATTAAATTAAATCCATAAACCTAATGAGTAGTCCCTGTCCTCTGGGGGTATAAAGTCTACGGAGAATCCTTTTTTTAACAACCCCATATCCCAAACAATTTGGAAGCATGAACATACATATTTAATGACTGTGCTCAGTGGTTTTAAGCCTGCAAGATGGCTTGCATGATGGCGTTTGCATTTTTCCCTGTGCAGTTTGGAGAAATAGTGGGTGGAAAATAAGAGTGCAAGGTAGTAAGTGTGACCAAATCATGTGTTGGTTAAAGAAGAAAAAAAAGTAAATAGAAGAGAAGGATAAATTAAAAATGAAGTAAGTATGAAGGAAAATGGAAACTTAAGATGAAGCACAGAGAGATCCATGAGTGGCAAGAGGTGAAAGGAAAGCCAAGCTAAAAATACAGGTCTCCAATGGATGCTTGAAAAACAGAATTATAAAATATTTCAGATAAGCAGAAAGTTGCCTCATACTTAGGTATCTTATACTCAGATGTTAAAAAAAGTGTAGAATAATATTTTGCTATATTTGCTTCATCTATTTTAAAGAAATAAAATGTGATAAAAATAGCTAAAACAGCCCTTCTTTTCCTCGAAACCCTACACTATCCCCTCTCTCATCAGAAGTAATAACTATTTGGAAATGTGTGTGTATAGTCCCCATGCTTGTTTGCTTGTTTTTATATAATTTATGTGTGTATGTGTGTGTGTGTGTGTGTGTATATATATATATATATGTATGTATGCATGTATTTATACATACATATGTGCACAAAAATTGTGCACAGATACACATACATATGAAAACCTAATAATACATAGTTTTGTACATAATTTTGTTTGTGGATTTCCTGCTTTCTCTTGGATTTTGTTTTCTTCATCTGCCTTTTTATATTCTATTTCTATTATTTAATAACCCTTAAAATTTAAGCTTACATATATGATCTGATGAAATTTAAACTTAATAAATCTGCCCTCCTTGTAAACAATGCAAGAATCTTAGACTATATTAAATCTAGGTACATCCTCTCCTATTTTACTTGTTATTTTTATACACAGTTCTTTGTCCACCCTCCAAAAAAATTTATTTTTTTTTAAGTCAAAGCATTTTATAATTACCTAAATATTTACTGATTTTTTGGTAACCATAGCTTGTTTTACTCCACTTCTTCACTCTTCTCTCTGTTTTCTTCTTAATGAAATATATATTTTAATAGTTCTTTCAGTAAAAAAATCTGTGAGTGGAAAACTTCCCCAGTTCTTAATTATATGAAAATGTCATTTTAAAAATTATCTTCTGGACTTTCTTGTTGTTGATGAAAAGACTACTATATGTCTAATTGCTGTATCTAGGGGAGAGGGAATTTGTATATTCTGTTTGATTTTGATTATCTTCAGTTTCAGTAGGATTTCCACACCCCAGTCAGGTTTACAAGCATTTCTTGGATTAGGATATTGTACTCCATAATTGCATGATGCATAGGCTTGAGTTTCAGATTCTCCCAGGATCTTTTACCCTGTCCCTAGCCCCAGGTACAGCCAAGCCCCCTTGTCACTGCCTTGCCTGTGTGTGGAAAGTTTGGTCCCTGTTTCACAGAGTGGTGACTTCACAGGGCCCAGTAGTTATGCAGGGACTTCTGGTCTCGTTTCCTGTTCCCCACACTCCAAGGTTGCTTCTTTCGCATCATGGGTGTTAAAATCTAGGTCCACAAAAAATGAGGGTCTGTACAAGTCTAATTCTCCTGAAGGAGAATGATATATCTATATAATGTTATAATATACAGTAATAAAGCCATATATATATACACACACACAAGGTTTAAAAAATCATATAGATTCTACAACTCTTGTTAAAATAGACAACAGTGCTCCACTCTCTCCCCAAAAGTAGCCACTTTCAACTCTTCTGGATGATTCTATTGTTATTTGCATGCAAAACCCTAAAAAACATCCTTATATTGCTTCTTCTTCATTTTCCAGTTTGGGACATTATATATTTGCTTTTCACTGTGACAGATGAAGATGTAGTTCTATTTCAACTTTCGCTACCCACTACACATCCACCACTTCCACTCTGCCCCAAAATTTCCAATATAGCTGTATACAATTTTAATTATATAAATCATCAGTGTTTTCATTAAGTTCCATCAGAATTGAGCTCCATGTGTTTTGATTACTTTTCTCAGCCTTCACAGCATTTTCTCCCTAGGTTTGATAATAGTCCTGTTTTTCTTTGCTTATTTAGGTATATACTTACCACTAATTCAGCCATGTAGTCTTTACCAGTTGTGTAGTTTCCTGTTAATTGATCAAACACACTAGATAGTCAATCAATTTTATCTTCTTGAAGAAATCTCCACAAAACATCTGTCCTGCTCTAGTCTGTAAAATTCTCTAAGTCTGCTGAGCTGCTGTCTTGGAATCTCCCATTATCATCATTTTGGAGGTTGCCTTCACCTCTTTCTTGGTAGATGGACCCTCTTTCATGCATCCTTTGTTTTCCTCCTTGATCTACTCCTTTGCTACCATAAAACACATTTTTTTTCAGGAGTTTATGAGGAAGAATACCTGGTGTTAAACTTTTTGAGACCTTTCGTATCTGTAAATACGTAATTTTCCCCTTATAATTAGTTAATAATTTGGCCTAGAGAAGAAATGACTTTTCTTAATGAATTTCAAAAACATTGTTCTACTTTTTCCTTGTTTCTGGTTTTGCTGCTGAGAAGTTGGATGTCATTCTGTTTTGATCCTTTGTATAAAACTAATTTTTTTCCATTAAAGCTTTTCAGATATTATACTATTCCCCAATGTTCTAAATTTCAGAGTGATCTGCCTTGCTGTGGGACTATCTTAATGCTTTTTGCTAGATCTTTTAAATCTGGAAACAGGTCCTTTAGGAAAATTTTCTTACATTGAGATTATTAAATTCCTTTTATTTTCTTCTGTTCCTAGCATCTTTTTAGGTACTTGTTTTGGGACCCATTTTTCATATTAGGCAATTTTCTCATATATCTGGCAATTGTTAGGTCTGTGCTCATTAATGGTGAGACATTTACAAGGATCATTGAGGCTTGGTGCAAATATGTGAATTAAGTCCAGCCACGATCTTGACTGTAGAGTGACATAGTTGGTCAGTTTATTTGAAGTGAGTATCTTTAAGCTTTTTCTTTTAGTTCAGTTATGTTGCTCAGATAAGACTTAATCTTCCTGCAGGGTAGTACCTGGGTGGCCATTGTTCCAACTGCCGAGTGGCCGCTGGAGGAAACTGTCTTTATTCCCCGCTTTTCAGAACAGTGTCCCCATCCTCAAATGTTTCTAGGGTTCCATATTCTAAATATTATGTTTTATCCTCGCACAAAAACAAACCTTGATATGATGTAAGAGGGGGCAATCAACAAGTTGAGTTAATTGAGTTAAGAAAAAAATGAAACTAGAGTGTCTGCTTTTTAAACAGACTTTCAATGAACTTTTTAACCTCATCTCTCCTCCCGTTTCCAGAGGTATAGAAGTATATACTGATTCTATAAATATATGAAGCCCACCTTTGGCTTGTGGGCAAGAAGTAAAAGGGCAGTTCTGAGATGTAAAAGTGTTGCTTCTTGGATTTCCCTTGCTATGCATAGTTCTTGGGTTTGTTAAATTGGTTACTAATCATCCAGCTGTTTTTCAAGTTTCAAAATTGTATTGCCATTGTCTCCTGACCACTTTGCTTTCATACACTTTTAAAAACTCTACTGGTTTCTTTTTAGTAAAGTTTAGGGAAGAAGCTGAGATAAATGGATGCATTTAATCTGCTCCTTGAGCAGAAATTCCAGGCTGACTCTATTAGTTTTATATCTCTGTTGTAACAAGTTACCATGTTTAGCAGTTTACAACACTGATTTATCTCACAACACTTTTGAGTTCTTACTGGGCTAAAATCAAGGTATTGGTTTGGCTGCCTTCCTTTCTGTGGACTCTAGGGAGAATCCATTTCCTTGTTCTTTCTGGTTTCTAGACATTGCCCTTATTCCTTGGCTCCATCTTCAAAGCCAGCACCATATACATCTCTCTGTTCTTTTCTCCCATAGTCACATCTTCCTCTGATTCTCCTGTGCCTTCCTCTTCCAGGTTTAAGGACCCATGTGATTACACTGAGCCCATTCAGGTAATTCAGGATAATCTCTCGATATCAACATTCTTAATAACATCTGTGTGTCCTTTTGCCAAATATGGTAACATATTCACAGGTTCCGGAGTTTAAGAAGTGTACTTCTTTGGGGGCCATTATTCTTCCCACATCACTAACCTTGCTTACTCTCCTTTCTATATAAGCAGCATATAATTTTTTTTTTAATTTTTTTTTAATTCAGTTTTATTGAAATATAGTCACAAACCATACAGTCATCCATGGTATACAATCAACTGTTCACAGTATGATCATATAGTTATGCGTTCATCACCACAATCTATTTCTGAACATTTTCCTTACATCAGAAAGAATCAGAATAAGAATAAAAAATAAAAGTGAAAAGAGAATACCCAAACCATCTCCCCATCCCACCCTATTTGTCATTTAGTTTTTACTCCCATTTTTCTACTGATTTTTTTTCAATTTTTTAACTTTGTTTATCAAAAAATTAAAAACAAACAGGCAAACAACAACCAAAAAAACCCCACAACATTTCAAACAAAGCAATGGATTAAGGAAAACAAATAACCTAAAATAACTACTTTGCTTCCAATATGTTCCTACCATACCCCAAGAAAATTAATAAACCATGTCCAAACAGAGGAGTAAGAAAAACAAATAATCTAAAATAACTACATTGCTTCCAACATGTTCCTACCATACCCCAAGAAAATTAACAACCCCTAAGAAAACAAAGGAATAAGAGAAAAAAAAACCTAAAATAACTCTATTGCTTCCAACATGATCTTACTATATCCAAGAAAGTTTACAAACCATAATCATTCCTGAGCATTCCCATAACATTGAGATTACCCTCCATAGTTTATCTGTTCTTATTAGATTATCATTCCCCCTCCACTAATTGGTATCTCTAGGTCCCCTACATTCTACAGTATAAAACATTGTACATTTTTCACAGAATTCACATTAGTGGTAACATACAATATCTCTCTTTTTGTGCCTGGCTTATTTTGCTCAGCATTATGTCTTTTTTTTTTTGTTTGTTTTGTTTTTTTAATCTTCATTTTATTGAGATATATTCATATACCATGCAGTCATACAAAACAAATCGTACTTTCGATTGTTCACAGTACCATTACATAGTTGTACATTCATCACCCAAATCAATCCCTGACACCTTCATTAGCACACACACAAGAATAACAAGAATAATAATTAGAGTGAAAAGGAGCAATTGAAGTAAAAAAGAACACTGGGTACCTTTGTCTGTCTGTTTCCTTCCCCTATTTTTCTACTCATCCATCCATAAACTAGACAAAGTGGAGTGTGGTCCTTATGGCTTTCCCAATCCCCTTGTCACCCCTCATAAGCTACATTTTTATAGAACTGTCTTCGAGATTCATGGGTTCTGGGTTGTAGTTTGATAGTTTCAGGTATCCACCACCAGCTACCCCAATTCTTTAGAACCTAAAAAGGGTTGTCTAAAGTGTGCGTAAGAGTGCCCACCAGAGTGACCTCTCGGCTCCTTTTGGATTCTCTCTGCCACTGAAGCTTATTTCATTTCCTTTCACATCCCCCTTTTGGTCAAGAAGATGTTCTCCGTCCCACGATGCCAGGTCTACATTCCTCCCCGGGAGTCATATTCCACGTTGCCAGGGAGATTCACTCCCCTGGGTGTCTGATCCCACATAGGGGGGAGGGCAGTGATTTCACCTTTCAAGTTGGCTTAGCTAGAGAGAGAGGGCCACATCTGAGCAACAAAGAGGCATTCGGGAGGAGGCTCTTAGGCACAACCATAGGGAGGCCTAGCCTCTCCTTTGCAGCAACCGTCTTCCCAAGGGTAAAACCTGTGGTAGAGGGCTCAACCCATCAAACCACCAGTCCCCTATGTCTGTGGTCATGTTAGCAACCATGGAGGTGAGGTAGGCGAATACCCCTGCATTCTCCACAGGCTCCTCAAGGGGGCACTGCATCTTTTAATTTTTTAATTCAATTTTATTGACATATATTCACATACCATACAACTATCCAAAGTGTACAGTTGTTCACAGTGCCATCATATAGTTGTGCATTCCTCACCCCAATCTATTTTTTGAACATTTTCCTTGTACCAGAAAAAGTGCAAATAAGAATAAAAAATAAAAGTTTAAAAAACCCACCCAAATCACCCCCCCACCCTACTTTTCATTTAGCTTTTTGTCCCCATTTTTCTACTCATCCATCCGTACACTGGATAAAGGAAGTGTGATCCACAAGGCTTTCACAATCACACTGTCACCCCTTGTAAGCTACATTGCTATACAATCATCTTCAAGAGTCAAGGCAACTGGGTTGCAGTTTGCTAGTTACAGGTATTTACTTCTAGCTATTCCAGTGCATTAAAACCTGAAAAGGGTTATCTATATAGTGCATAAGAATGCCCACCAGAGTGACCTCTCAACTCCATTTGGAATCTCTCAGTCACTGAAACTTTATTTTGTTTCATTTTATATCCCCCTTTTGGTCAAGAAGTTCTCAATCCCACGATGTTGGGTCCAGATTCATCCCCAGGAGTCATATCCCGTGTTGCCGGGGAGATTTACACCCCTGGGAGTCAGGTCCCACGTAGGGGGGAGGGCAGTGAGTTCACCCGCCGGGTTGGCTTAGCTAGAGAGAGAGGGCCACATCTGAGCAACAAAGAGGTACTCGGGAGACTCTTAGACACAATTATAACAGGTTTAGCCTCTCCTTTGCAGTAACGAGCTTCATAAGGGCAAGTCCCGTGATAGAGAGCTGGGCACATCAAACCACCAGGCCCCTATGTCTGTGAGCACATCAGCAACAATCCAGGTGAGGAAGCCCAACACCTCTGCATTTTCCCCCAGCTCCTCAGGGGGGCCCGGCATGTATATTTTTATTCTCTGTCCAAATTACTTTGGGATGTATCGCTATTTCACACTAACCTATGCAAACCTACCAGGTCTCACTTCCTATTAAAAGTTCCATGTAATTATGGTATTTTAACAAACTGTACAAGTTAAATTTTTTAGGAAATATAGATCTTGCACCAACTAAACATCTATTCCGTTGGTCTCACATGGAATTTGAAGTTTTAAAACTCAGTCATTATTCTCCTTTACCCTTTGGCCCAATTTGCCCTAGTCCTAACCAACATCTGCTTCATTCACATTTCTAGTTGAAGTCTGGACTCTTTTTCAGCTTTTTGTAACAGTTGCTATATGAGCTAATACCAACATTCATATCTGTCAAGTTGTAGCTCTGAGTTTCAGATGTCACATAGATACCCAAAGTTCCAGGGATCAATCAGGTTATACACAATCTGGAGATAGCCATTGCAATTCAGGAATAGGTTTGACTGCTGTAAGAGCTTACAATCTAGGGACTGTTACAAGCAAGTGTTCCCAAGCTGTGCTCTAAGATTCAATTCTGAGTTTACACATTATAGTTAGTCCATATTGGTGAGGCATTATAGCGTTTGCCTTTGTTTCTGGTGTAGTTCACTCAAAATGCTGTCTACAGTATCCATTCACCTTGTTGAGTGTCTCACAGCTTCACTCCTCGCAGTTGCTTAATATTCCATTTGTATGCACGCACAACAGTTCACCATTCTGTTCCTCAGTCGATGTACCCTTAGGCTACCTCCACCCATTGCAAAGCATGCATACTCTCTCCATAAACACCAGTGTGCAAATGTCCATTCATATCCCTGCTCTCAGATCCTCCAAGTAAATGCCCCCTTATGAGGTTGCAGGAACTTACGGCACCCACATACTTAGGTTTGTGTAGAACCACCCCACTGTCCTCCGGAAAGGCTATACCATTCTGCTGCCTAACCAACGGTAAATACGCACATCCCTCTTTCCATGTTTTCTCCAGCACTTTTATCCCTGTTTATATTTTTCCATATGATTTTATAGTGCTATATTCACATACCGTATAATTATCCACAGTGTACAATCAGTTGTTCATGGTATCATCATACAGTTGTGCATTTATCACCACAGTCAGCCCTTGAACATATTGATTACTATGAAAAAAAAAGGTTTTTCTTAACAAATAATAAAAAAGATAATAAAAAGAAAAATAAAATATCATACAACATAATAGTAGGGTCAGGCAACAATACTACTACCAAGAATCCCATATCCCTCCCTTATATCCCCCTCTCATACACATTCAGCTTTTGTATATTGCCTTTGTTACATTTAATGGAAGCATATTACAATGTTGCTGTTGACCATAGACTCCAGTTTGCTTTGATTATATTTCTTCCCCAATACCATCCCCTTTCCAAAACTCGGCATGGTTGACATTCATTTGTCGTCCCATGTGCAAGAAGAGTTTTATATTTGTACATTTAGTCACAGTCATTGACCACTTCAGTTTTTGCTGCGTTAAACAGTGCTAGTCTTTATCTTCTATCTTTACCTCAGGTGTCATTCATGCCTCTAGCCCACCTCTTTCAGCTTTACTTACAGACATCTTTGTTCAGTGTAGTTACCACTACACAGTATTATGCTATTTCTGGAGCTGTACAATCAATCCTACTGAACATTCTGTAGTCCTTCAGCATCAAATGCCCGATCTCTGCCCTCTTTCTATCTCCTGGTAGCCTGTATTATCAGCTTTTAACTCTCAAAGTTTGCTCATTAATGTTAGTTCATATTAGTGAGAACATACAGTATTTGTCCTTTAATTTCTGGCTAACTTTGCTCAACATAACATTCTCAAGTTTCATCCATGTTGTTATATGTTCCGTGTCTTTGTTCTGTCTTACAGCTCATAATATTCCATCATGTGTATGTACCACAGTTTATCCACTCATCAGTTGATGGCCATTTGGGCTGTCTCCATCTCTTGGCTATTGTGAAAAATACTGCAATAAACATCGATTTACAAATATCCGTTCGTGTCTTAACTTTCAGTTCCTCTGAGTATATACCTAGCAATGGAATAGCTGGGTCATATGGCAAATCTATACTTAGCTTCCTGAGGAACCACCGCACTGTCTTCCAGAGTGGTTGCACCATTCTGCATTCCCACCAACAGTGAATAAGTGTGCCTCTTTCTCCATGTCCTCTCCAGCACTTGTCATTTTCTGTTTTTTGTTTTTTGGTTTTTTGGTTTTTTTTTTTGGATAATGGCCTTTCTAATACGTGTGAGATGATATTTTATTGTGGTTTTGATTTGCATTTCCCTAATAGCCAGTGAAGTTGAGCATTTTTTCATATGTTTTTGAGCCATTTGTATTTCCTCTTCAGAAAAGTGTCTGTCCATGTCTTTTGCCCATTTTTTAATTGGGTTGCTTATCTTTCTGTTGTTGAGTTGTAGGATTGCTTTATATATTCTGGATATTAAACCCTTATCTGATATGTGGTTTCCAAATATTGTCTCCCATTGTGTAGGCTGCCTTTTTACCTTCCTGCCAAAGTCCTTTGATGCACAAAAGTATTTAATTTTGAGGAGATCCCATTTGTCTATTTGTTCTTTGGTTGCTCGTGCTTTGGTTGTAAGGTCTAGGAAACCACCTCCTATCACAAGATCTTTAAGATATTACCTTGCATTTTCTTCTAAGAGTCTTATGGTCTTAGAGCTAATTTTTAGGTCTTTGATCCATTTCAAGTTAATTTCTGTATAAGATGTGAGATAGGGGTCCTCTTTCATTCCTTTGGAAGTGGATATCCAGTTCTCCAAACACCATTTATTGAAGAGGCTGCTCTGTCCCAGTTGCTTTGGCTTGACTGCCTTATCAAATATCAATTGTCTGTAGATGTGAGAGTCTGCTTCTGAATACTCAATTTGATTCCATTGGTTAGTATATCTATCCTTATGCCAGTACCATGCTGTTTTGAGCACTGTAGCTTTGTAATAAACAGCATATAGTTTTAATGACATTTTTCCTTGTCCAAGTCTAAGTACATTTTCATATAGATTTAAATATGAGGGCTGATACTTATTTTCATTCATGCAATCCTTCCAAATGAAAAAACATTTTAAACAAGACATTATTTAATTATTATGATAGGCATCTATTTTTGCCATAGTCTGAGCAAATGTCTGACCAGGTTTATTTTACAGTTGTTTAGAGAAGGCAAGACAAAACAAACAGTGTTCATGAAATATACTGAATATAGTGTTCATAACCTCAATGTCCTGAATCAAAGCTTGAATATCAAATCTACTTTCTCTGGGTTATCCACCCCACAGGTCTGAAAACAATATCAAGAGTAGATTTTAGTTTCAGTAGATTAACTTGAAACCTGGTGTCAGTATTTATTAGCAGAAAAATATTATTGCTGCACAGTCACTTAAAATATATGAAAGCTTGTGATCCAGAAATTAATCTTAGAGATAAATGCCAAGGTATTTTAACCAGATGATTTATGAACTGTATGCAGATATTTTAGATGGGCCTATGCAGATATGCTCTTTGAAGAGGTTTAAGTTTCAGTGGCTGACTGAATGAGAAGGGTAAATCATAAAATCTCACTTAGATATAAGTTCATTTTTGTAAATGAAAGGTGCTCGTTCCTTCTCAACCCAGTATGCCATTGTCATAAAGAGGATTTGTAAAATCTAATGAGACTTATAACTTCCTCTCAATAAAATTCCTTAAATAAATTGTTTTTCAATATTAACTTTTATCTCCTCCCCCTCCTCAATGCTGAAGTCACTTTTCAGTTTCAGAAAGCAAGCCATGTTAAAGGGAAAACTGCATAGAAAGAGATAACTAAGTATATTATGGAATTACATCTTTACAACCCTAGACAGGTTTTATTTCTCAGGCTCTCAATTCCCCTATATATAAAATTGATAGTATGTAATTACATTATTCATTACAGTCTTAGATTCCTATTTCACATTGTCCATAATTTTCCTTGAAATATTCAATTTGAACATGTGAAGGGACTCTTGCATCCAACCTATACTTTTTACTGAATATGAATCTCATGTATCATGCCAGAAACGTGCTTTGCAAATATCAACTGACAGAGCTGGTATTTGTGGTGGATTGAATCAGTCCCTCACAAAGACATGTTCAAATGCTTACCTCGGGTCCTGCAAGTGAGGACTCATTTTTAAATACAACCTCCTAAGATCCTATTTGGATGAGGCCAAATAGAATCCGGGTGGGCCTTAATCCAATATGGCTGAAGTCCTTATAAGCAGAGGGAATTCAGACGCAGTCAGGGGAGGCCAGAGAAGGAGAGAGAGACCACCAGAGGGTTTCTAGGAAGCCAGCACTGTACATCCACGGAGAAAGCATAACCTGCGAATACCTTGATATTGCACTTCTAGCCTCCAAACCGTGAACCAATAAATTCCTGTTGTTTGAGCCAACCAGTGCATGGTATTTGTCATAGTAGCCCTGGCAAATCAAGACAATATACAACTGTAAAGAAGGTATTAAGTAGCTGATATTTGGTAAATAAAGGAACAAGCAGTGTCTTACAGAGTAAGGATTAATTATAAACTTTGGGGGTGTTAGTGGCTAAATTGATTGATGACTGAGTTGGAAAAAAAGCCTTTGCTTTAAAGAAGTATTTATTATGCTTAGTCTTCAAGAGGGTAGGAGAGAATCTCTAGAAGAGAATCAAAATGTTATAGTTGGAATGAAGCAAACACTCTGAATGACCAGTATATAGGCCAATAATTGATTATTCTAAATTAATATTCTTTTGTAGGCATTGGGTGTGTATTTGTTTCGGTTGGTTTCTTATCCCAGTACTTTCCAAATAATCAAATCCAAACTCCTAATACGTTCCACTAACACTTTCCAAAATAGTCAAACGTGCCTTTTGTGTAGGGAGAGCTATTAGTCGAAAATGATGGAATCAATTTGTACCATGTGTAAAATCTACACCACCACTTGTCCATTGGACTTTAACTTTCTGGGTACTCATGTCTATTTGAAAATAACTGCAGGATTGAAACCTGCAGAGAAACCCATCAACTAAAAAGCTTCAAATCAATAATCACTGGTTTGGTCAATTTTGTGTGTCTACTATGTGTTACATATTATAAATTCCCTGGAGTTATAGAAGATAATAAAAGGAAAGGAACTCAAAACTTATTGATTTATGACTGATCATTAAAATAGAATGATTTAATACTTTGAGACATAATTTCACAGGATACTAGGGGAGTGCAAGGAAGACTTAGATCTAACTTATATGTGATGTGGGACTGTGGTGGATTTAAAGAGGGTGGGGAGATCTTGAAACTTATCTTGCAACTTACCTTGCAGTAAAGGATAGTGGAATTTTGTTTTAAGAAATTTGTAGAAATTACATTGATAATGAAAAGGATGAAAGTAAAAGAAGCAGTGTGTATAGATTCATGAAGTTTGGAAACCACATTGTTTTGCTAATAAAAGTTCAGAAGATCTAGGCTTACATATGGGGTGAAAGAAGTGGCTTAAGCTAGGAGAAAATTAGAGAGGTAGGTAAGGGCCCAGTCATAAAGGGTATTATAGCCTATTTTAGTTTCCTTGGCTGCTCAAGCAAATAACATGCAGTAGGTTGGCTTAAACAATGGGAATTTGTTAGCTTATGGTTTTGAGGCTAAAAGAAAGTCCAAATCAAGGCATCATCAAGGTGATGCTTTCTTCCCAAAGATTGACATCTGGGGCTGGCTGCCGGTGATCCTTAGTCCTTGGCTCCTCTGTCAAATGGCAACATACATTGTGGCCCCTCCTGGCCTCACCATTTGCTTCCAGATTCCATTGAATTTCAGCTTCCTGCTTCTGTGGCTTTCTCTCTTTCTGTCTGAATTTCATTCAGTTTATAAAGGAATCCAGTAATAAGATTAAGACCCATCCTGATTGAGGTGGGCCACACCTTACCTGAAGTAACCTCATCAAAAGTCCTACTCACAATGGGTTCACACCCAGAGGAATGGATTAAGTTTAAGAACATATTTTTCTGGGGTACATACAGATGCAAACCACAACATATCCCATAGAAAATATATGGGTTTTTATGCTAAAGGCAAGTTTTAAAGATTTTAAAGGGATGCTGGAATCAGATATGTATTTTAGAAAGTTCACTCTGCCAGCAAACACTAGGGATAAACGAACTCACAATTTTCATTTTATTAGAACCAATATCTTGCTTATGATACTTTATTTATAGCCCATATACCTCAAGAAAAAAATTTTTTGAAGTTTACAAAATGTTATAGGAAAAGATGAATAAAATTTAATACAAAAGAGAAATGAGGGTAAAAAAAAACAAAAAATGTAACTGCAAAAAATATAGATGCTGTAACTGAATATAATACTTCATGTCTGGCAGCCAACACAAACAAAAGAGAAATAATTTTATATCATATTTTTATCTGGAAAGGAGAAAGCCAACAATTCCCCAAAGACAAAGCAATAATTTTAGATCATTTTAGCTTTCATTAGACTTTCACAACAATGTCTCCTTCCCCCACCATTGCAATCAAGCACTCCAAATCACCTGAACCATTCCCAAAAGAAAAGTACTATTTGAAGGTATATTTCCTCTCCTTTATTTTCTTGGTACATTTAGAACCAATAAGTTGGTTTAAAGAAAGACAGTAAAATACAAGTTGAAGCAAAGATTGAAAATTATAACAATTTCATATTTGGACACTTGCTAATCAAGAAGTGATTTTGTATCAGATTTTGTGTTCAGAGGAAATAAATTCTATTCATCTCTTAATCCCAGTTGGGATAAAATAACATCTAGTATTGGCACATAAACATTAAACCATTAATGCCATCTAAAATTATAGACTTTTTATTATTTGCAATTTCATAATTAAAGCTTCACTGGTTAAACATTAGAAATTTAAAATATTTACAACAAAAGGTCTTTTTCTGATAATTAATTTCATAGAAATAAAAATTGTTACAAGACATCACCCTAAGCAATAACTGTTCATGCATCTTACCCAGGTACTCAGTATAGTGACCAATGAATGTAGATTACGTGTGGACTGATATTCATACATAAGCCATGTACGTTTACATCCCTGCTACTTCAACAAGCTTTGGCGAGATACAAATAAGAGTTGCTCCTTTATCATGTTAAATGCATAGTTAATTTCCCATAACTTAGGAAAGACAAATGGAACTATTTCAAATTGGTCCTAATCCTTCACAGGAAATCTTGGAATCAGATATCACCCGTACAGTATAGGTTAGGATTGACACCAACATATATTAAGGCACAACCAAGCCAGGCTCGTTTGTCTGATTTCTGGTATGTTTTAAATGAAAGCCAATGTTTCTAGCCCCAGAATGTCATCGACTAAGATGTGAAATTGATAGAATTATATGTGTAAGCCAAGCATTTGTCGGTGCCCTTGATACAACTAAAAAGATCCAGGTTGCCATCATCTTGTGATCCTCTAAATCATATAAATCCTTTGGAGTATCAGCATGAATCTATATTGAAATTAATTGACCATCTTAATTAGTATCTGGGATAATAGGTACAGATGTAGTGTATGCTTTGAGTAGATTGGTTGAGTTAGTTATATGCTAACCCCCATCCAGACTCACAATGTGATTTAGTTTAATTTATATCTGATGAAAAATTAAATAAACACTACAGGCATTTTTGGTCTTAATTTTAGTTTTTTGGTTTTTTGTTTGTTTTTCTCAGAACAATTCATTAAATTAGAGTGCTCACTTGGAAGAAATTGATTCCTGGATTTACCTGAGTAATCAGAATGATTACTGGCCACTGACTTGGCTTAAGCCAAAAGGGAAACAATACCGAAAAGCTTGACAATGAAAAAAAATGTCAACCCAACACCATCTCAAAACAGGTGTTTGTTTGTTTGTTTTTTTTTGATATAATCTAAATTGCTAGATCACTAAGTCAAGTACTTTCTTTAATTAGTGTTAGAATTCATGCTTAAATGCATAAAAATAACTAGACCATGTTTCAAAATAATACAATGATCTAAAATATTTTGATTTAGATATTTTTGTACGTATTCTCAGGAAACTTGAAACATGAAAATTATGGTATCTTTGTTAGAGAATGAAGACACAGGCTACAGGTATTATTTTGTATGTGTGAACTCACTTATAGAAGTGATTTAAAAATAAATACATGAATGGTAAAAGGAAATGGAAAATAGATAAGATACTCAAATAATTTTTGGACACAACTACTTTTAAATGAGACTCAGGTCATAGAGTATTTCAGTTGGGTCTAGAGGATGAAACTAATTATAATGAAGAAAACTCAGTGCCTCTTCTTAGCACAGTGTCACCAGTTAAACAATCTGGGTGGTTGAGATACTTCATATCACACTGTGACTTGATTGTTTGTTGATAATTATTTTCAGTAACATGATAACCTATTTGCCAAACTGTAGAACCATTTTCTTTTTCTTAGCCATGTTCCTGCATAGCCACAAGTAGGAGTTAGTCCCATGCCAATGATAGGATGTATGTGGTATTGAATTATATCAAATTTTCTTCCTGAACTATGGCATAAGGAACACATTCCTTAGGTAATAATGAATGTGCAATTACCATTACAACCACCCTGCAGAAAGTTTTAGATAAAATATAAGCCTCTGAATTCTTCCTTAGTCTATATTCCTTTCACACCCAACAATATTATGGATTATAAAATAATATTATTATATAATATACAAATAGTTCCTGAGTGCTATTTTTATGATAAAGGCTAATTAAAATGACTCTTTTGATCTCCCACTCTTGGGTGAGAAATATATAGGCCTGCTCATCTTTTAATAATAACTGTTATTCATTATGACAACCCTACTATTCAGAAGTAATATGATCAAGATGAGTAAGAAAAATTCCTTTCCTTAAGGCTGTAGGATTCCTGGCAGTTTGGTTCCTTAAAGCCAGCAACATAGAGGGAGAGGGATGCTAGTAAGACATGTTATGTATCATGAACATGTTTTATTTCTGTAAATGTCTTGTAAGTTTGAATGTATTTCAAAATAAAACTTATGAAATTAAAAAATTCAAATATTAAAGCATGCCCAAATCTAAAAGGAGGGGAAAAGTAAACAGAAATACATGACTAATAAGGTCATACATTGTGTTGTAATTTGAGCTAAGTATAGACAAAGTAAAATGAAGACCATTTATTTCTTTTCATAAGGAAAAACTCATAGGAATATATGGCCATATGTATTAAAATTTTATATATATATATATATTTACCATTTCCATGCCTGCATATATACAATAGAGAAACCCAGGCACATTTACATCAGAATACATGTAAAAGAATATTTACATTAGCATTGTCCATAATGGTGAAAAACAAACAGGTTCAAATGTCCTTCAGCAGCAGAAAGAAAAAGCAAATTTTGGTAAATCTATACAATTGAATGTTATAAAGTAATGTAATGAAGGGACTAGACTTCAGATAATGGAGATTAATCTTGCAAGCATTGTATGTCAAAGAGGCTAATTTAAAAATAACTTTTCATGTGCATTTTCACAAAAGACCTCTTGCCAGATACCATTGATAATATTGGTTATCAAATTCTGTCAGCAACCATTTTGCAGTACCCAGGCTTTTGTAGCTTTATTTTGTAGCCACCCTCTGTTAAGTAAATAAACAAAACAACAAAGCCCAAGAAGCTAAAACTGAAAACTTTTCAACATACTTATTTTTATTTGGATAACAACTTATAAAAGCTCAGCAAGAAATATAATATTGAATTTCTTGTGAGATTGTCCCATAAGAAGATGGTAATTTTTGTACATCTTCATGGACTAAATATTATACTGATTCCAAAGTATAATGTCAGTTATCTCCCATGTTTTGAATTTTTCTAGCCTTTGTCTATGTAAGTATTTAGATTATTTTTCCTTTTTAACTTTTCATTTCCCCTTAAAATCTTTTCCTACAAACATAACTCCTATATGAATATAAACCTTTCTCTACAAGTCCATTCATTCCTTGAATTCATTATGTTCAACCAAGAATCACTTTTAAAACTGACTTATATACAAAAATCTCTCATTGTGGTTATTTCAAAGCGCAATTAATTTTTAAAATTACCAAAAAAGAGAAGTATTTATTTCACTAGATTAATAAACCAAAACAATCTATACCAGCGGCCTTAAAAATCTTGATTTTTACAGGTAAAACAGTGTAACTTTTTTTGTACATATATTCAAACCACATTGAGTACAATTGTTTATTAAATGGATCATGTAAGTACTTCAGACTCTGAGATAATTTTTTTAAATCTGGTGTCAAAAATTTAATTTGTAAAATTCAATACAGGAATTCCCATAGAGCTTATTGAAGATAATGTCTTTTATAGCAAACCTCAAAATAACTACAATCTTTAGGTAAAGCTGATTGCAGAATACTAATAATATTAATCATTTTGACAATTGCCTTCTTAAAGGTTTTTGGTAAAGCAATAACAGTATCACTAATTTGCTGGTACAGTTATAGTCGGTTCTCTAGGGAATGATGTTTTAGACTGCAGCAGAGTAAAAGCAGAAAACTGAAGATGACAACAAGAATGAGTGGGCAGATAGGAGCATTCCAGTAATGTGGAAGTGAAATGGTTTTTTATTCAGCTGAAATAGAAAAGCATGTAAATAGAAGTTATATTGAAAAGTGAAATGACTTAGTAACAGAGGCCAAAGGCATCTTTCAATTGCCTGTGAAAATTAAAGCCATGGAAAGATGAAGTATTCGCACATGTGAATGTTGAAACAAGTGAAAGGAGAATCCTGTCTTCCACAGATTTTTTTTTTGTTTTGACAATATACATAGAATAAGAATTATAATAAAATGAAGTAACAACGTAGAAGAGACATGGAATTGTAGAACTTTAATGTACTGCCCCGGTGAGCATAGGATAACAAGCAATTATTAAAGAGCTTCTGAGAATGAGTCTTCTCTGGCTCATCAGCTTTCAGTTGTCCAAGCTTTTTGAGGAATAGGCAGTAGACATGTTTTATTGTTTTTTAGATTTCTAAGAAGCCCAATCCAATTAAGTATTCCCTGAACCATGCCGCAACTGATCATCATTCCTCATTATCATTACCATAGTTATTTGTGGAGCCCTTATTATGTGCCCAACACAGTGCCAACACTTCATGTGCAGTTTCTACTCTTTGACCTTGAGAGGCATTCAATGGGATTAACATAATTATTATCCTCTTTTTTAAAGTGAGATATTGACACAGAGAGACACTAAGTAGCTTCACCAATGCAGGGAAACACGTGCTCAATATATGTTTTGTTTTGTTTTGTTTTTTTAATTTGGAAGAATAAATGGAATGAATTCATTGTCTAAACAAATATATATTGCAGCAGAGACAAAACATCAAAACAAATAAAATTCTATTGTGGAGCTTATATTGTAGTGTGGAGGCTATAAGCAATAAACTGAAAAAGCAAGTGAAATTTATAATATGTAGACAGTGATAAATGCAATGCAGAAAAATGTAGGAAAGATGATAAGGTGATACTAAGGAAGGCCTTACTGAGATAGTGAAACTAGAATAAAGACCTGAAGGAGGTGAGGGAAAATCTTTCTGGTAGGACAGGATTCCAGGAAGAGAGAATCTTCTCAAGCAGAAACATGTTTAGTGATTTGATTTCAAGAAACGGCAAGGACACTTTAGCTAGGGATGATAGAGCTAGGTTGAGATAATGTAAGTGAGGTAATGGGGTGTGGTGGTGAGCGGAAAATGCATAGAGATGTGCAGAACATTTTAATGATTTTGGATTTTACTGCCAGGGTGGTGAGAAGTTATTGAGATAATTTTGAGCCAGTGAGTGCCATTGATCTGACTTACATTTTAATATTATCACATTGGCTGCTTTGTTGAAAATACAGTGATAAAGGGACACGAACCACACAGGGAGACAGACTATTTAGGTGGTTTTGCAATAATCCGGGCAAGTGATACTGACAGAGGAACCAGGGAGATAGCTGTGGATTTGATGAGAAGTAGTTGTATGTTGGATATTTTCTTAACTAGCTTGCAAAATAGAATGCAATTGACCTTATATTTGTAATATAACACATGACAAATTAAACTGTCCATATATATTTTGTAAATCTAGGCCAACCACCAAAGCATGGCCTAAATAGTAACTGTCAAATGAGACTCAGACATAAAAACATTTAGAAAAAAAAGAGTTTACTTGCAAAGCAGTCTTGCAAGGGAGACCAGGAGTACTGGCTCACCAAGTCAAACTATCTTAGGTATTTGAAGGAAAAGAAAAATCCACAAAAGAACAAAGTTATTGAGTTTACAGTAAGTCTGTTCTTGATGGAAAGCTGCCATTTTCTCACAGGATTATCATATTTGCAAGGCTGATCATAGATTTTCAGAGGTCAGCACTAAAAACTCAGGAAAATTTTGTTTTTCTTAGGGGAGAGTCAGGAAAAATTTGCTGTTTCATTTATTTTGGGGGGACTATAGCTAGAAAGAAAGGTGAATCTGGGAGGGCAGGCTAGTTTTAGTATTTGTTTGTTTATTTATTTACATACTACTCACTCTAAGCAAAGGCTGGGCAAGGTGGCAGTTTTCTTCTACATAACTTTATGGTAGCTGATGTTAAATGGGCCGATAGTTCCAAACTGTACTTGGCTTCTGAAACTGGTCGAGGCAGCACTGAGACACATGTGCTGAGTGGTTTGTGCTTTGCTGAATAGACTGAAGCCCAGCCTCTGTTCACTCACCAAGCTGACATGGATCTTTTTTCCCTAATTGCTCAGTCCAGGGAGGGGATTTTTCTCTAATGTGTCTTTCAATAGGGAATTCATTTTTCTAATTTGCACAAAAGTATTATATTGCCGAAACTAAGCTCTTGAAGGCTGTTACCATATCTCCCAGGATGGCTGACCCTAGGTAAGAGAATAATCATTTTCTTGTCTTCAAATTCACTTCAATATTTGATGGAATAAAAATAGTACTATACTGTGGATATCCTAAAAATAATAAAAGCAGCAAAAATGCTAGCTTTTCCAATACGTGGTTCATATTAACACTTTTATGTTCAGGTAATGCATTTAAAATCACAAAAAAATGAATATGAAGTAGTGGCTCATCAGAGGACTCCCTAATGGCAAACTCAGATACCGAGATCAATAAGCATCTCATATCTCTTTGAGAGAGTCCTGTTGGTTAATCAGAGAGGAAAGTTAGACAGGTAGAGGAAGACCTATGATTGGAAAAAATTTTAGAAAATTAAGGCTACAGTTTTCTTGAAACTAAAAAAACATGCGATTTTTTAATAAATTAAATGCCCATGTTAATGACTGAGTTGCTGTGCAGAAAGAGATGGGCAGCATAAAGAAAATGAAAAAGGATGTCATAGCTCTTAGGAAAGATTGTAGTTATTAATGTATATTTATTGCATGAATACTTAGAATCATTAAGAAAAATTTCAGAAAATCTGAGCACTCTGAAATTTCAGATAGGATTTATAGGGAACTAACTTCTCCAGCTGAACACCTAAATGTAATTTCTGTGGCATCTTGGATATGAATTTTGATCCTCAATATTTTTGGTTCTTATAATTTTATTTTTAAATAGTTAATACAGACTCAGTATCAAATTCAGAATTTATAATAGGATATCTAATGAAAATATACCTCCTATACTTTTTATACTAAGCCATTTAGTTCACATTCCCAAAGACGATTACTTACATTTTTATATATCCAGAAATATGTAGATATAAATATATAAATAACATGCATATGTATATTTTTATATGTGTATATGGATGTGTACATGTATATTTATTTCCTGCTGTATATTGTAGCATACTACAAATATGCACTGTCTGACCCTTTCTCTTTTTTCCACCTATTATAACTTGGAATATATCTGGAATATTAAATATTGGAATATGTAAGGGCTTGGAACTAGAATTTCTAGGCCAAGAATGACACATACATTTTAAATTCTAACAGACATCACCATATTGTGCTTCAGAGTTGACACTCATTTTCTTTCTCCTGCAGTGTTGTCAAGAAACCTATGTCCCATGTCCTCATCTACATAATTGATTATGCAGTTTATTATGAGAGAGATTAGGCATGTTTTCATGTTTTAACATATATTTATCCCTTTTGTGAATGTTCATTTTGTATCTTTTGTCCTTTTTTCTGTTGAGTTGTCTTTTCCTTAGCTTTTTAACCACCACTGGAGGCAGGTCTAATTGTATGGATGATAAGAGTCTCATACTTGGAGTTCTCCTACCTTTCTTAGAGTTGATCTGTGGAACTTGAAAACACATGCAAAATTTTTTCTGTACCTTATGTAAGCAAGGTGATGTCACAGGTTGGGTTCACTGGAAAGCATTTAGTATGAGGATATTTATTAAGGAGTTTCCTGGAGTCTAAAACCTGTGGAAGCTGAGGGGAAGGGAGCCGTTTTGGGCAGAGGGTCAAGCTGTGATGCAGGTCCCACGAGAGCCTCTGCTAGCTGTACGGGGAGCTCTGGAACTAAAAGGGCCCTGAGATGCCAGGACTGTGCACACCTTCATTGATCAAACATGATACAGCCTCTTGAAAAGGGGTGTACCTTAGGACAGTGGAATCAAGGTGACCCTTGAATAGGCCAGCAACTGAAGGTGCTCCAGAAACAAAGGTGCTCCAGAACCAAAGGCATTAAGTCCTTCAGTGATGGGGAATTAGGTAGGGGCACATTGCAGTGTCCACAACAGATGAGGACAGAGCCCTGATAGAAACCTGGAAATGTAATTGTCTGTGCTACCAGTTCCCCTCTGAAGAGCATATTTAGTATTTGGCATTGAACAACATTTGAGATAGCCCTGAATCACATATGCACATTGTTTTTAGGCATTTCACAGGCTGAATTTGTTTTTTTTAAGGGAGTCTTTCATTCTTTTTCTAAATCTATTCACAATATTGTTAAGAAACTGGAACTCCACGTAGCCCTCAAAAGAAAAAGATTATGAGATTAAGAGATTAGTTTGGGCATAGTATAGGTATAAATTTCATTGAGGATACTCTCCATTTAGTAGAATTTGACCAACATTCACCAGTTATCCCAGGCTTGTTGAGTTTTTTCTCAATGAAAAGTAACAAAATTATTCTATAACTTTGAAGATGAGCGCATGAAATTTTGAGAGAAATTTAAAATAAGAAACACTTAAGAAGAAAACCTGTGGTACTGTATGACACATACATGACTAAGAAACTGATTAAAATATGTGACTATGTGCCAAGAATAATTATTTTATTGACATTATATTTTTAAATAATTAAGTAATCACAATGAAGATGCTTTTATACTGCTTTAATGTAGAAGGAAAATGTAATTTTGTTTCTTAATAATTTTAGTTTTGCAACTGTTCACCATTTTAATGGTTTAACAAAATATATTGTATTTGTTGTTTAATAGATAAATGTTTCAAAATTATATAATTTAATTATTTATATGACAACTTACACTAGAAAAAAATGTCTCAGACTTGCTAATCACGTTTGAGGATAAGAGGGCCTGAATTTGGAAGATAAATATAGCTATATTATTTCCAAACTAAGATAACAACTTCCTAATCTTGTGAGAGCTAGGCAAGCTTCCAGTTTCTTAGCAATATTGCTAATAGATTTAGAAAAATAACATATAATTGACTTTTACACAGAATGATTAGATAGCTGACCATATTTTAGAAACATGTATTTTACATGTATTATAATAAAATGTGTTGGAATAGGGTTTAGCTACTAAATTAAAATTGCTGGTAAATTGGAAGGGGGGATAAACCAAATAAATGAGAGGAAAAACCTAACAATTTCTAGAACATGTAGCACAGTTGGCAATCAATGAAAGAATAGGTGGTTAAAATATAGAACTAGAATAATATATATTTTGAAAAAGTTAACTATGATCGTTTACAAAGAGAAAAAAATGAAACTTGTTTTCAAAGGTATTTCCAGACACATCGTTTCTGGATTTTAATATTTTTCACAGGTGAATTAAATCGAAGGTTATTATTCTTGCCAGTCTGCATTTCATACAGTGAAAATAAAAGTAAGATGGAATTTTACAACTAAGTAGGAACAAAAATTTTAAAATTGATGGATTAATTTCTGAAATATCATGTTTTAAATAGTTTTAGTGTACAATGCATTACATTTTGTTACAAAGAAAAATTTTAACACATTTATCACAATTGATACTTCCATAGCTCAGGAATTGCTTGGCAGGGCTCCTAATTGCATTGTAGTTAAGTCTGCCCTGAAAACTGAAAAAGTAATGGCATTTGCCAATCAAGACTAATGTATGACTGGATAGTAAACAAAATCTTACTTTATACTTTTTTTAAAGAGATATTTCAAGAATGTAAATAAATATCCAATGAAAATGCTAGCCAAAGTAAACCTGGGGTAGGTATATTAATAACAGGCAAAACATATTTTAAGTTCAGAGAACT
This sequence comes from Choloepus didactylus, assembly GCF_015220235.1. Taxonomy (NCBI): domain Eukaryota; kingdom Metazoa; phylum Chordata; class Mammalia; order Pilosa; family Megalonychidae; genus Choloepus; species Choloepus didactylus. Next base: position 42,933,785 of record NC_051315.1, read on the forward strand.
TTGCTAGAGATAATGAAAGTCTCACACGATGAGAAGGTATAACAGTTTTCAACTGATATGACCTAAAAACATAACAACAAGATATATAAAGAAAAATTGATAAACTAAAAGTAGATATACTAATCCACAATTGTAATGGGAGATTTTAATACATCTCTTTCAGTAATTGAAAAATCAGTCCTAAATTATTCAGGATATTGAAAAAACAAGATTTATAACAAAAGTAATGAATCTGTATAGCACAACCATTGCAGAATTGCAGAGCTGAAAAAAAAAACCCGATACAAACAAAAACCACAAAGCACAACTGTGAATAGTTCTACTACTATTATAGAAACAGAATCAAGAGATAAAAATTTTCCTACAAAGCAAACTCAGTGCATAGATGGTTTAACTAGTGAATTCTCTTAAATACTCATGAAGTAAATTATTCAAATACTTTCAGAAAATAGAAAATGATGGGATGCCTTCCAATTTATTTTATGGGACTAGCATAATCTCAACACCAAACCCTGAAAATGGTGTTCTCTGAATAGAAAATTACAGTCCAATAAGCATACAGAAAGAATTCTAAAATAAAAGGGTATTGTCAAACTTTTTTCAACAACTTAAAAAGATTAATACATCATGACCAAGTTGGCTTTATCCGACACACATGGCTAGTTTAGGAATATAAAAATCAGTCAATAAAATTTACCACATCAACAGATTAAATGACAGAAACGATAGATATACAAAACAACTTTAGATAAAATCAACAGAAATTCATATTGAAAAAGAGAGAACTAAAAGTTTTTACCACACAAGGAATTGTAAAATTATTTAACTTGGTAAACATTACCACAAAAACCCTACAACAATATAACACTTAATAATGAAACACTGAAAGCTTATCCTCCCTATTCCCACTGCTATTCAACATTTCTCTGGATGTCCTGGCCAATCTGACAAAAGAAAGAAAGAGAGAGAGGGAGGGAGGGAGGAAGGAAGGAAGGAAAGATTGAACAAAAAAAAAAAACACACAAGAGTGTTTAGTAGAAAAATCTACAAACATATCCTTAATCCCTCAAATCAACAAGAAGAAATGAAATGACTCATAAATTGCCTTCAGTGTAGCAGACAGAAGATATGACAAACTTTATATATTTTGTGGTGGAACACACATCCCAAATATAAAGCCAGATCCAGAGCCCATAAGAGGTTAATCAGGCAGAGACTGCACAGAAAACAAAGATTGAGTGAAGTCCAAGTAGTATCATAAGACACACACTTCACCTCCAGAAAAAGAAGTACCCACCCTGAGTGCAGAATTACTGAAAACAGGTCTGTTCTCAAGTGGACTAGAGCACTGGCCAATGGGGAATCCAAATGAACAGGTTAGAAAGAGCACAGATACAGAAATGGCAGCCTAGGGGACTGACAGGAAACATGGAAGATGTTGACACACCTAAAAACTTGGTGAAAGGCAAGAAGTAAACAAGCAGGAAAACAGATACCGCACAATCAGAAGAAATGAAAGTATACATGGGAAACGTTATCACTGAATATCACAGAATCAAGAAGCAACATCTGCTTCTCAAAAGACACCATCTATTAAAAATAAAAACTTTACTGTACCAACCAAAGAGCCATTGCTATATTAAAAAATCTGACACTTTAAAATTGCACCCCTCCCAGGAAACTTCTGTAAATAATGACTCAATGGGGAAAATTCCATTAATTTTAAGTGGAACACAACGTGGCAGAAAACATTCCTAAATAGTCACTGTGAGAAGAAAGCAGAAGGTTGTTATCTAGGATAGGGTGTGAATAGTGGATAGAAAAGGGAGCAAGGTATCTTGATAAACAGACACATGCACACAAAGCACACACACTCATGCATACATATATACTGGCAGGTGTGATTATATATGTGTGTGTGTGTGTGTGTGTATATATATATATATGCAACCAAGTTAATATTTTATATATTCAAAAGTTAAAATGAAACAAAAAGGATGATAAAAAGCAAACTCTAACTCCATTAGTTGAATAGTAATGGTATTGATGTAATTCTGAAACTATTTTGTGTTGAATGTTGGTCTCTTGTTGATCATAAACAATTTCACAGGACAGCAAATCAGACAAGGCCACTCTGTGACTGTGATGAATCATGACAAAAGACCACTCAAATCAAAGGGACAAAGACAAAACATAAACACTTTCTGAACCACAAAACTGACACAAATCCCCCTATATATTGACTAATATGAGTGACTATTCCTCATTTAGCAATATCTTTAGCCTTGCTTTACCCCTTTCACCTCTACATGAAATTTAGTAATAAGATACTCAATCAGAAAATTATCCCTGCTTTCTGACACTCTCCAATGTATATCAAAGACCAGATTACTTTAACTTTCTCCCAAATCACCTAAGACAAGATCAAATCCTGTAGTCAGTCCTTTCTAACACCCTTTTACTGAGTTACCCCAAGTTTGGCCATGGGGTGTATGTTCCCTTTCGTTGCAACTTGTAATAAACTGAACTTGTCCAAGTACAGCTGTGTTCCTGGGGGTCTTTGGAGGACATTGGCAGAAAAGATCAGAGTTTAGTGGGATTTGCCCAGCTGTACATTATTGGTTACATGAACGTTAATATAAGCAGAGGCATAGATATAGTAAAGGGCAAACTATGTTAGAAGGAAACAGAAAAATGTGTAATATAACTTAACTTTAAAGTTTGTGAAGGTGCATAGAATAGTGAATGAATGTAATAAAAATTTGTGCACTAATTCTAGATGAAGCATAACAAAAAATAGCATCACCATAATATAAATGAACAGAAGAACGTAATCTTATCAGTTGTGTAAAGCAGATGAATTTATGCTTGTTGAAAGACGAGAATATATTAGGAATAAGATGAATGGAACTAATGCCTTAAAACAATGTCTCTATTTATCTATCTATCTATCTATCTATCTATCTATCTAACAATCATCTATCATCTATCTGTCTCTGTCAACAGTGATTTAAGTAAGTGTATTTTCCTATTCATGTGGTTTTTTTGCTCCAGTGAAACAAATGGTTCAAGACATAGATTTAATATCATAGTTCTTATTTCAGAAGATATTACGTCTCTTTGAACCAGTTCAAAAATGAGAGCAAGATTATAAATGGAAAAAAATAAATTTGTTTTTTGTTTTCTAAAATTCTTCCCACATATTTCAGAGCACAATCCTGTTTTAGGGCTAATAACATTTTTTTACTTTTGTTTCCTTTCTTTTCTCAAAAGTCAATGCCTTGAGTGATGTAATCAACATGGTGACTTAAGACATCCTGTGAAAATTTTTCCCTAGAAATTCAGCGAATAAAAGAACAAACCTCACTTGCTTAGAACACTGGAATTATGGACAGTAGAGATCATAAAAGAACTCCACAAATGCTGAATTAAAGAAAAAGGAAAGAATCAGGCAGGAACCTCCCATATCAGACCCACCAGTCCACTCTCTCTCCCTCACTTGGTCCCACACAGCTTGCGGAGTTGTTCAGATGCAGCAGGTGAGATCCCTCCCACCTTCCACTGGAGAAAGCAGCAATAGAACTCCACATGTATCCAAGCACAGGGACTCAAGTCCACAGAGACCATGGGCAGAACGCAAGCCAGTGAGGAGTGCTGCATACAAAAGGGCCCCCAGGAAGCGGGGGAGAGAGAGAGAGAGAGAGAGAGAGGGAGAGAGAGAGAGAGAGAGAGAGAGAGAGAGAGAGAGAGAGAGAGAGAGAGAGAGAGAGAGAGAGATTGAGATGTCTTGGTAAACTGTGTCTGGGAAGTGGTGCACTCACTCAATCCAGTTTCTTTTGGATTTAGACTAGATCATCTAAATGCAAAATGGAGCTTTCTGCAGTGTCCCATCTTTCCTGATTGACCCATCTGGGTCCATGGGACAGAATACCCTATCTGGGGAGAAACCAGAGGCATAAAGTCTCACAGGAAAAAAAAGGTGGGGGGTGGGGATAAACTGAACTACTATGACAGGAGTGTCTCAGAACTGAAAAGTGTAAGGAAAACAGGGCACTGAGTGGAGAGGATTTAAACAAATCATAGGAGCTGAGAAAAAGGATTCTTCACAAAAACAGAACAGATCAAGACTCCGGAAGAAGGAATAGAGGAAAGTAAATTCTCTCTTAGATGTGAAGCAATTACATAAAAAGTGCAATCTTAAAAAGTGCAATCTTAAAAAGTGCACTGCATATCTAGGGTAAGATTCAGATGAAGAAGAGCTGGAAAATCTTATCAGTTAAACATGGGCTATTCAAAAGATCTAGAAGAAGTTGGAACAAGCATAAAGAAGAGCCTTAAATACAAAGCCAATCAAATAACACCCTAGACAAGAGGAAGACACTGACCTTCAGAATTGCTAACTCATCAAGATAATCAGATGCCTAGATACCAGCCTAACTAAGTAACAGTAATATGGCTTAGTCAAGGGAACAAATTAAAACTTCAGAGGAGACTCAGAAGTTGGAAAATTTAATCAAAGATGTTCAAACAAATATCCAAAATCAATTCAAGGAGATGAAGGAAAATATGCATAAAGAGATAAAAGATATTAAAAAGATAATGTATGAGCATAAAGAAGAATTTGTAAGTGTAAAAAGAAACATAATAGAAATTATGGGAATGAAAGACAATACTAGACATTAAAAATACAACAGAGGAGGAGAGGCAAGATGGCAGTATAGAGAGGAGTGGAATTTAGTCAATCTCCTGGAACAACTAATAAACAACAAGGAACAACTAGTAAATAATCTGGAATAACTGCTGGGGAACAACTGTGACTGTCCACACATCTTACACCAATCCGGATTGGGAGGAATGCCTGAGATCACAGCATAGAATCTGTAAGTAAAATCCGGAGAACCATGCTGAGAGCCACCCCCACCCCCACTCCCCCCACAACCACCACCGCCACGGCAGGCTTTGCTGGAAAACCTAGCTGTGGTAGAGAGAAGCACTCTCCCAGTGAGTGAATATAGCTCAGCTGAGCTCCAACATGGGTTTTAATTACCAAATGTAGACTGCTGAATACAAGCTACAAACCCCCAACAACAGAGGCTTTTAGTGATGACTGACCTTAAAGAACCAGAAGACTCATCTGTACTGGGAGGGGGACCCAGAAGACCGGGTGTTACCTCTAGCTGATGAGTGAAACTGGGAGGCCATGTACTGGGTCCAGAAGGGGGTTTTCTGTCCCTTTGTTTCTCTCTCAACCTGAAGGGCTCAGATGAGAGAGCTGCAGCCATTTTCAGTTTGCAGCACTCTGACCCAGTAAGGGGTGGAGATAACAGAGTCAGACAGACTATTCAAATGTAGATGATAAATCCCTAGGGGATGTATCTTCGCTAAGAGTAAGGAGGTGGGGCCCAGCTTTCCCTTCAGAACCAGACCCCAGAGCCTGGGGAAAAACAGCCAAAACAGAAACTAAGGAGGCCACATCCTTACACCAGTCGGGAGCGGCAGGCTGACAGGTGCCACCTTCTGGTCAGGTTAGGAAAAGCATGGCAAATAGAGCCCTCACAGAAAAGTCTGTCATTCCTCTATGACACACCCTGAATATAACCCCCTTCTGAGACCTGAACCTCTTCTGGTTTGGGAAAATCTGACTGGGGTAACCAAGGAGACCAGATGCCTAGACAATAGAAAACTACAATCTATACTAGGAAAAATGAAGATATGGTCCAGTCAAAGGAACAAACTTGCACCTCGATCAAGATACAGTTGAGAGATTGTTTCACTTTAATGAAACAATCTGTTAAAGATTTTCAAAGACATATGCTAAATCAAATAAAAAACCAAATCCACAATTTCAGGGAAGATGTAACAAAAGAGTTGAAAGCTATAAAGAAAAAACTGGGCAAACATGGTAGAAATTGAAAGTCTTAAAAAACAGCTGGCAGAATCTATGGAAATGAAAGACACAACACAAGAGATAAAAAACACAATGGATACATACAACAGCAGATCTTAAGAGGCAGAAGAAAATACTCAGGAACTTTAGAACAAGACACCTGAAATCCTACACATAAAAGAACAGATAGGAAAAAGAATGGAAAAATATGAGCAATGTCTCATGGAAATTAATGACAACATGAAATGCACAAATATACATGTCTTGGGTGTCCCAGAAGGAGAAGAGAAGGGAAGAGGGGTAGAAGCAATAACAGAGGAAATAATCAATGAAAATTTCCCATCTCTTATGAAAGACACAAAATTACAGATCCAAGAAGCACAGTGTACTCCAAACAGAATAGATCTGAATAGACCTACGCCAAGACACTTAATAATCAGATTATCAAAAGTCAAAGACAAAGAGAGAATCCTGAAAGCAAGAGAAAAGTGATCCATCATATACAAAGGAAGCTTGATAAGACTATGTGTGGATTTCTCAGTAGAAACCATGGAGGCAAGAAGGAAGTGGTGTGATATATTTAAGATACTGAAAAAGAAAAACCACCAACCTAGAATCCTATATCCAGCAAAACTGTCCTTCAAATATGAGGAAGAGCTCAAAATATTTTCTGACAAACAGATAATGAGAGAGTTTGTGAACAAGATACTGGCACTACAGGAAATACTAGAGGGAGCACTACAGACTGATAGGAAAAGATAGGAGTGAGAGGTTTGGAACACAATTTTGGGTATCACAGCAATGTAAGTACACTGAACAAAGATGACTGTGAGTATGGTTGAAAGAGGAAGGTTAGGAGCATGTGGAACACCAAAAGGAAAGAGGAAAGATAAAGACTGGGACTGTATAACTCAGTGAAACCTAGAATGCGCAACAATTGTGATTAAATGTGCAAATATGTTTTTACGTAAGAGAGAACAAATGAATGTCAACCTTGTAAGGCATTAAAGATAGGATGGTATTGGGGAAAAAATACAATCAATGCAAACTAGAGAGTATAGTTAACAGAAACTTTGTATTATGCTTCCTTTAGTGTAACAAAGGCAATATACCAAAGCTAAATGCCCATAAGAGGGGGATATAAGGGAGGAGTATGGGACTCTTGGCATTGGTGATGTTGTCTGACTCTTTTATTCTACTTTAGTTTAATTCTTTCCTTTCATTGCTTTTTAGCTGTCATGTTTTGTTTTGTTTTCCTTTCTTTTTTTTTTTTTTTTTTTTTTTTTTTGTCTCTCTACCATCTTTGACTCTTCCTTCTTCTTTGTAGAAGAAATGGAGATGTCCTTATATAGATAGTGGTGATGGTGGTGAATGCATAAATATGTAACTATACAGAGAGCCATTGATTGTTTACTTAGTACGGAAAGTATGGTGGGTGAACAAAACTGTCTTAAAAAAGAAAGGGTTGATGAAGAAACCTTGAGGGCACTACACTGAGTGAAATAAGTCAGACACATAAGGACAAATATTGCATGGTCTCACTGATATGAACTAATTATAACGTGTAAACACATAGACATGTAATATAAGTTAACAGGACATAGAATGAGGCTAAGGAATGGGGAGCGGTTGCTTATTATGAGCAGAATGTTCAACTAAGTTGAACCTAAGTGTTTGGAAGTGGACAGAGGTGATGGTAGCATGTTATTGTGAGAATAACTAACAGTGCTGAATGGTGTGTGAATATGGTGGAAAGGGGAAGCTTAGAGTCACGTATATCAACAGAAGGAAAGTTGGAGGTTAAAAGATGGGAATGTATAAAACATTTTATACATTCCCATCTTTTAACATTCTTTCATCAACAGTAGTAAATGTGGTATACCAATACTGTGAGTCAGTAGTGGAGGGGGGCGGTGGTTAGCAGTAGGGGAGCAACTGAGTTTTCTTTTTTGCCTTTATTTCTTTTCTGGAGTAATAAAAATGTTCTAAAAATTGGAAAAAGAAATTAATTGTGGTGATGGATGTGCAGCTGTATGATGGTACCATGGGCAATTGATTGTGCACTTTGGATCTTTGTATAATTTTATGGTATGTGAACAATCTCAATAAAATTAAAAAAATACAATAGAGGTATACAACAGCAGATTGGAACAGGCAGAAGAAAGAGTCAGCAGACTAGACAACAGAACAATTGAAATCTTAGAAGAACAGATAGAGAAAAGAATAGAAAAATTGAGCAGTGTCACAGAGAAATGTCTGAAAGCACAGAATACACAAACATATAGGTGTCATGGGAGTTCAGAATGAGAAGAGAAGGAAAAGGGGGCAGAAGGAATATTTGAGAAAATAATGGCCCAAAATTTCCCAACTCTTATGCAAGACAATAAAAAGACAAACAACCGAAGTAAAAAATGGGCAAAAGATTTGAATAAACATGTTTCCAAGAGGAAATACAAATGGCTAAAAATCACATGAAAAGATGCACATCATCACTAGCTAATAGGGAAATACAAATCAAAACCATAATGAGATATCACTTCACACCCACTAGAATGGCTACTATTTAAAAAACAAAAAATTAAGATATGGAGAAATAAGACCACTCATTAATTGCTGTTGGGATTGTAAAATGGTGTAGCCACTGTGAAGACAGTTTGGCAGTTCCTCAGAAAGCTAAGAATAGAATTGCCATATGAGATCAGCCAATCCTGCTACTAGGTTTACAACCAGAAGAGTTGAAAGCAGGGACTCAAACATACTTGTACAGCATTGTTCATAGCAGCATTATTCACAATTGCCAAAAGACGGAAGCAACCCAAGTGTCCATCAACCAATGAATGGATAAACAAGTGGTATTTACATATGATGTAATATTATTCAGCTGTAAAAAGGAATGAAGTCCTGTTGCATGCGACAACATGGGTGAACTTTGAGGACTTTATGCTGAGTAAAATAAGCCAGACACAAAAGCATAAAAATTGTATGATCTCACTGATGTGAAGTAATTATAATGAGCAAACTCAGAGAGTTAGAATCTAGAATGTAAGTTACCAGGGGATAGACTGGGAGTAGAGAATGGGGAACTGATGCTTAATTTGTACAGAATTTCTATTTAGGTTGATTATCAAGGTTTGGAAATGGATGGTTGTAATGGTAGCACATTATTTTGAGTGTAATTAACAGCACAGTTATGTAGATGAATGTGGTTAAAAGGGAAAACTAAGTCATAAATGTTACTAGAACGAAAATTAAAAGACAAAGCACAGGACTGTATAACATAGTGAACCCTATTGTAGAAGATCTATTACAGATTATAGTAACAAGTATAAGGATGTTCTTTCATGAATTAAAACAAATGTGTGGCACTGATACAAGGTGATAATAATAGGGTGGTATATGGAAAAAAATACACGTAATATAAATAATGAGCAATAATTAAGAGTACTATTTCAATAGTTTTTCATTAATTGTAACAAAGGTAACATTAAAATGAGTTAGTATGATTACAAAAAAGTGCTATCATCAACTGTAGCAAATGTTCTGCACCAATGCAAGGTACTGAATTGGTGGTGCAGTGATGTATGGGAATCCTGTATTTTATGCACAATTAGTCTGTAAACCCACAACTTCTCTAATAAAAATTTTTAAGTCAACGCCTTCATGATTAGGGAGGACAAAATTTGGTGGTTGATTTTTATCTGCCCCTTGCATTAACCAAAGCTACAATCTTCACAAACCCATCTTTGTTGCCATTTAGAGACAGGATTTATTAGCATATTTCTGACATGATTAGTGGAAGGTGGAGGCTCATAGAATGGTGGTCACTTTGCTGACTTTTGTCTTTTAAGTTTACTTCACTTCTGTAATTTTAATTATGATCCCTGGTAAGCATATGTACTATCTAGTGGGTAAATGGTGATTGGCTAACAATGACTGAATGTTTTACTTAAATTTCATTTTTAGTGGAAGAATTTTTGACAACACCAAGCTCTTAACCCCAAATAATGAAAATAATAAAGAAAACTCAAGTATCCAAGGGTAGGCCTCTTCGTGTTCCTAAAATCATAGTATTTGTACCTGAAAAAGGATAGAAAATTCATTTTAAACTCTAAATGAGAATGAGCATGTATAAACATCTGTCCATAGGCGCCCCATAAGAGCACCTTTTTTTTTTTCCATCTCCTAAAGAAAGGGTAGATTTTCTAGTGGCCAGATAAGCTAGAGAGTATATTTATACCACTGCCAGCACATGTACTGGTGGCTAAAATATCCCACATCAAGAAACAAGTATACCAGGACTCAAATGTTTTAGAACTTTGGTAATTAAAAATGAATGTGATTCACTTGATTCCTGTCTTCAAGGAGTTTTCAGATAACTCCCAAGTATAACTATGTAATGTACTAAAATGGAAAGATGATACTTAGAGGACTAGTAAGGCAGAAAGATAAGTAAGAAAGGGGTATAAGTAATTTGCCTAATAAAGGACAATTCTCTATGTATTTTTATAACTATTTAGTATGCAAGCACTTTTTTTCAATGTATTTCCTTAGATCTTTATCTGAGTTTTCAAGGGCAAAGTCAATACCACAGAATACACAATGAGAAATCTGTTCAGAAGATTAGTTTCTTTAAGTGCATTGAAGGATATTGTGAGGAACTCTAAAAAAATGCTACAGAAATACTAATATATTTCATGTGGTATTTCTCTGGTCTATGAGCAGATGTTTTGGGTAACTTCTGGGAATTATAACTTACCTTTCTGTGTCATTTCAAATCATTAATTTAGTGATAAGGGATAAAGGAAAAACTAATGTCCAATGGAAGAGTAGCTCTGGCAATTAAAATTCTTTATAGACAAACTAATATAATATTTAAACTTTTTTCTGTGGTAAGAAAGTCCTCAAGAAATTAATTGCATCCTTTCTCTCAATTTTAACTTCTCCCCTCACCTTCAGATCCAACATAGCCAGCCGTCAACCAAAATATATTTCTTGAATGAAACAAGTCTCATGCCAGTAACAGTAAAAATAGATTTGTTCTAGTTTGCTAATGCTGCCAGAATGCAAAACACCAGAAATGGATTGGCTTTTATAAAAGGCGGTTTATTTAGTTACAAAGTTACAGTCTTAAGACCATAAAGTGTCCATTAACAAAGGGTGCCTTCACTGGAGGATGGCCAATGGTGTCGAAAATCTCTGTTAGCTGGGAAGGCACGTGTCTGGCGTCTGCTCCAAAGTTCTGGTTTCAAAATGGCTTTCACCCAGGACATTCCTCTCTAGGCTGCAGTTCCCCAAAAATGTCACTCTTAGTTGCTCTTGGAGTGTTTGTCCTCTCTTAGCTTCTCCGGAGCAAGCGTCTGCTTTCAACGGCCCTCTTCAAACTGTCTCTCATCTGCAGCTCCTGAGCTTTCTTCAAAGTGTCCCTTTTGGCTGTAGCTCCTCTTCAAAATGTCACTCACAGCTGCACTGCACTGAGTTCCTTCTGTTTGTCAGCCCATTTATATGGCTCCACTGATCAAGGCAAACCCTGATTGGGTGGGGCCATGCCTCCATGGAAATATCTCATCAGAGTTATCACCTACAGTTGGGTGGGGCGCATCTCCACAGAAACACTCAAAGAATTACAATCTAATCAACACTGATAAAGTCTGCCCACACAAGATTACATCAACGATAATGGCGTTTGGGAGACACAATATATTCAAACTGGCACAAGATTCAAAAACAAAGGTTTAATAGGTATGGTTTTTTTGGAGCAGAGTCATATTCAGATATAAAACATTAAAAAGTACAGAGAAATCATGCATAGTTCTTTACATAATGCACAATCATGATTATGAAATAATTACAAACTCATGACATCAAACAAATTATAGCCTTTGTGTTTCTGTGCATTCAATCATGCTGCTTTGGGTTACACATGGGATTTGTTTATTTAATACTTTTGTTGTACTTCAATTTATACACCTTAAAATTCACATATTTTAAATGTACAATTCAATGATTCTTAGTGAATTTACAAAGTTGTGCAATGATACCTATTCCAATTTTAGAACATTTCCATCATCTTCAAAAGATCCCTCATGCCCCTTTGCAGACATTTCTCTTCCCAATTTCCAGCTATAGACAACCATTAATCTCCTGTCTGTATAAATTCATCTTTTATAAGCATGTCATATAAATGTAATCATAAAATATGTGTTTTTTATGTCTGGTTTCTATCATTTAGCATAATCTTTTTGGGTGTCACCCATATTGTAGCATGATGTATCAGTAATTTGTTCCATTTTATGGCTGAATAATATTCCTTGTGTGCTAGTTTGGATATATTATGTCCCGCCAAAAGCCATACTCCTTAATGTAGTCTCTTGTGGGGGCAGATGTATTACTGTTGATTAGGTTGGAAACTTTTGATTGAGTGTTTCCATGGAGATGTGACCCACCCAACTGTGAGTGACACCTTTGGTTAAGGTGTGACCTCTGATTGAATGTTTCCATGGAATTAAATCACTGGAGCCATATAAAAAAGCTGACAAACAGAAGGAACTCAGATTAGCTAAGAGTGACATTTTGGAGAGAGCTGCAGCCTAGACAGACATTTTGAAGATGGCAGTTGAAAGCTGACGCTTTGGAGAATGCTTTTTGAAATGCAACCTAGGAGCAAGCAGACGCCAGCCACGTGCCTTCCCAGCTAACAGAGGTTTGCTGGACGCCATTGGCCATTCTCAAGTGAAGGTACCCAATTATTGATGTGTTACCTTGCACAATTTATGGCCTTAAGACTGTAACAGTGTAACCAAATAAAATCCCTTTATAAAAGCCAATCCATTTTTGGTATTTTCCATAACGGCAGCAATAACAGACCAGAACACCTTGTATGAATATATCACATTTGTTTACCCATTCAGTTTGGCTATTATGAATAATCCTGCTATAAACATTCTTATACTAGTCTCTGTGTAGATATATATTTTCATTTCCGTTGTGGGCATTTGGATTGTTTCCAGTTTGGGGCTATTATGAAAAAGGCTGCTATAAACATTTTTATACAAATATTTGCATGGAACCATATTTTCATTTCTCTTGGGTAGATTTCTAGATGTAGATTTGTTTGTTTGCATGAAAAACTATATTTAACATTTTGAGGAAGTGCCAAACTGCTTTCCAAACTGGTTTCCCCATTTGACATTCTCACCAGTAATACATGAGGTTCCAATTCCTCCACATCCTCACTTAATATTGTCTCTCTTTTTGATTATAGTCAGCCTAGAGGGTGCAACATTTCCCTAAGAAGTAATAATGTTGAGCATCTTTTTATGTACTTAGTGGCCATTCATACATTTTCTTTGATTAAATTTCCATTGAAATATTTCCCACTTTTTACTGGGCTAAATCTTTTTTATATTTGAGATACAAATATTTTATTACATATGAATGGCAAATATTTTCCCCATTATATGGCCTGCTTTTCATTTCATTAATGGTGTCTTTTGAAACAAAATTCTTAAAATTTAGTTGAACTCCAATTTATCATTTTGTTTTTTTGTTTTTTTTTAATCAGTCAGGCTTTTAGTGTCATATATTAAAAATCTTTGAATACCCCAAAGTCATGAAAATTATTCCCTGTGCTGTCATGTTGCTTTTCCCTGTCTGTTTGCCACTGGGATCATAAATCCCCTTAGGAATGAAATTTCACACACTATGCACCAATCTTTAAGTCCCCATGCTCACTAACCCTAATAGAACTTAATATTGCAAGGAGCTGGGGGGTGGTCTTCTGTTTTTCACCTGAATTTTGTTGCTCTGTTTCATTTTTTCTTTTAGATTATTTGAACATTTTATAGAATACCATATAAATGTATCTATTATGTTTTTACTCTATCTCTTTGTATAGTTTTAAATAACTGCTTTAGGGAGTACCACGTACATTTAAAATTTTTACATTCTATTTAGAATCAATATTTTATCCCTTAAAGTGGCATGAGAAACCTTTCCAAAAATAGTTTCCCTTGTTCTTGCTGTTTATGTTGATGTTGTCTTATGTATTACATGGAAAACTCCATAAGATAATACTATAATTTTGCTCTCAAGCCTGAAACATATTTTAAAGGATTCAAGAGGGGAATAATAGACTCTTTTATGTTTAGCTAGATATTTACCATTATGTTTTGTTTAATTCTTTCTTGCATCATTTCCCTTCAGTCTGAGGAGTTTAATTGATCAAATCCCATAGCCATTCTCTTATTTTTCTTTAACCTGACAATCAATTTATTTCATTTTCTTTCCTAAGTGATATTTTTGCTGTATGTAGAATTCTGGATTCGTTTCTTTTCTTTCAACACTTTAAAAATCTCTTTCCACTTTCTTCTGACTTCCATGGTTTCTGATGGGAATTCTGAAATCACTTTTCCCCTGTAAGTAGTCCATAATTTTTTTCTGTCTGCTTTCAATTTTTAAAATTTAATATTCAGTATATTCATTATGATCTATCTGATCATGGACATCTTTAGATTTATACTACTTGTGGTTCACTAAACTTCTTGAATCTCTAGCTTTAGGTCTTTCAACAAATTTGGGAAGTTTTCAGACCTTATTTTTTTCCATTTCTGTCTTCTTCACATCTTCTTCTTCTTCCTTTTTTTTTTTTTTTTTTGCTTTGACTCTGAACCTATCCATTCATAGCAAGTGTGTGTGCTTTTATTAGAGCATTTTGATAGACACTATAAAGTATTTGCTAGATGATTCCAACATCTGTGTGATCTTGGCTTTGGCATCTGTTCCTTGACTTTTCCTACGTTAGTTGAGATTTTCCTGGTTATTTTTGTGCTGAGTAATTCAGATGGTATCCTGGATACTTTGAGTATTGTGTTACGAAGCTCTGATTCCTGTTTAAATTCTATGGAGCATCTTCATATTTTTGTTTCAATTTGAAATTGACTGAGTTAGGTTCAGGTTGCAAGTTCCAAGCAAACTTCTATGGGTTGTGGTTTCAATTTCAGTTCCACTGTTGAATCCTTTGTAGTGTTGTTTGAATTTATCCTGTGTGTGAACCACCCAGGAGTCAGCCTGGGACCTTGTCTGTGGTCTTTCTTTAGGTTAGTTCCTCTTTCTCTCTGATCTCTTCCATTGCATTCTACTACCCTGGGACTCCCTGTTTCTCTCTTAGCCAAAAATCTGGTCCTTTATTTATCCCACTCGGCCGCACACTTCCAATGATTTGTCCACTTACAGCACCAAGCAGCAGAACACACAGAGAAAATTGCAATGAGGGAATTTCACCACCCTTTTGAGACCACAGTTCCTTCTATAAGAGAATTTCTCTGGAGGTCTCTCAGTTTGCGCTAATGCCCACATCAGGTTTTGGTATAAGAGGAGAAGAAAATAGTAAAATCATTGCTGGTTTGGTGTTTTCCTGCCAATTCTAGCCATGATGCTTGTGATGGTTAGGTTCATGTGTCATCTTGGCCAGGTGATGGTGCCCGGGTGTCTGGTCAAGCAAGCACTGGCCTAACTGTTATTGCAAGGACATTTTGTGCTGGTTAATAAACCAGAAGACTGGTTTATTAAATCATCAATTGATTGCTTCTGTGCCTGATCATATCAACGAAGGGTGTGCTTTCTACAATGAGAGAATTCAATCAGCTGGATTTAATTAAATCTGTTGAAGACTTTTAAGGGAGAAAAGAGAGAACTTTTACTTCTTCAGCTGGTCAACCTCTCCTGGGGGAGTCATCAAAGACCTTCATCGGAGTTCCAGCTTGCTGCCTGCCCTATGGAATTTGGACTCGTGCATCCTGCACTATGGGATTTGGACTTGTGCATCCCCACATTTGCATGAGACACTTTTATAAAATCTCACATTAAAGTTATCTCTTGTTGGTTCTGTTTCCCTAGAGAACCCTAACTAATACAATGCTTCATGCATTCTGTTCAGGTTTTACACCTTCCTTCTTTGGAAAAGACAGGATGGAGTTTCTCCACCTTCTCTGACACCAGACATCTTAGATACGTTTTTTTTTGCAGAGTAAAATATAAAATTTACAGGAAATTAACAAAATTGGTGTTTTACAAGAATCCTATCAATTCTTCATTTTGGAATGGTACATTTTAGTCAAATATAAATTCAATGATAGTCTTTATTCAGCAAACCTCAAAGTGTATAAATAATTTTAAAAAGGCAATACAGATAGTATTGTAAATATAGTAAATCATCATGTGAACATATACAAACTTCCTGGAATTGGAAAAAATGCAAATTAAAATAATGTTAACATCCAAATAAATTCTTGTTATGCTAAAACAATTCATTAAAATAATAAATTACTGTATTTAGCCAGTGGAGAAACAGGTATGCATATGTAAAAGACTACATAGATATTATGGAAATAGGATATATATTGACATCAGAATCATGGGAAGATATTAGCTTGTGATATTTTGATTAGGAGAGATAATATATTTAAATTTCCTAATATAGTCACTGGAATTTATTAAGCCCTGCATAAATGTTTTCTATAATTATTATACCTAGTCAATATCATACATCATTGGTAGGACTAAGTATTTGTTGTCTTTCTGAAATGTGAGGTATAATATTAATAAGTTATAAAATCAAATATAAGCTTTGACTTTGTAATTTCATATTTGAGTCTATACCCTGGAAATATTTCTGAATGAAAAAAAAAATTAAAGAAGGAACACAATGTTGTGTACTGTATATGAGTAAAAAAAAAAAGATACTCCCAAGTAACCAACAAAATGAGAATGAACTATATGGAATACCACGACGTCAGCAAATGAGAAGTTGTACTCTGTCAGAAATGGAAATACAGTATAATAATAAAGTTAAGTGAAAAAAAACAGAACTGAAAATAAAACAGAAACAGTTATTAGAGCTTATTAGAATTATTTAGATAAACGACAAATATCTTGTGCAAATTTGGGTGATTAAATAGCTTTATTTGCTTCATGGTTTTTTTGTTTTTTAGTTTTAAAATAAATTTTTCTTACTCCCTTGTTATGGTCTCTTTGAAATGTTCTTTTATTGTATGTTTGTTTTCTTTTTAACTTTTTTTTCATACAGTTGATTTAAAAAAGAAGGGAAAGTTAAAAAAAAAAAAAGAAAAACAAGGAAAAAAAGATGTAGTGCCCCCTTGAGGAGCCTGTGGAGAATGCAGGGGTATTAGCCTACCCCACCTCGATGGTTGCTAACATGACCACAGATATAGAGGACTGGTGGTTTGATGGGTTGAGCCCTCTACCATAGGTTTTACCCTTGGGAAGATGGTTGCTGCAAAGGAGAGGCTAGGCCTCCCTATAATTGTGCCTAAGAGCCTCCTCCCGAATGCCTCTTTGTTGCTCAGATGTGGCCCTCTGTCTCTGGCTAAGCCAACTTGAAAGGTGAAATCACTGCCCTCCCCCTGACGTGGGATCAGACACCCAGGGGAGTGAATCTCCCTGGCAACGTGGAATATGACTCCCGGGGAGGAATGTAGACCTGGCATCGTGGGATGGAGAACATCTTCTTGACCAAAAGGGGGATGTGAAAGGAAATGAAATAAGCTTCAGTAGCAGAGAGATTCCAAAAGGAGCCGAGAGTTCACTCTGGTGGGCACTCTTATGCACACTTTAGACAACCCTTTTTAGGTTCTAAAGAATTGGGGTAGCTGGTGGTGGATACCTGAAACTATCAAACTACAACCCAGAACCCAGGAATCTCGAAGACAATTGTATAAAAATGTAGCTTATGAGGGGTGACAAGGGGATTGGGAAAGCCATAAGGACCACACTCCACTTTGTCTAGTTTATGGATGGATGAGTAGAAAAATAGGGGAAGGAAACAAACAGACAAAGGTACCCAGTGTTCTTTTTTACTTCAATTGCTCTTTTTCACTTTAATTATTATTGTCGTTATTTTTGTGTGTGTGCTAATGAAGGTGTCAGGGATTGATTTAGGAGATGAATGTACAACTATGTAATGGTACTGTGAACAATCGAAAGTGCGATTTGTTTTGTATGACTGCGTGGTATGTGAATATATCTCAATAAAATGAAGACAAAAAAATAAAAAATAAAATAAAATAAATTTGTCTAAGTTTCTTTAGGCATGCTTTTTTTTCCCTGCAAAATTGCCCAAGTTCACAATCACACACAAACATATCTATTTAAAACATGAACTTAATTTTACAGAAAATTTTCCCCTTTTCCTCTGTGTGTATGTGTATGTGTGTGTTTATGGCATCAGATAGTAATGTGTTAACCCTGGAAACAACAAGAATACTTCTTAACCTAATTAGTTAACAAGGCTATAGACCTCAGCATTGTGTAACAAGAGTTTGGGGTAGGAGTGTAGATTTCAGGTGATAGCTCAGATTTATTGAGCCAAGAAGAAAAATCAATCGCCAAGAGATTCTGGAGACTCGTTCTCAGCAGTAGCACTTGCAATTTTAATGGTTTCATTATCTGTTTAAGCTTCCACTTGTTACATTTTATATCACTCCATTTCTTACCTTTCAATTTACCACCATCTGTACCATGCTTCCACCGCACCTGGTTTGCAGATAGTTTTTCTTTCCCTCATCTCTCCTATTGTCCCAGGTTATTATTGTTTGGAATCTAGTTCTTGAAAGGAAAAATGCAACTGTAGATTAGGACCCCAACAGAATAGAGCTACTATTGACAAGAAACCCAAGGGATAATTTACAAATGAATGGTGTTTCTTATATGTCCTCAGAAACAAAGAGAGCCCTATTAGCATTTTTTCCAACTGAGAAAAGAAAAGCCTAGGGTCAAGTTAGGACCTAGAACAAGAGATTCCAGATAAAGACTTCCGTGGAAACACAGTTCACTCCCCAGTATTCCAGCACACAGCATACAACAACATTCTGACATGCTCTGTATAACAATCAAGTAGTCTGATATCAGGATTTTTCTGCAATACGCATTGAGATATAAAATATGATGGTCTTTTACTGACCAAAGTGAGTATCTCTGGTGCTCTCCTAATCAGTTACTGCTGTGAGGGAGGGAGCAGAATCATTTATTTACTACTCATGAAATGGCCATATTTTAAACAGTCTTGTACAAACATATGTTCTGTTAATTGTGATTTGACTCTGGCAATTATGATGTTTCATTTTTCCCTCCTAAGGCCTAAGATTTTATCATACTCTTCTGCATTTTTCTCATAGTGGGATGTAATAATAGCTAATGTGCTGAGGTTTCTTTCTATTGATAAGCAAAATTTAGTAGGCTCACCATGGAGGCACTCGTGCTAAGCTTCATGTCAGCAAAACCAAAATCTAAGTTTCTATTCCCTGTAAATTCCCAGCTTGCCCAGAAACAATATTTAAACAGCCAATCAGCTATGCCAACTCCCTATTCCTATGCCCATTAACCTCCTCATTGCTAAGCAACCACCTGCCCTTACCACATTAGGAAACGTAGTCTGTATTAACCAGTGGGAATTCCCTCCCAATGGACTCACTTTTTCTGTCTATAAAAGCCTGTTGCTTTTTGTTCAGTCGAATCCCTCTTTACCGTGTGGTGATTGGAATCTTCCCTATTCATGAATTGATTCAATAAAACTCTCTGATAGCTAACCAAATTTTGCTAGTTTTTTTTTTTTTAAACACTATGTTAAGCAAAACTGCATTCAACTCAGAATGCCCATGACTCATTATGACACTGTAGTGAGGTTATAACTGTATGAAGGGTATTTGTGAACTTTGGCAAGAGAAAAATGAATTGCCCCACCTAGTTATGTCAATAAGGAAGAAGAAAAAAGCCTGTTGACATGCATGGTGTGGTAGTGTACATTCATTTGACTATCAATAAAGAATACTCATTAATGGGTGCTTGGGTAAAAGGTTATTTTAACTGCTGCCACCAGATGCTCCACAAAGAAGAGATTACAAAAAAAAAAAAAAGAACAACTTAATCTTTTTAACGTGGCCCTGGAAGGGGAAGTCAGGGCCTTTGATACCATGGTCTGTATAAACAAAGTGATAGCCGTACTGCTATTCATAAAACATTAAAAAGGAACTTGGATTTGGTGCAGCAGAGAGAAATGGGGTATGAGAAGGGAAGTAGCTGTGCAACAAGACACATGAGTCTGGGTTCTGTGGGGAAAGGTGGTCAAAGAAAATGGCCAGTGGTGAGCGGGCCAAAGAATTTTTATGAATAATGTTAGATGCTTGCTTTTCTGACAGGTAATAGTCCTTTACCACCCAAAATCTTCACTAAAATTTGCTATGCACCAGAAACTTTGGATGCAGTGATTTTGGATGAGCAGTTTTGGTAAATTGAGGAAAAGTGATTAAATTGCCTTTCTGGCTCAATGTGGTGAAGCAGAAAGTGAGTTTCCATGGAAGAAGAGATTCAAGTCAAAATTAGTTCATCAAGGGCTGGGACTTGGAGTGTAAAATTGCCATAAGAATTTAGGATGGTTTCTCACTTGTCCTGGAATAGACTATAAGCAAGTTACATTTAAATCTCAAAAGACAATGATATGACTCAACAACAAAAAGACAAACAACCCAATTTAAAATTGGGCAAAAGACTTGAATATACATTTCTCAAAGATATACAAATGGCCAACCAACACATAAAAAGATGCTCAACAACATTAGCCATTTAGGCAAATACATATCAAAATCACAATGAGATACACTTTACACCCAATAGAATAGGTGTATTAAAAAATAATAGCACAAAATAGCAAGTGTTGGAGAATACATGGAGAAATAGGAATGCTCACTCACTAACTCATTGTTAGTGAGAAAGTAAAATGATGCAACCACATAGAAGTGTGGCCATTCCTCAGGCTCAAGTAAAGAATTACCAATCACCTATGACCTAGCCATCCCACTTAAAGGTAAATACCACAAGAATTGTAAGCAGGGATTCAAACAGATATTTGCACATCGATGTTCATAGTGGTATTATTCAAAATTGCCCAATGATAGAAGTCACCCAAGTGTCTGTCAACCAACGAATGGATAAAAAATGTGAATATGATTCAGCCATAAAAAAGGAACGAAGACATCATGATGAGTGAAATAAGCTGGAAACAAAAGGAAAAATATTGTATTATCTCACCTATATGAAACAATTAGAAGATGCAAATTCAAAGAGTCAGAAACTAGCATACAAGCCACCAGGGGCCTGAATAGGGGAAGGAATGGAGAAATTAATGCTTAATTGTTTCATAGTTTCTGTTTGGGGTGATGGAAATGTTTTTGTAATGGATGGTGAGGATGGGAGCACAACATTGTGAATGTAATTAACACCACTGAATTATATATCTGAATGTTGATAAAAGGGGAAATTTTAGGGTGTATATGTGTTACTACAATACAATTAAGAAAAAAAAAAAACAGCCAAAAAACAAAGGATTGTACAACACAAATAGTGAACCCTGATGTAAACTATGGACTATAGTTAATAGCATAATTATAATAATATTTTTTCATTAATTGTAATAAAGATACCACACTAACCCAGAGTGTTAATAATAGGGAAAACTGTGTGTGTGAAGGGGTGGCATATGGGAACTGTACCTTCTGCATGATTTTTCTGTAAACCTACTTCTTTAATAAAAAAACCATTGTGTTTGAAGATTAAAAAAGATATACAATACTAAGAACAGGCAAGCAAAGTGAATAATCACAAAAGTGTGGAAATTGTAATAAAATACACAGATAGCTATGGTTAAAAAAAATGCCATGATATGAGCTAACACAAAGCTTACAAAAATCATTGACGTGTCTAAAATCTCTTCATTAATGCTTGATTACAAAGAGGGTTGCATTAACAGCAATAATATAAATTTCCCTTGCTTCTTAATAACAGTAAATCTAGATCCGCTGAAAGCCTTACTAAGGTAATTTTGGTTTCCCCAGGTGTTTCTCATGTTCTGTTGTAACTAGCCCTCCTGTGTTTTTTTGTTCCTGTCTCCTTGTTGATGGCCATGGCCCAAAAAACAACGGGAAAGTCGTCATCATTACAGCTATGGGGGCCCCATGTCAGTGTCATTGTCCAATGTTCTTAAAGGGCAAACCTTAAAATATAAGTCACATGGTATTCCCTGGAGCCTTAGTATTTTCAAAGTGCAATTCACAGTCTACTTGTGGTATCACCTGGGTGCTTTTTGGAAATACAGAATCTCAGGCCCACCCTAGACCTACTGAATCAGAATCTACATTTTATAACAACTCTCCAGGTGTCTCCTAAGCACACTAAAATTTTAGAAGCACAGCCCTAAAGTATTCATAGGCCAAATCCATGCTGTGCTCTAGAAGTAAGGTAAATGCTAATCTCCCCACGCTTTGTCATCTGGAGTTCTGAGAGCTGTTTATGCCTTGTACCTCTAAGATTCTCTGTAAAAACAGCTCTTTATTTTCAGTCTCGAGTTCCTCTCTCCGTAAGGCACAAGCACAAGTTCATTGCCCCTCCTGGGGAACTATTACCCAAGTCAGACACTGTGCTATCTTCTGCAGTCCTTTCTAATTCCCTCAGGCACCTGCATAAAAATCTGTTCCCTTTTTTTTTTTTTCAGCTTAAAAAAAGTCGTTCATGCAAATAACTTTTGGTGGACTCACCAACTGTTCATCAGATGAGCCTAGAAACAGGCTAAGTCAAAATTTTGTGACACTATAATTTTAAAGTGATTTGGTGTAGTGGTTGAGAACACAGACCTCTAAAGCTATGCTGCCTGGGTTTGAATCCATGCCTGTTCACTTCCTGTGTGATCCTGGGCAAGTTTTTTTAACATCTCTGTCTCAATTTATTCATCTATAAAATGAAGATAATTATAGAACTAGATGAAATGAGTTAAACTTTGTGAAGTTCTTTAGAAAATTTCCAAGGATACAGAGAAAGTATAAAGTATAATAATATTATTTATTAGATAATGCTAAATAATGAAATTAAAATTATTTTAAATTTATTAAAATATACTACTGTGCTTCTAGCACAGTAATTTGATTTAGTTACTGACAGTGACAACGCTTCCCTTTGTCCCCTTAACTCCATGTGTACATCATACTACTGGGGTAGAAGCTGGATGGCATCTGCCTATTAGAAAACCCAGATATTATGTACTGAGCTTTTCCTTTTCCAGACTTTTGCATATAAAAAAACATGTGGGTGAATTAAGCAATAAGCTACCCATTAGGGTAACCAACTGTGATGTAAGAGGTAGCCTAGGGCCATCATGAACTCATGTACTCAATAAATATTTTGAGCTCCTGTTACATGTTATGAATATAAAAGGCCCTGGAAACACAGTGTTGACAAGCCTTGGATTCCATGTTCAGGTGTGTATAGTTCACTGGGAAGATAGGCATATGAAACAAAAATTATAACAACACTAATGGTGTACAGGCAAAGTGGGAATATAGTCAAAGAAGATATTAGGTCGATGTGTAAGAGTCACACAGAGTTTCACAGAAGAAGTGACATTAATCTAAGAGTTGAAAGAAGAGATTTTCCTGATGCATAAATCAGGCTGACTATTTCAGAGTAAGGAAGAACTAATGCAAAGATGATACTGAGAGTGTGAAATATGCTTTGGAGTTGGAAAAAAATTCATTATTCCTGTAGCAGAAAGTGATGGTGGGATAGAGAACAAGATGGCAAAGAATCCTACATGCTATGGAGTTAATGCAAAAATTTGTCTTTCAGGTGATGGGAAACCACTGAAGAAGGACACGCTACAAGGACACAATATGGTGTGCAACATGAGTCATTCTAACAAAAGTGATGAATGACTCAGTGAGGCAGCTCTTGGTGTTCAGACAAGGGATGATGAGTTCCTTAGTTGTAGAAAAGGTAGTTGGATATGATGGGATCAAGAGGTATGTAAGAGGGGGAATTTCCACATCCTTGTGATTGCATGAGGCAGCTGAGAGTGCGAACACATAAAGAAGGAAAGAATTGAAATGGTGAACTTCAATACATAGCATCCTTTGAAATTTGTTCTATTGTAATTAGAAAGCTATCACCTTTGTGTATATATGTAATATTTCACAATAAGGAAATAACTGAAACTATGTGACTATAACTCATAACAACTTTGGGAATTTCCTATATAACTGCTTGTTAAATCATACTTTGAAAGATATTACCTTTTTGTATATATGTTATATTTCACATTAAAGAAATAAATGAAAATGTGGAACTGTAACCTATAATACTCTTTGAAATTTGCTCTTTAACTACTTGTTAAATTGCACTTGGATAGTTATCAATTTTGTGTATATATATTCTATTCTAAATAAAAAATAATTAAAAAAGAAAAGAAAGCAGCCGCTTCTACTGGAGGGTTGAGGGGTTTCAGATAGATAAGTGAATGTGTGACTAGACAAACACTGTGAAAAGTTACGTATAAAATGGTAGCAGAAGGGGTGGGTGAATAAAAATAGTAAGACAAAGAAGATTTCAAAAGATTTCAAAGTATTCACACTATGTCTGTGGATATATGTGATTATTTAGGCAGGTGAATAGTAAGTAATATATGTAAGTGAAAATAAGTGGGTAAGTAATATTATATACAATATCTAAGTAATATCATATGCAAATGAATAGTAAGTCTATGTATAAGATATGTTATATAATAAATATGTTAGTGTTATATATTATGTCATGTTATAATGTATATCATTTATGTGATAAGTTTAATAAATATATAATAAATAATAGTAAGTAATGAGACTCATTGAATGAAAATATATTCATAAGAGCCAAGTACTACTGGCGTCAGAAGTTTGTTAACCAAAGTATTTTCATCTGCACTAAGTCATCACCCAAGAGAAAATGTAAGGCAGTGAGACTGACTTCTCTCCTGAGTCTTAATGTGAACCATTTTTCTCCATTCACTTGAAATATATGGAGTTTTAAATATTCTTCATTTGTGATTTTTAATATGCAGTTTAGATTCATATTGATACATGACAAAGAATTTCAGGAAATTATTGCAGTTTTAGAATAAATTCGGCCACATATATACAATCAAATTCAGCAGCATTTGTCAAACTCTGGCTTGTGTGGCTCCAGAGTATTAATAACTACATAATAGAAATGGGTGATCTAGAATGAACTGAAAGTCTGAGTACATTGATTAGCTTTATCGAAAATATTATACTCAGTAGTAAGTTGACTTGCATAAAACCCATGTGAGCTACTCTATTATTTATGTGATCATTATATCCATAGTTTTATAATTGGCTGTTGTAACTCTTGAACCTGGCATGAGGTGGTTCCAGGAACTTGAGACCTTTTTCAGTTGACTGCAATTTATTGAGCAACAACCACGGGCTAGATAATAAGGGCACAGAGGTAGGTAAGATATGGTTCCTGCCTTCAAGAAACTCTCAGTTTAGCTGGCAGGTGCAGATATGCCATATATTAATTATAATTCAGTGTGTCAGATGAAATCACCAGTGAGACACTAATTTATGACAGAGCCATCAGTTTATACTTACTTTATGTTAGGCGTTATATATGACATTATCTCTTTATCACACACCCTGTGAGGCAGGTTTTATTTAGCCTTTTACAGGTGAGGAAAATGAAGATTAAATAAATTAATACCTTGCTTAATGTCTTCACTAGGAAGGGGTGGGTTGAATCACACCTCCACTCCAGTGCTAGCTGACTGTGCTTATACTCCATGGGACAACACAGCATTCTCTATCCCGAGCCTATTTTTTTCAAGGATAATGATATAAAGGCAATGTTGTGGGTTGAATTATGTACTCCAAATTAAATACATTCTTAATCTGCATCCTGTGGGTGCATAGACATTATTTATAGGATTTTTTGAAGATGTTATTTTTAGTTAAGGTGTGGTCAACTGAATCAGAATAAGAATGGGCCTTAATCTGGATTACTGGAGTACTTTATAAACAGAGGAAATTCAGACCCACAGAAATCCAGGGGGAGGGGCCAAAAGCCGGAAGTCAATGGAAACCCGGAAGAGAAGAGGACGCTGCGGTGCGAGGGGAGGCAGGAATCCCAGCTGAGGAACCCCACTCCCACCCCCCACCTCCCCCACGCCCCGAGTGCCGGCAGCCAGAGCCAGAATGTTACAGGCTTTGGGGAGAAAGCATCACCCTGCTGACGCCTGGATATTGGGCTTCTCCTAGCTGCAAAACCGTGAGCCAATTCCTATTAAGCCGATCCATTTTGTCATAGCAGCCTGGCAATGTAAGGCAGCTTAAAGATATACATTTATTTTCTAGAGTCATTTAAATAATTTCTATAGAATCATTTCACTAAAACAACTATACCCATATGCATATAGAGTAATATAAATTCTCAATTCTTTATCAGTAAGTTTCTACTATGTTTAAAGAATTGAAGGCTTTATCTTGAAATTTTTTGAAGCTGGGAGCTCCTTTTCATGTCTTTCTACCTTCATGTGATTTGCTGAGCTACAGTATATGTGCTGCTGTCAAAACCTCTTGGCTTCCAGAAAATGCCCTGTGAAGTGGAATAAAACAGAATATAAGTCCTAAGGCTAAGTGTAGGCAGGAACATGCCCTATGAAAGTGGAGAGATGATTCATTCAGCAGTAATACTGAATTCATTGAATTATATTCTTAAAAATATGGGCCAAACATGTATCATAATTAATATTTTTAAGACAATCAGTAACACATTGAGGAGTTTTTTTTTTTTTTTTTTTTTTTTTCCAGTTATAATAATGTATCCCTTGTTTGGAGGAAGCACTTGTTCATGATCTATATTGATTTCACCTGATTTTGACTTGAATGCCTTCTTAGGTATCTAAATAGTGTAAATTCCTTCCCTCCATCTTTCAGTTTCACCTGTGTTATTCAGACTTGAATTTTTCACTATTTGAATACTCCCTAGCCCCTAGCACAGTAATATCTAGCAATTTTGCTTGTGGACTTGGCTGAAGTGAGTTTACTGGGTAGTGTTTGTTCCCTGAGGTCTTTCACTAAACCACTGGGTATCTGCTCTTTCATCAGAACTGTCCACCTTAAACTGTGGGTTCATAATTGTTGTTGCCTAGGAAGGAAGTAGAGGAGGGGTGGCCCAGGAGGGACTTTGTAGGGAAGTATTTTGGTCTAGAGAAACAACAAAGTCTGTTATGCTCGAAGATGGAGTTAGGAACATTCCTTGGATCTAGGATCCTCTGAATTTAGCCTATGTTAACTTTCCTATCTAGGGTATAAGTGTCAAAGCACTCTCCTGTCATGGGATTAAGATTGGCTGTCTGAGCCTCCATGTCTTCCTCTTTCTCTTCTGAGGTCGGGAAACTAAAAACTATATTCCCTTGCAGGTAGTCCTGGATTTTAGGTCCTGCCAAATAGATTCAGTCTCCTTATAATGTGGAGTATATTTTCTCCCATTGATTCCCTTTCTAGGAAGCAATCCTAAGGAAATAATTATGGATATATGCAAATTTACTAAAATAAAAGTACTTACTGAGTCTCTGTTTAATGAAAAATTGGAAATAGCTCAAATGTGTAAAATAAATGATTGCTTAATTAAATATACGTATATAATAAGCATTACTTTGTCAATGTAAACATTGCATCACATTCAATATTTATTGACATTGAAAATGTTCCTGCAACAGAGGCAAGTTAAAAAACAATTGCAACATATTTAAGGTGAAAAAGAGAGGCATATACACCTAGTTGTCCTGTGTGTGTGTGCTGTAAGTGGGGTAATTTTTAAATTTTAATCTGCTTTTAATCACTGTTTAATGGATAATAATTCATATAGTTCATATCCTCTCAAGCTATCTTTCCTTTTTCCTTTACTGTAATTTATGCATTATCTCCAATCTCAAAATTTTGGAATAAGAAAAAAAAATTAGATATCTCAAACAACAAACTACCAAGAAAAAAAGAGGTTAAAAAATAAAGCCAAATCACCTAGAAGTCCTATGCTCCATTTCCTCAGGAGCTTAGAGGTAAGATGGGTGATAAGGAAGTTAAACCCTCCTGGATGTTTGTACTATATGATATAGATTATTGTTTACTTTATTGTAAGAAATACCTTTGATAATTCTAAGAACATTTTAGAGTTTGGCTTAAGGCTTGTAGCAAATAAATGCATGATAAATCATATGGTGTTTCTTTGCAGGTTCCAGAACTTTATATATGCCATGGAACACCTTTAGTGACACCACTATCTGATTTCATCATGGCCATTTATTATTATTTTTTAGCAGTTTTGTTGAGATATATTCACACCCCATACAATCAATCCAAAGTGTTCAATCAGTAGCTCTCAGTATAATCACCAAGTTGTGCATTCATCACCACAATCAATTTTAGAACGTTTTCATTACTCAAACAAAACAGAACCCTGTCCCTTATACACCCCAGTTGTTGACACTTAGCATTAGTGTGGTTCCCTTGTTGCAATGGATGAGAGAATATTAAAACATTACTGTTAATTATATTCCATAGTTTACAATTGGTGTATTTTTTCAATATACCAGCCTTTTATTAACACCTTATAATGGTGATGCACACTTGTTATAGTTCATGAAAGAACATACCTATACTATGTTCTAATAACCACAGTCATTGTCCATAACATAGTTCACTGTTATATGGTCCCATGTTTTATCCTCTAGCTTTCCTTCTAGTGATACACATGACCGTACACTTCCCCTTTCAACCATATTCATACACAATTCAGTACTGTTAATTATACTCACAATAATGTGCTACCATCACCTCTATCTATTTCTAATCAATTTAATTGGAAATTCTGTACAAATTAAGCATCAGATCCTCATTCTCTACCCTCATTCTATCTGCTGGTAACCTATTTTCTATATTCTAACTCTATGAGTTTTCTTATTATAATTAGTGTGTATCAGTGAGATCAGACAATATTTGCCCTTTTGTGTCTGTCTTATTTCACTCAACATAATGTCACCAGGATTCATCCTTGTTGTTGCATGTATCAGGATTTCATTACTTCTTACAGCTGAAAAATATTCCACTGTATGTATATACCACATTTTTTGTATCCATTCTTGGTTGGTGGACACTTGGGTTGCTTCCATCTTTTGGCAATTGTGAATAAAGTTGCTATGATCATTGGTGTGCAAATGTCTCTTTGCATCCCTGCTTTCAGTCCTTCTGAGTATATACCTAGTAGCAAGATTGCCAGATATATATGGCAATTCAGTACTTAAAGTCTTGATGAGGAACTGTCAAACTGTCTTCCACAGCAACTGCATCATTTTACATTCCCACCAGCAGTGACTGAGTGTTCCTATTTCTCCATGTCTTCTCCGACACTTGTAGTTTTCTAGGTGTGAAATGATATCTCGTCGTGGTTTTGATTTGCATTTCCCTAAATGCTAATGATGTTGAGCATCTTTTCATGTGCCTTTTGTCATTTGTATTGCCTCTTTGGAAAAATGTCTATTCAACTCTTTTTCACATTTTTAATGGGGTTGTTTATCGTTTTATTTACTTTCATAAGAGTTGGGAAATTTTAGGCCATTATTTCCTCAAATATTCTTTCTGCCCCTTTTCCCTTCTCCTTCTGGGACACCCATGATACCTATGTTTGTGCACTTTGTTTGTGCACTCCAACAGTTTCTGCCTGCCCACTAGCTGTCATTGGAGGAGGAGTGAGCTCTACAGCTCCCTACTCCACCATCTTTCCAGAAGTCCCGCCATTCATTATTTTTTAACTTTAATGAGTTGGTTCTGAAAAAACAGTTCTCATTAATTAGAGTCCCCAAATTATTTATATTGAATTACAAATATATGGAAATTTAACAAAATAATATACAATCAGAGTATTAATGTGCACACAGTATAGATCTGGTGATAATGTTCTATTCTTTCTCTGTCAATATTATGAAATATTTTTCACTTTATAAAAATGTAAGGCCTAGATTTAAATACGTTAGGAAATAACAGAATTGTTGAAAATCATTCTAAATTAAAACATGGATCAAATATATTCCTTAACTGTTACTGCCAATGAACAAATGTTTGTTGATTTTATTTTTTAAGTAAGTTCACCTATTCAGTAGAGAATTTGGAGTGGTGACAAAATAGTCTACTCATGATTTCAGATATTTTGCAATCTTAAACTCTTCATCTCTTCCTATCTGAATATAGTCTATAAAATGGACACCATAGTTATTAAGAATATTCAAATTTAGTTTCAACTAACACAGACTGAGCACTTTAAAGTACCTGGCTTTTAAAGAGCATTTCCATTTGTGTAGCATTTTAATTTTTAAGTGGTCTTACAGAAAAGCTGTTCTGAATGTACTAATAGGCATTCAGAGTAAAAGTATTGCTCTGTTCAAATAGATTCCTATGTTTAGCAATATAAGAACTTTAAATAGATTCTTTTGTACGATGGAACTTTTCAGAAGCTTTAATATATTAATAGATGTTTCCAGTTTTCAGGGTTCCAGTTCTTATGAACAAGAACACGTTGTCCTGAGAACAGGGATAACATAGCTTCTCTTAGAACTTGAAATGATCTGGGATACATTTTCCAGATAAAATACAGAATGCCAAGTTCAATTTTAATTTCAGATAAACAACAAATAATTTTTAGCATGAGAATGCATGATGCAATATTTGGAACATATACTAAAAATGTTTTTTTGTTATGTATCTGACATTCAGGTTTAACTGGGAGTCCTGTATGATTTTTGTTTGATTGTTTTGGTTTTTTGTTTCTTCATTTGTTTATTTGGTTTTTATTAAATCTAGTAACTTTAATCTGGGATCAAAGCAGGACATTTTGGTTATATTTGAGGCACATGTTTTAAAATAGGAATCTTTGTGAGGTTCCTATTTTGAATCCATGATGTAAAACCAAAAGATGTAAAAACATTAATACATAATTATTTCCTATTTTCTGCAATAAAAATCACTGTTCCATAACTTGACTGCCATTCAGTGGAATAAAGATTAGGGGTGAGACCAAAGATAGCATGAGCACAAATGATGAAATGAGCATATCCACTATTTATATTACTTACAGTGAATTTTCCTAGGGCATTGCCCTGTAATTTCCTCACTTTGAACTGAGTCTCTCCTTACTCTGTATTTTGTATTCCAGCTTCTAGAACTGTGTCTGGCACATAGGTTGTGTTCAGTATATATGCATATGTATTGAACTGTCCAGCTTAAAAAGATTGTCTTGTTCACTGATATATTTTAAGTCCTTGGCATCATGTTTTCTCAGAGTAGGTGTTTCTAACTGCTTGTTAGAAGAATAAATAAATGCATTTTAAAAGAAATAGAAGATTATTTAAATGAATGTTTTTTCTAAATGTGACTCAAAAGTCATCGTTTATCAGTTATCTACTGCTGAGTAGCAAGTCACTCCAAAATCAATTTCTTGAAAGAGTAACAATTTAAAATTTCTTCTGATTTTGTGGTTTATTGCTCACTTTTTTTTCTGCTGGTCTTACCTGGCCCCTTCATGAAACTGCTGGCTAGTCAGCAGGTAGGTGTGCTCATCTTACAAGCTGGGATAATTGCGCCTCTCTCTACACGTGGTCTTTCAACCTTGGCTTTTTCATGGCATGGTGGTTTCAGGATTGCATTCCAAGGTGTGGTGGTAGAAACTTAAGGTCTTTGAGGTCTAGGTTCCAGAACTCACACAACTACATTTTCTTTGCCTTTTTTTCTGATGATAGCAGGATATAAGACCTGCCCAGATTCAAAAGGTGAGACATAGACTCCACCTCTTAATGGGAGGAGCTGCAAAATATCATGAACAGACTTCTCTTTTCTTCTTTTTTAAAAAAATATATCATTCAAGAGTTAGGCCACTCTTTTGTATCAGCCACCGACATGCCTTCCAGATTGAGAAAGACCCGGAAACTCCAGGGCCACGTGAGCCACAGCTGTGACACGGCCATATTGGCAAACACCGGAAGCATCCGGGAGGCCGGGACAATGCTGGTGGCATGCATCACCACAGGATCAACTTCGACAAATATCACCCAGGTTACTTTGGGAAGGTTGATATGAGACATTATCACTTGAAGAGGAACCAGAGCTTCTGTCCAAATGTCAACCTTGATAAATTGTGGACTGTAGTCAGTGAGCAGACATGGGTAAATGCTGCTAAAAAACAAGACTGGAGTTGCTCCCATCATTGATGTGGTGCCATTGGGCTACTACAAAGTTCCGGGGAAGGGAAAGATTCCAAAGCAGCCTATCATTGTGAAGGTGGAATTCATCAGCAGGAGAGCTGAGGAGAAGATCAAGGGTGTAGGGGGAGCCTGTGTCCTCGTGGCTTGAAGCCATGTGGAAGGATGTTCATTAAATGCTAACAAATGCTTTTCCCTTGTGGTCTGAGTGTAGACTCTGAGCATAGTCAGCATCAGGAACCCGCCTTAACCAGGTTCTGAGAAGAAATGTGGAGGCCTTAGCTAATTAGCAAACTTGAACCTTACTTTCATTTATAAAATGAGAATGATACCTCTTGATAAAATTTTAGTTGAACACCTGTTTGCATTATTTA
Source organism: Choloepus didactylus (assembly GCF_015220235.1). NCBI lineage: Eukaryota > Metazoa > Chordata > Mammalia > Pilosa > Megalonychidae > Choloepus > Choloepus didactylus. Next base: position 42,966,183 of record NC_051315.1, read on the forward strand.
CAGTGGGTGGGAGAATGTACCCTCATCTCTTCTTTGGGGATTGAGACGGTTTTGATGGGCCACATTCTGCAGAAAGGCAGGGTGATGGGTTTGAGGCAGTTCTGTAGAGCTAAATTCCTGACCCTAAGGGTTGCCTCCTGGGTCCCTTACCTTGGACTGAACCATTCTAGTTATGACTAGAATCTGGAATTAAAAGTATTTCATACAATCAAAATGTATCTGTATCTGATAGAGAAAATTGGGAAATCCTGAAGGCCAGAAACCGAGTCAGGTTTTCTAGGGTTTATGTCTTCCTGTTGAAGCCAAACTATGATAATGACCAATGCTCCTGTGCAATAAAACCTATAGAAAATGGCCAAAAAAAAAAGAGGCCAACTACAAAATTAGAGGAAACAGTGTCCGCTGAAGAAATCACCATCACTTCTGACATCAATTCCCAGTTTGGGGAATTTCTAAAACCACCCTCCATTTCAATAATTTTCTAGAAGGTCTCAGAACTCATTGAAAGCTGTTATACTCACAGTTATGATTTATTTTAGAGAAAGCAATCAGATTAAAATCAGAGATTCTGGGAGAAGTACCAAACACAACTTCTATTGTCCTCTCTTCATGGAGACATAGAATTAACTATCTTTGGCTGTGGTGTGTAACAGTATACATGGAATATTGCCAATAAAGGATGCTAACTCATGCATTTTGGGGCTTGATCACATACTCTCTATGTAGCTGATCTCCAGGGACAGAGCAGACACTGTGTGATCCAAAGCCCCAGTGTAAGTCCTATTGTTAGACTCTCCATTAGTCAAGGTCGCCAGGAAAACAAAGTCATTCCTATCAGGCATGACATTTCAAGGGCCTAGAGATCACCTCCCAGTAGCTGAAGGCAAAAATGAGCCCTCTCTTTTGATAAGGTTAATTCTTCACTACACTTACATTCTTACCTCTCTCTCTCTCTCTCTATCTACCTACCTACCTACCTACCTATCATCTATCTATTGTACATATTAATTTTGAAACAAAGATACATAAAAGTTGTAAGAACATCAAAAAAGAATATTTTTAAAGCTATTTGAAAATAAGTTACAAATACTTTAGTGTACATGTATATAGCCTACAGTCAAGGACATCCTCCTACATAACAATCCAGCCATCAATATCAGGAAAGTTACAAAGAAGCATTACTAATTAACCTAAAATTTAGACCCCATTCAAATTTTTCCAATTATCCCAATAAAGTCTTCATAGCAAAATCATGCGCTGCATTTGTTGTCATCTATCTTTAGACTCAATCTGAAACAGTTTTTCAGTCTTTCCTTGGCTTTCCATGACCTTTACACTTTTATTTTGCTTATTATTTTGTACAGTATCCCTCAATTTGAGTTTGAATATTGTTTTCTCATGATTAGATTAAGTTTATGCACAGTTGGCAGGACTGTCTAGAAGCTATGATTTGTTCTCCTTACATCCTATGAAGTGATGCAGGATTTTTCATTTGTAACATTAATAGTGCATTTGAGGGTAACCTTGCTCTGCCCAACCAAATATGTTTAGGACTATTTTTTTGTTGTTTTATTTTCTTTTTAATAAGGTGAAGGAAGAGTGGAACATGCTTTACAATCTGCTGCATTCAGATTTCTTTATTAGACAACATTTGAAAATCCCTATCTAACTATTGATTTCTAGCTATAGATAGATCTACATACACACACACACCCCTATGTATGAATGTACCAAACAATGTAGGTTATGTTTAAATATTTATAACATGTGAAAGACCAAAGGATACTGGCATTATTATACAATAAGCACTTGAAAATCAACGCAAAAAGATGAACATTCAAATAGAAAGCTGGGTGTGGGGCTAATGTATGTGCAGATCAGATCTCTCTTCAAGAGAGAAGCTGCTCTGCAAACTGTCGTTAACTGTGAGCCTCCAGCTGTAGCACCTTTTGCATCTGTCATGGCATTAAGCCAAAACTTTACTTCACAATACATACACAAACAATCCATGTTAAAATAGCAATACGAACACCACCAACAATATGATTACTGAAATGGGTGTAATTTTTCTTGCAGCTATATTCTACTAGAGACATACAGTAAAATTACTGTATTTTAAATTCACTTGAAAAAGTCCCTGTGTGATAGTAATGTACCCAACCCAGTATATAGTTATGTAGTTAGATTTATTTGTTTCACTTTATATTATTAGCAGTTGCTTTTAAATATTTTATTATTATGCAAATTATTTTGCATAGCTATAAGGAAGAAATCGTCAAAAAATTATATTCAGTGAAATTTAGCTTCTATTACCATCTCCTTCCCCTATAGAGAACTATTAAATAGAAGTTTTTGGCTTTTGGTTCCATTTCTTAATATCATCAGATATGTAGACATATGTTGATCTTCCACATTTATTGGCTAATTTCATAGAACACTACCTTTTTTTTTCAGAATTTTGGTGAGATGTTCTTTCAAATTTTTGTCCTATTTTTTTTTTTTAGCATTCATATTTGCATCTCCAAGCACCTCACTTCTTCAATCAAAAAAATATGAATACAAGTATAATTCCATATTAACTTTTAGAATATTTAGTTCATTTTCCTATTTGTTGGAAATAACAACAGCAGAGGGATAATATGCACTAGAAAAAAAAAAATCTATAATCCCCCCCGGACATAAGAAATATGAGATTAGCTGAATACTTAGACAAAATAATTTACATAGTGAGTTGTCAAATTTGTAATTATTGATGCTATTATAGAGTAATATTCAAGTCAGTCTCTAATTTTTTATGCATTATTTTTGTAATTGTTAAATGATGTTTGTTCAACTTTATTTCTACCTAGATTGATGGGCATTTTATCTCAAAGTAATGATAGATTTACATAATTTTTACCTCAGCTTTATTTTCCAAGGCATTTCATTATCAGTTTCTAAATGTGGAAGCTTGTTTTTCAAAAATGTTTTCAAAAATAGGTAATGTTATTACCTATTAAAATGCCAGGATAAAAAGTGATATTATTCACACATTAAAACTAATTGAACCACTTAGTGGAAGCTGGACATTTGGGTAAGGGATAATGCAGGCTATTTTGTATAACATACTACTGCTGTCCATTTTTGCCATCTTGTTGCAGAACATAACTAAGACCAGCATTTAAGCTGTAATATTTTTCATCTTGAGTTCATTATTAAAGTGGGTTTAAAAAAGATCATATCTAATATTTATAGACTCCGTATACTCTACTTTTTCCTTTTGTAATAGGTTTTCTATGGGCTTAGTTAAAGCCCCTCCTGCTATATAATAACCTCCATCCCCCTACCTACTCAGGACATCACTCTTGGACAGAAGAAATAAAACTATCTTTTTCTGTAGAGTACATGATCATCTATGAAGAAAATCCCCAAAAGTCCCCAAAAGTCTACAAAAAACTACTAGAAATGAAGAATGTAGCAAAGGTCAGAAAACAAAGGCAATGTGGAAAAGTTAATTGTCTCTGATACTACAATGAGAAATGAAATTGGGATTTGAAATTAAACTATAACTTTACCTTTATATAACCATACCTTTTATAATAGTAACAAAGATAATTGATATGAAAGATTTAGGGCTTCTGCACTTAAAAGCTACAAAACATTGTGAAGAGAAATCAAAGAAAACCTAAGTAAATGGAGACACATACTGTTTTTGGGAATTGGAAGCAGAAATATTTTGAGATATAAAATTTTATCAAAATGACCCATAAAATCTATGCAATCCCAAACAAAATCCCCATAGTTCTTTTTTTTTCCTTTCTTTAGAAATTGAACCACCTAATTATAAAATTTAAAGATGGGAAAGTGGAAGACCCATTACAGCAAAAACAATTGGGAAAAAGAAGAGGGAAGACACACACTGTCAGATTTCAAAACTTACTATAAATGAAGATATTTTCAGAAAACAGAAGTAGAGAGAATTCAAGTCAGTGTAGTTTTGGAAAAGGGTAGATATAGATATCAATGGAATAGAATTCAGAGTCTAGAAATAGACCCACACATAAAAATGTATTAAATTTTGGCAATGGGGCCAAAGTAATTCAAAGAGAAAATAGTAGTCTTTTCAACAAATATTGATGTAATAATTGGACTTCCATATAAAAAAATGAACATTTACCCTTACTTTACACCATATATAAAAATTAATTTGAAATAGACATAAATGTAAAACATAAAACTAGAACACTTTTTGTAGAAACATGAGAGAAAATCTTTGTACCCTGGATTAGGCAAAGTTCTCTTAGATAGGATGAAAAGAACATGAACCATTAAAAATGATAAATAAGACTTCATCAGAATCAAAAATGTCTGCTCTTCAAAAGACACTGTTAAAAATTAAAATGTAAGCCATGGATTGGCAGAAAATTTTCAAATCACATATCAGATAAAGGACTTGTATTCATACTATGTGGAGAACTCTTACAACTCAACAATAAGAAGAAAAACACCCTTAAAAATTATAGAGCTAAAAATGTGAACACAAGATATGAATAGCAAATAAATCCATGAAAAGTTACTCCACATCATTAGTCATTGAGAAAATGCAAATTAAACTTATAATGAGATACCTCCACACACCTGCTAGAAAGCTTAAATTTAGAAATAACTGACAATTCCCAAATCCTGGCCAGGATGCAAAGCAACTAGAACTTTCCTACATTGCTTTTGGGGTGCAGTATGGTACAACTACTTCAGGAAACAGTTTGGCGGTTTCTTATAAAGTTAACTATACACTGAACATCTGAACCAACAATCCAACTTCTAGGTATTTACCCAAGAGAAATGAAAACATATGTTCACATGAAGACCAACACACAAATAGTTATATTAGCTTTATTCATAATTACTGGAAACTGGAAACAACCCAAATGTCTATCAACATGTGAATGGATAAGCAAATTGTGGTACTTCCATATAATAGAATACTTTTCAGTAACCAAAAGGAATGAAATACTGCTGTGTGCAACAATATGTATGAATCACTAAAGCATTATGCTAAGTTAGGGAAGCCAGATTTAAAGGCTACATAATTTATGATGCCATTTATATGACATTATGAAAAAGACAAAGCTATAGATGCAGAAATCAGATCAGTGATTGCCAGGGACTGGGGAAGGGTAGAGGGGACTGTCTAGCAAGGGTGTGATGGAACTTCTAGGGGTGATGGAAATATACTTTACAGCATGGTTGCACTGTTATACACATTTGCTTAAACTAATTCAAACCAACACTTAAAAATGGAATGGTGAGTATGTAAATTACTTCTCAAGCAATATAACTTTAATGCATTTAATTAAAATAACTATAACTCTCATAGAATTGGGAAAGATGTTTCTGATTACTTGATTAATTACAACTCTTCTTGTTGTTTAAGATTATAGTCAATTGCTAATGGTACTTCAGACTACAGAGGAATTCTGAAAATAGCATAATTCCTATCCTTTGGGAGCTCACAGTATAACAAATACCATTGTAACTGAAGACACCTGATTATTGTCAGGGCTTAATATTGTGTCATGAACAATCATCAGTGACTTAATAAATGCTTTGGGGGTGGTAGTGCTGTACATATTTTTGTCATTTAAATTTTTAAACCAGTATTTGCATTTCATTATTAGGATCCTTAAAATTAATTGTGTAGTACTTTCTAATTTTAGACTCTTCATTTTGTGCAACACAAGAGGCAGAGAGCTTTCTAACATCTCTTGCTCTAAATTTTAAATCAAGAACAAAATGCTTAAGAAAAGGACTAAGCATTTGTTCTGAAACCATATTTAATTTAGAATTATCTTTCCATTTTGCATTAATATGCATGGTTCAGGATTAATATACATTGAAATCCAGTTCAGGCTGAGTGAATAAATAAGAATGAGCTGTATTTATGAAAAGGGGAGGCTAGCTGTAGGTTTTAGGAGAATGAAAAGACTCCTTTTTGGACTCTTAATATTAATGCCACTATATAAACCAAAATTAAAAATAAGGTAAACAATTTTCTCTTTCTGCAAACACATCTGAAAAGTGCTAAGGTGATATTAAAGACAAGAGGATGTCACAGTGTGTAATTGAAATAATTTTCATTTCTTTTTCTTTTGAAAATCTGAACTAAATATTTACAAAATGAAACACTTAAGGCTGTTAGGACTTAAAAATGTTTTTAACCTTTAAGCATTAAGGCTCTTCTTTGACACTTGATTCAACTTATTCTAGACATTTAGTACAGCCTGTGTTTAACCAATCAGATGTTTTCAGCCCTTCTTCATCTGATTCTTGCCCAGGATATGAGGTACAATTTTTCACCCCCAGGAGAAATCTTCCTTTTCTCTGTCCCTTCTCCAGGAATCTTGTTCTGTTCTGTTCCTTTTTGTTTTGTCTCTATAGTTTTTTTACACTCCTTTCATTGTCCCTAGCTGTTTTTGCCTGGAGGGCAAATTCTGCCCCAGAGAGGAATTTCCTAGGTATGCATTTTACAGCAAATACATGGCCAATGACCCATGAAGAGGGTGCAGACTGGCTCCAAAGTGCCCTAGGGAGAAGGTCAGTAAAGATGCCAAGAGCCTTTTTCACGGCTCTCCAAACCTGCACTTTCCTTGCCTGCCCAATTGATGGCACCCTTCAGCAAACTGGTCCCCTCAGCCCTGAGGAAGTGCTGTGTCTTTAAACATCCGCAGCCTCTGTGCCTGTCATGGGTGTGATGGTAACATTGACTGCAGCCTCTTTTGTTTGGACAAGTTGAAACAGTAGCACAGAGCCGGGATCCAGTGACTGAATTCACTAATCAAAAGCTGTGAACAGTGCTCTGCCATGCATGCCCCCTCCCACAGTTCTTGGGGAAGAGGATTTTTAAGTGCCTTTCTGACAGCAGCAGCCAGCCAGGGGCTGTATCCCGAGGTAGCCCACCCTGAGAGCGGGAGTTGGGTGCCAGCAGCCACATTGCAGAGAGGGCTACTCACAGTATTTTTCCATAGTTTAATCCACCTCTTTTTCTGCTCTTCCTTGGATGCTGTTCCTCTGACCTTCAGAGCCCCAGAACAGTTGTTTCAGACAGTTCCCACCTGTTTACTAGCTGTTTTGGAGAAAGGATTGAGTCCTGGAACTCCCTACTCCACCATCTTCCCTGGAAGTTCTCTTTGCACCATTTTTTAAATTCATTTTGTGCCAAGTATAACATCAGTGAATTCCAAGATCAACAGAAAAATTTCCCCAATACTTAAAATGTCATGTTTTGAGAAATTATTCTCTTAGATTTCCCTTGGTTTACTGCTTACAATGTTTAGAACACCTCTAAACAGTATTTTTAATTGAAATGAAAAATATCTATTCATGTAGTGCTCTGTAGAAAATATTTGACTGTCTCTTGGCAAGAATGCAACATTAAAGAATTAAAACTCAATTCTTTTCTCAACAGTTGGGTATAAATTAAACAGTGTTGTCTGGTGTTAAAACTATACTAAACTGAAACACAGACATTCAAATTGATGGGTAATGCCTGGTTATGGGGTGATTATCAAGATATTCTGGAAAATGTGCTTTGTGTTTTCAAAAAAGTATCAAATTGTAGAGAGAAAATTAAAAAAAAATCTTAATAGAAAAACTGACAACCCTCAGGAATATGTTGCTAATGAAACACAGTTTAAATATCTCATTCCAGCTTGCTAATTACAAGCAAAAGAATTCCTTAAAAGCAAAGATTGTTGACATATATGAACACCAATGGAGTTGTCAAAAGCATATTCAACAGAAGGCCTTGTATGTTCTCACACTGATCCTTTCCAGAGGAGAGTCTTCTATGTTCAGCGCTTACAAATACTGCTGTCAACATGTTCTTCATCTTTCAAATAAGCTATGAAAGTGTAATGGTGACTTTGAATATTCAAAGTTTTAATCTTTCAAGATATATTGACAATCACACATTCCTCCTAAACGAATCTTTTATCTATCTATCTCTTCATAAAACATTGGCTATTAGATATTATTGAATCAAAATTAAAAGTAATTGTGTCCCTTAGAATTGCAATTTATTATATGATTTGCTATTTGTTTATATAAAGACTTGCATAAGCACTTCTTGTTCAAAGAAATAGAAACATTAACCAAATCAACATAAATTCTAAAATATGCATAACTGAAACTATATACTTTGGTATAATCATAACTCATATTTATGTTATCTATACTACCCTATAAAGATAATAGAATTCTAAATCTGATTATTTAAAACACTGGATACATAAGCCCACAAATGACCAATGAACTGTCATTGCCATTCTCTAACTGTGTATTTTCTCTTAATTGATGATTCAGTATATCTCATTATCATCCATCTGTTAAATTAGCCTTACTTAAAATTAATGTCATCTCCAATCAAAACCTCCTACACTTAGATAGAATGACATATAAAAAAGCAGAAGTGCTCTTTTAATAAATGGAAAACACTTCAAGTTGGAATTCAAAACAGTACGCAGAATACCGTTTCCTGTTAGTAGGTTGTATAACAATTTTATGAAATGAATCAGAATGGCTTGCATCTATCTCACACAAAAGAAGCTAGACTCTAGTGGAGATGGAATGACTCTACAACCACTGTGTTATCACTCTGCCCTGGACTGAACCAAAACTCTGTGATGATGTTAATGGTAGGGAGAGAAATTCCAACAATGGATTGCTTAGATTCTTCTGCTCTTGAGTTCCTAATTTCTGGGATTTATTCCCTAACACTAAGGTCCCAGTTGACAAGTAAGGCAATGTTGTAATGATTTATTGTTGACTATTGACTCTTCCTAAAGTCTTCATGTAAGGAGAAAAAAAAAATCAGTAGTAAATGAAAAGATCTTTCTAGACCACTTAGGCTCAAGTTAACTCAATGATATATAGAGATCATTCTCCTTTCCAATACATTATTTTTTTGTATGAGGTCCCAAAACCTTCCATATTCCTCTGTAGATTCTCCTCAAGGTAGAAATAACTAGATCACATTCATTTCTGTTCCCTAATGATTACTTCATTAATGTGCGTTTTTCTTATAATGTCATTGCTATAAAATAATCACATATTGCAAAGGCTGTTGAGATTGGAATATGTGTCACATGAATTAAATAAAAACTTTAATTCTAAATAGTCAAATGCTCAGTTGCTATTATCTAGCCACAGTCTTGTATTTGAAGAAAGCAATTGAAGCCACAATTGTGTTTCACTTTTTTCTCTTTCTCTTTTGTTCTTTCTCATTCACTCTGTCTCTCCATATCTCTCATTCTTTTTCTCTCCAAGCTCTGATTAATATACACATTTTCTCCTGAATATACTGCTTTAATTTTTTCATACTTACTGTTTAACCTTGCTGCCTTTCTTTTCCTTTATATTACAGATTTTCCACATTGATCAATTTGGTCAATTCAGCAAATAACGATATATAGATATATATATTACTTTCCTAGTCCTCTAATATAGTGTATTTCATTGCAGCTGAATAAAAACTGTATTTTTGATGTGACTATTTCCAGGAAATATAAGAATTAAATAGACATATTTTGTATGATCTTTAGGATAGATAGGTGGAATTTGCCAGCTATCAGGAACTGGTCCCTTGGTTGAAAAGATGACGTCTCGTTTAGTTCAGGAAACTTGTTTTGTAGGAATAGAGTTAAGAAACTTCAAGTAACTGATTTTTAATCTAAAATCACACTGGAAGTTTTTAAAAAGCATGAAGTTCACTAAGGTAAAGTGCCACAGGTGCCATGTTATTTACTAGCACGAACATGACTAAATACCTTAGAATCTCTGTTAGGGGAATGTTACCTAAGATATTTTAAGACCAAATTTGACCCTGGATACAGCAACCATTTTGAAATCTTTGTGACATAGCATATATTGATACTTTGAGAGTTTTAATTGTTTCAAAAATAAGCATCTATCTTCTCTTGACAGTTTGAGGTGATCTTTGGCATGAACAAAAGGAGGGAGAAAAAGAGGAGAAGAAGAGAGGAGGAAAAAAGAATGGAAAAGGAGAAAGACAAAGAAGAAGACCATTGAGGAATTATTTGGTCTTTCTTTCTTATAATTTATACAATTATAAACTTGTATAGTTTCTGTTTTTATATGAAGTCCTATAAGAAAAAACATGAATTATATTCTTATCATTGCATAGTAAGAATGGGTTTTAGAGAGAAAGTAGGAAAGCTTGAATTGAAGAAAGGGATAAACATATATGAAGTTGCTCTGGATGGTGTTTGAGTGAACCAGAAAAATTAGTAGTATAAGGAAATGATTTGCACAGTATTCCTAACACTTACATGAATGAAAGTGAAATTCTTAACACTAAGTACCAGATACTTGAAAGAAGAAAAAGGTAGACCTATTTTTTTTTTTTTTTGGGGGTTGCCGTAGATGAAGAAGGAACTTGCACCATTATTCACTGCCTCTTCTTTACCAATCATCCTGCCACCAAGCATATGAAAATAATGTTAATAAAGGTAACAACAATAATAATTATAAATGTTTTATTGAACACGTTATGTGTGATGGCTTGGAGCTGTATGTACCCTAGAAAAACACATTCTTAAACTTAATCCAGTTCTGTGGGTGTGAACCCATTATAAGTAGGACTTTTTGATAAGGTTACTTCGGTTAAGGTGTGGCCCAGGATGGGTTTTAATCCTATTACCCAAGTCCTTTATAAGCAGCATGAAACTCAGACAGATAGAGAGGAAGCCATAGGAAGCAAGAAGCTAAAGGACAACCAAACCCGGAAGAGAAGGGAGACGTCAGGAGAGGCCACCACGTGCACTGCCATGTGACAGAGGAGTCCAGGACCAAGGGTCACCAGCATCCAGCCACGGAAGGCCACGGGCTTTGGGGAGAAAGCATTGCCTTGATGATGCTCTGATTTGGACTGTTCTCCTGGCCTCATAACCATGAGCCATTAAATTCCCATTGTTTAAGCCATCGTTTTGCACAGTACTTGCTTGAGTAGCCTAGGAAACAAAAAATATTACGTAACAGGCATCAGTCTAAGCAGTTTACTTTCATTATTTTATTTAGTTCTGAGGAAACCATGATGTAGAAAGGATAAACGCTGGAGTCATATTTGACTTCAGGAGTTAAAGATATCTGATTTATTTAACCTGTAGCAAAAAATTAATGTCATATATATCAACTAAACTGTATAGAAGAGTTTATGGTTAAAATCATGCCCTTAAGACCATTCTTCCATTTCCAAATCCAGTGTTCCTCTCCTGAGGCAATTTTTAACAGGATTCTGTTTCAGTTTCTACCCTTGATTTCTTCTGTAATTCTGAACAATGTGGCTTGACACAATTTCTTAATTCATCAAGTTCAGCCAATACTTACTGACTCCATTTAAAAAAAAAATAAGGATTTAGCTCATTTTCTCTCCCTTCTTATCTGCATATATTCTTATTATTTGATAGTTATTTTATTTTATTTGTATTGATTGCTTGTATATATTTAAATATTATACTTAAATTTCTGTTTCTTGTTTCAGTCACATTTGAGTGCATTTCTTAACTCCCTATTTATAAATATGAGAATAATAGTGCCTCTAAAATTCTTTCCCTTTTCTTCCTCCTTTGCATATACCATCTCTATCATTTTAATTCTATGTTGTCAAGTTGGTTAACATTTATATTACATCATCAAGCACAGCTAAATCTTCCTTACTTTGTCTATAACTTAGCTTTGAAATTTGAGAATAACAGTATCATTTTGATTAGGTAAATATTGGTTATTACTAGGGCACATAGCATGTGAAGATTCAATTTCATTCTGTCCAATGTCACTGTCCCTGAGTGGTACAGTTAGTACTCAGTAGACATTCAATTTTCTGTACCCCTCTTTGACATTTCTGGCCCCTGTATACCTGCTGATTTAGAACCTAAATCCTCTCCTGGATTCTCACCAACAGCACATCTTCAGCATCAATGCAACAGCCTCCTGTTTATACTTTCTAGAAAGTTTTTGAAATATCATCCCTTAGTGTCCACTCTCTACCATTTCCTTTGCTGTTATAGGTTTATTGCTTTGTATATATTCTTTCAGCAGGATTTTGTGACTGAAAGTAGGGCAGTGCAATTGCTCAGTCTGTCACCTTGAAAAGAAATTCTTGAATATTCCAACTCTGCTTTGTTGTCTCCATGGCCCTAGCTTCCTCCCCCTAAGTGAATGTAACAGTGATGGATTTAACATCTTTTTTTTTTTCTTTTTAATTTTTATTGGGATTGTTCAGATACCATACAATTATCCAGAGATCCAAAGTGTACGATCATTTGCCCCTGGTATCCTCATACAGCTGTACATCCATCAGCGTACTTAATTTTTGTTCAATTTTTAGAATCTTTTCATTACTCCAGGCAAGAAATAAAGTGAGAGATGAAAAAAGAAAAAGAAAAAAAAAAAAAGAAAAGAAAAGGAGACTCGAATCCTCCCATATCCCTAACCAACCCCCCTCAATTGTTGTCTCGTAGTATTGGTATAGTATATTTGTTACTGTTTATGAAAGAATGTTGAAATACTACTAACTGTAGTATATAGTTTGCAATAGGTTTACATCTCCTTCCTATATGCCCCTCTATTATTAACTTCTAGTTGTATTGTTATACATTTGTTCTGGTTCATGGAAGAGTTTTCTAATATTTGTAGTTAATCATAGACATTGCCCACCATAGGATTCAGTTTTATACATTCCCATCTTTTGACCTCCAACTTTCCTTCTGGTCACATATATGACTCTGAGCTTCCCCTTTCCACCTCATTCATGTGCCATGCGGCACTGTTAGTTATTCGCACATCTTGCTACTGACACCTCTGTTCATTTCCAAACATTTAAGTTCATCCTAGTTGAACATTCTGCTCATACTAAGCAACTACTCCCCATTCTTAAGCCTCGTCCTATATCTTGGTACCTTATATTTCATGTCTGTGAGTTTACATATTATAATTAGTTCTTATCAGTGAGACCCTGCAATAATTGTCCTTATGTGTCTGGCTTATTTCACTCAGTATATTGCCCTTGAGGTTTTGACATCAACCCATTTTTTTTTTTTTTAAGACGGTTTTGTTCATACACCATACATTCCATCCTAAGTAAACGATCGATGGTTCTCTGTATGGTTACATATTTATGTGTTCACCATCTTCACCACTGTTTATATAAGGGCATCTACATTTCTTCCACAAGGCAGGAGGGAGAGTCAAAGAAGGTAGAGAGGCAAAAGAAAGAGGAAAAAAATGACAGCTAGGAAGTAGCAAAAGGAAAAGTAACCTTAAATCAAATTAGAGTAAAGAGTCAGACAATACCACCAATGTCAAGTGTCTAACATGCCTCCCCTATCCCCCCCTCTTATCTGCATTTACCTTGGTATATCACCTTTGTTACATTGAAGGAAGCATAATACAATGATTCTGTTAGTTACAGTCTCTAGGTTACATTGATTGCATCCTTCCCCCAATGCCTCCCCATTTTTAACACCTTGGAAGATTGACATTTGCTTGTTCTCCCTTGTAAAAGAACTTATTTGTACATTTTATCACAATTGTTGAACACTCTAGATTTCACCAAGTTACACAGTCCCATTCTTTATCTTTCCTCCTTTCTTCTGATGTCCCACACGCTCCCAACCCTCCTCCCTCAACCATATTCATAGTTATCTTTGTTCAGTGTACTTACATTGCTGTGCTACCATCTCCCAAAATTGTGTTCCAAACCACGCACTCCTGTCTTCTCCTATCACTCTGTAGTGCTCCCTTTAGTACTTCCTGTAGGGTGGGTGTCTTGTTCACAAAGTCTCTCATTGTCTTTTTGTCAGAAAATATTTTGAGCTCTCCCTCATACCTGAAGGACAGCTTTGCTGGAAAAATGATTCTTGGTTGGCAGTTTTTCTCTTTCAGTATCTTAAATATATCACACCACTTCCGTCTTGCCTCCATGGTTTCTGCTGAGAGACCTGCACATAGTCTTATTAAGCTTCCTTTGTATGTGATGGATTGCTTTTCTCTTGCTGCTTTCAGGATTCTCTCTTTGTCTTTGACATTTGATAATCTGATTATTAAGTGTCTTGGCGTAGGCCTATTCAGATCTATTCTGTTTGGAGTATGCTGCACTTCTTGGATCTGTAATTTTGTCTTTCATAAGAGATGGGAAATTTTCATTGATTATTTCCTCTGTTATTGCCTCTGCCCCTTTTCCCTTCTCTTCTCCTTCTGGGACACCAGTGATGAGTACATTCTTGTACTTTGTTTCATCCTTAAGTTCCTGGAGACGTTGCTCATATTTTTTCTTTTCTACATCTGTTCCTTTGCATGTAGGCTTTCAGGTGTTTTGTTCTCCAGTTCTTGAGTGTTTTCTTCTGCCTCTTGAGATCTGCTGTTGTATATCTCCATTGTGTCTTTCGTCTCTTGTGTTTTGCCTTTCATTTCCATACATTCTACTAGTTGTTTTTTTGAACTTTCGATTTCTGCCTTATGTATGCCCAGTGTTTTCTTTATAGCCTCTATCTCTTTTGTAAAATCTTCTCTAAACTTTTTGAATTGATTTAGCATTAGTTGTTTAAATTCCTGTATCTCAGTTGAAGTGTATGTTTGTTCCTTTGGGCCATAGGTTCATTTTTCGTAGTGTAGGTTGTAGTTTTCTGTTGTCTAGGCATCTGACCTCCTAGGCCACCCAATCAGGTTTTCCCAGACAAGAACAGGCTCAGGTTACAGAAGGAGGAAATAGTCAGTATCTGGTTTCCCTGATGGTTTTTTTAGAGGATTGATACACCTGTGCTTTTCTGCCCAGCAGGTGCAGCTGTCAGCTTGTCACCAGCTGGTGTAAGAGGATGTGGCCTGTGGCTCTCCTCCCCCAGGCTTTGGGGTGTGGTTCCGGAAAGGTGGACAGTAGAGCTGGGCCCCTCTCTTTCCTCTTGGGAAGCTATGCCCCCTCCAGAGAGGTCATCTGCATATCAGTATGTTCTTTGTTTCTCTGACTCTGCTGATCAAAGTGTTTTGATTTTAAAATGGCTGAGGCTGTCTTTACTGCAAAGTGCTGCTGGTTGAAAATGGCTGAGGTTTTCTCCAGAGAGAGAGAAAGGGACAGAAAATCTCCCAGGTTCACCCATCAGCCAGAGATAGCACCCAATCCTCTAGGCTCCCTGACCTGAGACAGATATGTCCCCTGACTCTCCTGGGTCAGTTGTCACCAAAAGCCTCTGTCTGCTTGTTGAGGATTTGCTGTCTGTATCGAGCAGTTAACATTAAAACCCCAGTTGGAGCTGGGCTGAGAGAGTGCTGCTTTCTAGCACCATGAGGCTTCCGTGATGGAGGGTCTCTCGGCTCTTAGTGCGGGTCTGCAGTTTTACTTACAGATTTTATGCTGCGATCTCGGGCATTCCTCCCAATTCAGGTTAGTGGATGATGAGTGGACAGTCACGTTTGTCTCCCCGCAGTTATTCCAGGTTATTTACTAGTTTTTTTTGTCATTTATGAATTGTTCCGGGGGGGACTAACAGTCTTCCACTCCTCTCTATGCTGCCATCTTAGCTCCTCCCCCCTGACATCTTTCTTGAAGATGATTTTATGGCACGGGATCTTTTCCAAAGTCACTCATCTAAGAAAAGGCAAAGATCAGGCCTCCAAGTATTAGGCAAAACAAGGCACCCACTATAATGGGCCCCTGTGATGCTGAATCAGTCATCATACAGTTCTCCTTCCACATACCCCATTTCCACTGCTCACCATTGGTCCACCTCCCCCAAGGTAGGGAGCTTAATTCTCATTATTATATTTACTCCTCTAATCAGTAATAGGTTCTGAATTATTATCAGTGTACCACTCTATCTTGCTTAGGGAGAATGGCTAAGAACAAAAGGTCCATACTATATTATTATTCAGGTATAACTGACTGGTAGAGGTTGTTAATTGTCATTTTTGATTCCTTATAAGGCATAAATATAAAAGCACTATCATTTACTAACCTCTCAGACAAAATAATCATAAACAGTTTCTATCATTACTGTTTCTTACAATAAGCAGCATGAGGCTCACCACACAGTGTATAAGGATCCATGGGACACTGGTGGCTTGAGGGGAAAGTAAGAAAAAGGAAGAAAAGAAACACCAGAACAGAGCAGGAGCCATCTTCTGTTCTGGAAGGGAACCTGGGATCAAAAGTGTAATGGAAACTAAAGATGAAATAAAAATCCCAAAGAAGCTTCAGGATTTTAGAAGATCTACTCTGAAAGGTGTTAGTTCAGAATTGGGCAAAGGGGAAAAGAACTGGAAGATGTGTCTTTCTGAATCTGGGAAGCACCCTTAGAACAAACTATCCATTTTTATTGATTACAGGATTTCTCAGTAAAGATTAAAAAACAAAAACAAAAAACAAAAACAAAAAAAGCCAACAACACAGAATGAGGTCCAGCACTTGGAAAAATGGAAAAATGTTCAAGACAAAAGTACAAAAGAGAAAGAGTTTGGGCTCTTTGCCAAGAATATAGGCTAAGATATTTGAATCAAAGAGGTGGGGAAATTCTGGAAGAATCTAATAAGCAGAGGTTAATGTTTTTTGTGGCAACTGGTTTCTGTTAAGATGTAGGCCCTTAACTTTAGAGCATAGGACAGCAACTGTTTGGAAGTTCCACTTGATAATGGCAATAGACGGCAGTTCCATCTTTTCTTAGTTTAGGGAATTAAGCTAGGAAAGATGTAGATTGGTAATTTACCTTCCAGTTCTTACAAAATTTAAAAACTTTACATAAATGTGATCGTAAGATGCTTCTTTAAATTTTATGTAAATACATCCTGCCAATATTTTATCCCATTTCTTCCTGTTGACATCTCTATTACAAATTCAAAAGTCAGTGCTCTACCATGCAATGCTTTCAGCAGGGATACAAAAGCACAAATCAAACTCTCCCTTCCTTCATGTTCTATGAACACTGTGACAGTTTGGAACTTTTATGAACCCCAGAAGAGCTATGATCCTTTAGCCCAATCTTGTTGGGTGGAACCGTATGATTGAATGTTTCCATGGAGATATGACCCATTCAACCATGTGTGAGAACTCTGGTTACATTATTTCCATGGATGGTTGGCCCTGCCCATTCAGGGTGGGTCTTAATTAGATCACAGGAGTCCTTTAAAGAGAGCTCACACAGAGAGCAGAGAAGACAAAATGCCCCAGGAGAAGCTGAGAGAGACATTTTGGAGAGAAGCTAAGATATGTAATCCAGAGTTTGTTCCCAAGAGAAGATAAGAGAGAACCCCCAGCTGCTTAGAGAGAAATGCTCTGGGAGAATGAAACAAGGGCACACAGGAGCTGAGAGAGAGGAGTGAAGACAGAAGTCCTGAGACATTTTGGAGAAAGCCATTTTGAAATACAAGCCAGGAGCAAAGGATCAGCAGACGCCAGCCATGTACCTTCCCAGCTGACAGAGGTGTTCCGGATGCCATCAGCTGTTCTTCAGTGAAGGTATCATCTTGTAGATGCCTTAGTCTGGACACTTCTATGGCCTTAGAACTGTAACTTTGTAACCTAATAAATCCCCTTTATAATAGCCAATCCGTTTCTGGTGTTTTGCATAATGGTAGCATTGGCAAACCAGAACAAACACTGTAGGAAGTTACAAGAAAGATAAACAGACCTATCTTTCTGATTGTCTATTTTCTTACATAATTTTTTCAGATACCACATTGAGCAACATCCGAAAGCAACACTAGTAAGTTTACAACACTAAGAAAAAGATTGCTTGTTTAATGCTGTAAGAGTTGATTTGATGTAGTGAGCCAAATCTAGAAGTCTAGCATAAACTTCAGAGTCTGATGAACATGCAAGAGTCAATGTTAACAGCCTTCAAGACTCAGCTTAATCTAAAAATATATAAAGAATCACTTGGGTCCCTACCAGGATTTGGCTAGAGTATTACCTGATGTTAATAGCCAATGTTTTAAGCATCTCTAAAAAGGGGCGTAATTTAATGGCAAGGTGGGATTATCAACTCTAAGGTCATAGGTACAAATTAACATTGAAAAATTGTATGCAGCTTGGACGGAAAACATGCTACTAGGACAAAAACAATGTTAATAGATGTTTTACCAAAATATATATTGTTTCATTTAGAAGTAGCAACATATGTTTATGAGGAAAAACTTGGAAAACGTAGACATAAAGATAAAGAATATCAGACTGCTTAAACCAATAAAGAGTGTTTTGTTGTTGTTGTTGCTTTTTTAAATATCCATTGATATGCCCAGGGCACTAAGTTGCTCTGTGAAATTTTGCAATTTGCAAAAGAATCCAGTTCTAGAAGGCAAACTCCATTGGGGCTAATGTTTAAGAACAGTTTGAATTTTATAGGTAAATGGTGGTAAAACTACTTTAATCAGCTCACTCCTGCTGTTCTTGGTGATGGTACTTCTGGCAATGCATGAAAACTTCTCTGTATGCCAAATGAGTATGGTTTTAATGCTCAGTCATTAGAATACTGAGCTTTTAAAATCCAGAGGCACAGAGCTTATAACTAAGGAATGCAATGGAAGAATAATTGTTTTCCAACAGGGAATCCAGCTCTCTCTAAGACTGTCATATAATTATGTCTAATTGGTCAGTTTGTAGACACAAATCCTATTTCTATGAAACAATGTTTTGAAAACTGATTTTTCTGAATTGTAATTTAACTTTTTGCTTTTATAAACATATATGGCATGTGTTTGATTTAGCATGAAAATCTCACAATTGTCCTAAAGCAGGCTACCAGAAATTTACAAACAAATCAGAAGAAACTAGTTGTCCCAGATAGGGAAATGTCTTAACTAGGGCTAATGTGAGTTCACATTTGATGGTCATCCTGATATTTCAGACTTAAATATTATCTCACCAGCTGCAAGCTTCCTGGCTGCTAAAGCAAACACCATGCAGTGCATTGGCTTAAACACTGGGATGTCATTGGCTCATGGTTTTGAGGCTAGGAGGAGTCCAAAATCAAGGTGTCATTAAGGCAGTGCTTCTCCCAGAAGGCTGTGACATTCTGGGGCTGGCTGCCAGTGATCTTTGGTCCTTGGCTTTTCTGTCTCATGGCAATGTTCATGGTAGTCTCTCCCGGGATTCTCCTTTCTCTTCTGGGTTCTGTTGACTTTTTCACTCTGTCTGTGGCCTGCCCTATAAGGACCTTGGAAATAGGATTAAGATCTATCCTGATTCAGCTGGACCACAAGTTAACTAAAGTTACTTCATTAAAAGGTCCTATTTACAAGAGTTCACACCCACAGGAATGGGTTAATTTTAAGAACATGTTTTTTTTTTGGGGGGGGGGTGCATACCTTCAAACCACCATACTATCATAGGTTTTTTCTTATATTTCAGCTAACATTGATTTATTATACATCCAAAGTGACACTTTCACTGTTTGCCAGCTGAATGTGGGCCAATAAACACTGTGAAGTTTACACACATACCATGTATTTGAGTACTCTATCTAGAATTAGACTGGTGTTGCACATTTCAGTATGAGAAAAATACTATTAGTTATCTAATACTTAAACTGATTTTAAATGATGATGAATGGCAAGTAATTCTGTGCCCTTTGATGTCTCCAAATATATATAGTTAATACATCTTCAACTTGGTTCAACATTTATAATAATTAAGAATGTAAGGTTCTTGAGTATGAAATATAAATCTTTAGAAATTTTAGCTAAAAAATGGTAGGTTCACAATTTATCTACCATTTAAAATTGTTTCTAATTCTCATGATGTGTTTTCTGAGTTCTAGATAATTTGCAGTGTTGTGTTATAGTGCATGCTTTTGTTTACTAGAATACAATTTCTTTTAGTCTTAAGCTGATTTATTTTAATTCCTCATCCTGGGAGCATATACTAATCAGAGATCAAAAAACAGCTTGAGCTATTCTATCACCAGCTGCTTGAGGTGCTCTGAGCTCTTACCATAACTGTTCTAAGGAGAAAAAGCAAATGTGAAGAAAATTAAGCAAATAATACAGAAAAATTGTTAAATATAAAACAAAGGTTTATATTCAGACATTGCCTATAAATGATAAGAGTAATTCTATTCTGATAGGTATGAGGAGATACAGCATTATCATAGTCAATTTTCATTGTTGGAACATCTGTCATGAACATGAAGAACTATAAAATGAGAGATAAATCAAAGCTTTCCATAAGAGAGGCACATAGTGAGAAGTAGAAGAAATATTCATATTTAAATAATTTGTTTTAATGAATTATCTGTATCATAATCTCATACTTTGTTCATTTGTTTTGGTTTACTTATTATATTCTGAACTTAAGCTATTATTTTATTTGCCTAAAATTGGTTTTATAAAATTAAAGGTAATGCATATTTAACAAGAAGATATATGATCATAGAGAAACATACTTTGTTATCTTTAAGCAGGTCTATCTCTTGAACAGAGGTGACAATGTGCATTCTAGTGGATGTCATTTTTGATAGCAGGATGAATGGCTGGAACGTGAGTTTCAAGATAAATGGTTTTGGTTCTGTTAGTCTTTCAGAGAAATTTGACAAATCCCAGACATAGATAAAATTGTATTTAGAATTAGAATCTTTTAAAAGACAACTCTCATTAAGCTTTTGAGGGGGAAAAAGCAATATAAAGTAAAAATTAATAAGTATGGGTCAATGTAAGCACTTGGACTCTTGAGCCCAACTGCTTGGGTTATAATCCTAGCTATAGGATTGCTATGCAAATTGGGTCACTTGCTTACCTGCTCTGAGTTGTGCTTGGCATAAGTTAGCATTATATGATTGTTCTTTCTTGCTATTTTATTATTTAAGTCAAGTATTTGTCTGTATTGCTATGTAAGATGAGTCCTAAATTGGTGGTTGGTGGACTGACTGTGGATAAAATCTAAATGCAGATAACAAAGGTGAAAAGCCTCTATTCAGGGAATTACCACTCCCTGTTGTTTAATACCTAGCCTGATCCTAATGGTTTTGACACCTGCATGGCCCTTGCAATCATTTGTTTATGATGTGGTGCTATGGAGAGAAACTTCTACTCAAATCAATCTTCTCACATATCAAGAAATGGAACTCTAGTGTCTTCTTAAAAAATAAATTTCAAATCTTGTTCTTTTTTCCTGCATGCCCTCTAATTTACCTATTCCTTTCCTTTTTGGTGAATACTGCATTGTGCACCGTCTAACTGACTAAGTAACTGTTATAGCAGGTAGCAGGCTCCGTACTACACCTCCCTATTCTTTGATTGAAATCTGTGTGTTTGCTGTGCCATAGTGTTCCAGTTCGCTAATGCTGCCATTTTGCAAAACACCAGAAATGGAAAGGCTTTTACAAAGGGCATTTATTTGGTTACAAAGTTACAGTCTTAAGGCCATTAAGTGTCCAAGGTAAGGCATCAACAGTAGGGTACCTTCACTGGAGAAAGGCCGTTGGCATCCAGAAAACCTCTGTTAGCTGGGAAGGCATAAGGCTGGCATCTGCTTGCTCCCAGGTTGCGTTTCAAAATGGCATTCTTCAAAATGTCAGTGTCAGCTTTCACCGTCTGTCTTCAAAATGTGTCTCTCAGCTGCAACTGCTTTGAGGTCCTTCTGTTTATGAGCTTTTATAGGGCTCCAGTTAAGTAATCAAGACCCACCCTGAATGGGCGGAGCCACATCTCCATGTAAATAATCAAGGGTATTACACACAGTTGGGTGGGTCACATCTCCATGGAAACAATCAAATGTCCCACCCTAACCAAAGACTAAGAAGTCTGCACCCACAAGTTTGCATCAAAGAACATGGCATTTGGCGGGACATAATATATCCAAACTTGCATACATAGCGACCAAAAAAACCAAAATCAAAAGCAAAAAACATTTATTTGTGGAGTCATCAGCTCATTTTTCAGTTCTGAACTTAACCCCCATAAAGGCCTTCCTAGTGTAGACTCGACATTATAGTTTATTTATTTATAATCTAATTCATTTATATATTTTACATTTTATGACATATATGTTTTATTTCATACAATGATATTTTGATGCACAAGCAATTAATAAAATTTCTAAATATCATTATTTAGGGAATGTCAATACTATTAAAAGATTATCTTTTATAAACCAACCAGTCTTCTAAGAATGGTACTTGAGGGGGAAGCCTTCAGGAAGAATAATTGATTTTCTTGCAAATTTAACAATAACAATAAATTTATTTCATTTAAATAATTTTAATAATTAATGATTATTGAAAAAGAGAGGAATTTGTGTTCTAAAAATGGTAATTTTGTAAATTAATTGTCATTATTAGTTTCAAAACACTATTGGATGGAATCTCTTGAAAATTAATAATCCTTAAGGAAATTTAACGTTCCTACATACTGGCCCATATTTCTTGATTTGTTTTGTCTTGCTCTTCTGTTTCTGTCAAGGAAGAAGCAAGTGCTCACAATATACTCTTGAGACTTTGTTCTGCTCTATTTTTCTGGGACCCAAAGTTGGAGAACTGTTGATATAGAGATGACAATTTCATCAGGATCCAACAACATGTGGAATACAGCAAATTGGGCTTCTATTGAGCTGTACCCTTATTTGTTCTGTAAACAGCAAATCTCAATGGCATCAGACTCTCATTCTTCCCACATTTTTCACCTCCAGTAATGCCCCTGCATAGGGAAAAGAACAAACTTGACTTCTTTCAAATTCAAGACTCATTTAGACCGAAGGGTGAAAACACCTCCATAACACTAGATTCATTATTGCTTACAGAATTTGTCAAACAATTTTCTTATGGACTAATAATAAGTTTTATTAAACAATAAAGGATTTGTGATTATGGGGACATTTTAAAAAACATTCTAGAACCTCACTTTAGATTAACAAAAGTTCCAAATTACAAAAACCACAGTATTAATAAAGTACTCACAAATAATCTGCTCTGATATGTTTGATCCTTAATTCTTAGTATTGGTTTACAATCTTTCTACCTAATGGAGAAACTGAAGACAGAAGACATTCATAACTATGCAAGCAAGCCAGTCTACAACAATATGATCATTCTTTAGGTCTTCTAGAACCTAAGAGCTCAATACTCTAGGCAGCAGTAAGAAATGCATAAAAGCTAATGACACAAATGCTGGACACACTTCAGTTAAGGCCAGTTGTAACCAGAGTGCAGGGGTTCAAATGTTTTATAATCCACAGTGCATAAGGGTTGAAAATTAAAATAGATTGAGATAGAACATTGATTTAGGTGGTTATTTTATGAAAACCCAAATCAAGGAAGGTTCTCTACTACATAGAGAGAGGAGTCAATCACAAAATTGTCTCAGGTAAAAAATCACAGTTTAAAATTTTGTGGTTCAGTAGGTGAGCTCTACATCAGAGGTGGTGGGTTTGAATCCTGTTTCCGCCACCAACTAGTTGGATGCCCCTGGGATATTAATACCTTTTCTCAACTCTACAATGGGAAAGATAAGTAACAAAAGTACTTTCTTCAGTAATAGTACTGAGATCAAGTGAATTAAGATCTGTAAAGTATTAAAATATCTGCCCCTTATATGCACTGTCTGGTTTATTGTTATTAATAGGAGAAGAAAAAAATGAAGAGCTAGCTAATGAGACAAAGAATGAACACGTAAGACTGAGGCAGAACTTAAGTGACGATTAACACAATCAGACCATAGTCGTTGTTTTTGTTTCATTTAATAATTACCTTTAAAATGAAAGATTGAGAGCCATTAAGAAAGTTATCATGTGTTCATTTAAGATGTGTTTTTTGTCAATCAATAAGTTTGTTTAGTTTAATTCTTATAGCATGTGCAGATCAGAGTTACAGGAAAATTTATTATATTGCCTATTTCAAACTTTCTCAAATTTTGGAAAGTCTGTGTATCCCTTAACCGTATTCTTTATTTTGCCTTTGTACTTGTATTTATTTCTTGATTTTAGTGCATTTAATCTCCCCCAAATTATCTCAACACCTCATACTAAAAAAATGTTATTTTTTCCTGCAAATCACTCTCAAGATGTATTTTGTATTAATTAATTACTGCATAAATACTTAGTTTTATTTTGGTCAGACATAGATGATAGCAAAAGGAAACCCTAGTATCAAATAATCTATTAAAAAATCTCAGGTGGGACCTGCTGGGTTATAGTTCTTCAATTTTTTGTAGGTAGCTTTATTTGCATCAACATTTCATACATGATTAAAAATTCCCTAGAACAATTTTGATATAAAATTTTCCCTATTTTCTTTTATGAATTCACATTATGATCTGCATCATTTAAACCAAGTAAAAATAAAGCAACTGTTCTGAACAAAGCAGACAAAGGAAGCAGTTGCCTAGCAACAGAAATCACAGAACAGATCCTGAACTCCTACACAGATGGAAGCTTTATACCCCAGCTCAGTAGTGAAAACGTTTCTGGGTATCCATTTTCTCACCGTGGATGCCCCTCACACTAAGAGAGGCAGCTTTTGATCCTGCTATTTAGTGGAATTGGAAATTAATAGCCTAGAGTAGAGTTTTACCATTTCTTGAGGTTCACAAATTACTATACTGAAGATGATGAATAAGTTACATGCCTGACATGCTCATACTTTTTTTAGAGCTGAGTAACTATGTACCTGAGAATTATTCTGAATGCTCATGGGGTGACCATATGGGCTGAGCTGGAGATTAAAATGCATCTGATTCAGTGTGTGAACAAATCCACAACAAGCACTGGGACATCCGAGAAACCAAGTCGGCTTGATTCTCTCTTATTGGGAATGCAGTTGTGTACAGCTCTGGGAAATGAATATGAGGTCTGTGGACCTAGGCAAAGCACAACTAATTTAGAGTTTAATTTATATCATAATTTCCTGTGTTTGAATGCAAGAATCTTTTAAAATGATGACAGAATGATTGTGTTCTCTTCTGTTGCATGTATGTGTGTTTAAAAAAGTTCTCTCTGAAAATATTATTATATTAAGGAAGACTAGTGTTTTTAAAATTATTTTGAAACCATAATTTAAAGCTTTTTAAAATTTCTTATGGAGTCAGGTGCACATGACTGGTTCTATCTTTATCTCTCTTTCATTGTACAGTATCATCATTGGCCCTTCAAAGGCCTCCTGTATTTTAAATATTTACTTAGCCAGCAATATTTTTTGCATGGTGACGTGTTTCTGGCTATCTCCTATGGGCAAGTCAAATCTGGTCATTGATGCCAAATCCATGGGCCAACTCATGAGTAGATTCTGAGAAGCCAGGATGGATGAGACCAGCATGACCTCCAGAGGGTCAAACTAGATCTATTCATGCCATAAGGACCAATCTGAGTGGAATATAACCAATAAGAGAGTATTATAGGAACAGTAGAGGAGCAGAATAAAGTAGCATAAAATGTCATTTGTAAGAGCATGTGAGACCAGAGACATAAGACAGAGACAAAATAATAGGAGCCAAGGTATTCATGAAGACATGATGAGGAGAGTGAGTGGTGGGGTGAGGTAAATGGTTGAGGATCTAGACCGTGAGCCAAGTGATGAAGTCAAGAGTTAATTCTTAGTGGGAACTGTCTGTGTGGCATGGGTAGGGGTTGGGGGGGGTTGGTGGGTGGGGATAAGTTGGTAACTGAATCTATCTGTCTATCTATTTATCTATCTATCTATCTATCTATCATCTATCTAGTTATATATTTATTTAATTCTCAAAGCCCAGAACACATCATGTTCCAGATGTTCTAGTTATTGAGTTCTAGGCTTGGAGGATCGAACAGACAAACAAGGAAACAAATAAATATGGTTTCTGCTCTCAGGAGTTCCTAGTCAGATGGTGGAGATGAGCTTATGTGGCTGGTGCAAGAACAGAGAGGTTTTCAAGCTATATTGCAGAATAGAGGGCACAGGGCTGGATAACTCTGTGGAAGGGAGACATAGTTAGGGCAGGCCTTGCTTAATTAGCTGATATTTCCTACCAGTTCCACAATAACCACCATTCAATTCAGCATTTCGGTAGGGGATTTCTAGGCACCTCTCTACAGAGATTTAATATCCACTGCCTGGCAGAGTCTACTTTCCAAGGACCTTACTTGTCACGGTTTGTGGAGTTCTGGCAGCTACTATCAAGTATGGTCATTTTCTCACCTGCCCCAACTGGGTTAGTACAGCGCTTACCCTCTCAGTGCAGTTCCTTCTGTCTCTCTCTGACATAAATGCACACATTATTTTCCAAAGTTCTCTTTCATTTCAATAAAGTATGTTCTTTCTCTAAAGACATACAGCAACTGCACAAAAAGAGCACCGTAAGTGAACAGTTTAGAGGCATTCAACTAAGTGTTCTTCTGGTTTCTGACTGTTTTCACAGTTTCAAATTTGCTGTGAAATGTAAACATACATATAGCTAGAAAGAAAAACCTACTGGAACTGGCCAAAGTGCTAATTATTTATTTCCCTCTTGCCTCTCTAATTTGTTTTGGTGAAATGAATGTGATCAGCATGGGGATGCACAGCAGGTAGGTGTCTCTGCAGATAGATTGATGAAACTCTGCCTAGATAAGTAAAAGGACTGATTTCATAGTCTCATCCTGTTTGTACTTCTACCCTCTGCCTTGTTTAGGACTGCAGAGTTCATTCGGGTTGGACATGAGGACATTTTCCTATACATAGTTTTGTCTTCTTTCTGTATAGCATATATCATTAGAGGGCACCAAGGCTCTGTGAGTTGGGTGGAGGTTAAAACTAAGACAAGCTCTGTCAAATTATTCAGAAGCGATTTTCTTCCTTGAGAGGTAGCAGAGAAGAAAAAGCACAGGAAATTGAAAAATCAGAATTGGCATTTTGGCTCCATCATTTACTAACCATATGGCTTTCTGAAGCATTTGGGAGACACAGAATTTCCTTCTCTGAAAAATTAGAGTAATGCCTACTTCTCGGTGCTGGTATCAGGATTAGCTGAGATAAGAATTAAAGAGCCCAGCACATAGCAATTCCTCAACTAACGCTGGATCCCTGTTTGCTTTGTCCTGATGTTATCAGTCTTTATTCTTGAAGGGACTTTGATGGCTTGACCAAATCTATTAATTGATGTTAATTTGTAAATTTAAGCATTAAGTATATTAATATCTGTGTTCCAGTGAAAAACCCCCAGCTGAAAGAGTTGCATTGTATTTCCTGCCATTCCAAGTTGTGTGTGTAGAGTTCTTTTCTATTGCGGACCTCACATGTGAGTGATGCTCCTCATTTCTCAGGTCCCACTTGCACAGCTGGCAAGTGGAGTTAATGTGGTAATTCACAAAAATCTTCAGTGTGTGCTGTTACATTTATAGATACTTGTATCTATGACAATTGAACTTAATGTTCAGGATTCTTCCTCCTACAAGGCAGGGAGATTGTTGACACCTGAGAAGAAATGTTTTGTATACATGTGTTAGAGACCATTGATAGGGATATTCCCTTTCCTGAATTTTGACAGAGTTGTTATACTACATTTGTACTTGTTCATTTGTTCATTCATGAGTACACTCTTACTTATTTATCAATTGTCAAAGAATGCTTATTATATTCCACATGTGCATGTATTGCCAAGCTTTGTGGTGGAAGGCATAGGCCATGACTTTTACTTTCCCATAATAATGTACCTAGTAAAATAATGTACCAGTGAAATAACGACGTACCTAGTAAAATGTACCTAGTAAAATGCCTTCCTTACCTGCTATGAACACTTAGTTCTATTGAAAAAGATTCTTGGGAAAAATTAGTGTTTTCTGGCTCCCTATGCAAGGATTAATATAAAGGCAATAACTTTAATTTTTTGCATATCATATGTACTGATAGTTTATTAAATAGGCCTCATATATTGCATCATACTCATGCCACATCCTTGCCAATTCAATATTCTATTGCACATTCTTCAGTGAATAACAAAGTTCAATTATTGACTCTGTAATGCAAATGTCAGTTTGTTTTGGACTCTGATGACACTCTCACATGAATTTTGCAAATAAAATCAGTAAGTGCAAAAGAATAACAGGGTCAATAAATTACCATCTCATCATGCATACTATATAGTTTAATATATATTACATATCATATATGTAATATAGTGAGAGAAGAAGCTCTTTACTATCAATTGATGTATTTTCACAATATTAATTCCAAATTAAAATTTTTTGAAAAGTGTCCTACATATGGACTGAATCAAAGTCTATATATCATAATGTTGCTGGATTCCTAACTTTGGTTGTATTTCTTTTAAGCTGCAGTGAAGACAAACACTATATGTTACCAGATAGTCAACTAATTAAAGTATTCCTGATGGAAAAAAATTAAAGAATTGATAACACCATTTTACAGCACTTTAAAGTAGATTATGTGACATTCTAGTGAGGCAAGTATTTTTATTTCATTTTATAGATGCTAAGACTGAAATTTGGGAATTTTTTATAAAAGACTTGCCCTTTACAAATCCAGGGCTTCAAAATCTATGTATCTTTCCAAAATGATTCCTTGTTTGATCATCTCATCGGTACTGATTCATGTTTGGGTTCTATGAAAATGTAAATAGGCTTGTAAACAAATACATAAGAATAAATCCTGAATTTTGATTATTGACATCTGTACTATTTTTTGGGAAATTTATGTACTCTGCTTCCAAGTGCACATACAGACATGGTTCTGATGTTTGTAGCCTATTGACCTCTCTCTACATAAGGATTTTGCAAAGGGTGGTCTATGGGCTACATGCATCAGAATCATCTGAGCAGACTGACAAAATAAACATTACTGGGCAGTATGGAAATCTCCCGAATGAAACTCAGTGGAAGTGAGAACCTTGGAATTGATCATTTTAATAAGCTCCCCTCCTAATTGTTACGTACACTAAAGTGTGAGAACAGCTGCTAAATGATTGCACCATTCCTCCAATATGACAATGTAATTCCAGACACTTTTTGAGTACGTGGAGAAGCTGTCCAGTCATGCAGAGCTACCAGGTGTTGAGAGTTTTGCAGTGCAAAAAATCCTTGCAAGAAGAGGCAATATTTGATAGGATAGCACAGTATAGACTTTCAGAGAAAAAAAGCACCACACATCATGGGATTTGATGTCTCTCCAGGTTGAAAATGGGAAGTACATTCTTGGGAAAAAAATGATTTTCATTCACGTGTGATCAGCATATTGACACAGGCAAATAAGAAGTATATATGTAATTTTAGCTTAAAATCAAAATCCACTTTTGAAAAATGTTTTTACTTTTCTTTAAAAGCCAGTAGATAAAGAACTGATAATTTTTCTATAGAGATTTTGACAGTATGTGTCTACTATAGTGCTGTTCAAATACAGCCAGAATATGAATCACAAATAAGAACCACAAATTTAATATCAAATTTTCTAGGAGCCACATTATATGACAACTAAAATGAAGGAAGTGATATAAATTTTAATATATTTTATTTAATCTAGTATATTCAAAAATATTGTCATTTCAATGTGCTATCAATATAAAATTATTAATGAGATATTTTACATTCTTTATTTCATTTCAAGTTTCCAAATCTGGTGTACATTTTGTACCTATAACACATCTCAATTTGAACTAACCAACAATCAAGTGTTTAACAATCATATGCAGCTAGTGGCTATCCCATTGAATGGTGTAGGTCTAAATAAAGAAAACATTTGTGCTCAAATCCTGTGCTTACCACTTATATTCCTGATGATATCCAGCAAGTTATATAGCTCGGTTTTCTCATCTGTCAAAATGTAAATTAGGAATAATACAAAATATCTAACAATCTTAATAAAGATTGTTGTATCAGTTACTCTATAATCTGCAAAGTACCAGTTATATATATAGATATAAATCTATGCCATATATGGTTATTAGGAAATGACTAAAAAAAGGAAATTTCCGCCATCTTCCAGTTTAATAAAAGAAAGAGAGTGTCCATTTAGTTAACGGCAGAGAAAAGCTCTTTGCTGGGTACAGAGAAAATGGTTATGAGTCTAATATAAGAGACACAATTTTATTTTTTCGTACATGAAGGCCCTTTATTCTCACAGATCATGGGGTGTAAATGAAAGAAAAATGTCTCTGCTGTGCACCAGCTCATGCCATTAGCTTGTGCTTTTGCTCATGGCAGACTAAAGGATAGCTAAAAACAACCTTATTTAGGGAGTTATCCCTCAATGTCACAGATCTGTAATTTGTAATACTTATACCCTAACTGATAACCCTACATGGAAAAAGTATTATCTTGGTCATATTCTGGCTGCATAACATTGAAGAAGCTCATCAAATTACTTTGGGTAACCAGAATAGAAAGGGTTGGCATTCTGGAAAATATAAATGAGAAATTCCATTATTCTGCTTTAAAAAATGAGAGTGTCTTCGAATATAAAGGGATTAGCTTCACGTTAATGTGTTCTGGGATTGAATCTTTAATAGCACAGTTTGTTGCCCAAAATGAAATGGCAAAGGAATACTTATTGTTTATATCTTTTCTGTAAAGATTTTATTGGTGTTTTATTATTTATTTATATTTTTTGACAAAGGGAATGTGTGCAATGAAGCAGAAATTGTACAGAATGAAATATTAATGGGTTTAATAACTACCTATCACTTATTTGTGAACTATGAAGGGAGAGAGAAAAAAGAAAATACTGAAAGGTTTGGGTTTTCTTTGTTGGAGTAGGAGAAACAATTTTAAGTTTAAAGCTACAATTGGCTATTTTTCTTATCTTCAGTCCACTCAAATTCATGACATTTTGCATAGCAAATAATTTTCCTCCATTATTTCATTAATTAACACAGGCTACAAGTTTCATTTCTGAGTACATCTAATTTCTGATTTTTTTTTTCAGAGACAATCCAGGAGTTTTATTCTCTGTCCCTTTCTTTCTAGGATATTAATATGCAGATTGGCTAATAACTGAAATTATGTGTTCGTGGCTTCCCATAGTTTTGATTGTCTATTCAGTCTTCCAAAAGCTTCCTTTTGGAGCTTCAAGTATCCAAAATAGCAAAACAAATTAATGTATCTTTTGTTTTCAGCAGCACTTTCTCCAGAGATAATTGCCATTAAGTTAATGATTTAGGCTATGCTTCCCACGCATGTCACGTGCCATGGCTTGACATGATTTCATTTGCAGTTCTCATGGTAGGAGACCCAGACAGCATGTACAATATTCACAGCTAGGATTATAGACACCTTGGTGAAAGCAAAACAAAGAGCTGAAAATAGCAAAACCCACATCCCACTTTTTCTTCACTTTTTTTTCCTCTCATTAGACAGATTATTTTCCAAAAATGGCTTCCTACCAGATGATGCTCTGCAAACATCTTTTGAAAGTTCACTTTCTGTCTCTTGAGTTGGTTCTAATTTAGGATGGTTGGAAGTGTTAATTGTTAACACAGCTCTGTTCAGGTACTTCAGTGAGCGTCTTCTGAGAATCGACAGGTACCTGGTGCTGCAGTGCAGTTTGTGTAAACAGAACTGTCCACCTTAAGGCACTTTAAGGTACTGGGTTATGTGCCAGTCTGTTCTTTTTATACTAAATTATCTTATATTATTCTATGATAATGCTGAGCATATTTCTAAATCAGTCTTTGTTACAAGCTGCAAGCCCTTTCTTTTTCTAGTAACTTTCAATGATTTATTGCATGTTCAAACTCTTTTTAGTTGGAAATGCAAAACAAGAGAGAGAGAGAGAAAGAAAGAACTCAAGGCAAATATCTCACTCACTGAAGACACAGAAAATGAGAATCCAGCAGTTGATTTGACATAAGAATTCATTCTAGAGATACCCTGCGGACTGCCAGTATCTATTACAGTCTATGGGACATAGTGCTAACTGGATTTTAAACTGCAGACTCAAGTCTCAATCAGGAATTGTTAAAACCACTGAAACAATTTATTTGGACTATGATTTTCATAGCCTGTCCTTTCTTCTGGAATGAGAAATGGTTGAGCACAGTTGCCTTATGTCCTTCTATGTAGGGTGCATAGATATTATGAATTTACAGTAGTATTGTAAATCACCAAATCTCAACAATCAGGACCAGAAGAATTTTGGTAATGAAATTGTGATCCTGCAAACATGCCATGTAAAAAACATTTTTAGCAGGGTCTAGAGAAGGCTGAATTAAGGGACTTCTGGCTTTCTAGGACAGAGAGACTAAATAGCTATAGAATCATGGAAATGCTTTTCTAACTCCCTGTTCAGTGCATTAATCCATCTGCCTTTTTACACAATTTCTTATCTCAGAGTCATCAGATGTTGCATATACTTGGGGGCATGGCTTAATTATGTCACTTTAAGCAAAACTAGAAGTAAGCCAAGTTTATCTTTGGCTTTCGAGCTTGCACTTTTCCCTTCCTTTCTTCCAGGCCACACTGGCTGCCTTCCACTCTAACCCTCTCCAGAGAGTAGGGTCAGTATTGAATGTCTTTCTTATTTTCTCTGTCTTCCATCTTACAAAAGCTTCTTTCGGGAAGGCATTGAATAAACATTCCCACTAAGTTGTACATTTTTTTTGTTAAGGCCTAAAGTGTTAACACTTTTGGTCAGCTCAGTTTTCCCTTCAGTCAAAGGAATGAGATCAAGGGTTGGATTGCAAGGGTCCAAAAAACCAGGTGGGAAGGCCACGCTAGTCATGTTTCTTGGGACTGACTACCCACACTTTGCTCCTGCTTGCAAGACAGATTCTCTCTTCGCCTCTCTGCTTCTGCACCTAGAAATAACTGAAGTATGCTAAAGTGATTCAGCTATACAAATACTGCCTCCTCCCTGTCAGACGTCAGTGTCCTATGGGGATACTGCAGGTGATTTTCTACCATTAGATTTGATTTCTTTCCTGATTTTTTCCCTATTTTTTTTCTTTTTTTGCATCAGGCCTAATGCAAAACATTACTAAACATATTCTTTTTTCTTCTATAAATATTCTACAACATACCTTCTCTTGGAATTCTTTTTACCCTCCAAACTTTTTCCTCCTCCCCTTTTGTATTCCAGGTTCCCCACCTTTTTTTTTTTCCCCTTTAATGTTCTTTAATGCTCAGTCCTTCAGGACACTATATATCTGATAAGGGTAATAACAAAGAGGAGTTAAGTTCTAAAGAATAGCTCCTTTAGAGCCTCATAAAGGACTTTCCAATATTCCACATACCTTTTAAAACCACAGAATGTCTTTTTCCCTGGTTCAGAAAGGTCTCAACTAAGCTGAAAGCAGTATGTGGAAAGAGCAAAAATATTATTATTGTCATTTTTTAAAACTAAGGGTTACAAAAACAAAAAAAAAAATTAAGTCAAAGAGAAACATTCTAAATAGTAAAAATCTAAAAGGGTAATATGTGGGGCAAATTCATTGAGAATTTCAATAAATAAACAAAATTAATACACTTAAATTTTATACCTACATTTAACAAATGTATCAACCTAGTTCCACTGATTAAGTATCTGTGTTGAGAGTGCTTAAATTTCTGCAAAGATGTCATAAGAGGTAACTGAATGTGAATACATATATATTACTCAAACAAAAATAATACAAGCAATCATTAAAAGTACTTTCATTCACTTTTTAGTTCCTAAAGTTCTCTGCTACAAAATCATGCCATGTGGATATCAAAACAAAACAAAACAAAAACAAAAACAAAATTAGTATTTATTTGGAGTTTATTCACTAACAGTGAGAAATTCCCTAGATATTCCTCCTTGAAGCCAATTTTCCCCTAAACAATGAGGTATACAGGGAAGAGAATTCAAATGGTGTCTATGAGGGGCATAGCCAGTTAAACCAAACACATGTGCCCCCATTTGTCTGCTCTGAAGCAAAAGTTTAGTTTGAGTGGGCATTTTCATCTCAAAAATTCATACCCAGGAGACTCAAAACAAACTAAGCAAAATAATTTCCAAACACTTCTAGGCCGAGTTATTTTTCCCCTGATTGCCCATTTCAAATTGTCATCCAAAGACTCAAAGAAACAGCTCATGGGAATTTAGCAAAACTTAATTTCTTTCCAGGGATCATTAGCAGAACATTTTGTGGACTTAATCAAGAAAAGAGCTTACTTGTAAAATGACTACATGGGAATGGTCATCTTCTCCCCTTATAAAAAGTGATTCCGAGATGCCTCAAGAAATGAGGAGGGAGAAAATCCAAAACAAAGATTGCTGTAGATGATGCAGCAGAAACCGAATGGCGTTCTTCATTTAGAAGGTCATGACTTTTGTGCAATGAAAGCTGATGGTGAATAGAGCATAATTTTTGGATTTGTCACATGCTCCAGTTGCATCATGAAATATAATTTTCTGACTGCTGGTCACAAAATAGATGGCACAATTAAGAAGATTTAACTGGAATTAATTTAATGAAGGGATTACTTACAGAAGTGCGGGCAGTGTTATAGAAATCAACCAGGGGTGGTGACACACTTAGGGATTAGTAATAGCAGGAAGTAATTTGCCCCTCCTAGCCCTTAAGGAGCAAGGGGAATGGAGGCCCAGTGAAATGTGGATATACAGAATAGGGGTGGCGCTGCAGTAGCTGTGGCCATAGAGGGTTGTAGCTGCTGACACAGCTGGTAATGTGAGCAGAGATGCAGGAGATATAGACCAAGCACATGCTCTTTCTCCTCCTTTTCTCTGATTTCCTCACAGTCCTTCCTGTTGGCTGAATTCAACTAGAATCCTAAAAGCAAAAGAGAGAGGGCAATGACCTAGTCCACAGACACCAGCCTTCCAAATTGTGGAGCAGGGCACAGAAAGGCAAATCGTGGATTACGGGGTTGGGGAGGAAAGAGAATCACAGAGAATAACTGGCATGTTTGGAGTACTGTTATTATCATTTTGAGTAACCTGGAATGAATTTCAAGGTGGAGGGCAACATGCTTGGTATCAGGGAGTAGTGGGAAGGGGGAAAGGCATTTTAAGTCAACATATTCTTTCCCACTGGAAAAACATAGATACTACTTATTTCCATTAACTTTAAATTTAATTCCCAAAACATTATGAATGTAGTAAAGAAAAACATGATTGTTGTAAAAGAGTTAAGCAAGGTAATTTATAAATGAAAGTCCCCTTTCACCTCCACTATTCATTCATTTATTCAGTCATAAATTTGTTCCTGCATTCATTCTGTCAACAGATTTTTAGGAACAAAAAGAATAGCTGACAGCTATAAATGCTATGTGCCAGACAGATTTCAAAGTTCTTTACATATATTGGATAATCACAATATTAAAAATATGTGCTAATATTTTGCCTGTATTGCTAAAAGAGGGACATGAAAGTTAAGTAATTTGCTCAGGCTCATATTGCTGCTAAATGTCAAAGGTGGAATTTGAACACCGGCAGGTTGATTTAGCTCTTCACCAGCAAGCTAT
This sequence comes from Choloepus didactylus, assembly GCF_015220235.1. Lineage (NCBI taxonomy): Eukaryota > Metazoa > Chordata > Mammalia > Pilosa > Megalonychidae > Choloepus > Choloepus didactylus. The sequence continues at coordinate 43,001,557 of NC_051315.1, forward strand.
GTTGTGATGAACACAGTTATTGGTCACCTACTACATGTCAGGAACTTTTCTAGACTCTGAGGATTCAAGGATAAACAACATAGTAAAAGTCCTTACCTCCTGGAAAATAATTTCCAATAGTGAAGATAAACGATACCAAGTAAACAAATGTGTGTATAACACAACCTCAGGTTGAGATAAATGCTATAAATATAAACTAGGGTAAAGAGAGAGGAGGTAAGGCTATGTTTTAGACAGGATGATTAGGGATGTGAGCAGCCACCTTCCGGATTTGGCCTAGTAGACAAGCTGCAGCCTGTCCTTGAGTTCCCCCCGCCCATCGAGTGGTGCCAAGATGGCGCCCACATCCTGCTTCCGGCTTCTGATGTATGTAACCACCCGCTGTATTCACCAATCATGCTTGTGTGCGTGGCGTTAGCCCATTGGATACACGCAAGGTTTATAAGAAAGTTCCCGGGCAAAGCTCGGGGAGACAGCCCACAAGGAGCCGTACCTGACGGCCGCATCGAGGTTGTTCTCCCCCGAGGTGTCTCGCCCCGGGTGGAACCTGTAAAGATGATGATTGCCTAGTCCCATTAAAAGTTTATCTGCTTTACCACCGCGAGTCCTGAGTGATCACAAGTGCTCCGGGTAAGACGTTGTCCGCACCCTCTCTCCCCTTATCTCTCTGGTCCCCATCGCCGGCCGACCGAGGACTCGAGGCGGGGCGGAGAAGCGCCGGACAAGTGGTGGCCCGTACGGGGACCTTCGAACCCGCAACCTCATTTGCGTTCCCCTCGCCCCGACGGAGACGTGCTCCCGGGATCCGTGGTTTGACCTCCGCGACTGATCACCGCGAGAAGGTAAGCACCCCCTTTCCATACGAGGACTAGGGCCCGTGGGCGTTCAGGTAGCCCCGGGGACTCGGAAGAGCTCTCCGAGTGATTACAAGACAGTGCCGGCTGCAAGCATGGGGCAGTCCGGGAGTTCACCCCTACTAACCCCCTTAAAGACCCTTTTGAAACAGTGGGGTATCTCAGTTAAGAGAAGCTCTCTCCAGCGATTTTTTGATGATGTGGCCACTTTTGCCCCCTGGTTTCCTTGTTCTGGCAGCCTTAATCTGCCCTCTTGGATGAAACTTGGTCGTGATATAGACCGAGCGCGCCAAACGGGTGTCTGTTTGGACCCGATTCTAGTCCTTATATGGGAGACTGTTCGTGCAGTACTTGAGTTAGAATCAGCCACAGGCCTAACTACGCCTACCGCCTTGTTGCAGGCGCGACATGCACTCCAAGAGGCTCAGTCTGTTTCATCTGCGGAGGGCTCCCATAAGGGCAAGCCGCCGGAGTCGAGTGCTAGTTCTGATAATTCTGACTCAGAATCTGAAAGTGAGGCAGATGAAGGGCCGGAAGCGCCTCCGCTGATTGACCTAGAGGGGCCTCCTGTCTCACCCACGCGGCCCTCCGCCCCACCAGCAACGGCTGCTGCGCCTCAGAGGATGCACCTGCATCCGGTGGATGGTTTCAGCGGTTCCGTAAAGGGCCCTTATAGAGGGCTCCCTCTGGCGGACATGCCGAATACATACCCTAACCTTCCCGCGCAATGCCCAGAATCCCCACCCGACTACGCGGACCCTCCGCACCCTTCACCCAATAGGAGGCATTTTTGGAGGTGGAGCCCTTTTACCACATTCAGACCTTTTGGCGTTCTTGGCGGCTACCGACCGCTGCTCAATGAACCCGAACCAGCCTCCGAGATGTTCCCAGTCATTATCAATCAGCAAGCTCGTAATCATGAACCCTATGATTACAAGCTCTTGAAGGAGCTGAGGCAAGCCGTCCATCAGTACGGCCCTAACGCCCCTTACACCCTGAATATGGTTGAAAACCTCTCCGCCCTAAATCATACACCTGCAGATATCCTTCAGCTGGCTCGCTCTTGCTTGCCTCCTGGCAGGTTTATCGATTGGAAGGCGTGGTTTGAGGAGTTAGCTGAGGAACAAGCCGCAAGAAACGCTGTGGCAAGGCACGGCGGGTGGAATGCGGATATGCTTTTAGGGAAAGGTGCTCACGCCCAGAATCAGACAGGATACCCCCAGGAGGTTTATGCCCAAATTTTTCGCTGTTTCATAGGGGCTTGGAAAAAATTGACAGGGGAAGGAGAGGCGCAGGCTTCGCTTAGCGGCATACACCAGGGTCCCACAGAACCTTTTGTAGATTTTGTAGCGAAAATGCAGACTGCGGCTGAGAGGATTTTCTCAGATCCAATGGTTGCAGAAACTGTGGTTAAGCAGATGATTTTTGAGCAATGCAATAAGGAGTGCAAGGTTATCCTGGCACAGAATAAGGGAAAGAGCTTGACAGAGTGGGTTCGGCTTTGCAGGGACGCTGGCAGCCCGTTAACTAATGCGGGGCTGGCTGCTATGTTAGCCAGCTCCTTACAAGTAAACACAAAGGACCCCAGAGCTTTAGAGGTAAAGCCAAAAAGATGCTATGGCTGTGGCCAGTCTGGGCATTTTAAGAGAGACTGCCCCAATAAAGATCAACCGCCTGCCGTTCAGCACCTCCGCGGGCCACGTGCAGTCACTAGGCTGTGTGGCCGCTGCCACAAGGGGCCTCACCGCGCCGAGGACTGTAAGTCAGTCTTCAATGCGCAAGGAGTACGCCTTTCTGGTCGTCCTGAGCAAGATTCAAAAAACGGGCAGGGGGGGTCCACCCTTGCGGTGGGCCCCCAAACACACCAACGGACGATGCGGCCCCCATCCAGACCCGCGCATCTCCCGGATCAGCAGGATTGGACCTCCGTGCCACCTCCGGGCTCGTGCTAACCCCAGCTATGGGAGTCCAATTGGTGGGGACCTCTTTCAGGGGGCCCCTTCCAGTAGGAACCGTGGGGCTTATATTAGGGAGAGCATCCATAGCGTTAAGAGGATTAACAATTGTGCCAGGTGTTGTAGACTCAGATTTCACGGGTAATGTCCAGGTTATGGTGCAGTCTCTGCAGGGCACTCTGGTCATTGCAGAGGGCGATAGGTTGGCACAGCTTCTGCTCTTGCCCAGCCTGCATTCAGTCTTTCCAAGCAAGCCAGGACAGAGGGGGAATAAAAGATTTGGGTCCTCCGGAGAAGTTTTTGAGGGTCTTCAGATGTCCCTAGAGTCTCGACCCATGCTGACTCTTAAAGTACAAGGCCGAGCCTTCCTAGGTCTGTTAGATACTGGAGCCGATAGGTCGATTATAAGACAGCAAGATTGGCCCCCCGCTTGGCCAACGAACCAAGCGGAAGACACCATCAGAGGGATCGGCCAAATCTCAGCGCCCATGGTGAGCGCCATTACTCTCCATTGGGAGGATGAGGAAGGGCATCAAGGCAGTTTTCAGCCTTATGTGCTGGCCCTGCCTGTTTCGTTATGGGGAAGAGATATTCTAGCTCAAATGGACGTGACTTTAACCACTGGTTACTCTCCAACTTCTAAACAGTTGCTGAATAGAATGGGATATGTCCCGGGCAGGGGGCTGGGAGCCTCCTTGCAAGGGCGCGTGAAGCCCATTCAGGCTGACTCTAACCCCGGTAGACAAGGCCTGGGTTTTTCCTAGGGGCCACTGAGGGTGCATACCCGCCTACACCTAAAACGCATCAACCATGATGCCTGCCCTACAACATACCACCCCAGGTCCTCCGCATAGAGGCCTGGTCCGTTGGAGGGATGTTCTGTCGGGGCAATGGAAAGGTCCTGACCCAGTGCTCAGCTGGGCCAGAGGCTCTGTTTGTGTCTTTCCCCAGGAACCAGGACGCCAACCAGTGTGGGTACCGGAGAGATTGGTGAGAACCGTGCAGTCGCCTGAGAACACCAAAGAACTGCAGCCTGACGGGTCGTTAAACCCCCAACGTGACCTGTTGGATCCAGTCCTCAACTCGCGTGATGAGCGGTCAAATGATGTCGACGGTGTCGACCACTCCCCAGCAGACCGGGAAGAGGGCCAGGAATATTGACCTTTTTTCCCTCCTGGTTCTCTTGGCCTAATCTAACCAACTGGGTTCTTCTTGCTGTGGGGTTATTAGTAGGTTTGATCATTGTTAAGAGTTTGCTGGAGCGTTTGTTTCAAAGACAACAGCAATTACGTGTTACCGCCATGATGGCCATGTCCTCTGCCTGTAACCCTCCTGATAACTATAGTCCCTCTGCCCAGCACCCATCCCAACCACTCGAAGCTGGGCATTCGGGGGTAAGGTTCGCAGCTAAGTATATGAAAAAATCTCGTATATAAACATTCGGTACCAGTGGCCCTAATTTTTGTCTCAGGTGGACCTCTTACGCAGAGTCCTAGTTGTGGCCAGACGGGACCCTTGGCGTTTGCACAGAGGCTCCTAGTGACGCCCTCGGCACTGGCTACCTTCTCCTAATCCTCCTGTCCCCCAGTTGCGAGACTGAGTACTGCAAGGAGGGCCACGTGGTTTCCGGCTCACGGGTTCTCCGGTCTCTATATGAAGTGAGCATTCTGGTCGGTGCCAGAGGTCCCACCTTGGTATGGCCGGGACCTAGTCCAGACTCCCCAAAGCACCAAAAAATACGTTGTGGGCCATCTTGGTCCACGGGAGCACATTCATCACTGGAGACACTGGGGCATAAAAAACAAAAAAGGGGGAGATGTGAGCAGCCACCTTCCGGATTTGGCCTAGTAGACAAGCTGCAGCCTGCCCTTGAGTTCCCCCCGCCCATCGAGTGGTGCCAAGATGGCGCCCACATCCTGCTTCCGGCTTCTGATGTATGTAACCACCCGCTGTATTCACCAATCATGCTTGTGTGCGTGGCGTTAGCCCATTGGATACACGCAAGGTTTATAAGAAAGTTCCCGGGCAAAGCTCGGGGAGACAGCCCACAAGGAGCCGTACCTGACGGCCGCATCGAGGTTGTTCTCCCCCGAGGTGTCTCGCCCCGGGTGGAACCTGTAAAGATGATGATTGCCTAGTCCCATTAAAAGTTTATCTGCTTTACCACCGCGAGTCCTGAGTGATCACAAGTGCTCCGGGTAAGACGTTGTCCGCACCCTCTCTCCCCTTATCTCTCTGGTCCCCATCGCCGGCCGACCGAGGACTCGAGGCGGGGCGGAGAAGCGCCGGACATAGGGAAGCCTCTTTGTGGAGTGACATTGGACCAGAACTGAATGATGTATACCTACGTAAAAATGTGAGTGAAGAACCTTCCAGGCAAAAGGAACGGTAAATGCAAGAAGCTTCAGGTTGTCGAAGGAAAAACAAGAAGGTCATTGAAGGTGTGAAGGGGAGAATGAATGGAGAATATATAGTCAAAGAGGTAGGCACAGTACAGCTCACTAGAAGTTCTGCCCCTTAACTACCCCACCCTAGCAGCAGAGAAGGGCGATTTGATTTCCATTAAAAAAAAAATCCACGTTTTTGTTGTGGAGTTTAGTGAAGAGTTTAGTAGAGGGGGAGGGGTAAGAGTGAATGTTGGGTGACTAGTTAGGAGGCTACCAAATAGTCCAGGTAAGAAATTCCAGTGGATGCTTGGGTTATGTTGGAAGTGGTGGTCGTGGCATTATTAAAATACTGGCATGTGTCCTGACAGATATTTCTATATAAGCACTCATACATACATATTATTTAATAAATATATATTATATATTATAATGTATATTATTTATTTCATGTATATGTATTTTATTTATTTTTGAGTAAAGGAAATAGAGCTTTATGTGCTGTCTGTGGCTTGAGATTTTCCCCTTAGCAATGTGATATGGAGACATTTCCATGTTAGGTACTATAGAGCTATTTTATTCTTTTTTAATGGCAGCATAAAATTCCATTTGTATATTTTGCTTAACATTTCTTCTAATGATAGAAATTATGGTTGCTTAACATTTTTTAAATTCAATTTTATTGAGATATATTCACATACCATATAATCATCCAAAGTGTACAATCGATTGTTCACAGTACCATCATATAGTTGTGCATTCATCACCCCAATCTATTTTTTGAACATTTTCCTTGTACCAGAAAAAGTGAAAATAAGAATAAAAGATAAAAGTAAAGAAGAACACCCCAAACAGCCCCTATTTTTTGTTTAATTTTTTTGTCCCCATTTTTCTATTCATCCATCCATACACTGGATAAAAGGAGTGTGATCCACAGGGTTTTCACAATCACACTGTCACCCCTTGTAAGCTACATTGCTATACAATCGTCTTCAAGAGTCAAGGCTACTGGGTTGCAGTTTGCTGGTTTCAGGTGTTTACTTCTAGCTATTCCAATACATTAAAACCTAAAAAGGGTTATCTACATAGTGTGTAAGAATGTCCACCAGGGTGACCTCTCAACTCCATCTGAGTCTCTCAGCCACTGAAACTTTATATTGTTTCATTTTGCATCCCCCTCTTGGTCAAGAAGGTGTTCTCAATCCCACAATTAGCATTTTTATTATACAATTCCTCATGAAGATATTTGTAAATATTTATATCTATATCTGAAAGCATTTTTGTACAGGGGAATCCTATAAGAAGTATTGCTGGGACTAAAGACAGGAATAGATTTATTTTTGTCATTTAGTATGTTGGCTTTTACATAATATTGTATTCTTTCAACTTCCGCTTCAACTAAGTGGTTTATCCACTTTCACTTTCAGACAAGATTGTATCTATACTATGGATTATTACCAATTTAATGAGGAAAAAATGCATGTTTTTTTTTTTTTGCTTTTACTCAATTACTATTTATCCAGAATATTCCTATTCATAGGTTTATTTTCCATGATAATTCTGTAAATTCTCAGTTCATATTTTGACAATATTTTATTGTTTTCTTTTTTAAAATCAATTTGTAGGATTTCTATCCATGAAAAATAATCATTTGTCAGTTATATATGAGGAAAATATGCACGATTAATATTCATTTATCTTTTGACTTTGATTATGTGCATTTATTTTATAATGAAGTTGAAATTTTTGTATAGTTATGAGGTTATTCTTTCCCTATATGGTTTCTATAACTTATTCCTTTATCAAAAATTTCTTCTCCAACCCAAACTTAAATATTTTTAAAATTTGAGCATATCAATTTTTTCATGTTTTTTTTATATAACTGTAAATCTCTATGTTTAATATATATCTATAGGGACAAAATTGGAAGAATGTAGACTTCAATGTCAAAAAGATCTGAGTTGTGGGGTTAAGAGTATGGTAATAGGATTTTGGACATTCATTTCTACTCCATTTTTCTATTTTTAGAGTTTTTGTTTTATTAGTTGTTAATTTTATTCAAAGTAAAACATGCTCATAATTTTAAAAATTCAGAGGTTGCTAAAAGATATTTATGAAAACTAGTAGTTCACTGCTCTACTCCTCCTCAGATCCCTATTTTACTTCCCAGAAACAGCCATTTCAAATCTTTTAGACATTTCTTCTAGTAATCAGGCCCACACTATGAAGCAATATGCTTTTATTTCTATTTCTAGAGCAGTCAGGTTGATATAAAGTCAATCTCCCTTGTCTTCTCTGTAAATCCTCCTCTCATTCTCTCTTTCTGCCTATATTCAACAAATCCCTGGGGGTTGGATCAAGGGCACTATATTTGCCCATGGTACAGTGTACACTGCCCACATGCCATTGATGAGGAAAAGCCCCTCTGACTGATAGGTCATAATTACCTTTGAACCTGAGAACAAGGGTATGAAAGAGGGAGGGAGGGGATCTAAACTCTCTTCTCTCTCTCCTACACAGGGTAGCCTGTGTGAGTCCCTCCTGGCCAAATTCACTGATACATGTGTCCCAGGCAGTTGCCCTTGCCCTGAATTTGATGAGCTGTTGAATATGTCACCTGTCACCCGATCTCATGTCTAAACGTCACATTTCTGTGACTTTGGCCACCATAAATGGGCATTTCTCTAACCTTGGAACTTGCTAGTACCTCAAGTACCCGACCTTATTTATCTGGACAAGATGCATTGCCACAACTGGACTCTGGCATTATAGGAGCAAAACTCCTTCTTAGATTTCAGCTTGCTCCTAGCAGAGATGGAGGCAGCTGCAACATCTGAAAAAAAGGGAAATTTGCTGTTGGGGCTATTTTAACGTCTATAGTGGCAGGTTTCTCCTTCCCTATGCTTACCCCACCCTCCATAGACTCTTCAGTTCCACTCAAGTTTTCTGTCCACGTGCAGAAACTTCTAGCTGGTTGAATCCAGTGGTAATCAATGATTCTTACACTCCCCAAACTGTGAACCTTCTTGAGATATTTTTTTTTTTATAAAAACCAGGATTTCACTTATCTTTCTCCTATCAGTGTAACACGCACATATGGGACATTAATAAGATACTTCTGTGTATTCAAAACAACTCTCCCTGCCTCCCTTCCCAGACCTGGTTGGGTATATTGCACCATGCTGAGTAAGTTAGGATCTCCAAAACCAGGCAGCCGTAGGTAAATGGGGTTATTGCCAGGTGGCATTACTGACTCTGTTCATGCATGTGTTCTGGGTGGTTATTTCCACTGTCGGGGTCATCTGATTAGAAAAGTATTGTTCAGCTTTTCCTGACTCTCCCTGAGGGCATTAGTAATACTATCTCAAGTTTGGAGACATGGCAGACCAGCCTTAATTCCTAAACACAGTTGGAGAACAACAGAGACCTTAGCTTCCTGCTGGACAATCAAGGAAGAGTCACGTGATTGTCAACACTTTGTGTTGTATCTGAATCGAGTAAAATAGCAGAATAGAATGGCCCTTTATGACGTTTTAAAATAAGGCCTCCTGGCTCTCTAAAGTAGATCCTAATGGTGTATGGAACATCATTTCCTGGTTTGGCAACAGTGGGGACTCATAGCTATGTTCACTCCTCAAGTCAGTCCTGGTCACCCTGGATAGAGTAATTTTGATCCTAGCCCTGGTTTGCTGTTTCTTCAAACTGATGAATCGAATCACTTATGGTCACAGTCCCTCGATATCTGACCCATTTTAGTCCATGGTGGGGTAGCCTATGTTTCTCCTTGGATTCTGAAGGATTAAGGGGTGGAGTGGGAGTCTGACTCCCAGTCAGAATTTTATGTGTTATCCTTTAGTGTTGAGCACAGGCAATTACAAATATTTCACCTGGCATACTTCTTGGGAAAAAGCTGCCCTCCCTAACACCAGACTGCTAGTGAATTGTGGTCTCTGGAGGGAGTGGCAGTCAAGGACTCAGCCCTGCCTGCTCTCCCAAATCTTCCTTCCTAGCCTAGATACCTCCACCAAGACCGCCTTATCAGGGGTGGGTGTGGGACCTTGGCTAAGGCACTTTTCTCTGCTTTGACTCAGTATTTTTCCATTCCTAGCCCTCCCCCCTTTCCGCCCCCAGCAAATATAAAATGGCAAGAGCCCTATGTTCAGTTCTTGGCAGGGAGATAATTGACCTTGTCTATGCTGCATGCCATTTGACTATTTCCCAGTGCTGTGCTGTAATAATCAACGTTTTTACTCTCAGGACGTTCACCTTTTGCAGAGATAAATGTATAATTTCCTACCTATTGGTACTTCCAATGGAAGGATTGATATTTGGTTGCTAGCATTCCTAAAACAGAAGGAGGGAAGGATGCCATGTTCTCAGAGGTCAGTGTAGAATTTCTCATCGTTTCCTGTTTTTAGCCAGGCGTTTAACTCTAATCAGCATAAATATCCCCAAGTCTGGAGACTTTCTGGTTAACATTTCTAATTGCAATCTAGGAAAAAAGATTCAGGAGGTATAACCAACTTAAATTCAGTCTTGCAACCAACTCATTAAACAGATATTTACTGAGCACCTAATTTTTGCCAGATTCTGTTCTAGATGCTGGGAATACAGCAATGGGTATACCTTTAACTGAAAGTGCTCTGTTACTTATATAGTTTATTTTTTAACATGTTGATTTATATTCTATCATGTGGTGGTAGTGGTGGTTGTGTGTAGTGTGAGGTAGCAATCTAACATTTAAAAAAATATTTCTACCATATTTGTTGAAGATTTTAATTTAGATTTGCTGTTTTCAATTTTGGGATCTGGATTTAATTACAGAATGTGATTTTGTATTGAAAATTACTCTGAAATAATCATTCTAGTAATTTTTATATGTGCTTCTCTTTCTCATATTAACTCTGTTTCCTTGAAGTTAGTTTTTCAGTTTGGTGATATTGATAAGTTTCTTTATGCTATTATAACTTTCTTCAACTGTTGATGATTGTTCTGGTCTGTGCATGTTTGTAAACGAGGAAGTAAGCTGTACAGTATTGGAGATTGAGTCTATTTCCTAAGCTGTGATGAGTCTCACTCTTTATCTGCCATAGTTTTTGATTATCTCAAAAATCCACAGGCAATGACTTAATAGAGGCTATGGATATCAGCAGGGTATAGTAAATGAATTATCCTGACACTGCCCTGATTCTCAGATCCTAGCAAGTGTGCTCCCTCTGGGAACCTCCTATCAGACCTTCCATGTTGGAGAGCACTGCTAACTACTTTAGCCTTGGGCAGTGTTCTGGAGTTTGCTGCTCTGAGAGTAGGGTGAGTTACTCCCTTATTTCAGCACTTTACTAATGGTTACATCTTATGTTCTTCAGCAACCATTTGCTCCTTTCCTGGATCTCTCAGAGGTGCTCTTAGGAGAGAGAGGTTTTTAGTTGTTCTCATTCATATTTCCCTTTTTTTTTTTTTTTTTTTTAAGCACCCTCTGGTTTCTTGGTTCTGGTTCTGTTTGAGATACTATGTCATCTGATTTATGCCTTTAGAATATCCTTACTCTCTAGTTTTCTGGTGGTTGTTCAGTATTTTTTCTGGTTTTCAAATGTTTCTTCAATATGTATATATATAGTTGGAGTTGAAGAGGGAGGTAAGTTCCTGGGACTTTTATCTCTCTCGTTCTAATATCTCCTTTCTTGCTCTTGTTTCTTCATCATTTTCTTATTCTACGTGCCATTTATCTTCACCTGTGATTTTGAGGTATGAGAGATGAATTCATTTTAATACTTTACATTTTTACCTTGTATTTGTTAATGTACTTTGAGAGTTGATACCCAGATTGTTATAATCAGATCATAGCTTCTTATATTGTTTTTCTATTCAAATGTAATTATTTTTGTTTTCTATTTTTAATTTTTAAAATGGAAAACATTTTAATGTCTACAAATTTACTTAGAAAACAATCTTTATCTGCTTTTAGGGATCACTGTATTTTTTAAAAAACTATTAAGTTTTAGAGTTCTTACTCTGATGCCATAAAAATCCTAAGTATTTTTCCCCAGAGGAAGTATATTTTCTTACTCCTTGCATTTGTGAGAATGTCTGGGTGTTGCTTTCACATATAAAAAACTACTTGTAATGATATAAAATTATATGTAATTTAAACAAATTTCAGCAGACATTGCTAAATCATCTTTCAGCATTTCTTATTGATTGACTGACTTTGGCCTCACTCATTTTCCACAGTTGTGCTAGTTAAATTCTCTTCTAAGATATATAGCTGGGGGTGGTAGTGGGAAGGTTATTGTGCATTTCCCCTAGCAACATTGCCAGTGCTCAAGTAGGCATTCATCTAATTTGCCTCTGTTTCCCTGAGATGCATATTCTGTACCTACTGTTTGGTGCTCCAACACTTTGAGAGAGTTGAAGACACGAAAACTATAATCTCCAAGGATATCAGAATGCTACTTCCCAACATATACTTATGCATACACAAGCACATACATGCCTTATCATTTTTCCATTCTTGGAAGTTAGGATAACTTAATCACTCTACAAACAGAAGTACTATCCTGGATTTGAAATTTAGGAAACAATGTTCTAATCACCTCAAGTTATAATACACAGCATAAAGGGATGGCTCTTCAGCTTCTGATAAATCACTTGTTTTTCTTAAGTGAGTCTGATATTTTTGTAGTTTGTAGAAATATCTTCTTATATTTACAATCAGGTCTACATTTCCATGGGTTTGGGTTTGTGTCCTTTTCCTTATCACTAACAGGCTTTTCAGGAAAAGTTGTGAGCGGCTTCATCATGGATGTTTACATGGAACTACTTCCTTATACACTCTGCTTTAATTTCCTAGGGATGCCATAACAAAGTATAGAAAATTCATTTTATTTCCATGTCCAAAATACATTCACCCCATCCCAACATCCCCAAAAGTCATAAGCCATCCAGCATCAAAGATAAGTCCAAAATCTCATCTTCTAAATCATCTAAGTCAGAGACATTTGCTATGATCCACCGTGGGGCAAAATTCCTCTCCATCTGTGGACCTTTGAAACTGTAAAAACAGGTAACTGTTTCTAAAATGCATTCCATTCCAGCTGGATGAAATTGGAAGGAAGAAAAAGGACAAGTCTCAAACCCAGCAGGGCAAATTCCATTGTATCTCAAGAACTGAGATTGTGGCCCTATGTGTGGAGTGAGCTGCTGTGCAGTGTGTTGTGGGAACTCTGGCTCAGGCACAACACAGACTTTCAGCAAATGACCTCTTTATTACTTACACAGCACAAAAGGTCCAAAAGAGCAATAGAAGAGATCTCATCATGTCTGGTCCCCCGGGGAGGCCAACTGCTCAAGTCAGGTTTGGTGGATGGAAGGTCCGCACACCCTGCTATCACAGCAGAAAAGAAGGACACCTGTGGTGTCTGAGGACCAAGTATTAATATACCCCAGGGGAAGGGGGCTTGCCAGTGAGTGTTTCTGCCTGAGAAGCAGCTGGAACTACTTGTTCTGGGTTTTGGGTTCATGATGTAGTCATTCCATTCCATTAGACCTGATGTCTCCTCCCTCTGAGGAAAGGAAACATATTGAAACATCTGCACACAATAGAAAAGGAGGCTGGATAGCCGAAGGCTGGGAAATGGCACCTAGGTGTGTCTGTGATATCCTGGCACTACGGGCTTTCCTTCAGGCCCACTGAGGCAGTGGCCTCTCCATTTCCAAATCCTGGGGCAGTGGCCATACACTCTTCAAAGAACAGTGTGTTGGCACTGTTCTCTTGACCTGAGGAGGCCCCTTTTGCCCAAACCTTTGCTTCAATGCCTCTGCCCTTGCTGTCATTCTTCCTTCATTTTCTCCTGTCTCTCTTCCAGTCCAGGCTGGCAGTATTTCTCCTAATATGATTGATTGGATCCATCAGTCACATGCCTAATCTGTTTAGCAAAAGGTTTTTCAGCCTTACCCTCTGCCCTGTCTGCAAAGCATCCTGTCTGGATAGGCTGAGAATTTTCCAAGTCATCAATTACTGTTTCCTTTTTTCCTGACAGTTCAGTCCTCAATTTATCTCTTTTCTCTTGCATTTTACTATATGCAGCAAGGATGAACCACAATGGGACATTAAGTCTAAGATCAGATTGATAAACAGTATCCATCTGCTGGTTCTAGTGCTCTTGCACCACGTGTTTTGCATTGAGGGTGAATGGTAGCAGGATAGAAATAATAACATCTTAAACTCTAACTCCTCAAAATAATCACAGTATCTTAAATGTGTCTTTTGATGTAGAATTTGGGAATCATTTTTGTATAAATAATCTCATTTAATCATCATATCAACATTTTGATATAATTAGGGAAATTATTGTCTCCATTTTACAAATGTTCTGACACAGACCCTGTGATTAGTATTGGGGATACAGTAGTGGACAAAATAGACATAATTCCTGGCCTCAGAGAACTTAGATTCCAGTATACAAATGAACAAATTTTGTACTTAAAAAAACTGTAAATTATGTGAAGGAAGAAATATGGTTATAGGAGAGAGTAATATGAGGGAACTCTTCTGTTTTGGGTAGTCGTGGAGAACCTTCCTTGAGGAGAAGATAATAAAGATGAGAAATGAAGGAACAGAAGGACCCAGACGCATGAGAAACAGTTGGGTAAAAGGGTCTCCAGATGTTAGGGATGTTGCAAAGTCATGCATTTAGTTAGGTAGCAGAGCTGGTATTTAGTAGGAGTTTCTGAAAATAATATCTAATGTGTATAGTCCTTTCGAAGTGCTTTCATGTGTATAATCTCATTTAATAAGCACACTATGAAATGAGCTTATGAGAGATGATTGATAGGTAGAAAATTTGCCATCCTTCTTTTGACTTATATTCTATTAATAATTGTGAAGGAAAAAAATCTAAGATTAGGCACAAGACATTCTGATTGGCATATGAATTGGTTGTAGGTAAAATATTCAATAAGATATTTGCCACATGAACAATGTTGAGAATGAAAGCATCCCTCCAGATATTCAGAAGCATGTGATTAGATGCTAATCATTTATCTTCATTGAGTCTGCACTGTGTTTGGAGCTTTGGGTGAAAGTATTTTAAGAAGAAAAATGATTACAGGGAGAAATATGTTAAGTTTTAAAACATTCCAAAAATCTTTCAGTGGTGACTGTACACACATACATGTTTAAATATTTCTAAGCAATGTATATATGTGTGTTTACATATATATATTTACATATTAAATATATCCATTTTAAATAGTTGTAAGCAACATATGCTGTATGTGTGCAGATATGTAGAAATATATGCATATTCTAAGAATTAGTTTAAAATGTATGCATAAGCAACTGGCCATAAGTATGTTTTAGTTCATGTAACTTGTTCCAAATTTCTCTCTATTCATTAAAAATAAAAATTCATAGTAGCTTATGTAAATGGGTGCTAAGAAAATTAATAGATCTTAGTAAAAGCTATGTATAAAAAACCATCACCCCCATTAAAACATAGGTATATGCATTATTGAAATTCAAAAGCATCAGGCTATGTACTTTTCTGAAGTAACTTATTCATGTATTTATAGTTTCAAAATATTATCTTTGTGAAAACTCTTTGTATTCTGTGTTCAAATGTAGAAATATATTTCTCATAAACCATTTTAAATAATCTTCTTTTCTACACTCTTGAAACTTTATAGTCTTTTCTCCACCCAGCAACAAGAGTTGTCCTTTTAAACCTTAGTGAACACATGAATGAAATGGGTTTAAAGAATGCCGATGTGCAGATGCGTAGAAATGCTTGAGTATGTTGGCTAATTCCAGTTGCCACTATAATATGCACTCCCAAGTCTTGTCTTGAATCATTGCATTCGCACTCAGAATAAAAGCCAAAGTGTATCAGGATCCCACAACATTACATAATTTGCTCTCTCAATATTTCATCTCCTATCACCTTCCCACTTGAACACATTACTACAGCCACACTGACATCCTGTTTCCTTGGGAACACACCAAAAAAATGCCTCTAACTCAGTGTCTTCATGCTGTTGTTTCCTCTGCCTGGAGGATTTTTTCCTCAGATAACCATTTCGCTTCTCTCATTTCCTTCAGGTCTCAGTTCAAATGTCACCTTATCAAAAATGTCTTTCTTTACCACTGTATTTCAAGTTGAACACATATTTACCCAACCTTCCCCAATTCTCTTATCCTCTGTTATTATTCTTTATGATGTTTGTCACTACCTGGTAAATAATAATAAAATTTTTATTATTTTACTTCCTCTAATATAATATAAATATATGAAAGCAGAGACATTGTCTATTTTGGTTTGTACCAAATACCCAGTCAAGGGGGAAGTAATGGCTTAATAAATACTTGTTGAATGGATGAATTAATCAAAATTTAATAAAAGTGTGTTGTGAAGAGAAATACAGATAATTTCTTACTATGCCAGTTGATACCTCTTTATATAAGTAGTTTTTCTGTAAATAGGGATAAGCAGTTATTATTTGATTACAAATCAATCAAAATAAATTTTACAATTGATAAGTTAGTAAAGTAAGAGCAAAGCAGTTTGCATCCAGTCTAAACACAATAAACAGAATAGTAAGTGCTGCTAGAAGACTTTCAGAGAAATTCACATCCTGACAAAAGCTTAAAATGTTTTTATTAGGAGAGATATTTGTTAATCCTAGTCATTTTCTATCAAGAGGTATCAATTTTTATAATTTCAGAGAGCCCAAAGTCTTTCTTCATATTTGGATAGGCTTGTTTGCTTAGTGACCAACTTCATGCATTTCTGGACTTTTATGTTTCACAAGTTTCCCAAAGTTTTCCTAGTCATCACAACCCTATATTTATATTGTCTGAAGATCATTTATAAGAACTGGCATAAAAGCTTTACTAGTATTCATATTTATGTAAATTTCTCCCATTTAACTAGAGACAAATCCAAGAATTACAAGAATTAGAATAAATTTTGCCATTAGGGTCAATAGAAGAAAACATAGTTTATACATCTTTTTTTGTTCATTTTCAATGTATATTACTTTTTAAAAAAAGATAATTTCACATTTTCAAACAGATTAGCAATTAACACGTATTAGAATTGATGAGACATTTTAAGTTATATGACAAGTGTCTTGAGGAAGAGAATAAATAACAAAATATGTATTCTACAAATACAGATATTTTAATTGACTTTATCATATTCTTTTTTTCCTCATTAACTTTTTGCAAAATTAAATAACAGGTTACAAACAAAAACAACAATGATAATCAAGACATATTTGTCCGAAAGTATTTTTTGATTTTTAAGTACATCTCTTAATTCTTGGAAACTGGAGTCCATAAGTTTTATCTGTAGTAAGTCCTTACAGTATTATCTAAATTTAGATAGTAGCATAGTAGGGCAAAAGCTAATGGAAAATATTAAACTTGCAAACGGGTAGATGGGGAAAGACTTTAGGATGATTAGGAGAGCAGACCTGACTTTGACTGGTATTGACTGCAAAAATAGCTGGTGTACAGATGGTCGAGAAGTAAAGATTCTCTACTTTCACACAGGAAAAAAAGGGAATTGACTTAAATTTCTATAAGAGTATGCAACAGAATTATTGAGTGGATATTTAGAGTACATGGGTTATAAGAAGGTGATGTGCTATAAAGAATGGTTATTAAGTCTACTTAATGGGGAAGAGAATTTTCTTAATGAAAGATTTACATTGAGTATTTACATTGAATTCTAACAGAAAGTTTGAGGATAGATGATCCTTTAGGACTTCCTGATATCATTTCTTATTTAAAAATATGTGCTAGAGAACCAAACCCTTTTTCTGCATGGGCCAGCTGTATGCCGAAGGGCAAGTTGGTTAATCCCTTAGTTAGGTCTGTATATCAGTTTTTTCATATGTAAAATGGGAATAATAATAACATGTCATAGGGTTGCTGTGAGGATTGACTGATTTAATATATGCAAAGCACTCAGAAAATGGTAGGTAAAAATAAAGGGTTTACTACTATCACTAGTACTACTTTTCTGCTACTCTTATGATTACTACATTTGTTGTTGCTGTTTCAGGAATTGAGTAAATATGAGACATTTACTCAAAAGTTGTTGCTGGGGGCGATGCAGAAATTAAGATTAGAGACAAAACTATCTTTTGGAGACTGGGAACAGGGGACACACTGCCTGTCAGGCGAGTGTGTGAGTCCCGTTCCCAAGACCCTTATTTATTATACTTTTAGGGTAGAGTAATGCTTTACTGTGCACGTAGACATTATCCCATGGTTGTTTACATCAGTCAGCAAACGGTTTTTATCTTAATCTCAAGGACAATAACAGAAAACAGTCCTTCAGCCACATTCTCACATCCGCGCATACTTTAACGAGGTGTGCCTTGACAGTGCTCCGTTTAGGCAGGGGCCTAGTGTTCCAGGCCCCCACCTCAAGTATGCAGGAAGGAGAGGAGAAACTTCAGGCCCTGTTTCCCACAAAAAGTTTTGTCATTCTACTCTGGTTTTCTTCCAAACCTAATTTTTCTCTTATATCTGGGAAGGGGAGCCAGAAAAGAGAGAGGAGGTAGTTAAGTGATATAAAGAGAAGGAAGAGGAGTAGAAGACAAGAAAGAAAGGAAGTATAGTAATTGGAAGAAGAACCCAGGCAAGAATTTGAGAGAAAGAGGTACAGATATAATGTGGAGGATGCAGACTGGTGCAAAACACAGGAAAGTAATTTGATGAGTAGCTTTGTCTGACTAAAGCAAGAGAGGGTTTTGGAATCCCGGGTGATAAAAGCTCAAAGCAGGTTCTCTGTTTTAGCATGCATATACTGATACATAAGGAATCTCACTGGATCTTTAAATAATGGACTGCAGAGCCCTCCAAGTTTCCATCCCTGGAGGCAGTGACACTAAACTGTCACTTTCTAATACTGTATCTGAGGCTACAAGTACTCTACTCTCATGTCTTATATGACTGTCAGGCTGAGCCATGAGGTGTATATAAGCAGTACTACAGCTCTAACCTCATGTTTAAATGTAATCCAAATCACCTTGCTAAATGAATATGTCTTACTTGGAAGTTATACCAAAATTTACCAAGTCATGTAATGTTTGAGGAAAAAGATATATCAGAGACTATGACTTCGTAGAGCCATAGTTCTAGGAATAACTTGCAAGCTTGAATCATGATGTTAGCTGGAGCTGTGTCTTGAGGACCATATAATTTTTAAATAATTGCATTTATTATGACATATAAATATATAGCATTGTAAGATAAAAATAAACATCCACACACCTTTGAAAGGAAGATAAAAGCAGGAAATTGAATAGTTTATCTGTAGGCACACTGATTCACACAGCTGCACTATTGAGAATGATTACATAGAAATCAAGAAAAAACATAGGAATTACCAGAAGCTGACGTTTTGAGATAGATACAGATTTTAAAGACTGACATCTATTGCAAACTGGCACCATTTATGGATGAATTAAATTTGATTTCAACAAAATTTTTGAGGCAAATGTGCTGAAGAACTGAGGGAGTAAATTCAGACCAAGTTTTATTTTTTAGCTTTTTAATTTTTATTTTCATTTCATTTATTTATTTATTTTACAGCTGAGTGTAGGAAGGAAAATTGTAGTTCACTCTTAATTATAGAGTTGAAAAAGCAATGCTTTATTTAGAGCTTTGAAAATTGTCTGGCGAAAAACTTTCTTTGTAGTTTGAAGGAGTGAAAAATCCTATTGATAGTATTTGATATGAGTTTCATCACCAAAGGCATACACTAACTTCTTATTATTTCTCTGATACTTTGAATGTGACAACTGCTAATTGTTATCATTTCAGTATGTGATAGCTGTTTTAAAGTATTCAGTCTTGCATTTATAGCAGTTTTACTACTTTTTTCCTATCCTGGAACTTTACATTTACAAGATTAGAGAGGTGGACAGGACTGAACACTGGACTTAAAGTTTTATGCTCTAACTTTTATATCACACAAAAATATTCTACTATCAGTGGATATTAAATAATTTGTAACTAATGATTATTTGATCCACTTCCCTAATTAACAAAGACTTTACATGGAACAAATAACCATACTCATCTGTTCTAAAAATCTTTAGAAAACTTATTGTTAGCCTGCTCCAGTGTTAATTATTTTTATTGAGAGCATGATTGATTTTGTAATCTACTGTAACACTAACTGAGTCAACTAGGCAAAACAATGGAAATAAGGATATGGATTTAAATTTTATTTTTAAATTAAACTTATTGATTCAGTTCTCCTAGTTTAATTAATTTAAGTTTAAATATATAGGCATATTTTTGTTCAGTATTTTCTCATAATAATCAACACAGCTCATAGGAATAATTGAAAAAGTAAGGCATTGAATAGATGGGTAGGGTGTTACTAATATTTTTTTCTCTTTGATTTTTATTGTTATTTTAAAAATACAGAATTTGAAACACAATTTAGAAACAAAACATTGAATACACAGACATGGAATCTAATTTTAGTGTAACTCTCATGTTCACACATAAACACACACACATGCACACAAAACTTTGAAGGTATTTCATTTCATTCCCCATACAATTTGGAATTCATTCCAGTCTCAACCTGCAGCAGGAGCTGAGCATAACCCTACCTAAAGCCAGAGGATATAAGGAACTATTGGTCCAAATCCAGGTGGGGGCTTATTCTGTCCTGGTCATGTACTAGAGTTCCAATAAATGGGCTTGCTTTTTACTTTCTATGCAATATTGTTGAAGAAACAATAAAGAAACAATGGAATATCTTTGCTTCACATTAAACAAAAATTAACTCATATTCTCTTGGAAGGGATCCATACTTACAAGCTCTGCCAGACTGATCTTATCATCCTAGCCCTCCCCCGATCCATTAAAAACGACATTGTCTTTATATGAATAAAGACAAACCAAAGAAAAAGTTTAGAAGTTTCTTTTCAAAGCAGACCTATTAGAAAATGATTATAATTTAAAACATCAATATAATAGTCTTAATGTTATGTATCCTAAATATTAAAGATCAATAACTTACCCTGAATGTGTTAGTGTAGCTGCATATTAAGCAGAACTGTTTTATCTCCAGCTAATACCTTGAGTCAAATTTACAAGTTAGTTTATAGATCTGTGGTTTCAGGAGTTAAACTATGGTAAACATTATGAGGCAGTTCTCTCCATATAATACGTGATTTTATAATTTTAGTGTAACTCCCATGTTCACACATAAACACACACACACATACACAAAAACTATCAATCCATCTATCTATCTACCATTTATTTATATCTCTATATAAAAACTGTGAATATATTTTTAATAAAATAGTTACTGTAAGGTTACTCTTATCTCTCATAAAAGGAGATTATTTCTACTATTTAATGCTTTTTTAATAAGAAAAATGATATATTTAACAATGGGTTTCCCACAAAAAAAAATCTTAATTCTTGGAATTGGAAGGGAATTTTAAAAGTCATGTATCACTTTTTAATATAAGCAGGCCATGTAATATCACATTCATTTCACAGATGGCTCAGTTCAGTCCTCAAGTGATGACGTGATTTGATCTATCTCACACAGATATTGAAAGATGAGATGTGACTAGAACAAGCTAAGCCTTCCATGGAAGGAGTCATTTTAAACTATACTTGGCCTTCCCTTCCAAAATGAAACACCAGGCTATCATCATAACAATACTATCTCTTCATATGTGAGGAACTTTACATGATCTATAGTACCATAGATGTAAGGAAATAGAACTTTTTACACAAGCATTTATTATTTTTCATGATACCACCAAGATATCCAAAGTGAGTATCTTGAACAAGTGATTATATAGAATCTTTCATGTCTCACAAGGTTTCTGATAGGCACTTCAACTTAGAAAATTAAAATTCAAGCAAAGTTAATATGCTTGTAAATATAAATATGACACTAATTAAAGTGAAATTCAACATGGGGAATTATTAGATGAGAATTCCTGTATTTATTGGCAAACTTTGAGTAGAATTACATAATTATGTAAACTCTCACACTCTCTCTCTCATGATATATACATGCACACAGGCACACAAACATTGTCATTAGTTTTTAGGTCATGTAAACCTAGAAGAATCTGTGATTATATAAACTATTCCAAAAATCAAATCTAACTAATTATCTTTGATCAGTTTGATTAATAGTTACACTGTTTTGGTTAATTATTAATTCAGCAATCGATTGAGAGCTTAATCAGTAATTTGATGTTTACTATATATAGAGAACACTGTGGGGATTCTACAGAGGAGATTTAAAAAACTAGATTTTAAAATTCTTGCTGTGGAAGAATTTAAAACCTTGGAGAAACTGCTACCTGCTGTGAAAAAATACATGCATTTTGTAAATATAAATGATTAGAGGATGAAAAGTAGGATGATTTTCTGAATGGGATTGCATTAATCCTGAATTTATTAGCCAGATTTTCAGGAGTTCACTTCACAGTGAGCAACTGTTCAGGTGGAGGGCACAGATCTTTCATCAAATATCTTGCAAGTGAAAAGATTTGGGAGATGGAAAATAAAGTGTTCTATACAAAAATATATATGTTCTACTTGTGGAAAGTTTTTCTTATTGAGAATTTGTAGTTTTAGAGAGCTAGGGTGCTACTCATTCCTCCAAATCAGAAAAGCACATAGAACATAGACAAATGGGAAATTGTGTACAAGCTTTGTTATTATGGGCAAGCACCCACTAACTCCAAATAAAATTTTGATTCAAGCTGAATTGGAGAATGTTACTTTAAGTCAATGTTGAATTGGGGTCTCCTAGACATTAGTGTGTACACACTCAGCTCTGTGTATTTGGAGATCATTCCCCAAATCTAGTTACCCAAAAAGCCATAAATTGATAAGATGATAAAGTACTTTGCCTCTGTGGGTATAGGGTATCAGGAAAGGGTGTACAAGTCCCTCCTTTTTCCAAAGGCAACCTGCATTTAAATTTATACTATGCCATTTAGATTTATTTTTGTCAAATATTTTATAATTGAACCGTAATTACAGGAATTACTAACCTGTAATGAATAAAGTGATGTTTTTACTTATGGTAGTAAAAAAGTGAAATATCACTGATTATAATTTTTCTCCCCTTATTCAAAACAAAATCATTATTTTGCTAGAAGATTCTGGGTCATGTAATATTTAGAAGCCCTTAGGCAAAATAATGAGTTTCCATGAGGTGATAGAACTCTAAGAAGGCATAAAAAATGGAGAGTAGGATTCAGAAAGACATGGTTCAGGAAGTAAACTAAGGGATGGAAAATTTCTTATACAGATTTCCACAACGGGATTTAATTCTGGTGAGATCAAGACTCTGCTCAGTATGTTGTTACATGGATTTAGACATAATTGATTTGTTAGCAATTTTTGAAAGAAAAGTGAAGATATGTGCACAATGAATATGATTAAACAACCACAATTTCACAAAAACTTACAAATTTATGAATAAATTTCACAGACTAGTCTTTTGTAAGTTTCTATTCTTTCAGAGAAAGTATTTACATTTTTAAAAGGGCAGACATTTATATAAATCAATATCAGGCCCTTTTAAGTGTGAAAACCCAAAAGGAGTTTAACACAAACACACATACACACTCACATTTCATACCTTCAGCTTCTATTTTTCCTGTTATTATTTAAACTTCAAGTGCTTTAATTTTAATGCATGTAAAGGCAATGGGAGATACTGATGCAGTGACAGACACATGAAAACTCCATAACTTTTTAGTCTTGCATTATATATATAAAGCTATCCCTCTGCTGGGAAACAAGTGTAAGAATGAAGTTTATGTCAGTGGCAAATGGATTGTAGATCTATGTGTGAAATATATAAAAATAAATATTTTAGAAGACAAAATAAGAAAGTATCTTCATGGCCTAAGAGTAGGCAGCAATTTTTTGAATATGAGACAAAAATAAGTAACCTTACTGGATAAATTATAAAATATTTTAAAATGTAAAATATCTTTTCATCAAAAGACACCATTAAAAGAAGGAAAAGGCCAGCCATGGAGTGAGAAAACATATTTGCAATATGCCTAGTCAAAAAAGGACCCATGCTCAGAATATTAAAAAAATATATAAACATATGCATGTATTGCATATATTAAATTCTATTGTATTCATTATATTATACTAATTGCACTATATCTGTTTTATCTTATTTTATTATATATATATTATATACACACATATGTATAAATTAGGAAAATATAGGCAGCTCAATAGAAAAATGATGGGCAAATGACATGAATAGTTACCTCATCAAAGAGGATCACAAATAGGCCATAAACATATTTTAAAGTATTTATTTTCATTAGGATGCAGAACAACTACTGAATTCCCCATGTTGAATTCCAACTACTCTTGGAAATGTAAATTACTATGAAGATTTAGGAAACTATTTGTAGTTTCCAAAACTAAACTACTGTGTAGTAGCTTTTATTGAACCAGAAAATATACATACCCAATACCTAAATATACTACTCCTAGGTGGAAACCTGTACATATGTTCACAAAAGTCATGTGTAAGGAATGTTCATAGAAGTTTTACTTATAGAAACCCCAAACTCTTAAAAACCAAATTAATATTTAAGATGAAAAATAAAGAAATGAAATGTCCTACAATGAAATTTTATACAACACTGAGAATGAATGCACTACATAAAGTGTATGAAAAAGCTACATACAATATATTTGAAACAGTATGGAACAATTTATACAAAGGTTAAAAATAGGCAAAAGTTCCAATTGTTTGAGGTCAAGGTGGTGGTTACCCTTGGAGGAGGTCAGGCTAGGAAGGGATGTGAGGGGGGGCTTCTGTGATCTCAGGTAATGTGTTTTTTGTTTTTTTTTTCCCTCTTTGTTTTCTCTTCTGGATGCTGGTTATACAGGGATTTTAACTTTGTTTAAATTCATCAGACTCATCGTACTCATAATTTGTGCACCTGGCAATATATAAGCTATACTTCAGTAGTTTATTTTTTAAAATCCTAATAGTCTTCTATCTCTCTGCTTCCAATCATTTCCATTTAACTAAAATGCCATCCCAAATCATTTCTAAAGATAATACTTAGCCTGTTTTATTTCATTGCTTGCTTGTACATTTGCTTTTCTCTCTCTTTCAGCTTAATGACAGCCACCTTGAAGCCATCTGAAACCATTTGGATTGAGAGGAGAGGCCACTTTTTTCATTTAATTTTTTTGCCACAAAGTTGAGGGCCTTTCTTTGACAGTTCCTTAATGGGCCTTTCTTGCTCAAAGCCTTTTCTGTTCTCATTTGACTGTCCCTTAAGAGTCTTTGTTGATCAAAGTCTTTTTCAGTCTCTGTTATTTTGTTTGGGAAAGAAGAACAAATACAAGAACAGCTCCAGGAAGAGCATCTTTACTCTCTCTGTTCTCCTAATTTATTTTTAAAGCTAGCGATTTTTTTCCCCACCTGCTCATTGTTTCCTTGAAATACCTTGTTGAAAGCGGCGAGAAGCCGCCATTTTCTGACCTGTTGAATCTTCATCCTAACCACTTCTCCTAGAGCTACACGCAATAGATGCTCTGTGAGTCTTCCGATTCACTGTAAGCTGCAGTTCAACAAATGTTTTGCTCTTTTGTAAAAAAGGATGTTCAGCTTTCCTGTTGGCTGTTGCTGTTTCCTTGTTGCCCAGTGCCTAACATCTGAGTGAAATTTAGATTAACATCTAAATACAAAGTCAAATTGTATTTATTCATTTTCAGCCCTACAGCTTTAGCATGGCTTTCAAACCAAAATTTTCCATGTAAAAGAGCAAGTCTTTTTCCCTTTTTCTCTTTGATTATTTTTCTGATACTTGCCAAAAAGTTAAATGAAACATATATCGCTATAAATTTTTCACATAGCAGTTTGGAAAATGACGTATAGTCTCTTTTCAAAGCTATATTTTCTGGCTCAAGCCTTAATGCTAAATATCCTACTGGTCTTAGTTTAGGGATTTGCAAGATACACAAAGAGAACTTGTTCTGTTTTTATAGAGTGGTGATGACAAAACAAAGTTTTTTTGATATTTTTTCTTTAAAACTTTTATTTGTGAAAAGTCTAGCTTTCATGCTCAAGGCAGGTGAGCACCTGAACAGAATTAGAGCTCTACCAGCCAGGAAGAAGGTGGGAAATGGTCCTAGATAGGCAGCCTACAGTGGCACCGAGAGGTTCCAATGTCATGAATTTCCGGCAGTACTGATCCAGTGGATCCCAAATGATAGTGCAGCTTCTATTGTTAATATATTGAAATACTAGCCTTCCAGTTGGTGAATGGCCATTTCTCAAGTTCCCTGGGTGACCGTCCTCTCACACACCGTGTCCCTCCTCTGGGATGCCCAGACCTCCCCACAATTCAGAAACTCAAGAGTTAGTCCCTCCAACACTGTGAATATACTCAGCCACCACTGATTATATTTTGGTGACAAAAAATTTTCAAGAATTGTATTCTTGAAAGCAGTTAAAATGGGAAATGCTATGTTTTATTTGTGTTATCACAATAAACATTTTAAAAAAATTCTAGTTTTCATGCAGTTTAATAAAAACTAAATTAGCTACACATATGCATATAGGTAAAGCAGGTTAGGAATTTTTAGCTTTATTTGCTAAGGAGATAGGCATATTCATGCCATGTTTTCAAGAAAATCTATTTGACATTTAAAAGAAAATCAGATTAAATGGATGAAGATTATTTTGCAGAACTCAGCCCACAGTGTAGCCTATCAAGCCTTTTAAAGTAAATGCCAGGATTGTTGATGGAACAAAGGATGTCATAGAGGTTATTATTTTTCTGCTCCTCTAGTATCCAAATAAACCACCTTCAATTATTGGGAAAAATAAGCCTATAAGAAAAAATTAAATAAATTTTATAATTGAGAAAGTAAGGTGGTTATTATGTAATGCTACTATAGGAATGTTTCAAAATCAATTTCAAGTGCTAATTATTCTGTTTTTAAAAAATGAAATAAAAATCATAAGGCAGGTTCAATAATGTATTTAATTCAGAATTGCTGGAATTCATTGGGTTTCAGGCTACTTAATATTAGTGAAAGGTCTAAGGCATAGGTCAAAACAAAAAATAATGTAAGAAAAATAAAACTAGAAGAAGGAAGGAAAATAAGAACAACAGGATTTTTAAAAGGAAACAATATTGGCCAGCAAATGTTTCAAAAATTCAAGCAATATTTTGGATGGAAGATAGTTTTCCAAGCTCCTAGTTTCCCCTTTCAAAGTTCTGTTGGTCCCCAGGGAGCACTTACCCTTCAATGTCTAGAACTTTTCCTTTCCCCTCTGTGCCCATTTCCAAATCTCTGCTTTCAAAAAAGCATCTTATAAAAGTCAAGTTCTGCTGAAATGATCCTAATTAATAAGCAATTTGGAAAGGAGATTTAAAGAATCATACAAGCTTTACATGGTGAGAAAAAATTCCACCATACCATTAAAGCTACTCTGGCTACAAGGTGTATGCAATTTTATAGGCTAAATATCATCTGGGAATCACCTTTCTATTAGGTGTACATGATTCATCTTCAATAAAAGTATTTCATGTCAAGTTTTAAATAAAGAAAAAAGCCTTTATGAGATATAAAGTTATGTGTGTGTATATATATATATTTTAAACAAAGGAGGAAGATGTTTCTTCAAACTAAAAACAAGCATCATTGTTTAAAAAAAGCAACATTAACTGGGTCTAAAATAGGCAAAAGGAAAGCATACTATCTTAACCTACATAATAACCAACATAAATAGAAACACAGAATAGAATTTTTAATTATTATTTGAAAAAATATTCAATGTCTAGGCTTCAAAGAAAAACCAACACCTTATAAATATAAAGCTAGAAAAAAAGAATTCTGCAGTTGAGAGCTATAGTATTTATTTTGCTAAGAATCCTAATACAAAATGGCTTAATTTAAAGAAGAAGCAACTCCAGCCATCTGTCCTGTTTACCTTTGATGCCCAGAGAGGAGGTGCCAGAAGTCAAAGCTAATGAGCAGTCCTAATACATGACACAGAAGGACACTCTTGGGCTGTGTCTTTGTGATTCTCCAACTATTAAACTTTGGCCGATTAAATTCTCAGGTTTTCAGCTTTTCTTATGAAGATTATAATGACTACATTGCTGGGTATTTCTGTGAATCAAATAAACAGCCTAACACTACACCTAGACCACACCAGCTGTAACCAAAATTGAGCAAAGCTCAACTTCATTCCTTTTCTCCTCTGCCCACAGCAACCCATTCTACCCTATCCCCTGGGTGAAATCTAGGGCAGGTGTGTGCCATTTCTGGTCACTCTTATATAATGAAAAAATAATCCTCCAGAAATGTCAAGATGCAAAGCTACTCTAATTTCCATAATTAAAATGTACTTTCTACATAATAGTTAAACTTGCAAATTTTATTTAAAGTTAGAACCATCTTCCTCTCCCAGCCCACACCGGCTTAAGTCAGGAAGTATAAAGTGGAAAAGGGGAAGGTATAATAGGCCTCTCTCTTTAATATGCCAGCTCTTCCCTCACCTTCCATTAATTATGATTCCCGACTCTTCAAGCATGAAGTGGAGAATAAAGGGCCAGGATAAAAGAGGCATTAAAGGTCTTATTTGTTATGATTAGCTGATAGATACCCTGGGCTTGGCAGGTGTTTAAAGAATTATCTCACTGTCCCTTTCTCTTACGGGACATATGTTGAAAGTCTCTCTCTCTCTCTCTCTCTCTCTCTCTCTCTCTCTCTCTCTCTCTCTCTTATTCTCTTCTCTATCTCTCTGTCTCCTTTCCTCCAGATATTCAGGCACCAATCCCTATAAAACACAATATTTGATTTCATGTTGGTGGGAGAGCAGTTACTTCTCATCCACAGTCCTTTACTCTGCTGCTTGCTACAAGGCATCTTATTCAGCCTCTTGCCCTTTAGGTTTTTCCTAAGGATTGAGTAGACACAAGTCTACTGTGATCTCATCCCCCACCCCAAGCTTTTTCCATATTTTTTAATAGGCTTGGGCTGGGGTGTTAGCTGAAGATCACAGTTATATTTCCACCTGTTCATAGATAACCTAGTGTCACTTTGGAGTAAGGGAATATGTTTTAATTATCTGTTTAGCCTAACAATTCACCCCAATCTAAATGGGTGATGAATTTTTATCCCTAAGGTTCTGTGGGTTTATTTGGCTCAGCTTGAGGATTCTTGCTTGGGGTCGTTCATGTGGTTTGTATCAAGTAGAAAGCTAAGACTAGAGTTACCTGAAGTAACTGGGCTCAGAATCTTCTGTGACATTCTATTGGTCATAGCATTGACAGGGCCTGCTTAGATTTGAGTAAGGGGATGGAGAGATGGAAGCCATCTTTGATGGGGGAGGGAGGGCCAAGATTACCTTATTGAAGAGCAAATGAGATGGGAGATAATCGTTTGGAATATAGTCTGCCATAGAGTAATTGCTACCTTTATTCTTGAGAAATTAGTTGAAATGGAAACATTTTGATTTTAAGGTCCTGTTGTATAGGCATTCAGTGGATGTCAGTTACTTATACTTCATTTTATCCTTTTCAAAGTACTAAAATGAGTTGACACCAAGCTTATGAGTTTGTTAAAGGATGGAAGTAAAATTGTTTCCGGTATTAGAAACAAAGGAATCAGAGTCTGTCATCTGAGCATTTTTGTTGTGTTGTTCAACCCCATATCCCATGAAACCTTATGTGGGAGGAAATCTCTTAGAATGGAAGAGAAGAGAGTTTCATTTTCTTTTTTCTTTAGAGTTTATTTTATTTTAAAAAAGTTAACATACATGATAATCAACTCTTTTGGTGTATTATGACTATTAACCCATGAATAAATTCACATAGCCACCACACCACCACCATAATCAGAATAAAGAACAAATCCATGGGACGCCAACAAACTCCTTCAAGCCATCAATTTGCAGTCATACCTCTCCTCAACCTCTAACCCCTGGCAACCATTTATCTCTTCTCCATATCTATTGTTTTGTCATTTTCACAATGTCAAATAAATGGAACCATATACTGCTGTATGGAAACTTTTTGAGATTGACTTTTTTTTTTTTTTTCTTTTTACTCAGGGTAATACTATTAAGAGCTATCCAAGTCACTGAGGTATCAATAGATGTTTCTTTTTATTGCAGAGTAGTATTCCATTGTATGATTGTGCCACAGTTTACTCATTCACTAGTTGAATGTACAGTAGTTGTGTACATTTTAGCAATTATTGTTAGAGCTGTATGCTGGTTTGGAGCTGTTACATACCCCAGAAAAGGCCATCTTCTTTTATTCCATGATTGTGGGTGCAAACCTATTGTGGGTGGGACCTTTTGGTTAGGTTGTTTCAATTGAAATATGACCCAGTCCATTCAAAGTGGGTCCTAATCCTTTACTGGAGTCCTTTATGAGAGGATAAAAGGCAGAGACATTTGGAGATGCAGAGAGAGGAAGGCCCCAGAGATGCTAAGAAGGACCAGCAGAGGCTGGCCACGTGCTTCCCATGTGACAGAGGAACCCCGATGCCAGAAACCTTTCTTCAGAGAAGGTATCCTCTTGCTGATGCCTTCATCTGGATGCTTTTCATGGCCTTAGAATTGTTACTTGTAACCTAATAAATCTCCATTGTAAAAAGCCAGTCCATTTCTGGTATATTGCGTTTCGGCAGCTTTAGCAAACTGAAACAAACTGCTTATACATTAGATTAGTATACAAGTATATATATATAACTTTCAGCAACCAAATTATATATATATATATATATGATATATATCAGCGAGGGGTGAGGCTTGGACCATGTACATATGAAAAGGAAGGATGATGGACATTAGCTTTTTAATCTGTAAATTTCTGGAATGTTGGAATATTTTACAATGTGATATATTTATGCATTATTTTCATAATGTAAATTTTAGGAAAAATGAAAATACAAATCTAAGTCAAGTGATTAGCATGCAGTTGTTAGTCCTTTCCTCCACTTGGTTTAAAGTTTTTAAAAACCTTTTCATAAACTGTCATTCTGTCTTCTTTTTGGAGCTTTCTTGAAGTGAGGATTATATAAGCATCATGTTTATTCATTTAAATTATGACAGTAGATTGTGATGAAATTCTTTTTAGAATGAATGAATCTTGCCATATCCTGATGATGGATGTGAACCACTGGCCTCTGTAACTCCACATCACTGATAATTGAAACCAGTGGAGTAGAGGCAGGCTTAGCTGACTTTGTTTTAATATACTCTTGAACATGTGTCATTGTTTCATTCATGTCAAGCAGGTGGAATGAATAACACCTCCCATCTGTGACATCCAGTGGCTCATGGTATTCTAAGGCTGATTTAAAGTGATGCTTTTGTTTACATTCCATATGTTACTATGTGATTCACAATAATATCACCAGCTTATCATTTTTCATCACCATACAGAATTTAATCTTATAAAATCACATTGCTGCTATGCCATATGGACAATATAATTATGCACATTTCCCTTTTTAATTTCCATTTTCAATAGCGAAATTCCAAACTGTGTACCTTTCTAATCTGCATGTGTATTTCAAATATTAGAAAAGCTATGTTTAAGGTATATTTAATACTTACCTTTCATAACAGACTCATATCATTACTGGTATTTTGTGTGGGATGATTTAGATAAAGCTGGCAGGATTTTGCTTCGGAAAAACTAACAACATTAAGTTGACTTGTTGATTTCTGGTTGCTGACATTTTGATCCATGATGTGAGCACAGGCTGCTTATCATGTGAATCTCTGGGGGACTAAGGACAGTGCCCATTAATGCATCATTCTGGTGGAAAGAGAAAATGAAGCAGCAGAGGAAAAAGAAAAACTCAGTTAATCTGGGGCCCATGGAGAGGACTAAACTGCAAATGCTTGGCTGGGAATTGATAAAGAGGAAAACAACCCTGTATCTGTGTCCCTGAATAATCACATTCTGTTTGTCTTGATTCAAATAAGACCTAATTATGAGCTTCTTGCCCTCCCCCTACTTTGCTACTCACACGTGGGACTCATATATAAAAAGACACACTGAACATTTAATATACAAGAGCTTATGGTATAGTTAGTAATGACTACTAGCTTGATTTGACTAGGTCATGTTAGGGTGAATCTCAGAAGATCCAAAGTCTTTTTTTTTTGCATTTTAAAAATTAATTCTATCTTTGATTCTTATAGGCCATAAAGCATTTATTTTTTATTTTATTTTTGATTTTTGATTCTTTTCATTTTTTATTTTTGATTCTTATAGGCCATGAAAAGTCTTTGGGTCTTGCAGAGCCTGGGAAGCTAGTGCCTTTTATCTTTTTCACCAGTTTTCTTTGATGGCTTTTATGTCTGGGTTCACAATAAATTCCCATGTAATCTTTTGCTTTAAACAAGCATTTTTTCTTTTTTTCAGATTTACCATGAAGTCACTTTGGTCCTATAGCTCATAGAGAAACAAGGGACTATAATGAAAAACATTGTTTTTTAAAAAAATCTTTTAAATTAATTTCTGATAAATATTTTATAGTTTAGACTTCCCTATTATCATCATTTTTCTCTTGTAAATTCATTCATGTTTCTCTTATTTGATTCTTTTATTAGATTACCATAATACTAATGTCCTGACTAGTTTAGTAAAACTAATTTTCATATTATCCAAACATTAAATTGACCATATCTTCTCAGTGTTTAGGATTACATATGTGCAATTTTATTTTTAGTGAATGTTAGTATTTTATGTGTGAAAGGGATACAACTTCTGTTTTTCTAATATAAGAAAATTGTGTATTAATTCCAATGAATTTCCCTATTATTTATAGCCTCAGTGACTTAGTGTCTTGTATGTGTGTATGTGTGTGTTATTTATGCTCTATCCATTTCCAAAGAGACTTTCAGTTACTGATACTTTAAAATACATTGGAAAAAAGCATATTAAGGAGCTAACCAAAAATGGTATGCATTTATAGAAAAAAGTAAATATTTTTAAACACTTGAGATAAATTGATAGCCACAGCATGGCACTGAAATTTATTCTTAGTTTTCTTGAAACAAAGGACAAGAGAGAACATATTGTATTGTAACCTTTCATCTGAAAGCATATGCATATACACACAAAGACAAAATATATTTGGATCAAAACCCAAAG
The DNA here is from genome assembly GCF_015220235.1 of Choloepus didactylus. NCBI lineage: Eukaryota > Metazoa > Chordata > Mammalia > Pilosa > Megalonychidae > Choloepus > Choloepus didactylus. Next base: position 43,033,951 of record NC_051315.1, read on the forward strand.
CAAATGACTTTTAATATCCAACAACAACTATGTGTTGAGAGTCTGTGTTTAAGAGTTAAATGTGACTGAAGTATCGACTGCCCCTCAAAATTAAGAAGCAATAGGAAGGGCTAATGAGAATGAAAAATTTATTTATTTGAAGATCCTAAATTCCCCTGGCAAAAAGAAGGACTTTGGCAATCTGAACAAATCATTAAGATTAGAAAGAAGAAAAATAAAAACAAACAACTACAAAAGTAGAGATAAAAGCCATTCCAATTCCTGAGAACTGATTCCAGATTAGAAGAAAATGCACCAAGCGTTGGTAGTCTGAGTGCCAGTTTTAAGGTCATTGATTACCAAGGAGGCAAACACAGTGGTGCCACTTAAAAAGATATTTGGTCTGGCCTGAGTGTCATTACTTAAATTCTCTAAACAATAGTTTAGATGGAAAAGGATGATGCAATGAGAGGGGATCTATACTATAAGCTTCTAGAACATAGTAAAAATTGAAAATGTTAAGTAAGGGGAGAGTCAGGGCAGAATCAGTGGCTGCAGATGTGGGTACAGGTCATTGCACAGAGAACTAGGAATGTGTTCAAAGCATAACCTGTAATAGTTATTGGCATGCTACAGAGGTGATGTGTACAGCAGCTACTATGTTGTAGAACAGCAGTAGCACATGCTGGAGTGTTTCTCTTTGCTGACTGCACCATATAAAGGAAAGCATGTTTGCAGTCCATATACTTGTGCCCCAGAATCTTTAGGAACAAATTTCAAGGTCCCTTTGCCTTGAATGGAGTGTGGGGTTGGAGAGAAGACAGAGGTACTTGAACCATAGATCTTCATGGTTTGCAGCAAGATTCAATTGTTTGCTACACAGCTATGGTCTGTAGAAAAAAGGGTTGAACCCACTCAGTATAAAGCATTATGTTGTGGGGGAAATAAAGAAGATTTATTTTATTTAAAAATATTTATTGAGCAACTCAAATGTACCAAGCACTGTGCAAGAAACAGCCTTTATACTGGTGAATAAAGCAGATATAGTCTTTACCTGTATGGGGCTTCATTCTGGAATATGGGATGGAGAAGCAGATAAAGAAACCTATAATTACATGATTAAAAGTTGTGATAAATGTAATGAAGAAAAATGAATAAACAGGGCACAGATAGAAATAATGGGGTGGGGTATTACTTATAGAGGTCCGTCAGACGTGAATGACAAAAAGGAGTCACCACGTAAAAGGGAAGTATGTTTAGGTCTCTGTGAGCACAGGGGATGTTGGGAGAAGGAGTCCTGAGGGGAGAAAGAAAGATTGCAACTTGCTAAGATAATAGCATGTATGAAGGCTTTAAGGTAAGCACTGGAGCGTATGAGGAACTGACAGACAGTTTTCTTGTTTTCAAGAGACATATCAAAAACACCAAAATAAAAAAAAGATAAAGGAAGTTTTAAAATAAAAGGATTTTCTAATATATAATACATAAATGCAAAAATAAACAAAATTAAAATCTTGATATCAGATGATAGAAATCAGGACAAATGATTTAAAAATAGAATAATAATGATACTTTAATGCTTTTATGATGAAGATAAATTTATGTACCCAAGAACATAGCAAAATTTTCATAAAGCAAAACTATAAGAGGTGAAACACAAACACATCAGTAAAGATGCAGACATTACCACACCTCTCACAATCAAAGCAGACCAAGTTGATGAAAATTAATGAAATGACATGGAGGAAATAATCCTTAAGAGATGAAATTGAAAGACTATTTGAATAAAACTATGCAAATAAAATTGAAAACATAGATGGAATAAATATGTAAAGAGCACCCCAACAAAATATCACAATGGCCTGAAGATTTTAGAGGGAAATTCTACCAAACCTTTAAAGATTAGATAGCACCAATGCTAATCAAACTATTCAAGAACTTACCGACAGGAAAATATCTAAATTCACTTAATTCGCTAAATTCACATTGACAATTCAACTTGAAGATATTTAGCTACTTGTGGGTATAAGTATACAGATAAGATCTAGTCCAAGTAATTTGACTGTACACCCTAGGTTGGAAATACCCCCAAGCAAACAATAATAACCTTCAATGGAGAAACAAAATAAAACTCCACAACTTAGCATTCATAATGTCCAGGACACCAACCAAAATTATGCAACATAAGAAGAGCCAAAACTTATGGGAAAGAAAATCAATCAGTCTGATCCACAGTGAGCCAGTTGTTGGATCTAACAGAAAAGGATTTTAAAGCAGCTATTATATACATACTTAATGAAGTAAAATAAAACATATTTTCAATGAATATAAATCTCAGTAGAGAAATGGAGTCTTAGGAGCGAAACAGAAGTAAAAAGAACCAAAAGAAAAATTTTAAATTGAAAAAATACAATTGCTTAAATTAAAAAAAAATCACTGAATGAACTTGATATCCAAAAAGATAAGACAGAGCAAAGGGTAAAGGACATTGAAGGTAGAGCAATAAATTACCCTAGGTGAAAAAGAGACAATGGTTTGAAAAAAAAATGAACAGAATCTTATGGACCTGTTAGATGGTATCAAATTGTTAATTGTATACAAATGGATAGCAGAAAGTGAGTAGATGGAAAATAGAGCAGGAAACATATTTGAAGAAACAATGGCCAACATTTTCCCAAATTTTATTAAAGACATAAGTTTGCACAATTGAGATGCTAAATGAAAGCCAAGCAGGATAAACATAAAGAAATCTTAATCCAGGTACATTATAATCAAACTGTTGATAATCAAATATAAACAGGAAATTTTTAAAGCACCATGAGAAAATTGAAATTACCTACAGAGAAGCAATGTTTCGGTTAAGGGCTACTTCTCATTAAAACTATATAGGCTAGAAGAGGGTAGAAGAATATTTTTAAAGTGATGAAAGAAAAATATCCCCAACTTCTATATGCAGTGAAAATATTACTCATGTCATTCAAGAATGTAGTTTCCAAGTATGTTAGCTCCATCCCAGAAAAAAGTGCAAGAATATTTATACCATTACAAATACATCTAAATACTCATAAATTAAAATTCATAATAATTAATTAAAAAATTACCAGTCATGCAAAGGATCAGGAAAATATGGTCTGAAATGATAGGGGAAAAAATCAATAGAAACTAATCCAGATGAACACAAATGTTAGATCTAGCAGGCAAGGATATTGAAACAGACATTTTAACTATATCCATATGTTCAGAAATCAGGTACAGTCATGGATTACATAAACTTTTAGAGATGAAAACTACAGTGTATAAAATGAAAATGGATGAGATTAATAGCAGATGAAGACATTGCAGAAGAAAAGGTTAGTGTACTTTAAAACATAGCAAAGTAAAATATTTAAAATATAATGTAGAGAGTAAAAAGAAAATTCAAAAACAAAACAAAACAAACCAGAGCCTGCGTGAGAAATGGACAGATTTCAAGCAACCTAATTTTGCATAATTGGAAACCCCACCAAAAAAAAAGGAAGAGGAGCAAAAAATATATACTTAAAGAAATAATGGCCAAATTTTTAAAGAAATTGATGAAAACTATAAACCCAAAGGTACATAAACTCAATGAAATCTAAGCACAAGAAATATGAAGAAAACTAGCTCAAGGCACTTCATAATGTTGTAAGTTCAATTGCTTTACAACAATTTTACCTTTTTACAAGGGGAAATTTTAATAGCAGCCAGAGAGAAAAGACATATTGCATACAGAGAAATAAAGATAATGATGACAGCGTATTTCTTTTTGGACAAAATACAAGTGGGAATATAGTGGAGAACACCTCTAAATTACAGAAAGAAATATCTCTTATCCTAGAATTCTAGATCCCACAGAAGTTGGCAGCTTTCTATGGCATCTAATAAATAGGTTGGACTATGATCCCTAGGTGAAGAATGTGTTGCTTCCTAAACCCAAAGTGCCTACCAGGCACTTTGCTTCATTCTGTGTGTTAGGAGATGCAAGATCCACCCATTTGTAATGCCCTTAGAAGTAAGTTTATTTGACATGTTCCTAACCACTGGACTCCTAAAACCTTCAATTAAATGCCAGTCACTGAATTTTCACAAGTTTCAAATTGTCTTGCACCCTCTGAAGGTCATGTGTCTTACAGGCCACCTCTTGTTGTGTAGTCAACATTAGGTATTTGATATATTGGATCTGCGAGATCACTAGGCTTCCAGAATCTCTTTGGACTGTATTATGACAAGGGTAGGAGAAGTAATATAGATCTGAGGCAAACTCTAAATAGAGTATTGTTATCTGTCTCACTAGAATAGGAACAGTTTCTGTTCCTCTTTTGAACAGAATGGAAATGAGTATTACTCCAAATCAGTGGTCATATATCAGGTACCTGAGGCCTTATTGATCTGCTGTAGTAATGATATCACACACTACACAGAAGCTATCAGGGCTGCTGCTTGGTTAAACCTGTGTAAACTACAATCAGTCTCCAGATTCTTATAGTTTCTGCGGAGGCGAGATTGGTGAGTCAAACGGAGATCTGAGTGACCATCAATCCTGCATCCATTTTAGGTCTTTAATGGTGACACCAATATCTGCCCCCCACAACCCCATGATACAAATTGTTTTCTACTTACTATCTAGACCAGGGAGTAGGGAAGAGTTTCAGAGGTTTCCACATGTGCCTGGGAGCCGATGTGGGGGTTATACTAGTATACATATAGTGTTAAGTACACTAATTCCAATTATATACTCAAGGAGGGAATAAATGAGACCCAGTGAGCTCAGAATTGAGAATGGGGAGTGGATGCTTAATTTGTGTATTTAGGTTGATTGTAAATGTTTGGAAGTGGATAGTGGTGATAGTAACACATTGTGAGTGTAATTAACAGCACGGTAGTATGTTGGTGAATGTGGTTGAAGGGGGAGGTTCTGGGTAGTGTATGTTACTAGAAGGAAAATTAGAAGATAAAACATGCAACTGTAGAACACAGTGAACCATTTTGTGGACTATAGACTGTGGTTAATAGTACAAATATAAAAATGTTCTTTCATAAATTATAACAAATGTATGACACAGGGTATTAAAATTGGATGGTATATGAAAAAAATACACTTAATGTAAGCTATGAATTATAGTTACATTAGAACTAGAACAGTATTTTATTGTTCAATAGAACAATAATATAGAACAATAATATTTTAATGTTCTTTCATCAATTGTAAAAAGGTACCACACTAAAGCAAAGTATCAGTAATGGGGGGCATACAGGAGCATATTTTTTACATGTCTTTTCTGTAACCCTACAACTTCTCTAATTAAAGAAAATCAATTATTTAGAAGAAAATCAATTATTTAAAAAAACACATTATGCTAAGTGAAAGAAACCAGACACAAAATACTACATATCGTATGATTACATTATTATAAAATATAAATATAAATAAATTTATAGAGATACAATTAGATTAGTGGTTCTACTCTAAGGGCTGGGGAAGGATAGAGGGATTGAGAGTTAACTGCGAAGGGGTAAGGGATTTTCCTTCTGGACTAATGTTAATGTTCTAAAATTGATTGTGGTGATGAATCTGCAACTTTGTGATTATCCTAATAGCCGTTACTTGTACACTTTGAATTGTATGGTATGTGACTAGATCTCAATCAAACTGCTTTAAAAAAAAGAAAACTTTTTGCTTAGCCCAGATGTTTGAATAATGATAAAGAAATTGAAAATAACTAAATGCCATTTGTGAAAGGTTACGTGAGTGATCCATTGGCAGGGAAATGTGCCTTATTAAAACCATTCTGTGTCTTATTAAAACCATTCTGAAAGCATTATGAATGTGTTTTATAATTAATGTTTACTAAAGACCATAGAAGATTTTTCATCAAAAATTGCTAGATCTGTAGATTTCATGGTTTAAGTTAGTTTTTGTAGAAGTAATTTAAGTTCATCATTTTAAAAATATTTCAACTTGAAATACAGACACTAATGTGGACAAATTAGTAGGCATCACAGGAGGAAATCGTGTCAGGCAGAAGACTGTATATTAATTAGTAGATTTCTAACATGTTCACTTTGTACTTTGAATATAACTTTTATCCCTAGTATGCTTATGATCAGGCAATAGAGTGATTTATTTCTGGGCTGCAAAGTGAGGATTGTTAAAGTAATTTAACAAATCGAGCTTTGGGGGAAAAAGATAAGAATCAACAATTTTGACGAGAGAACCTAATCATGTATTTCACACTAAAATGACTACTTTTGATTTTTCGTAAATATTCGAATAGGCGAATTTTTCCAAACATGGAAAATTCTAAATTCTCTATTGGATTATGGTTTATAATATGAATTTAGATGAAGTTTGAGACATATAAGGGAAATATCTTGTATTTTTAGGTAAAGTAAGGTGCCTAATAACTTGTGGCCTTTTATTCATATTTAATGGATGAAGGCTAGTCAATTTTTAGCTTAAATAGATATCCCTTAAAATCTGTGTTGAGTGATGTTCCAGTTTGCTAATGCTGCTGGAATGCAAAACACCAGAAATAGATTGGCTTTTATAAAAGGCGGTTTATTTGGTTACACAGTTACAGTCTTAAGGCCATAAAGTGTCCATCAACAAAGGGTACGTTCACTGGAGGATGGCCAGTGGCATCCGGAAAACTTCTGTTAGCTGGGAAGGCACGTGGCTGGCATCTGCTCTGGAGTTCTGGTTTCAAAATGGCTTTCTCCCAGGATATTCCTCTCTAGGCTGCAGCTCCTCAAAAATGTCACTCTTAGTTGCTCTGGGGTGTTTGTCCTCTCTTAGCTTCTCCAGAGTAAAAGTCTGCTTTTAAAGGCTGTCTCCAAAATGTCTCTGTAAGCTGTAGCTCCTCTCTCAGCTCCTGTGCATTCTTCAAAGTGTCCCTCTTGGCTGTAGCAAGCTCGCTCCTTCTGTCTGAGTTTATATAGTGCTCTAGTAAACTAATCAAGGCCCATGCTGAATGGGTGGGGCCACACCTCCATGGAAATTATCTAATCAGAGTTATCACCTACAGTTGGGTGTGTCGCATCTGCATGGAAACAGTCAATCAAAGAATTACAGTCTAGTCAAGACTAATACGTCTGCCTACACAAGATTGCATCAAAAATAATGGCATTTTGGGAGACATAATACACTGAAACTGGCACAAGTGATATAACAAAATTCAGAATATTTTCACCAATATAAAATTCCATTCATCACATACATGTTTTTGTTCACTGCCTAAAAACTACAAGCATATCATAAATCAGCCATTAGTACTCATTAACCAGCTTATTATTTGAAAATAAACAAATAAACTAGTTTAGTTTGGAAAGTGCATTCTAAGGATTTATCAGTAGATTCAACACAGTCAAAAGAAGAACCAGTAAACTTGAAAATAGAAAAAAAATAAACTACACAAATTAAAACACAAAGACAATAGTGAACAGTGCACAAATGATTTTTGGGAAAATATAAAACATAGGCACATTTTATTTTACAATTAGACATTCACCATACTGCAAATCCAAGAAGTTCAGATAAATCAAGTGGGATAAATACAAAACACACAAACAAAACAAATACCAAACTGCTAAAAACAAAAGACAAAAAGAAAATCTTGGAAGTAGTGACAGTGCACACATACACACACACACCACATTAAATAGGAAGGAATAATGATAAGAATTATTGCTAACTTCTATCACAAAACTATGCAGCAAGTTGACAACAGAGCAAAATCTTTAAAGTATTGGAGGCAAAAATACTATTAACCAAAATTCTCTACCCAGCAACATTTCTTTCAAAATTGAAGATTTAAATTAAAACTCTCACCAAAGCAACAGCAACAACAAACATGAAAGAATTAATTTCCAATAGATTTGCACAAAAATAAATGTTAAGGAAAGTCCTTTAGGCAGAGGAATATTATGCTAGACAAAATCTTGCATCAACACAAAAGAAATGAAGAATGCTAGAAAGGGAACACATGAAGGTAAAAATAAAATTCAACTTTTCTTATTTATTATTGCTATAAAACAATTATAAAAAAATAGGAGCTATTCCTTGTGAAATTATAGCACTGTAAAAGCAAAATCTATTACAAAAATGGCACAAAGGATGGGAAGGAAGATTTAGGGACATGTTGTATAGTTTTTACACTGAAACATGAAGTAGTGTGATATTATTTGAAGGTAGATTCTGGTTAGTCAAAGGCATAAATTTGAAACAATAGGGAGATCAGTAAAATATTTTTTAAAATAGGCATGAATAAAAAGAGGTATGAATTCAGTACTGATACACAAAGGAATTATTTTAAAAATCACAATTAACTCAACATAAGGAAGAAAGAAATGGGGAAAAAAGAGAAAAGCTATGTAGCTTTTAAAAAAATAGAAAATACCTAGCAAGGTGGTAGATTTTAGACAAACTAGGTCAATAATCATATTAAAAGTAAGTAGTCTAAACATAGCAATTAAAAAATAAAGATTGTCAAACTGGATAAAACAGTGCAAACCAACTAAAGAAAATCACTTTGAATATAAAGACAGGTATGGAAAGAGATTCACCGTTTGCTGGGGATTGAATCGTGTCCCCCACAAAAGTCATGTTCTGGTCCCAAACCCGTGTCATGTGGGTTTGAATCCATTGTAAATAGGACCTTTTGATGTGACCCACCTCAGTCAGGATAGGTCTTAATCCTATTACTAGCCTAATAAAGAAGGCCACAGAGAGATTCTGGAAGCTGGAAGTCAACAGAACCCAGAAAAGAAAGGAGAGGACATCACCACGTGACAGAAAAGCCAGGGAACCCCAAGGATAGCTGCCAGCCAGCCCCAGAATACCACAGTCTTTGGGGAGAAAACAAAATTTTGGACTTCTCCTAGCCTCAATACTGTAAGCCAATAAATTCCTGTTGTTTAAACTGACCCATTGTAACAGGAAACTATCAGTCATGCAAACACTAATCAAAAGAAACCTGGAGTAGCTACATTGACATTTGTAAAAATATTTTCCCCTAAAACAGAATGATCCACACACTTTACAGGTGAAAATGTTGAATATTAACTAAAATAGAACATATTCTGGACCATAAAACAAACCTTAACACATTTAAAATAAATCATATAATGTGTGTTCTCTGACCATAATGGAATGAAACTAGAAATTAGCAGCAGAAACTTCTATAGCAGAAAATCCCAAAGAACTTGGAAATTGAACAATACACTTGTAAATAATCAATGGATCAAAGATGTCATCAGAAGTAAAATTAAAATATACTTTGAACTTGATGAAAATGAAAATATAATATATCAGAATTTATGGGTTGCAGTTGTAGCAATGTTTAGAAGGAAATTTTATAGCATTAACCTTTTATATTATATAAAGTTATATAAAGTCTCAAGTTAGTAATGGAAGTTTTCTTTCATAAAAAGAAGAAAAATGGAAAAATTAACACCAAAGAAAGTACACTATTAGGAATAATAAATAGAAAAAAAATTAATGAATTTAAAAAAATATACAAAAAAATTGAAGAAAATCAATAAAATCCAAACCTAGTTCTTGGAATAAAATCAATAAAAATGATAAATCTCTATCCAGATTAACCAGGAAAAGAGAGGACACAACATAAGGAATGAAAGAAGATCACTACTGACCCTACAGACATTGAAAAGCTCTGGGAGTACTGTGAACAACTCCATGCTCAGAAATTTGACAATTACTATGAATGGACAAATTCCCTGAATAATGCAAACTACAAAAACTTATTCTAGGAGAAATAGATAACCTGAAAAATTCCCTAACTATTGTCAATTCATAATTTAAAACCTAAATACATAAATAAATAAATAAATAAATAAATAAATAAATAAATAAATTAATTAATTTCAAGTCCAGGTTGCTTCATTAGCAAATTGCACCAAACATTTAAGGAAAAAAATAATACCAGTTCTACATAACCTCTCCCAGAAAATAGAAAAGGAGGGAGCATTTCCAATCTCATGTTAAGATGCCAGCATTGCCCCAACACCCAAACCATACAAATATATTTTAAGAAATTACAAACACAGTCTAATATAACTCATGAATTACATGCAAAAATCTTTAACAAAATATTAGGAAGTTGAATTCACCAAAAGATAAATAAGATAATGCATCATGACCAAGAGAGTTTTATCCCAGAAATGTAAGATTGGTTTGCTATTCAAAAATCAATTTCTGGAATTAACCATGATAAGAAACTGAAGGAGAAAAACCATATGATCATTACAACAGATGAAGAAAAATCATTTGGCTAACATTCTTATCTGTTTATGATACCAACTCTCAATAAACCAGAAAAAGAAGAGAATTTCCTTAATCTGATAAAGAGTTTCTACAAAAACTTATAGCTAACTGCATTCTTAATGTTAAAAAAACTGAATGGTTTCCTGTTGCATTAATGACCACTATACTTATTCAAATTTTATTTAAAGTTCCTATCCCTACCCTAAGAGAGAAAAATAACTATAATATAAAGAAATAAATAAAACTGTCTCTATTCAAAGATACCATGTTTGTTTATGTAGAAAATTCCAAGTTTTCTCCAAAAAAAAAAAACCAACTAAAAATAGTGAGTTTATCAAGACCACAGATTACCAGATTTCTAAATTAATTGCATTTTTATATATTCACAAAGAAAAATTGAAACTTGAAATTTTAAGAAAATAAACTGTACATTTTTCAAAGCATTAAAAATGAAAATACTTAGATGTAGTTACAACAAAATATGTAAAAAACTTATATGTTGAAAACTAGAAAACACTGATGAAAGATACCCCAAAAAACAGAAATATAGAGACATATTATGTTCATGGATTATGAAAGACTCATTATTGCTAATATATTATTTCTCCCCTAAATGATCTATAATTTAATGCAACACCAACCAAAATCCCTGCAGGATTTTTGTAGATATGGACAAGCTGATTCAAAAATTTACATGGAAAAATGAAGGAACATGCATAGCCAAACCCATTTTACAAAAGGACAAAATTGGAGGATTCACCCTCTCTGATTTCAAGACTTACTATAAATTCCAGGATTATAGCCCTGCATTATCTATTGTGTCTACTTTATCTACTGAAAAAAACTGGTTTATAGTACATTTTTATTGAAACTCTTGGGACAGCTCCATTTTCAATTTTTAGCCAAAGAGATTTGGATAACCACTATGGCCTTCCTCTAATGTATGGACATCTGTTTTTGATCATGGGAAGTCTTATTTCAAAAAGTGAAATTGTAATACTATAGAAAGGTAGAGTTTGGACTGGAGTCCCTTGTATTGGATAGGCAGGAATAATTTAGAGATAGTCCTTGTTTTCTACTCCACATTTGTAAGAATTCTTTGATACAATGTCTATCTCCTTAGTAAACTTTAAAGATAAGAAGTAGTTATTTAGTTGGAATAGAAAATTGTAGAGGAATGAAAAATTGACTCAATGTAAGATATGTTACTTTTAGAATATCGGTGCAATGTAAACGAAAATTTGGCTGGCCTTTGTCCTCAGTTCCTGAGGCAGCAGCCTCTGAATCACTGGAATTTCCTGTGAAAGGAATGTCTTTTGTTCTCCATGGTGGGCCCAGGACCACACCTGATAGTTCATATGCTAATGAGATGATAGGGAAGGCCAACCACACCTGCAGTCTGGGGGTGGGGGCTGGCCCCACCAGAAAGGCCAACCATGTGATCAGGAGTTTGGGGCTTTGAGCCATATTAGCCCATCTCCGTGACTTCTGGGAGGGAAGGGAGGCTACAGATTGAATTGAACCACATGGACACTGATTCTATCCATCATGCCTGTGTAATGTCGGGGCACTGGAAGCTCCAAAGAGCTTCCATGACTGAGAGAATACATTGCTGCTGTGGCATGTGTTCTGATTTCATGTGGAGAGGACAAGGAAGTTTGCATTTGAGACCTTCCCAGACCTCTCCTTATATATCTCTTCTTTTGGCTTCTCCTTATTTGTGTACTTTTTCTTATAATAAAACCATAGTCATAAGTATAGCACTTTCAATGAGTTTTGTAAGTCATTACAGTGAATTTTCAAACCCTAGGATGGGGTGAGAACCCATGAATTCTGACCAGTTGGTCATAAGGACACCTGGCCTGGGCCCCCAAACTTGTGCCTGGTGCCTGAAGGACAATCTTGTATAGGACTGTCCTTACCCTGTGGGGTCTGGGCTGATTCTGGGTAATTAGAGTCAGAATGAATGGACTGAGTGATTTGGCTGCTATTTGAGAATGCTGACTGAAGTGCCTGATACCAGTAGGGTTGGTGTCAGAATCTACTGTGGATGTTGTAGAATTTTTTGATAACCCACCCAACTGGTCATATATTGAATAACAGATTTCAGGTTCCTAGATTTTCAACAGTAAGTATTTATGAGCAGGTTTCTATTCAAATAGATTTAGAAGAACCCAGTGATATTTATGGATATTTACATCACTAGACTAGAAACAGAAACATCTTTTAATAATAGCTTTTTTATAAGCTAGTTTTATAAAGTTGGTAAAGTTGCTAAAATGCACTCTGGCTAATTAACTTATCTGAAAAAATGAGATGTTTAATAGATAATTTAAAACCTATAACTCCCTCCTGGGTTTTGTTCCTCTGACTCTATCAGAACATATGGCATCACCTTAGACACCTGCTCTTAAAGAATTTACAGTCCAAGACATGCAGCCAATAAGGTTATGCCACCACTTCTTTTCCCTTTTCCATCATATAGATAAGCAATATATCCCCTCTCCATTCTTCTTTCTAATTTTCCTTGAGGCTTTTTTTCCTGAGCTATCCATATTACATATTTTCTATTCTTGATGATGTCAGTTCCCTCCTTGAATCTCTAAATGTACTCTTCTCAGTAGCTTCCTACTGCTCAGAGTAAAATCCAAACTCCTTCTTGTGGCCTAAACTGACCTCTGTATAAAACTCTACTGTTGGGGACAATTAAGGTAGCATATATAATATTCACCTTCAGCGATACCGGTAACATGCAACATGGCCGCCAGGGCTGATGCAAGAACAGCCTGAGCTATAATTAGCCTTCTTCAAGGAAGGATTAGCAGTTCACGCCAAAAGCTAACCTTACATCTGCCTCTCACCCTAGCAACAGCAATCACCAATCCTCGACCGCCACCCGCCTTTGCAGCCACCAATCCTAGGCCGCCCCCCGTTTTTACTAGCCACTCCCTTTACCTTAGAGCATATATACCCTGCCTCTTCAATAAAGTTTTGCAGCTTGATCAGAAACCTGTCTTGCTGTCATTCCTCGTGTCTCTTGTCCCATACCATTCCTCCCTTACAGGTATCAGAGCCTCCGTTGATCGTCCCGCGGGCCGGGACACTCTACTGTATCTTATACCATTTACTCTGTATATCATTAGGTTTCTGTCACTCTAGAATGATTTTTTTTTCAAGTATTTTGTGCTGTTTCTTTTTTAACTTTCACTCACCCATTTCTTGCCCTTCTTGCCTGTTCAGACAAGAGCAGCCTGACATCTAAGGAGAGCAATCAGTCAGTTCAAAAGAATACACAAGCAGGAGATATGAGGGCAATGACAGAAGGGGTAAGATATTTCTTACCATATCCCTCCCTGCTTTGACAAAGTGATTCTGGTTGTTACTAGGTCTCTCTGGAATTACAGCTCTTGCAAGATGCTGCAAGGCCTCTATGTCAGACCCCCAATTCTCACTGGGCTTCAGTACTGTATTTCTTTCCTTACTTTTCTTGGGGGTAACAACCTTCTCACTCTTGTTTCTTTCTGTATAGGGCAACCTTGCAACCTTCTGTAAATAGTCTTCATTAAAGCCTCTTTGTTAAAACCATTGTAGTGAAATTCTCTTTCCTGCCAGGACCCTAAATGCTATACCTGAGAAGTTCTTCCGTATGTCTCAAAAACTTTGTTCTTGTTGCTTCTTCTGCCCAGACTATTTTCCGCAGACCTTTAGTTGACTAAATCTTTTTCTGTATTTAGATCACAACCCCCAAAAATCACCTTCTCAGAAAATCTCTCTGTAATCAACTATTACAAAGTACTTCCCATTATTAATTTCTATAGAATTTACTTTACTCATAACCTTTATTTTTATCATAAATTATTTTATTTTCCTGTTTACTTGTTTATTATATACATTTTCTGATATTGTCTCCTATGAGGGATCTTACCTCATATTCCGTTCTGGCTCTGGATCTCTAGAACTTAGGATAGTAACTGACCTAAAGTAGGCACTCAATGTCAATGGTTGAATGAGTGAATAAATGTTTTGCTAAATCTCCATACTATTTATGGTGATCTGCTTTAGCATCTGATTATTTTTTAATATTCTTATTTTATTTATACTTTTTGGATAATTCCTAATTGGGGCCACTAGTGTTTTGCTTCCTGTTTTAACATGATACATTCTTGTGTATTTAAATATTTAGAAACTTTTCTTTCAGGAAAAATGAATACATATTTAATATGGAAGAAATATTGGTGAAATCAGGTCTTTGAATATACCTATAATAATAGATATCTCTTTAAGGGTATGATGTTTGAATTTTCTCTAACCAAAGAGTTCTGGGTATTTCAACTAGTTTTAATTCTATATAAACATTCCCTAGTTCAACAGACATGGCATTTAAGATAAATTATGAGTGCTCTGTTGTTCATTAGACAAAAGTTATAAATAATACGGTTCTGCCTATTTAAAGTCTTTATTTTTTAATGTTTTTATTTATAAAATTTAAATTTTACAAAAGAGTTGGAAAGATAACACCAAGAGTTTCTGTATGCCGTTTCCACAGCTTCTTCTAATATCTTATCTAACCATGATACATTTATCAGAAATAAGAGACTAACACTGGCACATTATTACTATTAACTAAACAATCAGACTTTTTTTCTATTCTAGAATCCAGTTCAGGGTACCACATTAGTTTTAGTCATTATGTCTCCTTGGTGTCATCTAATCTGTGACAGTTTCTCAGTCATTCTTTGTCTTTCATAAACTTAACCTCTTTGAAGAGAACTGGTCAGGTGTTTCATAGAATGTCTCTCAATGTGGGTTTGTCTGATGGTTTTTCATGATTGGATTAAAGTTATAGACTTAGGGGGAGAATACAGAGATAAAGTGCCCTTTTCATCACTTCATGTCAGCGTATACCTGCTAGCAGCATGGCTTGTTTATTACTAATGACATGAACCTTAAGCACTGGTCTAAGGTGGCATCTGCCAGATTTCTCCACTGTAAAGTGCCTGTAAAGAATAATTTGAGTCACAGTGGATTGTTGCTTCGTGTTCAGCAACATGAGTCATGTAACAAAAAATAAAGAAACTTTTGTTCTTGGACCAATCATGTTAATACTATTGTATTTTTTTTTTTTTATAACAATAAGGTACTTAACAATTACATTGTAATCCTGGTGCATCTCTCTGGGGTAAGTTTATAAGCACTAAACTGCAAGAAAATTGATGAGAGGGACTCTTAGAGTCCTACTGCTTTTATTCTATTACCACAGTGGGGAGATTGATGAAAAGGGAGGAGTGAGAACTACTTGGTTTTCTATTAGTCTCTACTGAAGTAATAAAAAACCCGCATGCACATTAGGCTAATTTAAGTGTAATGTTTAATCAATATTATTAACTCAATGGATTTTGTGTCCTTTGGGTTACTGAAGAAAAATAAAAACCAAAGAAAATGCTTTCTTTGATGTTTTCTACCCTCATTCGATCTCTCTCTTAAATAGTACCTCGTGCTATTGAGCTGCTCTTGGCATGGCCAAGGACTCCCACCAGAGCACTTCTTGTCCCAGATATTTCCCAACACCATTACTCTCCATCGATTGTTCTAAAATAGTTGTCTGCATATGTGTACATAACCAGGTTATGCCCACAAGGTACATATAAAACTTACATAATGTGTGATCAATATTTTCTGAGAATTTACTAACTGGGAAGACAGTGTTTTTACACTAAATCTAGTCAGAGGTTTGGCTGTGTTCAGGGTTTTTTTATTGGTTTATTTTCCCTCATTGCATCACGATCTTCAAGTTCCTTTTCTGATACCTTGTGTTAGTGGTGGGTATTAATTTGGTAGAGGATTTTTCTCAATGTCTGCTCTATGCTAAGCTTTGGGTTTTCCCTTTGTGGTGCCCTTCAGAGATGGTATCTACAAACTCTTCTAAGTATCTCTGCATTACTCCAGGGTTGCTTGTTAGTCAATGCTCATGGCCTAGTGGTGGGAGTGAGGAGAGTTCTCTATTGTTTAATTAAGCTTCAGTCTTAGGTAAGCAAATGTGTATCTGGACTTCATGGTGAAGTGGCCATCTCAGTATTTCTACACATTGCCCATCTGTAGTTCTCGGCTTAGGATATATGCCTATCCTTTTCACAGAGAAATTGCAGAGAATTTTACCAGTGCCCTAAGGGAAATAGCACTTGTTTCCCTCCTTCTTCTCAGTTTATGACTTTTTGTCTATAGAGGAGATAAGAGAGGCATTATTTGGAGTGGGATGTTGTCTTTTCCAGAGCGCTGCTAGATCTTGCCCTATCCATGGACCACAGGTGACTCTTTATCAGAATTGTCACCGGTCTTTTTTTGTGAGCACCTGTGAGGTTTGTGTGTAGGACAACCTGCAAGTGGATGTGTTTTCTTATATCTGTGGCTTGCAGGGGTCCTATATTCTCCTGTAGTCTGACCATGTGCATTTACTAATTCATTAACATTTTTACCTGATTTCTTCTTAATACTATTTGGCTACATCTGTCCAAGGCCTGGAAATGTTCATTTCCCATCTTTCATTGCAGACACTTGCCTTTCCTTTTAGGTTTCAGGTTGGTTGTTGCATGGTGACCTGTAATGAGTTTTAGGAAATTTGTGAATCTACAGATTGTCTCTGTTGTTTGATTTATTCTGTTGTAAGAATTCAAACAATAAGCTTTCCAGCTTTCTATATTCCAAAAAGAAGTAGCAGCACTCTTTAAAAAGAGAATGAATACCTGACACTCACATACAAAAGATTCACAATGTCTTATGAGTTTTTCAAGAATTAAAATGACATAACCCATAACCAAGTGTAATAGGAGTCAATAAAATGATTCAAAAATGACATGATATGGGATTTAGCAAGAAAAAATGATTTAAATAGTTATTATCAACATGTCCAATGATTTGAAAGAAATATTGTGCATAACGAGTAAACACATGAAGAATGCAATCCCAGAAATGAAAACTTTTTTAAAAAAGTAATTCTTGAATTGAGAATACAATATTTGCAATAAAAATTCCCTGAATGGGCTGATTAGCATATTGGAGCTTTTAGAAGAACATAAAATCAGTGAGTTTGAGTATTTTCTACTTACTGCCAAAGGAATATAGCCTTGGGTTTTATAAATTGGATTTTATAAATCAATCAATTGTTTTTAGAAACTTTAATTTAGGTCCATTACCTTACTATCAATGTTCAATTTGAGTATACATATAAGTGAAAGTTTACCTATGTAAAGTGCTAATAATTTAGTCACGTAAATATTGATGGAATTTATGAAACAATTAGCAAATTGTACAAGCATGTGATATTGTCAAAATGCTTTAGAAATCTGGAAGAAGTTAAAGTCTGAATGGGTTAATGTAGGCAGACAAGTTAGTGTGATCCAATTGGCACTTGAAATATGTAAAAGAATATGAACAAAATAGTTGAAGAAACATTTAAGCAGCACTTACGATGTGTCATGTCTTACTGTTAAATATATATATTACATGATTTAATTTTCACCCCAGTCTTTTGAGCAGTTAATATTATTATTTCTATCCTAGAGAGTGAAAACAGTCTCAAAGTGAGTCACTGCCAAATAGTAAGTGGGAGGCTTAGGATTTGATTCTGGCTCCCTGGTGTCTGACTCCAGGGTGAAAGTTAAAGACTTCATTATTTTGCCTCAACTGACCAAATTTCAGGCAAGGGTAATGGACGGTCTAAGCAAAAGCAAAGGGAGGGGGCCTACCTGTCACATTTGGGGGGCAACAAAGGGATTACTCTGACTGTAATGAATGATTTCAGCTGGGATTTGTTGGGAAATATTGGCTACGTAAGATACGGTAAGGGAGTGAAGTCCTTCACTATTGTTTGGGAAAACTGCTTAGAAGCTTCTGCTGGCACAAATAGACTTCCCTGTTCTTTCCATTACTTTCAATTGATTTCTGGGCTAAGATAGAAAATGGAAACTGCCTTGGTTTAAGTGATGAATGATCTGCTTTTAGTGATGAACTCAGAGCTAAAAATATCAGGGACATTCAATTCACAAAGCACTACTTCACAGGACACAGGGCAAGCCATTAGCCTGACTGGTATTTTTTAATAGAGTTGCCTTTTGTGAGTCCGTTATTGCTTCTCGGGGAATCTGGAATTATTACCTGCAGAATCTGGAATTATTTGTTTTAAGGAAAGACAGGAAAATTCACCTTTGAGAAATTAAACTTTACACATGGAAGAGATGCTTTTATTGTTCTTGTTGCTCTCCAGTTATAACAATTTAAGAATCTTTACCTCACTTTAGTCACCTGAAACCAGCATGGGGAAGCACTGCTAATACAATAACATTGATTTATTTCTGATAGGCATATGTCCTCCGACAAATGGACTCTACTTTTATTTGCTGACAATTGTCCTTAACACACTAAAAGTTTTCAAGTTCTGTACAGGTATTGTGTATTGTGAATCTGTACGCATAGCCGTTAGAATATATTAAAATGGCATTACTGCTAAAAAGAATCATAATCATCATAAACAATATTCATCATAAATAATATTCATTTCTCAAGGAAATAATTGTCTGAATTCATTTTTGGTAGGTTGCAAAATGTAGCTATGGCTGATTAATTTCCCCAACACACTGTACTCTGTAATGAGTATATATGTATTAATACTGATTATTTTAAATTGTGTGAGGAAATATGAAAAACCACCCAAGATTCTGGGGTTTTCCAACTCATCTGAATGCTATTTTGGGATAAATTAGAAGGAACATATTCTTTCAATAGATTGAGCATGAAAAACTGATGAAAATAGATAAAGAAAGAATCACATAAAAATCTTACATGAGAATGCATCTCCCCTTGGGAAGATCAGGAAAGTTTGTTACTTGGGTGCTATAAAATTAAGGAGATTTCAAGTTTTTAGCATGTTAGCCTTACAATAAATAAATAATTGACAAGTAAGTATTGATTAAATATATTGATGGAAAATGAAGATATGGAAAAGTATAGATGGATGTCTATCTTCAGTTATAAACACTCACACTGTAAGAACTCAGGGCAGTAAAATTGCTGTCCTAAAATGGTAGGGACATAATACTTCAGCAGCATCCAGTTATTGATGAAAAGAGTATTCATGATTTTTCCAAAGGTTTTGTACAATAATTGTGCAAACAATTTCCTGAAACAATTAATTTCAGGAAAATGCCTTTATCAGAACTGAGATACTGCTTTTTGTTATAGATAAATAATCTGTATATGTTATGCAACCCATTTTGTCTTGACTTATATCAATGAAACTAGCTTAAATAATCAGTATATTTGTTTCCCGTCTATATTTATTTTTATTTTTCCATTGTAATTTAATTATTATTGATAATGATTTTTAAATTATAAGCAGATTTTAGCCTATGCTCACTGTGTTATATTATTTTGGACATAAGTCATCAATATTTCACTCAAATGCTCCTGGGGACCGTAGATAAAAACTAGATTTACAAGAGACTTTATATTATATCAGCACATAGTTACAGTCACTTTATTACTACTTTTTTTTCCTACCTTATTCTAATCATTCATATAATTGGAGAAAAAGTAAGTCTATAGTTCTAACATTTCCAGGGAGTATTAAATGGTCACATTTATCAGTCAGACTCAATTTTAATCATAACATAGTTATAAAATAGTTTTTATGATAACTGAATGAAATTCAGGAGTTGCCTCTTGGCACCTGACTTGTGCTAGGTACTATGAGTACACTCTTTCAATTCAAAAGTCAGTACGAAACGGTTCCTGTGATGGGTTGTATTATGTACCCCACCCCCCATCCCCAAATACATGGTTTTGATCTTCATTCCTGTGTGTGTGAACTTGAATCCTGAAGATGTTATTTTAGTTAGGGTGTGACCCAAGTGAATGATGGTGAGATTTGATCCAGAATACTGGAATCCTTTACAAACAGAAGAATTTCGGACACAGATAAGAAATCCAAGGGTAGGAGCCATAAACTGGAAGTCAGTGGAGACCAATGGAGCCCTGACAAGAAAGCAGAGACCATCACCGTGTGATGCCAAGCAGAGGCACAGGGATCACTAGCCAGCCGGCATTGGAACACTACTGACCCCAGGAGGAAACAAGCCTTCTAGCCTCTGAAACAGTGATCCAATAAATTCCTGATGTTTTAGCCAAAACGTTTCTGGCATTTGTGGTAATGGCCTAGCAAGACCAACACAGTTCCTACAGTAACAGGTAAACAATCATATCCAATCCAGTTCTGTGGAACTAAACCTCTTGAGTCAATCTTTTTGAGTTATTTTTCAGGTTTTAAATACTCGCCTTTGAAATACATGCTGACAATGCCAACCCCTCTGCTTGAAATGTCCTTTTGCTTGCTTTTTTGAGTCTGGTGAAGTCTGCATCTTTGTCTTCAGACCTGTGGGAATTTCATTTATGGAAATGAGATGATTACAGGTTTCTATAGCTCAAGGGCTTTTCCTTATATTTTTTGAAATTCCTAAAATTTGACAGTTTATAACAAAAGCTATATCAGGTAGAGTTACCCAGACTAAACACAGACCTGCATGGAATGTTACTCTGGTTCTTGTCATTCTGCATTTTGTGAAATGGAATGTTATACCAATCAAATGGCAAGACTAGATCATTCCTAGTTTCCCTTCCGGCATAATATTGCCATACATGAGTGCAATTTAGTTGGGGTTTGGAAAGAATAATGAAAAGAATACCAGAAATGTTAAGAGGACTGTCTGACCCATAGAAGTGCTGAATAAATATTTACCAACTGAACATAGATGATTAAATGAATATAATGAACAAACATATTTACCGCATTTTTATAAGGGCAACAGTTACCAGAAATTCAACTGAGTTCCTTTACAAATTCCATTTTCTTTGTGTACTTACTTTCTTAATAATAACAACAATAATAATGATAATACATTAGCTTTTTTATGTATGATGCTACATTTCTTACATAACAAGTATTTAATATTCTAATGAAACTCTTTGCAAGAAAGCCTCTTTTATTAAAATGCATATTTGAGTGACCTGAAAGTATTTAATTTCAACTTTGTTTTTAAAGGCACATCTAACAATTAATGAGGGGAAACTTTTGCTATCATTCCACTACCAAATCAAAATTCTCTCCCTTCTCAAATGTATATATCTTTTCATTGTGATGTAATTTGCATGCAGTAAAATTAATCCTTCCTGTTGTATAGCCACTAATATCTCCTTATGTCTCTTTGTGGAAGAGCTGATTCATAATTCATATATAACTGCAAAGAACCTAGAATAACCAAAGTAACTTTGAACAAGAAGAACAAAGTTGGAGAACTTTAATTATGTATGTGAAGACTTATAAAACAGCAATAATCAAGACTGTGTTCTGTTGCTGTGTCAAGATAGAAAAACAGATAATGGAAAATAATAGAGAGTCCAGAAATATAGCCATCCATATGTGGTCAACTGATTTTCAAAAAAGGGCAAAGGCAATTAAGTGTAAAAGAATAGTCATTTCAACCATTGGTGCAAGAACAATTGGACATTCATTTGCCAAATGAATAACTTCAATTCATATCTTGCACTGCATATCAGAGTTAACTCAAAATAACTGCAGTTTGAAATTAAATCCTAAATCTATGATGTCTTAGGAAAATATACCAAAAGAAGCCTTTGTGACCTTGTGTTAGGCAAGACTTTCTTAGATCCAATATCAAAAGTATATAATCCAGAAAAGGAAGATGGCAGCATAGAGAGGTGTGGAATTTAGTTAGTCCCCTGGAGCAACTAAGAGACCAGGAATAACTAGTAAATAATCTGGAACAACTGCTGGGGACAACCGTGACTGTCCACACATAGTATGCAACCTGAATTAGGTGGAATGACTGAGATCTCAGCATAAAAACTGTAAGTAAAAACTGCAGAACCATGCCAGGAACCCCCTCATCCCATGACAGGCTGAGCTGCAAGACCTCACTATGGGAGAAAACAGCATTCCCAGAGCAAGTGAATGTAGCTCAGCCTACCTCCAACTGGAGATTTAATTAACAAATGTGGACTGCTGAATACAGGCTACAAACATAGACAAACCCCGAACAAGTAGCAAAGTACCCTGAGGTCACTCCCAGTGGAGAGCACGTGGGGCTGATGGAAAAAAAATTAATTAAAAAAAATACAAAGGCTTTTAGAGATGACTGATCTTAGGGAGCCAGAGAACACCTGTGCCCTGGGAAAGGGAGCCCAGAAGACCGGGTGCTGTCTCTGAGTGATGGGTGCAACTGAGGGACTGTGGACTGGTTCTGAAAGGGGGTTTTCTTTCCCTTTTCCTCTCTCTCAACCTGAGTGGCTCAGGGGAGAAAGCATCAGTCATTTTCAGTTCGCAGCACTCTGATTCAGGCAGGGGGATGTTAACAGAGTCAGAGAGAAAAAGGAATAATTCAAGTGCAGAAGATAACTCCCTAGGAGGAGGAAAAGCACAGTGGCTAGAGACCTCACAAGAAAGTCTGTCAATATTCTAAGACACACCCTCGGGGAAACTTGACACTGAATATAGCCCCATTGAGACCTGAACCCATTCTGGTCTGGGAAAATCCGATTGGGGTAATCAAGGAAACCCCATGCCTAGAAAACAGAAAACTACAAATTGCACTAGGAAAAATGAAGATATGGCCCAGTCAAAGGAACAAACTTATACCTCAGTTGAGTTACAGTTGAGATATTATTTCACTTTAATGAAACAATAAATTAAAGATTTTCAAATAAATGCACTAAATCAATTCAAAAACCATGTGGAAACAGGGATGCAGGATATAAAGAAAATACTGGGTGAACATAAGGTAGAAATAGAAAGTTTGAAAAAACAACTGGCAGAATCTATGGAAATGAAAGGCACAACACGAGAGATGAAAATCACATGGTGACATACAACAGCAGATCTCAAGAGGCAGAGAAAACACTCAGGAACTGGAGAATTAGAAACCTGAAATCCTACAGTCAAAAGAACGGATAGAGAAAAGAATGGAAAAATATGAGCAACGTCTCAGGGAATTAAATGACAACATGAAGCGCATGATTGTATGTGTCATGGGTGTCCCAGAAGGAGAAGAGAAGGGAAAAGGGGCAGAAGCAATAACAGAGGAAATAATCAATGAAAATTTCCCATCTTTTATGAAAGACGTAACATTACAAATCTAAGAAGCACAGTGTACCCCAAACAGAATAGATCTGAATAGACCTATGCCAAGACACTTAATAATCAGATTATCAAACATCAAAGACAGAGAGAATCCTGAAAGCAGCAAGAGAAAAGCAATCCATCACATTCAAAGGAAGCTTGATAAGACTATGTGCGGATCTCTCAGTAGAAACCATGGAGGCAAGAAGGAAGTGATGTGATATATTTAAGATACTGAAAGAGAAAAACTGCCAACTAAGAATCCTGTATCTGGCAAAACTGTCCTTCAAATATGAGGGAGAGTTTAAAATATTTTCTGACAAACGAAAAATGACAGAGTTTGTGAACAAGATACCTGTGCTACAGGAGATACTAAAGGAAGCACTACAGACAGATAGGAAAAGACAGGAGTGAGAGGTTTGAAACACAATTTTGGGTGACGGTAGCACAGCAATGTAAGTACACTGAACAAAGATGACTGTGAGTATGGTTGAAAGAGGAAGGCTAGGAGCATGTGGGACACCAGAAGGAAAAAGGAAATCTAAACACTGGGACTGTATAGCCCAGTGAATCCTAGAGTGTTCAGCAATTGTGATAAAATGTACAAATATGTTTTTTTTTTCATGAGGGAGAACAAATGAATGTGAACCTTGCAAGGTGTTAAAAATAGGGTGGTATTGGGGGAAAAATACAGTCAATGCAAACTACAGACTATAATTAACAGAAACATGGTATTATGTTTCCTTGAATGTAACAAAGGCAATATACCAAAGCTAAATGCCTATAAGAGGGGGATATAAGGGAGGGGTATGGGACTCTTGGCATTGGTGATATTGTCTCTTTTATTGTACTTTGGTTTAATTCTGTCTTTCCTTTTGTTGCTTTTTAGCTGTCATTTTTTTTTTTTTAATTTTTCTGTTTCTTTTGTCTCTTTACCTTCTTTGATTCTTCCTCCTTCTTTGTGGAAGAAATGGAGATGTCCTTATATAGATAGTGGTGATGGTGGAGAATGCGTAAATACATGACTATACAGGGAACCGTCGATTGTTTGCTTAAAATGGAATGTATGGTGTGTGAACAAAACCATCTTAAAAAAAGATGGGTTTATGAAGAAACTTTGAGGGCACTATATTGAGTGAAATAAGTCAGACACAAAAGGACAAATATCATATGGTCTCACTGATATGAACTAATTATAATACGTAAACTTGTAGACATGAAATGTAAGTTATCAAGATACAGAATGGAGCTAAAGAATGGGGAGTGGTTGCTTATTATGGGCAGAATGTTTAACTAGGGTGAACTTAAGTGTTTGGAAATGGACAGAGGTGATGGTAGCATGTTATTGTGAGAATGACTAACAGTGCTGAATGGTATGTGAATGTGGTAGAAAGGGTAAGCTTGGAGTCACATATGTCGCCAGAAGGAAAGTTGGAGGTTAAAATATGGGAATGTATAAAACAGTGAATCTTGTGGTGGACAATGTCCATGATTAACTGTACCAATATTAGAGGTCTCTTTCATGAACTAGAACAAATGTATGACACTACAACTAGAAGTTAATAATAGATGGGTGCATAGGGAAAAAATATACCTATTTCAAACTATGTACCACAGTTAGTAGTATTTTAACATTCTTTCATCAACAGTAACAAATGTACTATACCAATACTATGAGTCAATAATGGAGGGGGAGTGTTTAGGGGTATGGGAGGATTTGAGTTTTCTTTTTTGTTTTATTTCTATTCTGGAGTAATGAATATGTTCTAAAAATTGAAAAAAATAATTGTGGTGATGGATGCACAGCTGTGTGATGGTACTGTGGGCAACTGAGTGTGCACTTTGGATGATTGTATGGTATGTGAACAAGCTCAACAAAATTGAATTTACCAAAAAAAAAAAAAAAAAAAAAAAAAGAGTATGATCCAGAAAAGAAAAAAGAAAGATGAATAGGACCTCATAAACATTAAGATCTGCTCTCCTAAAAACATTGTTAAGAGAATAAAGACAAATCACAGAAAATATTTACAAACTATACATGCTATAAAGGATGTGAACTCAGAATATAGGAACAACTCTAAAATCTCAATAATAAGAAGTAAATAACCCAATTTAAAAAGGGGGTAAATGATTTGAACAAGCAATTAGCCAAAGGAGATATATGGATTTCAAATAAGCACAAGAAAAGATGTTCAATATCCTTAATCCTAGGACAATACAAATTTAAATCACACTGAGGTACAATTTCTCTCCTATTTGAATGTCTGATGTTAAAAGCACTGATCTTTCCAAGTGTTGACAAAGAAATGGAAGATCTGGTACACTCAGACACTGGTGGTAAGAATGTAAAATGGTTCATTCACTTTGGAAAACAATTTGGTAGTTTCTTAAGAAAAAGTTAAACATGCACATACCATATAACATAGTTATTCTACTCCTAGGTATTTGTTCAAACATATTGATATCATAAATCCATAAGTACATGAATATTCAAAGCAACTTTATACCTAATAGCCAACAAGTGGAAAAAATCACAAATACCCATCAACAGATGAATGGATATACAAATTGTGGTATATCCATAAATTGAATACAACTCAGCAATGAAAAAGAATGAGCTATTGATACATGAAACATTATGGATGAACCTCAAAATAGTCAAGTTATGTAATAGGAGCAAGACAAAAAGAGTATAAACTTGTTTCTGCTTGCTAATGCTGCTGGAATGCAATATACCAGAAATGGGTTGGTTTTTAAAATGGAGATTTTTAGCTTACAAATTTACAGTTCTTAGGCCATGAAAATGTCTAAATTAAGGCATCAACAGGACAATGCCTTCTGTTAAGAAAGGCTGCTAGCATCTGGGATACCTCTCTCACATGGGAAGGCCCATGGCTGGAGTCTGCTGGTTCTTCTCTCCTGAGTTTCTGCTATCAGCTTCTAGCTTCAGTGGCTTCATCTCTCAGCTTCCATGAGTGTGTCCTTGTCTCAGTTTCTCTGGGGCTTCTCTGAATTTTATCTCTGGGCTTTGTCTGCCTTTTATCCTCCTATAAAGGACACCAGCAAAAGGATTATGACCCAACTTAATGGGGTGGGTCACCTCTCAATTAAAATAACCTAACCAAAAGGTCCCACCCACAATAGGTCTGCACCCACAGGAATAAATGAAACGAATATGGTCTTTTCTGGGGTACATAACAGTTACAAACCACCACAATACTTCTTGATTCCATTTATATAAAATTCAAAATAATCTAAAATGACAAAAAGTAGACCCAGTGATTGCCTATTGATGTTGGTAATCGGAGGCAATGGTTGTAGGGATTTCCAAGTAACATGAGGAAACTTGTGGATGGTAATGGAAAGGCTCATTATTTTTATTTGGGTGATAGTTTTATAAGAGTTTATCTAATTGTAAACTTTAAACATGTGTAATTTATCAATAAGCCTATATAAAATAAATCTTGGCAATTTTTATAACAAATGGATTATCTATCTGTCTGAAGGCAAAGGGACCAGAATAGCCAAAACATTTTAAAATGGAAGAAAAAATTCATTGACTTACATTAGCCTGATTTTAAAACTTAATAAAAAGCTACCATAGTCCAGAACAATGTAGACAATGTAGTATTAGCAAAAGAATAATACATAGTACAATGTGAGTCTTTATTACAGTCTATTGTAACTGCCTAGACAGACAGATAGATAGATAGATAGATAGATAGATAGATAGATAGATAGAGGTATGCAGGGATATTTGCTAAGAGCTAATGCTTATTCCCACCCAAGAGGTTTCCTTAAAAATGGCATATGCTCCTGTATATAATATAGCATTACTGTTCTTTTTTTGACCCTTCACTTAATTCTCCCAGAAAGGAAGGGAGTGGCTTTTTTGATCAGTTGGAAAGTCATCATGCATATGTTAGATTTTCCTTTCTTCCAGGCAACAAGTTTCCTTTAAGTCACAACCATTCTTCTCAGCAACTCTTAAGGGATACTCCTATCCTGAGAGGCCTGTCCATACAAAGCATTACTTAGGATTGGGTAAATCAATCTAATTGTCTTATAATATTAAGCCTTTTACTGTAACAAGGGAAATATATTGTTCTCTATTTGCCATAGTTCTTTGTCTTATTTTTTAGTGGGTACAGAATTCCAAGTGGTAAGTGGAACACTATTTTGGGGTACCTTTCAAAAAACCAACAAAGTCTCATTCTCTAGTTTGAAGACAAGGAATAAAATCTAATTCATTGCTTACATTTCTATAGTAAGCCAGTCAATGGGTCAACAAACATTCATTCTCAGCATCTACAGTACTAAGCATTTTCCAGGTGCTAATATACATTGTTGTATTTATTTCCTTCTTCGCTTTGAATGTTCGTGGTGGTAGCTTTAGTGGCATAAGTCCCTGAGATAACAAGGCTAAGCAGTTGCTGCATGAGCAGGTTTTTTAAGGAGAACCAATGTGGACTAATTTATTAACAATTCTCAAACACATAGGTCAACAGTATAAAGTTATTCTTTCAAGAGCAGCACCATTCTATATGTTGCAGCTGTGTAGCTTCTAAAGGCAGCTAGAATACTGCTAAAAGAATTTTTGAGATTCATTAGTGACCCAAGTATGTGTAAACCAAAAAATGTCACGTCTTCCTCCTGCCCTTCCCAACTGTCATTTGCCACTGCTTATGAAATTCCAAGAGGAGATCTCACTTCAGGGGTTGGAAAGTAAATCCCACCTCACTCTGTTTGTAGTTTCTGAATTACCAGAAGACTTGCCAGAAATCTTAATTTCTTTTTCAGTAGGCACCTCTTTCTCACAGGGTATCTGAACGCATAAAATTAATGATTAGTTATTGCAAAATTCCTCAAGCTAAATAGGTACAATAAATGCTAAGAGGGAACCTGGACAATACTGAATTTGCATTAGGCTCAGTAACAATAGAGAATTTACCTCAGCACCTGCCACAGAAACGAATATATAACAGTTTCTCATTATTGTTGTTCCAGCTTTAGGACCACTGGGAACAGATTAACAAATAAAGGATCTTGTATAGACTTGAAATGAAAAAAAAAAAAAAAAAATACCAGAATTCAGGAATTATAAAGCTCATTTCAAAATTGGGATAGGCATATAAATGTTTAGGAGTATTGTGCATTTCATATATATAAATAATATAAATATTTTTGTATTTTTATAATTGTCATGGCAGAACATAAAATTATTTTGTTAATCACTTAAATATGCATATGTCCCTCTCCACAGAAGTGAAAAGAAAGATTCTAATAAGTTGCAGCTTAGAAGAAAATAACCCAGTTATGAACCCAGGAAATGTACTTATACAAAAAAAAATTAAAATACCTCCCAAGAAGCAATATCAATATGGGCTTCAGTCATAGAAAGCATTCTTAAAATTCTGTTACTTTATTTATAATTTCCATAATACTTAATCACCTTTTATTTCTCTCCACATGGTAAAAGTGAAATGCACTTCATATATGTCATTTAGTCTGAAGCACTGTTTTTTCCTATTATTGCCTATAACTATTGAGTTTGCTTTTTATTGCTATGGTTTCCATAAAGAAAGTGGAGTTGCATAAGACTGAGTGATGTTTTGGAGATGAACTCAGCAATCACAAGCCTCTTAGAGACAGGAAGGGTTCACCATTTACGATAGAGCCCAAGTATAGGATTTCTTCTCAGAATCTACTTCTCTTAAGGGTGGATCTGCCTTAGGGACAGGGATTTAACCATCCAGGGGATGCTTCCTCAGGGTTCCCATTTATTATTTTGAGGTTAAACTTCTCTAGAAATTGGCATCCTGTGAAAATGGAACTAATCTTGATGATACTGATGTGCCCAAGTTGGCTCATTGCCCAGT
The DNA here is from genome assembly GCF_015220235.1 of Choloepus didactylus. Classification (NCBI taxonomy): domain Eukaryota; kingdom Metazoa; phylum Chordata; class Mammalia; order Pilosa; family Megalonychidae; genus Choloepus; species Choloepus didactylus. The sequence continues at coordinate 43,063,292 of NC_051315.1, forward strand.
GCTCACAGAAGTCAATGCTGTGACACCAGGATTTTAAGAAAATAGAGTTTTATTGTGGGTTCAACCATCAAGAAGACAGGAGGGAAGCCTCAGATCTGTCTCCTGAGTGGCAAAGGTTTGATACATTTATTCAGTTTGGGGTAGGTGGATCTAAGGGAGTGCTTTAGGATAAGGCAAGGTGACATGGTGTCACAGTTTGCTAATACTGCTGGAATGCGAAACACCAGAAATGAATTGGCTTTTATAAAAGGGGGTTTATTTAGTTACACAGTTACAGTCTTGAGGCCATAAAGTGTCCAAGGTAAGTCATCAACAATCGGGTACCTTCACTGGAGGATGGCCAGTGGCATCCGGAAAACCTCTGTTAGCTGGGAAGGCACGTGGCTGGTGTCTGCTCCGGAGTTCGGGTTTCAAAATGGTTTTCTCCCAGGATTTTCCTCTCTAGGCTGCAGCTCCTCAAAAATGTCACTCTTAGTTGCTCTTGGGGCATTTGTCTCCTCTTAGCTTCTCTGGAGCAAGAGTCTGCTTTCAACAGCCATCTTCAAACTATCTCTCATCTGCAGCTCCTCTCTCAGCTCCTGTGCATTCTTCAAAGTGTCTCTCTTGGCTGTACTAGCTCGCTCCTTCTGTCTGAGCTTATATAGTGCCCCAGTAAACTAATCAAGTCCCATGCTGAATGGGCGGGGCCACATCGCCATGGAAATTATCAAGTCAGAGTTATCACCCACAGTTGGGTGGGTCACATCTCCATGGACACAACCTAATCCAAAGGTTCCAACTTAATCAGCACTAACATGTCTTCTCCTACAAGAATGCATTAAAAGAATATGGCTTTTTCTGGGGGATATAATATATACAAACCGGCACACATGGGTTAAGAGGTAGGCTTAAGTAGAGGATGTGCAGACTTATATAATGCTATTTCATGCAACAGATATTCAAAAAAGGTGACTTAGCATGATCAGTGGATATGGTTTTTACTAATATAATTAGGAAAAGGTGACCTTAGGTAAAGACTTCTCCTGACTGTGCATGCCCTTGTGGCTGAAGCTGGTCAGAACTAACTTTTGTGGATGCTGCTAAGGAAGAGGAAAACAGGAAACCATCCCATGGTGTAGCAGGCTTCTTATGAATAAACATGAGGAGGTGGGAGCTCAAAAAAAAAAAAAAAAGGAAATGGAAATTTTGCAAGCTAGTAAGGGAAGAGCTACTTTAGAGCAAAAGTGGGTTAGTAGGTGGTAGTTTCAATACTTCCAGTCCCTTGTTATAAAAATTTAGAAACATACATCTAGGTCAGATAAGACCTACAAAAAAAAAAAGAAAAAATCCTCTGTGTTTTCCTGGAAAGTAATTCTACATTCTTGAACAGGGATTTACATAAGGTGCAGGCATCATCTTCCTTAAGCTGTTCCATTTACTAACTACATTTGTAAATATTGACCACAGTCTGCAAGGCAATGGTTGATACTATTTTTTCAGTCTCTTTATATACAAGCTCTTTAAAAGGACCCAGTTTCACCTATCTTGTTTACAGTGTTACTACCTACTCCACTACCAGCATTATCAGGGACAACTGGAAAACAAGGAGATCACATATCGATTATGGACAAGTATTAGAATGTTTTACCATTACATTAATATTCCCGAAAAGTTCAGAAAATAATAATAATACATATTGACATTGTGAATGTATGTGTGTGATATGGAGACGATGAGGGGTGAAGGTAGGGGGTGGGGAGGAAATGGAGGAATAAATCTTTGGTAAGACAACTGTAAGGTTTCAAAACTCTGCTTCTTTAACTTCTGATCTTTCCAGAATTGCAAGCCAGGTAGAGGGGAGCCAAGTCCTCATTCTGATTTCTAACTTTCAATTATCTTCTATTTTTGTTAGATTCATTGCTCATTAGATACATGGCAATGAAAGAAGGGAAATAATTCCGTAAATATATTAGGAAAACTTCTTGTATAAGGATATTCCTTAAATATATCATCCAAATTTAAAATTATTTCCCCTGATTTTATTATATGAAGCTGATATATAATTTTTGAAAAGGGTTCACAAATATTTTCAATTCCAATAGAATTATTTTATCCCAGTATCCCTTGATAATAACACACACACACACACACACACACACACACACACACACACACACACAGTGTTGTTTGGTATTTGGGAGAAAATTTATGTAAAAGAGCACGTTGCTATTTTGGGGATTGCCTGCTGTCCCTGTATTAATGCCAGCTCAACTCCACTAGCCAGTATAATACTGCAGTCTTTTGAAAAAGAAAACTCATTTTTGTTTTGATTTTTCTTACGCCTTTTCACTAATAATTGTAAGATATTTATAATAGCATTTTGGATCAAATTAGATGAGAACAGAAATGATTAATCTAGGGACATTTTTGTATAGGCAGTAGTAATTTCACCAGAAAAGCTCCCTGGAAACTAGGTCAATATGAGGATTGTCATGAGAAGCATAGTGTTTTCTCTGAGGAATAATGTGGTTTCACTTCTGACTAAAGAGTTGATATTCAATAAATATGTGAACTTTGATAATGGTTGAAAAAACAATACATATACACCAATTCTATTAGATGAACAATATGGCTTAACAGAAACTCCAATGTACCATATATCATATATTGTTCATAAAATAAACCTCTATTATCATACACAGAACCAAAATAATGTCATTATATTACTCTGGGCATAATATGCATTTAATAAATAGCTTGTAATCATATGAAAGGATTTTAAAAATATTTTCCATCTCAAGATTTGGATAGAATTCCATGGATGGTTTTGATGAAAATTTCTCATTAAAATACTGTCCAGTCAATTCAGAGCCCATGGTCCCATTTCCCAAAATCTCTGCTATATCTAAGTCTCATTCAAATGATTACTTTGTCTTTTCAGACTTTACTTTTTACCTTTCAGTATGCCTTTTAATTTCTTCGTTGAAAGTTAGTCATGATGTACCAGGTAAAAGGAATGGAGGTAAACAGGCCTTTGGGGTGAGACTTTATGTTTATATGTTTAGCTAGCTAGGAGTTAGGCTGTGTTTACTGTTTGCTGTAGGTGTAGCTGTGGGTGTCAGAGGTTGACATTTCCTCTGGTGTCCTTGATTTTTCCCCCATCCCTGTGGCACTTAGGTGTCCCTAGAGACTTCTCAAATGAGATCTGAGTCCTACAGTTCTTTCAGTTTTAATACTGTTATTATACAGGAGCCCTATTGATGGGCTGGTAAGGTGTGAGATGAGGGAAAGCATTCTATAATTTTATGATTATGTTTCAGTTTTTTATTGAACTTGTCCCCCTAGGCTGTGACCTTCACACGTACTTTTTGGCTCCCCACTCCCTTAGGTGAGACAGCAAAGCTACCAGAGGATGGGGTTGAGTATTTTCCTTCTTCCACACCAGTTAGGCTCTGGTAAAAATAGTTGTCTTGAGGGCAGGTCTTTGTTAAGAAGAACGTAATACTCTGGTTACTATCTCCTCCCTCTGCTGGAAGCGCTTGATGATTTTTTGCCAATCCTCACAGTGAGAACCTGGTGGGCTCATAAGGTAAAAACTCACAGAAGTGTGGAGGCTTCCTCTAAGACTAGCCCCTCCAGAGTTTTTAACTTGTAAGTTAGTCCACACTTTGACATCCCATGTCTGTTGACTGGAGGACTTAATATTGTTAAGATGACAATGCTATGCAAAACAATCTACAGATTCAATGTGATCCTATCAAAAGTCCAATGACCTTTATTGTGGAAATGGAAAAGCCAATCTTCAAATTCATATGGAATTGCAAGGGACCCTAAAAAGCCAAAGCGATCTTGAAGAAAAAGAAGAAACCTGGAACACTCATGCTTACCTAATTTTAAAACTTATTACAAAGCTGCAGTATTCAAAACAGTGTGGTGCTAGCGTAAGATTAGACATATAGACCATAGTAATAGAATAAAAAGTCCAGAAATAAACCTATACATATTTGGCCAATTGATTTTCTGACAAGGATGTCAAAATCATTCAATGGGGGAAAGAATAGACTCTTCAACAACTGGATATCCACATGTAAAAAAATGAGATTGGACCCCTACCTCACAACATATACAGAAATTATCTTAACATGAATTAATGACCTAAATATAAGAGCTAAAACCATAAAACTCTTAGATGAAAGCATAAGAGGTAAATTGGAATGACCTTCGATTTGATAATGGATACTTAGATATGACATCAAAAGCATGTGCAAGCAAAAAGTAAATAAGTTGGAATTCATCAAAATTAATACTTTTGTGCATCAAAGAACATTATCAAGAAAACAAAAAACAATCTACAGAATGGGATAAAATATTTGCAAACATACATGTCATAAGGATCTAGTATCGAGAACCTGTAAAGAACTCTTACAGCTCAACAACTAAAAGACAAATAACCCAATGAAAAAATGGGAAAAGGACTTGAATAGACATTTCTCCACAGAGGATATACACATGGCAAATAAGCACATAAAAAGATTTTCAACATCTTTGGCTATTGGGGAATTGCAAATCAAAACAATGATGAGTTTCCACCTCACACCCATTAGGATGGATATAATAAGAAAAAGAAGGAAGTAACAAATTTTGACAAGAATGTGGAGAAATTGGAAGCCTTGTACATTGCTGGTGGGAATGTAAAATGGTTCAGTCACTGTGGAAAATAGTTTGGTGGTTCCTCAAAAATTAAACAGAGAATTACTATATAATTCTAGTAATTTCCAGCATTTCCACTCCTAGGTCTATACCCCAAAGAATTGAATACTACTACTAAAACAAACATGTGTACATGAATTTTGTAGTAACACTATTTACAATAGCTCAGAGATGGAAACAGCCCAAATGTCCCTCAATGGATGAATGGGTAATTAAATCTTGGTATAGATAAACAATGCAATATTATTCAGCCATAAGCAAAGACTGAAATACTAACACCTATAATGTGGATGAACTTCAAAAACATTATGCTAAGTGAAAGAAGCCAGCCACAAAAGGTCATGTATTGTATGATTACATTTATATGAAACATCCAGAAAATATTAATCCATAAAGACAGAACACAGATTAGTGGTTGTCAGGGGTTAGAGGAGAGGGGATTGGGAAGTGTTCCAGTTTGCTAATGCTGCTGGAATGCAAAACACAAGAAATGAATTGGCTTTTATAAAAGGGGGTTTATTTGGTTATACAGTTACTGTCTTAAGGCCATAAAGTGTCCAACAATCAGGTACCTTCACTGAAGGATGGGCAATGGTGTCCGGAAAACCTCTGTTAGCTGGGAAGTCACGTGGTTGTTGTCTGCTCCGGAGTTCTGGTTTCAAAATGGCTTACTCCCAGGATATTGTTCCCTGGGCTTCAGTTCCTCAAAAATGTCACTCTTAGTTGCTCTTGAGGCTTTTGTCCTCTCTTAGTTTCTCTGGAGCAAAATTCTGCTTTCAAAGGCTGCCTCCAAAATGTCTCTGTAAACTGCAGCTCCTCTCTCAGCTCCTGTGCATTTTTCAAAGTGTCCCTCTTGGCTGTAGCAAGCTCGCTCCTTCTGTCTGAGCTTATATAGTGCTCCAGTAAACTAATCAAGGCCCATGCTGAATGGCTGGGGCCACATTTCCATGGAAATTATCCAATCAGAGTTATCACCCACAGTTGGGTGGGGCGCATCTCCATGGTAACAACCTAATCCAAATGTTCCAACTTAACACTAATATGTCTACCCCACAAGACTGCATCAAAGAATATGGCTTTTACTGGGGTGAAAAATATGTACAAACTGGTACAGAGAGCAGCTGCTTAAGCAGTATGGGGTTTCCTTGTGGGTTGACAAAAATGTTTTGTAAATAGAGGTGGAGGTTGCACAACACTGTGAATGTACTAAATGACAATGAATTGTTAATTTTACATTATGTGAATTTCACCACGATTTAAAAAAAAGAATAAAAAATGCATTTTTAAACTCTAAACTCTAATTAAAGTCTTTTTCAGATAATTCTGATATCTTTGTCATCTTGATGTTGGCATCTATTCAATTCCCTATTCCCATGCAAACTGAGATTTTCCTGGGTCTTTGTACACAGAATAGTTTTGGATCTCTTCTGGACATTTTTAATATTATTTAATGGGAAGCTCAATCTTGAGTAAATCCTATGGTGACTACTCATATTTATTATTAGGGAAAGGCCAAACATCCCAACTCACTTTCTGTGGCTCTGGTGCCAATACAAATTCAGTTTTCAAAGCTTTTGCTATGCTTTTTGGTTTAGTCCCTCATGTGCAGCCCTCGGTGATTATGGTGGCTGAATAATGTCCTGCAAGGATATCCACTTCTTAATCCCTTTAATGTGTGAATGTTACCTTATCTGGCAAAAAGGACTTTGCACATATGCTTAAATTAAAGATCTGCAGATTAGGAAATTATCCTGGATTATCAAGGTGTTCACCAAATGTAAGAGTCAGAGGAAGATTTAACTACAGAAGTAGGAGACGTGACGGCAGAAGCAAAAGATTGGCAAGATACAGCCACAAGTGAAGAATGCCAAGGAATGCTGGCAGCCTCTAGAATTTGTAAGAGGCAAAGAACAATTCTCACCTGAAGCCTCCAGAGGGAGCCAGAATTTTAGCCCCATAGACTCATTTCAGATTTCTGATCCCCAGAACTGTAAAAGAAGATTTTGTCTTGTTTTAAGTCACCAAATTGATAATGACTTGTTACAGCAATAGATCAACACGGTGAACATAGAACTGGTGGTTATCTATCTTTTATTTCATTTCTCAAATTCTTTGGTATGCTGATCAGGATCAAATCTATACATATACAAATTCAGGGGTGAGTCAAAGAGTCCACAATTTTATGGGGTTACTTTTCCAGTCCGTTTCCGTATCTGTGATCTCTCTGATCTTTGGTGATTCCTTTGGCTCCTTTTATTGGCTCTCTGGTCAGAAAGTGTAGGTTTGATTATCCTATTGTGTGCTTTTGGGAATGCATGCATGTTTGGGGCAAAAGAGCAAGAGGACAAAGAGGAAAAAAGTAATAGGAGGGACATTCTGCCCTGTGCTTTTTGCAGTCATAGCACCACCATTTGAAGAGGAAGAGTCCCCTTTATGAATTTTGGCTCTTGAGGCTCACTTTATGTGGGACCAAGGCTTCCATAGAATGGGAACTGGGACAGGAGAATGAGTATATAAAACTGGGTAGGAGAATGAGTATATAAAAAAGAAAAAAGGTGTGGAATTTTCACGCTCTCTCTGAGTGTTAGGAGTTCTGTTGCACTCTTCCTAAGCCGGAACTAGAAGGCACTCTTGAAGCTTTCTCTGTTCTGGTGGCCATGTCTGGATTTTGGGGTTTCTTTAGATCAGGTCAGAGATATTGGGGAAATGGGAGGAAAAAACAGTGGCAAACTCACCATGAATTCAGTGATACTTCAAATTCTGGTCTTCTTCCCTGATTTGCCTGCTACTGTTAATTTTTCAGGGTTCTCAAATTGCTGTTTGATGCATTCTATCTAGATTATTAAATGCAGCTATTACACTGCGTTCAGGGGAGAGAAAAGCAGAATATGTTCACCCCACCATAAGCCTTATCATTCTTTTTTACTCTCTTCTGTTTCTGTGGCTATATATCTTTTCTCAGTTCTAATATTGTATGCCTTTATTCCTTATGCCATTTTAAGGAGCTTTATGAAGGACTGATCTATTCTGTTGGCTTTCATTAATTTCAATTTATACCTTTACTTACTATCTTTTCTTAATGTCTTTTATTTATTCTATTTAATTCCCTTTTTAAAATTCTTTATAGAGAAAAGCATATTTTCCTCTGAATGTGACTTTTTATAAAGGAAAGCATATTTTCCTCTGAATATGAATAACATGGTATCTGTGATATTGGTATAAACTTTTAATTTCTTTCTATGTCTTTACTTTTAATTTCTATTTTGGGTGGTTATATAAATGTGTGCTAATGTTCAATAGCTAAGAGTTTTTGTTTACTTTTAAAATATGTTTTTGTAATTGTACTTACTATCAGAGACATTACTTTGTATGGAATGTTTTCTTAAGGCACAGTGGATCTGGGCTTTGTGATCTTCTGCAGTTTAGGGTAATTTTGAATTGTGGCGCTGGAAAATATCCTGACCTCATTTACTGGGAAGAAGTTTCATTGTGCTTAAAATTGAATCTATAGAATCCCAGTTAAGCAGATATCCCATTTCCTCTCTTGGAACAAGCTGAGTCTACAAAGAGCTCTGGAAAACCATCCTGCCACACTGATATTCCGAATCTGTTACTAGTGGCCTCAATATAATTCACAGGTTTTTGAGGGAGGATAAGGAATCAGCAAGACTATCTGAGTACTTTATTGGGGTCATGAAAACCCAGTCTGAAATTGTCAGACACTTTGAGATTTAGGGATTTTTTGCCCACTTCTTGTGTCAGAACTGTAGCAGTGCTCCTGTAGGTGTCTCTGTCTATGTCACTTCTTGGTTTTGGGGTAATATGGTACCTTTCTGTGTCTCAGTCTACATAGTCAAATCCAATGTGAAACTACAGATGCATTGGAAAAAGCATCCATATAACAAAATTATTTATAACAAAACCATATTCTGTTAAATTGCACTATGTTCATTCAGTTAACTGCCATTGGGCTACCACCCCTGTATTGATAGATTGCAGTTTATTCAAACAAGCCTAATGTTAAACATACCTGATATTTCCAAGTATGGGCTATGTATGAGATGGACTTTAGATAAGATTTACATTTTGTGACTTTCCCAGTTCTTAAACATTTTATTTTACTTAGGTCATGTTTAGGAGCAAAGAGAGATTTTTCTCAAATACAATGGACCCCTTTTCTTGACTTTTTTTTCACACACACTCTAAATGGAAAAAAACAAGCAGAAGTCCATTGTCGAAGTGAACATAGTTTAAATTATGAATAGATATTTCATAATAAATTTATATTAAAGCTAAATAAAACCCACCAAGCATACTCACGATGTTCTTGTTTCTAGGTGTAGGATGATTTTCATTATCAATTCATTCTAAAACCTTTCCAATGTTTGCTATATTTAATACATAATGAAAATTTAGTTTCTTAACATGTCCCCTAGGAATCACTCAGCAGGGAGCAGGTGCTCATAGCACAGCCTGATGTGCAGTAGCCATCAAATAAATGTCAAATGAACTTGAATCTGGATGAATTAAATGGAACCATATACTGGCATCGTCAAAGAGAGATTTAGGAGTCACAGCTCATATACATGCATGAAAAATCATTCTACTTTTCTCATTGTTATGTTGTGTGTTAGTCTTGGTAGAAACTTAGGGGAAATTTTGAGGTTATTTTAGTTAAAGCTGAGTTATAGAAATTACTCTACATTTTCTCTATCACTGATTTAAAAATTGACTTTGATGAAATAAAGTCTGTTTCCAGGTATTGGTAATGAGTATAACTTGTACCCAATCCACATGATGAAATATTTGGAGAATGCTTACAAAAGCAAATATGCTACAGTGGGTGAACAAAAAGACCTGCTAAATTGATCAATTGAATGAATAGTCCATTTTTTCATCAAATATGTTGAAAATTCACTATTGGAAACTTATTATCCAGCAAATTTGTTGAAAATGTGCTTATGTTCTGGAAAAAACTGACCTAAAGTAGCCTAAGAACAGACAGATGATTAAATAATAACACTAATGTGATAAATACTAAAGTGGAGGAACAAAGAATAGTGAGTCATTCTCATTTCAGATGCAGTGGAAAATCTTACTAATATAAACTTGCCAGGAGAGTCTTAAAGAAAAAGAAGTTTTCAAGGAATTATGTTGGGGGGATGGAAGATATAAGGTTGCCAGCAGAGCCATAAAGCTAACTCTCAAATCTTTATCTCTAGGCCTGTCCTCCTTTCTCAACCATATTAACAAACTTCTTGAGAAAACATACATAAAGGACAGTGGACAGAGAGCAGGAGTCAGGAATTCTTGGAACAGAAGAGAAAAATTAGTTTGAGTCACAATGGATTTACAACAATTTCAGGTATGTTCAGAACAAAAATTGTGAACCAGAAGAGAACGCTAGAGTTATGTTTGTATTGGATGATGCTACTATGATACAAACACTGATTATCCAACCTGAGGGTTTAGTCCTGAGCTAGAAAAATATTCACGATTAGATAGATCAGGGAGGAGAGATTTGGTACAATTCTGATAATCCATGCTGAGAAGAAAATACACTAATTCAGTATCTCTTGTGTGATGGATCCATACTTTCTTATCCTTGCATATTCAGGGTGTAGGACAGTAAATGTCTGTTGGAAACAATCACTCTATAAGCAAAATTTGATTCTTCTGGAATATATATTGAAGAAATATGTGCCTAAGCATATTCTAAAATGTTTAAAGTGTTAATGAAAACAATACATCTCAATAAGTTGTTTTTAGTTGTATATTTTTTAAAGTTGTTTTTAGTTGCAATTTTTGAAGCTCAATATGTCTACAGTGTATAGAAAAAAAGAGATAATCTAAATATTTCCAAATTTTTGAGATTACACTTACACCATAAAGTGTATAATATTAATTGATATATTCTTTTTTACACTGGGATGGTTAGTTTAATGTGTCAACTTGGCTAGTTTATGGTATCCAGTTGTCTGGGCAAGCAAGCACAGGCCTGATTTTTACTGTGAGGGTATTTCATGGAGTTAAATCATCAGTAGATTGATAGCATCTGTGGTTGATTACGTCTATAATCAACTAAGAAGACTGCCTTCAACAATGAGAGAAGTCTCATTCAATTAGTTGAAGGCCTTAAAGGGAAAACTAATGATTTCAGCAGTCAGAAGGAAGAATTTCCATCTTAATTTCAGCCAGTCAGCTTCTCCTGGGGAATTCATCAAAAACCTTTATCAGTGTTCCCAGCTTGTGGCCTGCCCTATGGATTTGGACTTGTCCATCTCTGCATTGATATGAATCAATGCCTATAAAAAATTGCATTATACAGATATTTATATATGTATATATATAAATATACATACATAAATTTATATATCTCTATCTCTCTATCCATTTCTCTCTCTATCTATCTATCTTATCTATCTGTCTATCTATCTATCATCTCCCGTTGGTTCTGTTTCCTTGGAGAACTCTGACAAATACTGGGGGCTAAGTTTACTTCCTTGGTGTCATGTCACTCCAGTATTATTGGATTTATCTATTTTTCCTGAGAAGCTAGATATTTGGACTGTTGTATGAAACCTCTTGGTTGTTAATTGCTGGTTCAGATACTAAGACCTGTGCAAGAAAAATAAACTTGTCTGCATGTCAGATCTTTACTCAGACGGCAGTGTGTGATCTGCAACATATGTAATATCTATAGGCTATGAGAAGTATTCCAAACAGATTAAGAATGGTGCGCTATGAGAATAAACAGGCCAGGTTTTCTAACCACTCAGCAGGCAGGTTTTAGAGGTAGCTTCCCAGAAGAGGAAACACCGTGCTGAATTTGAAGGATGAATAATACTTAACCAAGGAAAAAGAAAATGAAAAGTCATTCCTGGTAGAAAGATATACATATGTAAAACAACAGAAGAAAAAGAGGTTATGATTTTCAAGAACAACTAAAACTTCCAGACTTAGTATATGATATAGTTAACACTAGCAAGAGATTAAATGAAAAAAAGGCACTCAGTTGTTATACTGCAAAAGCTGTGCTTCGGCATATGCGTGTTTTGAGGGATAGGGAATATTCTACAGCTGGCCATATTCTCTATCCCACTGCCCTGCACCCTGTCTAAAGATGATGGACTAGGCAGAGCATCTGTACAAAGGGGACCGATTTTTGCAATTGATGACTCTTGAGATTTTGAATTTAGTATTTCTGGAATTCTAGGAAATGGATGTGTTTTGTTTCCTTTTATGAAAATATTTACATAATTAGTAATTACAGCTGTATAGATTTGCAGCAGAATTTTGCATATATTGGCAATAGGAGGAAACCTTGAATCTGAAAGTAAGGAGCACAGCAAGAAGGGTGTGAATGTGCATATAATGGATGAGGTATTATGTAGTCATGGTCAAAAAATTATATTGCACTTATTAAGCCAAAAGGAATATTTCCCATTTGTTTTGGTTTGCTAAAGCTGACGAAATGCAATTAATGAGAAATGAGTTGTCTTTTACAATGGCGTTTTATTAGCTTACAAGTTCACAGTTCTGAGGCTGTGAAAAATGTCCAAATTAAGGCATCAACAGGATGATACCCTCTCCCTGAAGACCGGCTACCAGTGAACCTCAGCTTCTCTGTCACCTGGCCAGGCACATGGTGACATCTGCTGGTCGTTCTCTCCTGGGTTTCGTTGCCTTCAGCTTCTGGTTTCAGTGGCTTCCTCTCTCTGCTTCTCTGTGTGTACTTGTCTCTAACTTCTCTGACTCTCTTAGCCTCTCTGGGAGTTTTTTTTTCTATTTTCTATGTGTTCTTTTTCCTCTTATAAAGAGTAAGAGCATTAAGACCTACCTTGAATGGGGTGGGTCACATCTCAGTTAGAATAACCTAATCTAAAGGTCCCACCCACAGGAACGGTTTAAAAGAACACGATCTTTTCTGGGGTTACATAACAGCTAATAGTACTGAAAAACTAAAGATATAATTTGCTTCACATAACTGATTTATTTCTGAAATCTTTACATATTTCTGAAAATGAATTAAAATTTTATGAATTTAATTGTATCATTAATAGTCTTGAGTTGATACTATAATACTTTAGGTTCATTTATAAAACAACTTCACTGAAATTTCAATCCTTACTTTATTAATTTAATTACTTTGGATTAATTAGCATGATTTACTAGGTGAACTTCAAAGAAAAGCCATACATATTTTGTTTAAGCTATCTGACTTTTAGTTATGTAATTAATTTTCTAAAGCACAAACAAAAATATGAAAACATTCTGGGGGGTTGGTTGGGGCTGACATTTGTTAGGTAAGTACTAAATTGTTTCTTTGTTATTTTAAATTAATTTTCAAAATGACTACAAGAGTAAATTCCATTTTGCTAATGAAAAAAAATATAAAGTTTAGGGGAAGTGGTTGACCCAATATTAAACAATAGAATCTGTGTTTCCATGTTAGTCTGACTGAAAGACTATGTTCTTTCAGATATCATTCTGATTTCATTTATAGAAATGCGAATTTGTGCCCTTAAAAAGAAACAGTTTTCCAACATATTGAATTCTCAACTTTCTTTGAAATTCTTATTTCTTTGAAATAAGTCACTGTGGCAAGATTCCTTCCGTAGAAACTAAAATGCTCTAAGGATCTCATAGCTAGCCACACTTGGTAATACTCTGTGAGTTTTGAGAACAATAGGTATAATAACTGTACTCAACTAAAAATATATTAAAGAGTAAATACATAGCTGACTTTTAAGGCAATGGTGCTCAACTCTGGCTCTGTATTATGATTGTGACTGTAGGTTTATAAAAGTATATCCTCTCCTAGGCCCACCTCAGGGCATTTATATCACAATCACTGAAGAAGCAGCCCAGGAATCAGAATGTTCTCAGAGTTCCTTCTGTGATTTGATTGTGTGTAGCCAGCACTGAGAACCACTACTTTTAAATTTGAGTCTGAGTGACATTGTTTAAAATCTTATGTGAGATAATAACGCAAGTAACTGGTAATTTCCTTTTATTTATTTATTTTTTTGTAGCTTATTGTGCTGTGCAATAGTACTTGGAAACAATGCAGTTGTAATTTGTTATAATAATCTGTTGGGTAATAGATTTCCCTGAGAGGAAATGATTCAAACTGTGTTGCTAATCCATTCAGTGTATGACTTTCAAATGACATGAGTGTGGCATTTTGCCATTTTAAAGGTATTTAAATGGCAGACACTCCATTTCATTAGGATACACAAAGAAAATTTTCAGTTGCTTAAATTACACCATCACTTAGTTGAAATAATTCTTTCTAGTTTTGTGTTTTAATAAATGTAAAATGTGTTTGATGTAAAGGTAACATTTTTGTGTGATTTGTTATTAATAGGTAAATGATATATTTTAAAAATTACAGATGTATTTACAAAGACAGAATTAAAAATAATGATGTATGGGAAGCAATCTCATTTTCACCCTGTAGGGAAAATAACATTCTTTAAATGCAAATACATAAACGAATTAGGATAAAAATAAACATAATTGAATTATAAGATATATAATTCATGGAGTTATGTGGTTTTTTGTAATAAGAATGTGGAAAAATGCAGAAAACTTGGTCTTATTAGTTTGCACACTTTCCGGTAATAGAGGTGAGGCATATTAGGAATTAATGTGAGAAACCATTTTGATTAATTGTGTACATTTTTGGAATGTTTAAATATAGTTCAACTGCAACTATAATCTACTGTGTAATTTCTAGATAGTTTACTATTAATAATATCCTAAGTTTCATTAAGTATGGAACGAAATTATAACTTTCACTGAATTATAACTTCCAACATTAAATACCTCTTCCCAATCATTGCATCACAACTTCCTTGCTCTTCTACAAATATAACCTCTAATCTGATTAATAACACAATAGATTTGTTGCGCCTGTTTTTAACTTCATGTAAATGTAATTTATATTGCATCATAAATTGCTTTGTGTTTGGTCACTTTCACTCAGTATTATGTCTTTGAGATTCTTCAGTTTTCAACAGTGGTTCATTGTGGGGCATATTAACCCACTGTATAAATAAAGTACTTATCTAGTCTACTTTTGATCTACATTTGGGTGGTTTCCAGTTTTGGTCTATTACAAATAAAGATCTCAAAACATTCTGATACAAGTTATTTGGTACACGTGTGCATACAATCTGTTCATATATATCTTTATGTAGAAATTGCTTGGTTGTAGAGTATGCCTATATCATATTCACTGACAGTCAGTATGCTTTGGCAGTAAAGAAGTAATGACTGCAAATGAGTTTCCCAAAGTATCCCAATTTACATTTCCAGCAGTGAGTGAGTTTCAGCTTCTCTGCATCTTTATCAACACTAGGTTTTCTCAGTCTGTGATGTCTTTTCACTCTCTTAATGATGTCTTTAGAACAACAAACATTGTCAGTGTTAAGAGAGACCAATTTACACTTTCTTTTATGGTTAGTGTATTTTGATTCCGTTAAAAGAAATCTTTGCCTCACCTCAAGTCATAAAGATATTCTGTTATGTAATTTTCTAAAAGCTTTATGATGTTGCCTTTCATAATTTGATCTAAAATC
Organism: Choloepus didactylus; assembly: GCF_015220235.1. Lineage (NCBI taxonomy): Eukaryota > Metazoa > Chordata > Mammalia > Pilosa > Megalonychidae > Choloepus > Choloepus didactylus. The sequence continues at coordinate 43,078,567 of NC_051315.1, forward strand.
TACTAGAATTGAATTGGGGTTGTTTCTGTTTTCCATAGAGATCAAGGCTCACAATTGTACCTATTGATATCTAATTGAAATAGAAGTACAGTATTTATTGCAAATATCATCCATAGCCAGTTTTGTAATGCCACCTGTGTGGTATATTGACTGGTATATGTGCATGGTTAAATTTCATAATTCCCTATATGGTTCTATTTCAATAGGTCTATCCTTTTGACCTATTGAAATATCTCAGGGCATTAAGTAGAGTAGTTCATAACAAATCTTGATATAGCATGGGTCCTCCTATTTTGTTTTTCTTTTCTTCAGGATTGTCTTGACTATTTTTTCCTCTGATTATATGTAGGAATGCAGTTAATATTGCATATTGGCATTATCTTCTGCAACTTTGCTAAATTTACTTATTAGTTGTAAAAGATGATCTGTAAATACATTTGGATAGTTTATCTTCAAATTATTTTTTATGAATAAATGCTCTTTAATTTTCATTGGCCACTTGTTGAATTTTATATTTCCTTTTTGTCTTCTGCACTGAATAGGACCTCTGATACAATGTTAAATAGAACCGATAATTCCAGGTACCCTTGTCTTTTCCCTAATTTCAGGAGTCAGGATGATGTTTTTAATTTTTTACCATTTACTATGATGTTATTTGCCTCAGTCTGTGAGCATTTAATTGCTTACTAAAAACTTTCCTTCATGTCAGTCTTCTGGTGATGAATTCTTCCAGTTTTAATTGACTTACTTCCCTTTCAGGGTTGAAGGATATTTTTTGCTGAATACGGAATTCTAGTTTGACAGATATTTTCTTCCATCACTTTGAAGATGTCTTTCTTTTGCCTTCTTTTTATTTAGCTGTGTTTACACTTTATCTTTATTTTCCTTTTCATTTGGTTAATGTTTTTTTCTTTCTTCTTTCTTTATTTTTTGGTGAAGAGTAGATTTTCTTGATTCTCTTTGTGCTTATCCTGCTTGAGGTTTAAAGCATTTCTGAAACTGTGGCTTGATGACTTTGATTTAGAAAATGCTCATCTCTCTCTCTCTTTCTCTCTCTCTCTTTGAATACATATAGCCTCCCTTTCACTCCCTTTCACATATTACCTCCTTGGAGTGTAATTTCATGTATTTTAGATTTTTGTGCTTTTTCCTATATATCTTGTACATTCTTTTCTATATTTTGTTTCATTTTTGTCACTTGTTTGTTCAGTCTAAATAGTTTTCTCTCACCTATTTCTATATTACTAATATGCAATTCATCTATGTTGAATTTCTGATTAAAACTGTCTATTGATGTTCCGGTTTGGTAATGCTGCTCTTTTGCAGAACACCAGAAATGGATTGACTTTTATAAAGGAAACCTCCTTTATAAAAGCCGATCTATTTCTGTTACAGTCTTAAGGCCATAAAGTGTCCAAGGTAAGGCATCAACAATAGGGCACCTTCACTAGAGAAAGGCCATTGGCATTCGGAAAACCTTTCTTAGCTGGGAAGGCACATGGCTGGCATCTGTTTGCTCGCAGGTTGCATTTCAAAATGGTGATCTCCAAAATGTCAGAGTCACCTTTCAAGGGCAGTCTTCAGAATGTCTCTCTAAACTGTAGCAGCATCTGGGCCTGTGCCAGCATTTTTAAAGGACTCTGGTAAACTTAATCAAGACCCACACTGAATGGGCGAGGCCACACTTCCATGGAAATAATCTAATCAAAGATATTACCCACGGTTGTGTGGGTCACATCTCCATAGAAACAACCTAATCCAAAGATTCCATCCTAATCAACACTAATATGTCTGCCCCCACAAGATTGCATCAAAGAATGTGGCATTTTGGAGGACATAATATATCCAAACCGGCACAATTAGGTTCTTAAATTTAATTTCCATAATTTCAAGTTCTGAAATTTCCATTTGATTCTCTATTATGGTTTTCATTGTTCTGCTGATATCTCCATTTTGGCATTTAATTTCTTGAATATTAATCACAATTATTTAGTGATCCAATAACTGAGTCTCCTGTATGCCTGTTTGAATTTTCTGGTTTATTCACAACAATTTTGGTCCTTTTCTTGTAATTTTTCATGACTTGTTATTTTTTCATTAAATGTCAAACATTGTGAATTCAGAAACTTTTACAGACAACTTGAAGTGCTGATGACTTTACATTCCTCCACAAACTGCTTACCTTTATTTTGTTAGATATTAGAGTAAGGCCAATTACGCTAAACCAATTAGGCAATGAACTGCCCAGAAATACCATGACAATTACCAGGACTCCTCCTTGCTGGGTTTTGAGCTCCAGTTTTGCCCCCCTGCCCCATAGATTGCCAGTTTGGTCTCAGCTCCTGCTTTTCTCCTTAGCTTCAAAGTCTCTTTATCTTCTACTTTTAAATTGGCACATATCTTGAGGAGAAAAGCAGTACTGAATGTAGGGTTCAACTCTCTGGGCTTCTTTTTCTTTTGGAATGTGGCTTCTTTGCTGTATCTCTTTCATGCTTTTACAACTCTTCAGAGCCTTGAATTACAAAAAAATTTCTGTCTTTCATAGTCATTTTTAGTAAGAAGGTTGTCTGAAAGAAACTATTCTACCATTGCCACCAGCAAAAATCTGCTGGATTCATTCGTATGTTCTTCCTCCAGGATCTTCAGTTTCAACACATTCTATATTTAGTAACAGCCCACTATACTAACAATAGCATATACCAGTCAGTTTTCAGAAATTCCCACATCTAAGTCCACACCTGAAATTAATGTTTGTTTATAGATTATGCAATGGGACCAGATCCAGATAAGATTCATTTCTCACTGCTCCTTCCTTCTAAATATAACTATAATCCCTGGAAATAATGCAAAGGAAAACTGATTAAGATCCCTAACACTAGAGGAAAAATATAGTTGCATGGCATCTTATGACCCCTAGCTGAAGAAAAGGAGATCCAGCCTCCATCACCCCAACCCCCAAATTAATAAAAGAAGGTGGCCAATATAGGCTCATTCTGCTCCCAGATTGAAAGAAAATCCCACTGACAACACCATGAGAGTCATATTGCAGTGACAAGGGATGTAAAACAGGAACTCCACTGATGATAAGCAGCCATGGAAAAAACTGTTCTTCCCTGTTGGGCCTGAGACACTTCTTACACACCTAGAGATAATGGATGACTAGGGGCCACTGGCAAGGAAGAATCCTACCCGAAGAAGAACACAGCTGGGGAAGACTCTTTGTTCCTACAGACCTAAGAGTACCCTCCATCACGCAAACACACTGGTTGGCTGAGCTTTACCAGCAAGATTGTTCACAGCATAATAAGAAGCTCACCTCAGAAGATATCATATGTCTGAGACTCCCTTCAGCTACCTTCAGGCACCAGGTAGCCTGGTCTAGGCAAACTCCTTCAAATTCTTCAGGGAGCCCCAGCAGATGACAAGGGAATTATGCCAAATGAAAAAGCCTATCCTGAAAGGTTGTATCATTATATATAATGATTCCACTTATATAATGTTACCGAAATGGTAAAACTATAGAAATAGATAACAAATTAGTGGTTGCTGTGGGTTAGGACAATGGAGAGGAATGGAGGGAGTTGAACATTCTATACTCCTTCAGCATCCAATGCCTGATCTCTACCCTTTTCTATCTCCTGATAACCTGTGTTCTCAGCTTTAACTCTCAAAGTTTGCTCATTAATGCTAGTTCATATTAGTGAGACCATACCGTACTGGTCCTTTTGTTTCTGGCTAATTTCTCTCAACATAACATCCGTAAGGTTCATCCACATTGTTATATGCTCTGTGGCTTTATTCTGACTTACAGCTGCATAATACTTCATTGTATGTATATACCACAGTTTGTTCATCCACTCTTCTGTTGATGGACATTTGGGCTGTTTCCGTCTTTTCGCAATCATGAATAATGCCACTATAAATATTGGTTTACAAATGTCCGATCGTGTCTTAGCTTTCAGTTCCTCTGTGTATATTCCTAGCAATGGAATTGCTGGATCATATGGCAGTTCTATACTTCGCATCATGAGGAACTGTCACACTGCTTTCCAGAGTGGATGCGCCATTTTACATTCCCACCAAGAGTGAATAAGTGTGCCTCTTTCTCCACATCCTCTCCAGCACTTGTAATTTTCTGTTTTTTTTTTGATAATGGACATTTTAGTAGGTGTGAGATGACATCTCATTGTGGTTTTGATTTGCACTTCCCTAATAGCCAGTGAAGTTGAGCATCTCTTTCATGTTTTTGAGCCATTTATATTTCCTCTTCAGAAAAGTGTCTGTCCATGTCTTTTGCCCATTTTTAAATTGGATTATTTTTGTTTTGTTGTTGAATTGTAGGATCCTTTTATATATTCTGGATATTAAACCCTTATCTGATATGTGGTTTCCAAATGTGTCCCATTACATAGACTGCCTTTTTACTTTTCTGGCAAATTCCTTTGATATACAAAAGGGTTTAATTTTGAGGAGATCCTGTTTATCTATTTCTTCTTTCATTGCTCACGCTTTGGGTGTAAGGTCCAGGAAACTACCTCCTAACACAAGATCTTTAAGATATTTCCCTACATTTTCTTCAAAAAGTTTTATGGTCTTAGATCTAATGTTTAGGTATTTGATCTATTTTGAGTTAATTTTCTATAAGGTGTGAGATAGGAGATCTCTTTCATTCTTTTGGATATGGATATCCAGTTCTCCAAACACCATTTATTGAAGGGGCTGCTCTGTCCCAATTGTGATGGCTTGATTGCTTTATCAAAGATCAGTTGTTCATAGATGAGAGGATATATTTCTGAACACTCAATTTGATTCCATTGGTCAGTATCTATCTTTATTCCAGTACCATGCTGTTTTGACCACTGAAGCTTTGTAAAATGCTTCAAAGTCAGGTAGTGGGGGACCTCCCACTTCATCGTCTTTCTCAAGATATTTTTGGCTATTTGGAGCACCTTGCCCTTCCAAATAAATTTGGTTATTTTTTTTTCTATTTCTGCAAAGTACATTGTTGGGATTTTAATTGGTATTGCATTGAATGTATAGATAAGTTCAGGTAGAATTGACATCTTAACTATATATATAGTCTTCCAATCCATTAAAATAGTATTTTCTTCAATTTTTTAAAGATCCTGTTTGATTTCTTTTAGCAATTTCTTGTTGTTTTCTGCATATAAGTCTTTAGTGTTTAGTGGCCTTGGTTAAGTTTATTCCTAAATATTTTATTCTTTTGGTTGCTATTGTAATTGGAATTTTCTTCTTGATTTCCTCTTTCTGTTGCTCATTACTTGTGTATAGAAACACTACTGATTTTTGCATTGCACATTGATCTTGTAGCCTGCCACTTTGCTGTATTCACTGATTAGCTCTAATAGCTTTGCTGTAATTTTTTTCTGTATTTTCTACATATAGAATTGTGTCATCGGAAAACAGTAAAAGTTTTACTTCTTCCTCTCCAATTTGGATGCCTTTTATTTCTTTTTCTTGTCTAATTGCTCTAGCTAGAACTTCCAGCCCAATGTTGAATAACAGTGGTGACAGTGGGCGTCCTTGTCTTGTTCTTGATGTTAGAGGGAAAGCTTTCAGTCTTTCCCCATTGAGTATCTTAGCTGTGGGTTTTTCATATATATCATGTTGAGAAGTTTCCTTCTATTCCAAGCCTTTTGAGTGTTTTAATTAAGAAAGATCTTGAGTTTTGTCAGATATCTTTTCTGCGTCAATGTAGATGATCATGTGTTTTCCCTGTTTTAATTTATTGATGTGATGTATTACACTACTTGATTTTCTTTTGTTGAACCAACCTTGCATATATGGAGTAAATCCAACTTGGTCATGGTGTATAATTCTTTCAGTGTGCTGCAGGATTCAGTTTGTGAGTATTTTGTTGAGGATTTTTATTCATTAAAGAGATTGGTTTATAATTTTCTTGTGGTAACTGTCTGGCTTTGGCATTAGGATGATGTTGGCTTCATAGAATGAGTTAAGGAGTTTTCCTCCTCTTCAATTTTTTTTTTTTGAAGACTTTGAGCAGGATTGGTACTAATTCTTTCTTGACTGGTAGAATTCCCATGTGAAATCATCTGGTCATGGACATTTTTTTGGGAGCTTTCTGATGACTGATTCAATCTCTTTAAATATGATGATTTGTTGAGGTTGTCTGTTTCTTCTCGGTCAATGTTGGTTGTTCATGCTTTTTTAGCAAGTCCATTTCATCTAAGTTGTCTAGTTTGTTACCATATGGTTGCTTATAGTATCCTCTCATTATCTCCTTTATTTCTGCAAGGTCAGTGGTTATGTCCCCTTTCCCATTTCTAATATTATATATTTTCATCCTCTCTCTCTTTTTTTTTTTTGTTAGCCTAGTGTTCTAGTTTGCTAATGCTGCAGAATGCAAAACATCAGAGATGGATAGGCTTTTATAAAATGAGGGTTTATTTCACTACATAGTTACAGTCTTAAGGCCACAAAACGTCCAAGGTAACACATCAGCAATCGGGTACCTTCGCCGGAGGATGGCCAATGGCGTCCGGAAAACCTCTGCTAGCTAGGAAGGCAGCTGGCGTCTGCTCCAAAGCTCTGGCCTCAAAATGGCTTTCTCCCAGGACGTTCCTCTCTAGCAAGCTTGCTCTTCTTCAAAACATCACTCCCAGCTGCACTCTGTTTCCTCCCCCCGAGTCAGCTCATTTATATGGCTCCACCGATCAAGGCCCACCTTGAATGGGCGGGGCCACACCTCCATGGGAACATCTCATCAGAATCATTACCCACAGCTGGGTGGGGCACAGTCCAAGCAAATCCAACCAGCACAAAAACTTCTGCCCCACAAAACTACAAAGACAATGGCATTTGGGGGACACAATACATTCAAACCGGCACACCTAGCTAAGGGCCCATCAATTTTATTGATTTTCTCAAAGAATCAGCTTCTGGTTTTGTTGATTCTCTCTATTGTTTTCATGTTCTCAGTTTCATTTATTTCTGCTCTAATCTTTGTTATTTTCTTCTTCTGTTTGCTTTGGGGTTAGTTTGCTAGTTCTTCCAGGTGAGCAGTTAATTCCTTGATTTTTGCTCTTTATTCTTTTTTAATATAGGCATTTATGGCATAAATTTTCCTCTCAGCACTGCCTTTGCTGCATCCCAGAAGTTTTGATATGTTGTGTTTTCATTGTCATTTGCCTTAAGATATTTACTAATTTCTCTTGAATTTTTTTCCTCAACCCACTGGTTGTTTAAGTGTGTGTTCTTCAGCTTCTATATATTTGTGAAATTTCTGGCCTTCCACCTGTTAGTTACTTCTGATTTCATTCCAATATGATCTGAGAAAGTATTTTGTATAATTTCAATATTTAAAAATTTATTGAGACTTGCTTTGTGACCCAATATGTGGCCTATCCTAGAGAAGGATCCATGTGCACTTGAGAAAAATGTGTATCCTGCTGTTGTGGGGTATAGTGTTCTATAAATGTCTGTCAGGTCTAGTTCTTTTATCATACTATTCAACATCTCTGTTTCCTTATTGATCCTCTGTCTAGATGTTCTATCCATTGATGAGAGCAGTGTATTGACATCTCTAACTATTATTGCAGAGGTGTCTACTTCTCCCTTCAATGTTGTCATTGTATTTTGGGGTGCCTCATGTATTTTGGGGTGCTCTGGTTCAGTGCATAAATATTTATGATTGTTATGTCTTCTTGATGAATTGTCTTTTTTATTAATATGTAGTGCCCTTCAATATCTCTTTTAATTGTTTTACATTTGAAGTCTACTTTGTCTGATATTAGTATAGCTACCTCTGCTCTTTTCTGTTGGTTGTTTGCATGAAATATCTTTTTCCAACCTTTCACTTTCAACCTATTTTTGTACTTGTGTCTAAGTTGAGTCTCTTGTAGACAGCATATAGTTGGGTCCTGTTTTTAAATCCATTCTGCCAGTCTGTTCTTTTTATTGGGGAGTTTAATCCATTAGCATTTAATGTTATTACTGTAAAGGCAGTACTTTCTTCTACCATTTTGTCTTTTGGATTTTATATGTCATATCTTATTGTTGTTTTATTCTCTTCCCTTTAACCTGTCTTGATTGTCTTGATTGTCTTGATTTCTACACTCTTCTCCAAACCTCTTTCTCTGTTTTCTTTTCCTATCAGCCTGTAGCATTCCCTTTAGTATGTCTTGTAAAGGCAGTCTCTTGTTCAAAACTCTCTCAGTGTCTGTTTCTTAAAATATTTTAAATTCTTCCTCATTTTTGAAGGACAGTTTTGCTGGATATAGAATTCTTGGTTGGCACTTTTTCAGATTCTCAAATATATCATACCATTGCCTTCTCGTCTCCATGGTTTCTGCTGAGAAATCTGTACATAGTCTTATCGAGCTTCCCTTGTATGTGATGGATTACTTTTCTCTTGCTGCTTTCAGAATTCCCTCTTTATCTTTGACATTTGACAATCTGATTAGTAATTGTCTTGGAGTAGGTCTATTCAGGTCTATTCTGTTTGTATGGTGTGCTTCTTGGATTTGTAATTTTATTTCTTTCATAAGAGATGAGAAATTTTTAGTGGTTATTTCCTCCATTATTCTTTCTGCCTCTTTCCCTTTCTCTTCCCCTTCTGGGACACCCATGACACATATATTCATACACTTCATGCTGTTGTTCATTTCCTTGAGCCCATTCTCTCCGTATCTGTTCCATTTGTGTAGAATTTCAGGTGTTCCTTCCTCTGGTTCTGTTCCAGTTTGCTAATGCTGCCTTTTTGTAAAACACCAGAAATGGATTGGCTTTTATAAAGAGAGTTTATTTGGTTACCCAGTTACAGTCTTAAGGCCATAAAGTGTCCAAGGTAATACATCAACAATCAATTGAGTACCTTCACTGGAAGATGGCCAATGGTGTCCAGAAAACCTCTGTTAGCTGGGAAAGCATATGGCTGGTGTCTGTTCCAGAGTTCTGATTTCAAAATGGTTTTCTTCCAGGATGTTCCTTTCTTAGCTCCTGTGCATTCTTCAAAGTTTCTCTACTGGCTGTAGCAATCTCACTCTTTCTGTCTGAGCTTATATAGTGCTATAGTAAACTAATCAAGGCCCACCTCCATGGAAATTATCTAATGAAAGATCTCACCCACAGTTGAGTGATCACATCTTCACAGAAACATCCAATCAAAAGTCTCCAACCCAATGAACACCAATACGTTTCCTGCCCACACAAGACTGGATCAAAGATAATGGCATTTTGGGGGACATAATACATCCAAACCAGTACAGGTTAGCTAATTCTTCTTCTGCCTCTTCAAATCTGGTGTTGAGATTCCCCATTGTTTCCTTTTTTCATCTCTTCTATTGTGGCTTTCATTCCCATAGGTTCTGCCATTTGTTTTTTCAAACTGTTGAGTTCTTCCTTATATCCTTCATCTCTTTTGACGTATCTTCCCTCAGCTTGTTGATTTGAATTTTGAAATGATTTAGTATGTTTGTTTGAACACCTTTAATTAGTTGGTTCAACTCCTGTATCTCATATGAAGTGTAAGTTTGTTCCTTTGACTGGGCTACATCTTTGTTTTTTGTAGTGTGACTTGTAATTTTTTATAGGTGTCTAGGTATTGGTTTTGACTAGCTATTCTAGAGGGCATTTTCTCTTTTCTACTTTGGGGTTTCTTGTTGGTTGGCTTAGTTCTCTATTTGTTCTTTGGCATTCTGATCAACTTATTCTAGACCTCTAGTTTAGCTTCTGTTTAACTGATCAGAATTTTTTAGCTCTTGTTATTCTGGTTCTTGACCTGCCTGTATGTCTCTCTTGCTGACCTGTTGTCAGATTAGCTCTGACCCCCTGTATCCCCTTATAACTTGGCACCCACAACAGCCTGCCTCTGTAGGATAGGCACTGGGCACCACAGCAAGTTCTCTGAATGTGTGTAAAACATGTCTGCTGGTTCCCAGTGGTGTTCCGTTTTTTGCCAACCAGCAAGCCCTGGGTTTATTTTAGAGCACAGCTTTAATTTTTGTGTCATCTGTATTTCTCAACTTAAACAGGGCTGGTTTCCTGGGCAGGGGGTGTAGACCAGTTCCACTGGGCCTGGGATAAGGTTTACTGAGATTCTGGGAAGTCCTAAAATTCCCTTGTATTTTCCTGTCTGCCCAGCAGATGGCACTGTTCAGTGACAATTTAATTGTCCTCAGAAGGTATTTACCTTCTGTATCTGAAGCTGGGTCTGACCAGGTGAGGCTGAATTACCTCTTGGAACTCAGATGTGTCTAGCTGGGCGGAACTGAGTTACCTGTTTTACTCTGGCTGTGCCCAGCTGGGCATGGCTGAATTACCTCTTGGAGCCCAGGTGAATCTGGCTGGGTGGGGCTAAATGACTTCTTAGAGCTCAGTTGAGTCTGGCAGGTTTTGGCCTAATTATCTCTTGGAGCCCAGCTGAATCTGGTTGGGTGATGCTGAATTACCTTCTGTCTGTCTGGGCATGGCTGAAGCTTCAGGTTTCCTGCACCCTCACTTTGCTGGGTAAAGTCTGACTCAATGTGTGTCTGTGTCCCCCACTCCCTCTGCAGCAGAGGACTCACCCAGCTGCCACAGTTTTCAGTCATGTCCCAGGCAAGTATCGGGCCACCGGCTACTATGTTTCTCAAGGGTGGGGGAAGGGCTCTCACACTCAGGGCTGGAAATGGCCTCTGCCCACGTTTTCTTAGACTCTTCATCCCTCACTGATCTGGGCCTTGCAATTTCCTCCCCTATCCCCCTGATCTCCAAACGATGGGGATCTGTCTCACTCTGTGAGTGATTTTTTAGTCTGTGTCCCTGGTGGGAGGAGAGAGGAATCCTAACTGTTGGTCCTGTGTTCCTTCTGTGCTGCGTGAGACAGAGTGAGGGGGAGGGAAGAATTCCCGCCGCCCGGAAAGGAGTTCTCCAACTTTATATCACACTTTTCTTCAATTTGGCATCTGTTGGGTCCTTCTCCCATCCATGCCCTCCTTCAGAGTTCCAAACAAGTCAAGGTTAGCTCCCTTTTAAGTTGAATAGCTGGGAAGAAGTTTTCAGCAGCTGTTTACAATACCATGTTGATGACGTCACCTGTGGTAGATCATATTACTGCTCAAAATGTTCACTGCCTTTATAAAGTCCAGTCCTTAATTACAGAAGGATTATACATTCCAAACCATTGAACTCAGACTGGGCTGTGTGAATTTCTTTGTGAGTATGAGGAACATGTGCCACTTTGGAAAATTAAGAGCTATCTCATGATCTGCTACATCTCTCATTTCTACTGTCAACACCCTGAGATCCTACGTGGAAAAGACATACAGCCGACCCATGATGGACGCACAATAGTAGAGACAAAAAGCCTTTGTTTTAAATTATTGGTATTGAGGATCTTTTGTTGTTGTTGTTGTTGTTTTCCAGCCTAATTTAGTCTAAGCTGACTGATACCCCCACATTAAGTCATGGGTCCATGTGGTTACATGGAAACTAAGGAATGATTCTGGCTCATGAATTTAAGCACATGGCATAGAGATGGTTGCTCCACATTTTCTAGGTCAATTAAGTCTCCAGTTTCACTAGCAAAAATATTTCAATTTAAACTACATTTATTATGGAAATAATTATAATTGTATATTGATGACCACATCTTTTACTATTTAGTATTTCTGGACATTTTTGATAAGACAGTGCCAATGGGAAATTTTATTTGCTAATGTTAATTGAACAGAGTTTGGTGTCTACTTGAGTTTTTCATTCTCTCCTTTACTGGCAGTTACTCCTTTTCCTGTCACTATGTTCCATGGCTGATAGCGTCTCCATTCCTTTTTTTTTTTTATTCTTTCTAACATACTATGGGATGGGAAACCAGTTAACCAAAAAAGTAAAGATTCATGTTAATATGTATTTTGGCTTTGGAATATCTTTAATTGTTAATCTATCTTACATTGGAGTTCTTAGTTATATTCTAGAAATTTGTAATTAAACTGTGAAAATGCAACATTACCATTTAGATATTCTCATGCAAACCACTGACATTTTTCATGATTGTAATTAAGAGTAGGTTTTTTTATTTGTGTCATTTAACTGAATGTTTGCTAAAAGTAGAAAATTCTGACTCTACCTATGCAATTAAGTTACACATTAAGAAATCTTAGAACTTGAGATCAAGCTCTTGGGGGATTAAGATCACTTTTTCTCCCTGTTTCCATGTAGAAAGATCATGCATTAGTATAAATTATCACTATTTAACTTACAAATCTAATGAAGTAAAAGAAATCTGATTAAGTGTAACATTACTATACAAATATGGGTTAGGCTAAGCAAACTCAGATCTTTGTATCTTTGTATCTTTTAGGCTAATCAAGTAGGAACAAATAATCATGATAGTCTGCTTGGAAAAGTAATTTAAAACCCTGCTGACATCCTTTATTCATCCTTATCTTCAATTCACTTCTTTTTAAGTATTATATACCTCTCTATTTCTTTTTCAGTTAATTTCGTATTTTTTATCTTGTTTTGACACACTTTACACTATCCTATGTGCTTCCAGTAGCATATCTTTAATTCATTAATAATATCTTCCTTCAAAGCTCTGATGTTGTCGTTCTTTAGAAACTATATTTACTTTGCTATATTATCTTTTGCTAAACAATGAATTTGAAAATTCACACTTTCATAAGACATCAATAAGAGAAAATGAGATGCTGAAAATTAGTTTCACTAGTGCAAGCTTTGAAAAGTTGATGACTCTTTCAAACATCTGACAGGACTTAATTGCATATTAAAGTTTTTAAATCTATTGAAAGATAAGATTGAAACATTAGGGTGAGGTTTTAGGAGAAAGTCAAGCACATTAAGTATGCAACAGTGTTCTGCTAAGTATAATTACTGCACAAATGTAAGGTATTATTTGAATCCATAAATAAATCATTTGCCAAAAAAACACATAATTTGGTGATGAAAGAGATGAAGAAAATAAAAATATCTAACAGTTGAAGCACTGCTATGTTTGTTGAAATGCATTTTTCTATTAAAATGAATTCACATTCAGAACATGAATTTTCCATTTCTTCTCCCATGAGTCTCCTGTGCAGGGTCACCTTTGCAATAGCAACTAGAATTATCTTGATGAGATAATCTTGTCTCCAAGATCACATCAACATTCACCCTTAAGGTCCTACAGGTAAATGAAGAAGTTTTAAGCTATTATTATACAATATACTGAATGCATTGGGTTATAAATTAAAACAACAACATAAACAAACAAACAAACAAAACACCAGCACCACTTACCTTCCCTGTGATTGAGTCTGAGGAAGGGAGATTTTGGAAAGTGTGAGAGCATGCCTTTCTCCTGAAATTTTAAACAGGAGACACTCTTAGTTTATGTCCTTTTTTTCTATCTCTGACAGTTTTTTTTTTTTTTAAATTGAGATTGTTCACATTCCATACAATTATCCAAAGATCCAAAGTATACAATCAGTTGCCCATGGTACCATCATACAGCTGTGCATCCATCACCACAATTAATTTTTTTGATTTTTAGAACATTTTCATTACTCCAGAAAAGAAAGAAAAAAAACAAACAAACAGAAAAAGGAAACTTAAATCCTCCCATACCCCAACCACCCCCTCTCCATTATTGACTAATAGTAGTGGTATACTACGTTTGTTACTGTTGATGAAAGAATGTTAAAATACTACTAACTGTAGTATATAGTTTGCAATAGGTATACTTTTATCCCTATATGCCCCTCTGCTATTAATTTCTAGTTATAGTGTCATACATTTGTTCTAGTTCATGAAAGAGATTTCTAATATTTGCAGTTAATCAGGACATTGCCTACCACAGGATTCACTGTTTTATACATTCCTATCTCTTAACCTCTAACTTGCCTTCTGGTGACATATGTGATTGTGAGCTTCCCCTTTCCACCACATGCACACACCATTCAGCACTGGTTGTTATTCTCACAAAGTGCTACCGTCACCTCTGTCCAATTTCAAATAGTTAAGTTCAACCTAGTTGAACATTCTGCTCATAACAAGCAACTGCTCCCCATTCTTTAACCTTGTTCTATATCCTGAATATTATATTTCATGTCTGTGAGTTTACATATTATAATTAGTTCATATCAGTGAGACCCTGCAATATTTGTCCTTATGTGTCTGACTTATTTCACTCAATATAGTGTTCTTAAGGTTTCTTCATCAACCCTTTTTTTTAAGATGGTTTTGTTCACACCCCATACATTCTGTCCTAAGTAAACAAATGACGGTTCCCTGTATAGTCATGTATTTATGTATTCACCACCCTCACCACTATCTATATAAGGACTTCTCCATTTCTTCCACAAAGCAGGAGGAAGAGTCAAAGAAGGTAGACAGACAAAAGAAAAAGAAAAAGAGAAAAGAAAGAGAGAAAAAAACAAAACATGACAGCTAGGAAGCAGCAAAAAGAAAGATAGCATTAAACTAAAGTAGAATAAAGAGTCAGACATCACCAATGCCAAGAGTCCCATACCCCTCCTTTATGCCCCCCTCTTATATGCATTTAACTTTGTTATACTGCCTTTGTTACATTAAAGGAAGCATAACACAATGTTTCTGTTAATTATAGTCTCTAGTTTACATTGATTGTATTTTTCCCCCAATACCACCCTATTTTTAACATCTTGCAAGGTTGACATTCATTTGTTGTCCCTCATGTAAAAACCTATTTGTACCTTTTTCACAATTGTTGAGCACTCTAGGTTTCACTGAGTTATACAGTCCTGGTCTTTTTCTGTCCTCTTTCCTTCTGGTGTTCCACGTGCTCCTAACCTTTCTCTTTCAGCCATACTCACAGTCATCTTTGTTCAGTGTACTTACATTGCTGTGCTACCATTACCCAAGATTGTGTTCCAAACCTCTCACTCCTGTTTGTTCCTTTCTGTCTATATTGCTCCCTTTAGTATTTCCTGTAGAGCAGGTATCTTGTTCATGAACTCTGTCGTCGTCTGTTTGTCAGAAAATATTTTAAACTCTCCCTCATATTTGAAGGACAGTTTTGCTAGATATAGGATTCTTGGTTGATGGTTTTTCTCCTTCAGTATCTTAAATATATCACACCACTTCCTTCTTGCATCCATTGTTTCTACTGAGAAATCTGTACATAGTCTTATCAAGCTTCCTTTGTATGTGATGGATCGCTTTTCTCTTGCTGCTTTCAGGATTCTCTCTTTGTCTTTGATGTTTGATATTCTGATTATTAAGTGTCTTGGCATAGGCCTATTCAGATCCATTCTGTTTTGGGTACACTGCTCTTCTTGGATCTGTAATTTTATGTCTTTCTTAAGAGATGGGAAATTTTCATTGATTATTTCCTCTATTATTGCTTCTGCCCCTTTCCCTTCTCTTCTCCTTCTGGGACACCCATGACATGTACATTCATGCATTTCATGTTGCCATTCAATTCCCTTAGATGTTGCCCATATTTTTCCATTCTTTTCCCTATCTGTTATTTTGTGTGTAAGATTTGAGATGTCTTGTTCTCCAGTTCCTGAGTGTTTTCTTCTGCCTCTTGAGATCTGCTGTTGTATGTCTCCATTGTGTCTTTCATCTCTTGTGTTGTGCCTTTCATTTCCATAGATTTTGCCAGTTGTTTTTTCAAACTTTTGATTTCTACCTTATATTCGCCCAGTGTTTTCATTATATACAACATCTCTTTTGCCATATTTTCTCTAAACTTTTTAAATTGATTTAGCATTACTTGTTTCAATTCCTGTATCTCAGTTGAAGTGTAAATTTGTTCCTTTGACTGGGCCATAACTTCTTTTTCTTAGTGTAGGTTGTAGTTGTCTGTTGTCTAGGCATCTGGCTTCCTTATTTACACCAATCAGGTATTCCCAGACAAGAACTTGCTCAGATCTCAGAAGGGGGCAATATTCAATATCAGGTCTCCCCGAGGGTGTGTCTTAGAAGATTGACACACCTGGTGAGGCCTCAAGTTGCTGTGCTTTTCCTAACATGTCCAGCAGGTGGTGCCTGTCAGCCTGTAGCTCCAGACTGGTGTAAGGAGATGTGGCCCGCAGTTTCTGTTTTTGCTGTTTTCCCCCAGGCTCTGGGGTCTGGTTCTGAATGGGAGTCTGATAGTAGGGCTGGGCACCACCTCCTTCCTCTTAGGGAAGATACATCCCCTAGGGAATTTTCGTTTGCATTTAAATAGACTCTTTGTGTCTCTGAATCTGCTATCTCCACCCTTGTCTGGGTCAGAGAGTTGCAAACTGAAAATGGCTGAGGCTTTCTCCACTTAGATGCCCAGGCTGAGAGAAAGAATAAGGGACAGAATGCCCCCCTTCAGGGCCAGTCCACTGTCCCCCCAGATTCACCCACTGGTCCGAGATAGCACCCAGTCTTCTGGGTTCCCCCTCCCAGAGCAGAAAAGTCCACCAGCCCTTTTAAGGTCAGTTGTCACTAAAAGCCTCTGTCTGCTTGTTGGGGATTTGTAGCTTGTGTTGAGCAGTTCACATTTGTTAATCATCAAAACCCCAGTTGGAGCTGGATTTAGATATATTCACATGTTCAGAGAATGCTGCTCTCTATCACAGTGAGGTTTTGCAGTTCAGGCTGCTGTGGGAGAGGGGCTCTCGGCGTAGGTCTGCAGTCTTTACTTACAGATTTTAGGCTGCAATCTCAGGCATTCCTCCCAATCCAGATTGGAGTATGATGTGTACAGTCATGTTTGTCCTCCAGCAGTTATTCCAGGTTATTTACTAGTTGTTCCTGGCTGTTTATTAGTTGTTCCCAGGGGACTAACTAGCTTCCACTCCTCTCCATGCTGCCATCTTCTTTCCTCCTGACAGTTTTTAAGTAAATCATTTCTATTTTTTCAATTGTTCAATTCCTCTTTTAAGAAATTGATGTCTTACCTTTATTAGAACAACAATCAACATTTATGATTCTAGAACCAAAGGTAAATTTTTTCCACAATGGAATTAATTCAACCTGATTTCCTTTTCATTGTGGAGTATATTGTTCTGTGCCCTTCTCTTCTCTTATCTCACTCTTCTTGAAATTAGAATAGGACATTCCATGTCTCTGTTCTCAATGGTCATCAGAGACTTCACCTTCCAGATTTATCACATTGAAGCCATTACATTAGTGAGAGAGGGACAAAAAAATGTATTATCATGGTGAGATCATAGAGAACACTATTGCTTGGTAAAGCATGTTTCTTTGTAATCCAACTTTCACAGGTTTAAAGTAAGGAAAATTGCTACCTTAGCACAGACTAAAAGCTTCATTAGTGGTTTAAATATTTTAAAAGGTAAGATCTATAGTTAGAAAAGATGAGTTCATATTAAGCATATATTAAATGCTACTTGTAAAAAAAAATCCATCCTCCTGAGAAAAATCACAGATTATTTTTCCATCTCAATGTAAGTTCAGAATTATATTCTTCAGTAACATTTTTCCTAAGCACGTGAGATTTTGATGAATCTTAACAAAATTTTGAGAAACAAAACACAAACAGTTAATAACTCTTGTTGGAGGCAAAAATTTTTCATAATTTGGATATAGCTGGGATAGATGTTTGGAAGTATATTGAAGAATAACCTGTATCTCAAAAAGTGCACAAATCATAAATGTACATGTCAGTGAACTTTCATAAAATGTATATGCATGCGTAACTAGCATCTAAACCAGGAACCAGAGTAGTATTAGAACACACTTTCAATCCCAAGTCCCCATGGATTAATTCTGCCTGTTTCTTCCTTCATAAAAGACAATTACAGTTGTACAATGTTCCACCATTAGGATTTGTCTGATTTTTTCATGATTGTGAAAAATAATAAATAATAATAAATAACACTGGGGTTATGTGTTTTGGAGAGACTGAAGCAGTATCAGATTTCTCACTGTAAAGTTACTCTTTCCCCCCTTTTTCATGATGAATTCTTTGGAAGTCTCTATGTACAGCCCACACTTAAGGAATAAGGAGTTACACTCCATCTCCTTAAAGATGTAGTAGCTACATAATTATTTGGAATTTTTCTGTACAGAGACTCATGTATTCTCCTGATTTATTTTATTATTCCTTCACTTATTTATATCAGCATAGACTTGTGGATATTTCTTTTATATTTTGGGTTATAATCCAATACTACTTTATTATTTTCTTGCTCAAATTGTTTTAACGTTGGCCATCGGGAGCTCTTTCAGTAGACTCATAGGTCCTTTTGAAATACGTCCATCATTTTGTTTGTGTGTAGCCAACACCATGATGTCTTTATACAGTAGTTTTATTGTAAGTCTTAAAGTCACATAAGGTAAATATTTCAGCTTTGGTACTGGATTAGATTGGAACACATCAGTCTGAATTCCTGTGTAGCTTCAGATGAAATAGTTACATGTAGAAATGTTTATAGACATATGTATATATACATGTTAGTATACATATATTTCATTGATTTGTCAGCTGAGTGGGCCTAGGTTCAATGACACCCCAGTAATGATAAGCACACCTAGTACCCAGAACTTGGATTATAATACTATTTTCCAATTATAGAAAGCAGGGCTCCTTGGAGCAATAATTAATTTTAGTGCTGGGGTGGGCAATATATAAAATGATATTGGAGCATCTTTCATTACCAGAAAGTAAGAAAGTACTCAAGCACACACATGCATCCTCTCTTTCTTTCATACATACACACACAATGAACTTTATTCTTTTTCAGTATTGTGCTGGCTGATCTAGGTCTTTTGTTTTTCCATATAAACTTCAGAATAAATTTGATGATATCTATAAAAATAGCTTATTTCAAATTGTGTTGAAACTATAGACTAGTTGGGAGGAATTGATACCTTATCAATACCTAGCCTTCCAATCCATGAGAATGGAGTATCTCTCCATTTATTAGATCTGTTTTGATTTCTTTCATAAAAGCTTTTAGTTTTTCTTATTTAAATCCTGTATATATTTTGTTAAATGTATACCTAAGTATTTTAATTTTGGTGCTGTGTTTAGTTGTATTATTTTTCTTATTTTCAAATTCCAATTTTTCATTGCTGGTATAAAGAAAAGCAATTGACTGTATATCTTAACCTTGTTTTCTGCAACATTGCTATATTTGATAATTAGTGCTAGTAGGTTTTTGGTTGATTCTTTGGAAATTTTTCACGTAGACCATCATGTCATCTGCAAATAAAGACAATTCTATTTATTCCTTTCCAATCTGTATAACTTTTTTATCCCTTACTTGTTTTAATGCATTAGGTAGGATTTTCAATATAAATAATGAACACAACAAATGAGTCAGGGCATTCTAGTATTATTCCTAATCTTGGGGGAAGTGCTCAGTTTTTTATAGTTAATTATGATGACCACTGTAGGTTTTTATAGATGATTTTTTACCAAGTTGAGGAAGTTTCTTTCTGTTTCTAGTTGGCTGAGGATTTTTTATTCATGACTGGGTAACAGATTTTGTTAAATTATTTTTCTGCATCAATTGATAAGATTATATGATTTTTTTCCTTAACCTTTAATATGATGGATTATATTGTTTGATTTTTGAATACTAAGCCACACTTGCAATTAGTCCTGTTGTATAATTATTTTATACATTGTTGGATTGCTTTACTAATATTTTTGAGGGTATTTTGCATCTATGTTCATGAGAGATACCACTCTGATTACTCCGTAGTTTTCCTTTCTTTCAGTGTCTTTAATTAGTTTTGGTATTAGGATAATGGCAGCCCCAAAGAAAGTGTTCTGTCTGCCTTTTTTTCTCTTCAAAGCGGTTGTAGAGAATTGGTATTATTTCTTCATTAAATATTTGGTAGAATTCACCAGTGAAACTATAGGGACTTAGAGCTTTCATTTCTTAGGGAGTTATTAATTATTAATTTGATTTCTTCACAAGAATTATTTCTGCTTGCATGTGTTTTGATAGATTGTATTTGTTAAGGAATTGATCCATTTCATCAATTTATCAAAACTGAAGGCTTAAAGTTAATAATATTCCTTATTATCCTTTTAATGTCCATGGGATCAGTTGTGAGGTTCCCCTTTTTCATTATTGATATTAGAATTTTAGTCTTCTCTGTTTTTTGTTTGTTTGTTTGACTGGTTAGAAGTTTAACAATTTCATTGATTTTTTCAAATAACTGTCTTTTGTTTTTGTTGATTTTCTCTATTGCTTTCCTGTTTTTAATTTCATAGATTTTGGCTGTAATTTATTATTATTTCTTTTCTTCTTTGGCCATATATTGCTCCTCTTTCTCTAGTTTCCTAGAGGGGAAGGTGAGATTATTTAAATTAGATTTTTCTTCTTTTATAATATTTACTTTTAATACTATAAATTTCCATCTAAGCACCACTTTTACCACATCCCACAAATTTTAAATGCCATGTTTTCATTTTTATTTAGTTCAAAATATTTTTAATTTTCTTGAGACTTCTTCTTTGACCCATCTGTTATTTAGAATTGTGTTGTTTAATTTCTAAATATCTAGAGATTGTCTAGCTATCTTTCTCTTACTAATTTCTAGTTTAATTCCATTGCATTCTGATAGCATATGTTGCATGATTCCTAGACTTTTAAATTTGTTAAGATATATTTTATGGCCCAGAATGTGTTCTTAGTGAATGTTTCATGTGTACTTGATAAAAATGTGTATTTTGCTGTTCTTGGATGAAGTATTCTATAAATGTCGACTAGATCAAGTTGATAATACTACTCAGGTCAACTATATCCTTACTGATTTGTCTGCTAGTTTGAACTATCAATTACTGAAAGAAGGATGCTGAAGTTTCCAATTATAATAGTGTATTTATTTCTCCTTGCAGTTCTTTCAGTTTTTGCTTCACTTATTTTGCTGCTCTATTGCTAAATGCATATGTAATAAGATTGTTATATCATCTTGGAGAGTTGACTTCTTTATCAATATGTAATGCCCCCCTTCATTCCTGATAAATTTTCTCGTTCTGAAGCCTGCTTTTGGGAATTGAATTTCATGTCCTCCTCCCCCCCCCCCCCCAAAAGGCATGTTCACGTCCCAACTCAAGGTCCTTTGTATGTGAACCCATTTGTAATTAGGACCTCTGAAGATGTTATTTGTTAAGGAGTGTCCAAACTGAATGAGGGTGAACCTTAATCTAATTTGGCTAATGTCCTTATAAGCAAAGGAAGTTGGATATGGGAGAAGCAAGAAATTGGAAGTCAAAGAAAACCACAGGAGAAAGAAGACATGATCATGTGCATTGCCATGTGACAGAAAAACAAAAGACCTCGCTGCCTCTGATTGCCAGCAGCCATTCCCAGAATGCCACTGTCTTTGGGAAGAAAGCATTCCCTTGCTCATGCCTTGATTTTAGACTTCTAGCCTCAAAACCAATAAGTTCCTGTTCAAGCCAACACACTGTATGGTATTTGTTCTAGCAACTGGGAAACTAAAGCACCTGCTTTATCTGAAATTAATATAGCTATTCCGGCTTCCTTTTAATTCATGTTAACATGGTATATCTTTCTTCATACCTTCACTTTTTTATTAGAGGAGTTGTAGTTTTATAGAACAATCATGCATAAAATACATGATTATTATGTATCACCCCATTATTAATACCTTTGATTGGTGTGGTACATGTGTTACAATTGGTGAAAATTATACTATTAACTATAGTCCTTGGTTTATATTTGCATCATGCAGTTCCATGAATTTTTAAAAATGTTTATTCTATTACCACACTTACACTCTAACATTTCCCCTTTTAGTCACATTCAGATATATATTTCAGTACTATTAGTTACATTCACAATGTTGTGCTACCATCACTACCATTCATCACCAAAACATTTTCCATATTCCAAATAGGAACTCTGTGCATTTTAAGCCTTACCATCTCATTCCCTAACCCCATCCTGTCCCTTGGTAACCTATATTCTAGATTCTGACACTATGACTTTGCTTATTCTAATTATTTCTATCAGTGAGATCATAAAGTATTTGTCCTGTGTCTGGCTTATTTCACTTAACATGATGTCTTCAAGATCCAGCCATGTTGTCACATGTATCAGAACTTCATTCCTTTTTACAGCTGAATAATATTCCATCATATGTAAATACCACATTTTGTTTATCCATTCATTGGTTGATGGACACTTGGCTTGCTTCCATCTTTTGGCAATTGTGAATAATGCCCCTATGAATATTGGTGTATTAGTTAGGGTTCTCCTTGGAAACAGAATCAATGAGAGATGTCTCTGATTATCAAATTGTAAAAGTGACTCACGCAACTGCAGGAGCGCATGAGTCTAAATTCTGCAGAGCCGTCAACAAGCTGTCAACTCCAAGGAAGACATCCGATGAACTCCTCGGGAAACAAACCGACAACTTTGACCATCTCCTCAGGAAACGAACCGGCAACTTCGACGAGCTCCCCAGGAAATGCTTCACTGAGCAGCCAAAGAAGAAGTGAAGGTTCTCTAACTGTCCGGCTTATAAGCCTCGAACTGATCACCCGGACCAAATCCAGCCAATTGCATTCTCTCATTGTGGAAGGCACGCCCCCTTGATGAGTCATCAGTCAGCCGCAGTCAATTGACTGATGATCCAACGAACTGGCTGATCACCCTGACCAAATCCAGCCAATTGCATTCTCTCACTGTGGAAGCACGCCCCTTGATGAGTCATTAGTCAGCTGCAGTCAACTGACTGATGATCTGACAAACCAGCCCGTTGGTTTATTAACCAGCCTCAAATATCCTCACAGCAATCGTCAGGCCAGTGCCCACTTGACCAGACAGCTAGGCCACCTAGCCAAGTTGACACATGAACCCAACCATCACAGTCCACCCCTTGTCAACTTGGCAGTTGTACACATCACCTAAAATCATACCTTCAAAATGAACGTTACAGCTTATGCCATATGATAAGGGGATAAGACAGAGAAGAAAGCAAAAATATTTTCTTTACAGACAAATACAAACATAATCTTAACAAAACGAGGAGGAAATATTCATGTCATCATAGTCCTCGTTTCTGTAACTGGTCACGTGGCCGTAGTTCATATTTATCATGACCTTCTTCCACTACCCATTCCATGTTCCCTTTACCCTCAGCAAGCACTTCAGCTGGCCGTGGTTCTTTGCCTGGTGGGGTGACCCAAACCTTCATTCCTGAAGTTTCTTGGCCATTGGTAGTCCTGCCTGGATTGGGTTGTTGCAGTTTTCCATTGACTTGAATCTCGGGGCATGGTAGTACTAAGAGACACCCTAGGGGATCTCCTGTATTCCAGGAAAACTCTTCTTTACTTCCATTGTGTAGTTGCAGTGCTATTTCCCCTTGGTAGTCAGGATCAATCACCCCAGCCAGTACAGTAATCCCCTTACTTGCCTGTTGATTCAGAGGCATAAGAAGCCCAAAGTGGCCAGGTGGCAGTCTTAACTTCCAGTTCAATGGGATTATTGTTGTGTTTCCTGGTGGAAGCACTCCTCCTTTTGGAACCAAGACTTGTAGATCAGCAGAGCTTAAACTTGCAGGGACAGGAAGCAAAAATTTCCCTAGTGGATCACTAGGAGTGATAGTGAGTGGTGCTACTCCTGTTTCCACCCCTTGATTCCTGGACCCATGAATCCTGGCTATGGGAGAAACAGCACCATAGAGTGGACGCTGATTCAGAGCATACACAGCCTCCTGGAGAACACTGCCCCAACCCTGCAAGGTATTGCCACCTAGTTGGTGCCGTAATTGAGTCTTCAATAGGCCATTCCACCGTTCTGTCAACCCAGCTGCTTCTGGATGATGGGGAACATGGTAAGACCACAGAATTCCATGAGCATGTGCCCATCCCCTCACTTCATTTGCTGTGAAGTGGGTTCCTTGGTCCAAAGCAATGCTGTGTGGAATACCATGACGGTGGATGAGGCATTCTGTAAGTCCACGTATCGTTGTTTTGGCAGAAGCATGTCGTGCAGGGAAGGCAAGCCCATATCCAGAGTATGTGTCTATTCCAGTAAGAACAAATCGCTGCCCTTTCCATGATGGAAGTGGTCCAATGTAATCAACCTGCCACCAGGTAGCAGGCTGATCACCTCGGGGAATGGTGCCATATCGGGGACTGAGTGTGGGTCTCTGCTGCTGGCAAATTGGACACTCAGCAGTGGCTGTGGCCAGGTCAGCCTTGGTGAGTGGAAGTCCATGTTGCTGAGCCCGTGCATAACCTCCATGCCTACCACCATGACCACTTTGTTCATGAGCCCATTGGGCAATGACAGGAGTTGCTGGGGAAAGAGGCTGATTGGTATCTACCAAACGGGTCATTTTATCCACTTGGTTATTAAAACCTTCTTCTGCTGAAGTCACCCTCTGGTGAGCATTCACATGGGACACAAATATCTTCATGTTGTTTGCCCACTGAGAAAGGTCTATCCACATACCCCTTCCCCAGACTTCTTTGTCACCAGTCTTCCAATCATGTTCCTTCCAAGTCCCTGACCATCCTGCCAAACCATTAGCAACAGCCCAGGAATCAGTATACAGACGCACCTCTGGCCAGTTCTCCTTCCAAGCAAAGTGAACAACCAGGTGCACTGCTCGAAGTTCTGCCCACTGGGAGGATTTCCCCTCACCACTGCCCTTCAGGGATATCCAAGAAAGGGGCTGCAGTGCTGCAGCTGTCCACTTTCGGGTGGTGCCTGCATATCGTGCAGAACCATCTGTAAACCAGGCCCGAGTCTTCTCTTCCTCAGTCAACTGACTGTAAGGAGCTCCCCAAGATGCCATAGCTGTGGGCTGGGAAAGAGAAGGTAAGGTGGAAGGAGTGGGGGCCATGGGCATTTGGGCCACTTCCTCATGTAACTTACTTGTACCTTCAGGACCTGCTTGAGCTCTATCTCGTATATACCATTTCCATTTTATGATGGAGTGCTGCTGTGCACGCCCAACTTTATGGCTTGGTGGGTCAGATAACACCCAGCTCATGATAGGTAACTCAGGTCTCATGGTAACTTGGTGGCCCATGGTTAAGCATTCTGTCTCTACTAAGGCCCAGTAGCAGGTCAACAGTTGTTTCTCAAATGGAGAGTAGTTATCTGCAGAGGATGGTAAAACTTTACTCCAAAATCCTAAGGGCCTGCATTGTGATTCTCCTATAGGAGCCTGCCAGAGGCTCCAAACAGCATCTCTATTTGCCACTGACACTTCCAGCACCATTGGATCAGCTGGATCATATGGTCCAAGCGGTAGAGCAGCTTGCACAGCAGCCTGGACCTGTTGCAGAGCCTCATCTTGCTCTGGTCCCCACTCAAAACTGGAAGCTTTTCTAGTCACTCAGTAAATGGGCCAGAGTAGCACACCTAATGAGGAATATGTTGTCTCCAAAACCCAAAGAGGCCAATTAAGCATTGTGCCTCTTTTTTGGTTGTAGGAGGGGCCAGATGCAGCAGCTTATCCTTCACCTTAGAAGGAATATCTCGACAGGCCCCACACCACTGGACACCTAGAAATTTTACTGAGGTGGAAGGCCCCTGTATTTTTGTTGGATTTATCTCCCATCCTCTGCCACGCAAATACCTTACCAACAAATCTAGAGTAGTTGCTACTTCTTGCTCACTAGGTCCAATCAACATGATATCATCAATATAATGGACCAGTGTGATGTCTTGTGGGAGGGAGAAATGATCAAGATCCCTGCGGACAATATTATGACATAGGGCTGGAGAGTTGATATAACCCTGAGGTAGCACAGTGAATGTAAACTGCTGGCCTTGCCAGCTGAATGCAAACTGTTTCTGGTGGTCCTTGCTGACAGCAATTGAGAAAAAAGCATTTGCCAGATCAATAGCTGCATACCAGGTACCAGGGGATGTGTTGATTTGCTCAAGCAATGATACCACATCTGGGACAGCAGCTGCAATTGGAGTCACCACCTGGTTAAGCTTACGATAATCCACAGTCATCCTCCAAGACCCATCTGTTTTCTGCACAGGCCAAATAGGAGAGTTGAATGGGGATGTGGTGGGAATCACCACCCCTGCATCCTTCAAGTCCTTAAGAGTGGCATTAATCTCTGCAATCCCTCCAGGAATCCGGTATTGCTTCTGGTTCACTACTTTGCTAGGCAGGGGCAGCTCTAGTGGCTTTCACTTGGCCTTTCCCGCCATAATAGCCCTCACTCCAGGAGTCAGGGAACCAATGTGAGGATTCTGCCAGTTGCTGAGTATGTCTATTCCAATTATGCATTCTGGCACTGGGGAAATAACCACAGAATGGGTCCGGGGACCCACTGGACCCACTGTGAGACGGACCTGGGCTAAAACTCCATCAATCATCTGACCTCCATAAGCCCCAACTCTGACTGGTGGACCAGAGTGACGTTTTGGGTCTCCGGGAATTAATGTCACTTCTGACTCAGTGTCTAATAATCCACGAAATATCTGATCATTTCCTTTTCCCCAATGCACAGTCACCCTGGTAAAAGGCCGTAGGTCCCCCTGGGGAAGGCTGGGAGGAAGATTAACAGTATAAATTTTTGGCAGTGTGACAGGGTCCTTCTCCAAGGGTACCCGGCCTTCCCTTCATTCAAGGGGCTCTGGATCTGTAAACTGTCTCAAGTCTGGGAATTGATTAAGAGGCCATGACTCTCTGTTTTTGTAATTCAAGGGAGACTTTTGTTCACGTGGCCTAGAATTCCTCTGCTTATATAGTTCAAACAAGAATTTAGTCAATTGCCCATCTATTTTACTACTTGGTACTCCATGATCCACTAGCCAACGCCATAAGTCTCTGCGAGTCATATTATTTTGATTGCTGCTTTGAGCCTGTTTTCCATTATGGTAGCCACGCCCACTTTATCTGTGGTGATTAACTGCAGTCACTTGGCTTCTGCTGACTCGGGACCCAATTATCCCCATTGTGTTTAAGGATTCCAGTTCAGTGACAGCAGTTCGTACAGTAATATCTGACCTACAGAGAAGGGCGACTACAGAGCTCTTCAGGGATGATGGAGCTAGTTTCACAAATTTATTCCTTACAGTCCTGGTAAAAGGTGTGTCCTCTGGACATTCCAGGGCTGTGTGAGCAGGTCTTCCATGATAAATCCACTCTAACATTCCAATCTCTCTAAGCCTTTGAATCCCTTCTTCCACATTATACCAGGGCAGTTCTGGCATTTCAACCTCTGGTAATGCCGGCCACCTTTTGATCCATGTTTCAGCCAGCCACCCAGACAAACTGTTAACATCCTTTCTAACCCCTCGAGCTACAACATTGAATGCAGAATCTCTGCTTAGTGGAAATATCTGTTTCAGTCTCTATTTTCCATTCTTCTGGGTACTTATCTAGTAGTGGGATTGCTGGATCATAGATAATTCTATACTTAACCTTTTGAGGAACTGCTAAACTATCTTCCACAGTGTCTGCACCATTTTATATCACCACTAGGAATGGAAAAATGTTCCTATTTCTCTTCAACCTCTCCATCACTTGTAATTTTCCATTTGTTAATAGTAGCCATTCTAATGGATATAAAATGACATCTCATTGTGATTTTGATAGGATATTGAGCATCTTTTCATGTGCTTTTTGGCCATTTGTATATCTTCTTTGGAGAGATATCTATTCAGGTCTTTTGCCCATTTTTTTAGATATATACATTATGATATATTTACATATTGGTATAATATAAAGAAGTTATAATGAATCAATTACAGCTACAGATAACAATAAGGATAAATCTTAAAAACAATGTTATGTAAATGAAGCCAGATACAAAAGAATATATATGATATGATTTCATTTATATCAAATTCCCAAACAGGACAAACTAAACCATGATATTTAATGCAGTATATTGAAGTGATAAAATTCAAAGACATAATAAAAAGAGCAACTTTTTATGGGGCAGAGGGCAGGGGGTTGTGATCAGGAAAAGGAAAAAATGCGAGGCTTCTCTGGTGTTGACAACATCTATTTTTTGACCTGGATATTAAATACCTGGAAGTTCACTTTATGATTATTCATTGAACTGCACATTTATATTTTATGTACTTTTCTGTATTTGTGCTATAATTTATATTAAAAAAAGGTTAAAATACGTAAAACATCCAGCACATAGTAAGTACTCAATTAAGAGTAACTATTATTGACATATCAAAAGAAAGAAAGAAAGAAAAAAAAGAGGCAGCTCTATGGGTATTTATATGAGATAATCTCCAGGAAATATAGTTAAGTGAATTAAGGAACAGAAATGTATGTAGTATGTTCTATCACTGATTTTAAAACAAGGATACACACGCTCATACACACACATCCATATTGTATATGAATAAAACATCTCTGGAAAGAGACACCAGAAAGTGGCAACAGAGATTAACTCTACCAATGTAGGGGAACAGAGTTGAGGACTGGGTGGTAGGGGGACTTATTTTCATTGTATATTTTTGTATCCTTTGAATTTTATACCATTTACATATATTTCCTATTTTAAAATTTTAGAAATACAAGATATAGGGGTAGCTTTTTATACTTGGCAGCTTATTTTCCTTCAAAAGAAAATTTAGGACAAAAGGTTAAATGATAAAACTAGCATTTTATGTAGAAAATTAAGTTACAATTTACAGTTAATCTCTTTTACATGCATTACCTTATTTAATCATAAGAACAACCTTGTCAGAAGGCAGAATTATATCCATTTTGCAGACTAGTAAACAGAGCCTCAGAGAGATGAAGTGACTGGCTCTAAGTCACAGAGCCAATAACTAAGGGAACTGGAACTCAAATAAACTTTTTGTTTCCAAGTCCTTTAATCATTCCTCTGTATCACACTATCTCACATAGAGTGCCCTCTCAAAGATGTCCACCACCTCCAAAAAATGTGTGAAGAATAAAAAATGCACTATGTGTTAGTTTTTCTTTTATGTGTGGGTAAGGGAGGGGAAATTTATAAAATTCACTTGTAAAAAATGAAGACAGAGAACAAAGACAACCCCTCACTGATACCTGGGATGACACTGAGTACGATCCTGTTGGAAACCGATGGCATGAGCTCCTGGGGATGACAGGGACAGGCTTCTGGCAGGGGCTGAGACCACACTCCAACTTTTTATGTTTATGTAGATTGCAAACTGCAAAAATAATGGAAGAGATGGTTTTTGCCCATTTTTTTAATTGGGTAGTTTGTCTTTCAGCTGTTTGTCTTTTTGTTGTTAAATTGAAGGATTTCTTTATGTATACTGGATATTAATCCTTTACTGGATATGTGGTTTGCAAATATTTTCAACCATTGTGTAGATTGCCTTTTTACTTTGACGATAAAGTCCTCTGAGGCACAAAAGTTTTAAATTTTCATGAGGTCCCATTTATCTGTTTTTTCTTTTGTTGTTTGTGCTTTGGGTGTAAAGTAAAACCATTGCCTAACACAAGGTACTGAAGATGCTTTCCTACTTCTTCTACTAGGAGTTTGATAGTTCTGACTCTAATATTTAGGACTTTGATCCATTTTGAGTTGATTTTATATAATGTGTAGGTAATGGACTTCCTTCTTTCTTTTTGAAAATGGAGATCCAGTTTTCCCAACACCATTTGTTGAAGAGATTATTCATTACCAATTAAGTTGTCTTGTCCCATTGTCAAGCATCAGTTGGCCATAAATATGAGGATTGATTTCTGGACTCTCAATTAAATTCCATTGGTCTGTATGTCTGTTTTTGTGCAAGTACTATGCTAGTTTGATTACTGTGACTTTGTAATAAGATTTAAGATCAGGAAGTGTGAGTTTTCCAACTCTGTTCTTCTTTTCAAGATGTCTTTGGCCATATAGAGCCCCTTACACTTTCAAATAAATTTGATGATTGGCTTTTCTATTTCTGAAATAAAGGTTGTTGGAATTTTATCAGAAGTTCCAGGAAGACTTAATTCCAATTCTGCTCAAACTCTTCCAAAAAATTGAAGAGGAGAGAACACTCTATAATTTGTTCCCAAAGGCCCACATTACTCTCATACAAAAGCCAGATAGAGATACCAAAAGAAAAGAAAATTACAGACTAATACCTCAACTAAATACTAGTAAACCAAATCCAACTGCATATTAAAGGAATTACACACGTTGACCAAGTAGGATCTATTCCTGATATGCAAGGGTGGTTCAACATAAGAAAATCAATTAATGTAATATATCACAACAAAATGAAGGAGGAAAAAAAACAAAAACAAAAAACATGATCATCTCAAATGATGCAGTAAAGACATTTGACAAAATCCAGGACCACTTCTTGATAAAAACATTTAAAACAACAAGAATAGAAAGAAACACCCTCAACATGATAGAAGAATATATGAGAAGCCCACAGCTAACATCCTACTTAATGGTGAAAGACTGAAAGCTTTCCCTTCAAGATCTGAACAAGACTAGGATGCCCACTGTCACCACTGTTATTCAACATTTTACTGGAAGTTCTTGCCAGAGCAATTAGGCAATAAAAAGAAATAAAAAGAAATATAAAGCATCCAAACTAGAAAGGAAGAAGTAAAACTTTCCCTCTTTGCAGATGATACAGTCCTATATACAGAACATCCTGAAAAATCTGCAACACTTCTAGAGCTAATAAGTGAGTTCAGCAAAGTTGCAGGGTACAAAAATCAACACCCAACAATTAGTAGTGTTTTTATATACAAATAATGAACAATTGGAAGAATAAATCAAGAAAAAAATTCCATTTACAGTACCAACTAAAAGAATCAAATATCTAGGAATAAATCTAACCAAGGATGTAAAGGATTGTACACAGAAAACTACAAAACATTGCTAAAAAAATCAAAGACCTAAACAAATGGAAACACATTCTGGGTACATGGATTGGAAGACTAAATTTTGTTAAGATGTCAATCCTAACCAAAGCAATTTATAGATTCAACAAAATCCCAATTAAAATTCCATCCGTTTACTTTGAACCCATTAGCATCTTTACATTTTAAGTGGGTTCCTTGTAAACAACATATACTTGGCTCTTTTTTGTTTGAATCCACTCTGACAATTTCTGTCTTTTAATTGGTGTATTTAGATGATTCACATTTAACAGTAATTTTTACTATAATGGGATTAATAGCTACCATGTTCACAACTGTTTTCATGTGAAATGTTTTCTATTTATTGCATTTGTTCTGTTCCCTTCTTTTGCCTCTGTTTTTCTGACTTCTCTGGTTTTCTTGAACATTTCATATGACTCAATTTTTCTCTTCTCTTATTGTATCAATTATCCTTCATTTTAAAGTTTTATTTAGTGCTTTCCCTAGAGGGTTTTTTTTTTTTTCAAAAAAAAAAAGGTCTTTTGTTTTGCCTGATTTTAAAGCGAAACTTGTTAAGGTAAGTTAATGGTAAGTTTGTTTCTGAAATGAACACACCTCCCAGTACCCCATTTATCAAATAAAACACACCAGCTCACAAAGACAAGGAAAGGTTTCAAAACACATCAGTGATTGTTAACATTTAAAATAACATCCAAAGTCTCCAAATTCACTCTCTTTAAAAAAGTAAAATTAATTTGGCACAGATAAATTAGTAAATAATAATAATTATTTCTTCAGTAAATTTATAAGGGAGTACCAAGTTACAAAAAGAAACCACTGTTCGACCATTTCTTAAAATGAAATTCAAAGGCCAAATTTGTGCTGTATTCACCACATACCATGAGAAGAGTTTGTTTAGTGTCCTTCCAACAGATGGTAGCAATCAGGGTATATCAGTTGTTAATATAGAAAAAATTGAACTCACTTAACAGTAGTTGCCATTGTAAATGAAAAGGCTGATGATGCTATCAAAGTATTCTGTTGTTTTAAATGTCTAGATCAAATATAAGTGTAAAATGAAGGATCCTTTGGATTTTAATATATTTGATAGTACTCATCAGAAAAGTCTCTGAGTCATGGTATGTGTGCTTAGCTGATATAGTAGAATCAGTAGGATGCATGAAGAGCATTTTTTTTAACATGGAAGTTCAGAGTTGGAATCATAGTTTGGAAACTGTGGGATCCCACTGGGAATGTGATAAGACATCCTGTGATGAGCAGAGAAGTTACAAATGGAAGACTCCCAAATAGTAGCTTTAATGCTCTGTAACCACTTGCGCAGTCTGTCTCTTTACCACAGGTCTTTATTTTTTTCTGCTGCTTTGAACCACTATCTAGTGTCCTTTGCTTTCAGTCTGAAGAACTCCCGTTAGCATTGCTTATGGGGCTGTTTTAGTGGTGATGAACTCTCTCAGCTTTTATTTATCCGAGAATGTCTTAATCTCTCCCTCATTTTTTTTTTTTTCATTTTTATTGAGATTGTTCAGATACCATACAATTATCCAAAGATCCAAAGTATACAATCACTTGCCCCTGGGTACCCTCACACAGCTGTGCATCCATCACACTTAATTTTTGTTCAATTTTTAGAAACTTTTCATTACTCCAGACAAGAAATAAAGTGAAAGATGAAAAAAGAAAAAAAGAAAAGGAAACTCTAATCCTCCCCTATCCCTAACCAACCCCCCTCAATTGTTGACTCCTAGTATTGCTATAGTACATTTGTTACTGTTTATGAAAAAATCTCCCTCATTTTTGAAAGAGTTTTGCTGAATATAAAATTCTTGGCAGACAGTTGTTTTCCTTCAGCACTTTAAGTATTTCAACCCATTGCCTTCTTGCCTCTGTGGTTTCTGATGAGAAATTGGCACTCAGTCTAATTGGGATTCATGTTCAACATGATCATTCACGTTGCTTTTCTCTTGCAGCTTTCAGAACTCTCTCCATGTCCTTTGCATTTGGTAGTGTAGTCAATATATGACAGGGTTTATTTTTCTTTATGTTTATCCTATTTGGTGTTCTCTGAGCTTCTTGGATATGCATATTCACATCTTTTGCTAAGTTTGGGAAGTTCTCTGTCATTATTTCTTTGACTATTCCTTCTGCCCCTTTCTCTCTTTCCTCTCCTTCTGGAACTCGCATAACATATACATTGGTGCACTTGTGTCCCATAGCCATCTTGGGCTATCTTTGCTTTTAATACTTCTTTATTCTTTTGGCTCCTCAGCCTGACTTATTTCAAGTGTCTTATCTTTAAATTCACTGATTCTTTCTTCTGCCAACTCCAATCTGCTCTTGAAACACTCCTGGGTATTTTTCCTTTCACTAATTGTGGTCATCAAATTCAGTAGCTCTGTTTGGTTCCCTTTTAACATTTCTATCTCTTTACTTAGATTCTCGTATTGTTCATCAGTTGTTTTCATGATATCCTTTAGCTCTTTCCCCGTATTTTCCTTCATCTCCTTGAGTATTTTTAAGATATGTTTTTTCAAAGGCTTTGTTGGTATGTCCATAGTCTTGTTTCTTCATTGATGTTTTCTGTAATTTTATCCTTTTCTTTTGAATGGGCCATCATTTCTTGTTTCTTTGTCTTGTACTCTTTTTGTGGCACACTGTACATTTTAATATTTTAAACTGTTAACTCTAGAATTTACTCCCTGGGATGTCTGTTTGTTGATTTTGTAACTGGCTAGTGATAAGACAGAGATTTTCTTGAGTGTCAGCCCTCCTACAAGGAAGGTCTGCCCAATTTTATTGCTGTTTATGATGGTAGGGCTATTCCGGTAGGATATTATTGCTGAAGTTAGTTTTTCAAGATTTCTTTTTGACATTTTTACCTCTACCTCTTTATATATTAGCATCTGTTTCACTCCATAAATTAAATATTTATGCATGTATATTTAAATATTTAAGCATGCATATTTAGTTTCACTTATGGTCAAGAGAAAAAGCTGTTAGTTTGCTATGGTTATATAGATAATGATCATTTATTTCACTTTGTAGAGACATTTTCCCCTTTGTGCCAAAGACAAATATTTTTTGCAATATGAATCTGTAAACTGTAATCACATACATAGTCTTTATAGCAGGAGCATTGCTGTATGAGTGTTTCTGATTATCATCTCTTTGGGTGAATTGGGAGGGAAACTTGGGGGACTTAAATTCTAGCCTTAGGGTTATAGTTTTAGTCCCATGTGAATGCAGGATAAACATCACATTACAAGTGCCCTGGGGAGTAAGCAGACTCTGCATTATACCAAGGATAATAAAACCTGAAGTAAGTCACTAGGGACATCTGGGAATGCGTAGCAGTGTATTCATGGACAAATGTAATAAAATGTATCACTCTAAAATATTGTGTCACATCTACATGGATTTAAGTGGTAAACCAAGGCATTAGATATAAAAGATATTTGGGAGAAAGGAGTTCTTAAAAGACGAATAGTTCCCCAAACAATCCAAGCATGAAGCTTTGGGTTATAACAGACCATAAATAAATTTTTAAATTTCTAATAATGGAAAGATTATTATAAAGAGCAGCAACTTTTTCACAGATAAAGAAACAGACCCAAGGAAATTAGGTGAAACTAAATCCACAAAAATGAAATAATTTGGGCAAGGTTACTCAAATAATAATTGGTGGAGTTGGATGAAGAGCCCAGTTTTGTATATTTTCTGTATAGTCCCAGGACATTCTGTGCTAATCCTAGTTTCCCCAATTTGTAATCCCAAAAGAGGATTTATTCACTAATTTATTCATTCTATAATTAATATAAAATTTTTATTTTTCTTATCTTTCCTGCAACTTACTAAATACAACTTTATGTTTTTCTTTCATCAGCCATTAACAATTTCTCTCTTCTCCAACTCCTTATTCATGTACATTTTTCATTAGAAAATATAAAGCTAGGTGTATTTCTGTTTTTGTTAACCAAGTACATATAACATGCTGAGCAAAATTTCCTTTAATATTGGATCACATGGACTTGAGAGAGTGTAACAAATATCTTTGCCTGAGTATAAATTTCTCTGGCAAATCACTACATAATTGAATGGTTTTGTGAATTCAGTTTACCATGACTTATGAACATTGTGTCTTCAACAGTTGGCACTGTCATTTCTAGTTTCTCTGTCACTTGAAGAATCATGTGGACTCTTTCTAGCAAATTGGCCCCACTGAAACATACGGAATATTTTGATTCAACTGCATACATAAAGGCCCAGCCTGAATCTGAAAATAATTGTATTGGTTCTAAATC
Source organism: Choloepus didactylus (assembly GCF_015220235.1). Taxonomy (NCBI): domain Eukaryota; kingdom Metazoa; phylum Chordata; class Mammalia; order Pilosa; family Megalonychidae; genus Choloepus; species Choloepus didactylus. The sequence goes on from NC_051315.1 coordinate 43,113,615, forward strand.
CCATTCTTGTCACTTTTGTGCCAAAGGGAATGTAGTGGAATTTCTAGAGATCCAGAGAGAATGTGACTCTCTAATTAAAAGTGATTTTAATCTACTTAATTAGGTTGCTATAGATCAAATGCAAATTGAATTCTGAAAATGATTTTTATCATTTGCGTCTTGTTATTTGAGCTTTGGGACAAACTCTATTCCCCAAACATTTTTAATGCAAGAATACTTTCTACTTTCTTAACACTTCAGAATTATTCTATTTGTGGGTATAAGTGTGTGGCTAATATTTCTGACATAGAATAATGGTTACATCTATGTTAGAAATTTATTCCTAGTGATCAACATCCTGGACAATCCCAAATAGGATTAATAATTCATCTATACCAAGTCCAAATAACATGCAAATAAAAGTAGAGATATAAATACCAGGAAGAGACTATAAATGCCATATGGAGGAAAAAGAAAAGTAGTTCAAGTTCAAATGAGTTAAGAGTTTATCATTAACTGAAAGTGTTAAGATAAGGGTTTTTTTTGGCAGTAATAAATTCTGAGTAGAGTTTTGGTACCAGGTGACAGAGGGTGTTGGTTACAAGACTGAGTAATCTGGGGTTATCTTTTGTAAATTTTATGCAGAGTGATACATGACTAATTTGCTTCTTTAGGCAGCATGCAGGATAGAATAGGAGGCCAATGGTTTCAAGGAGGGACCCTCACTGGGGCAGTGCCATTCCTACAGGACATTTTTGGAACTTAGGAGCCTCTTTTGTTTCAGTGATAGGAAGGGAATGCTGTCATTCAGTGGGTGTCAGGGACACAAAACATTCTGCCCAAACAAGAGAAGATAGTTTCACATCCCACAAAACTTTCAAATGCCCTGATATACAATAAAATCCATTTAAAACCTAATTTTTAAAATGTGAATCCACTCAAAAAAATTTCATGGCTTTAAAAGAAATTGAATTTTCTAGCACTAAATCTAATAAGTAAATTAAGGAGTAACTATACTCTATTTGGTTTCTAAATTGCCAAGTCATAGACCATATTAGAAATCATGCCACTTATGGCAAAACTATAAGAGGGATTTGAGTTGGTAGCACAGAAGGCCAGTGGCAATCTGTGTCAGTATATGATTGACAGTATTTTTATTTGAAAATATGCATTTCTTACTGAATTAATACTTATTTCAAATTAACTACAAATAAAATGCATCAACACTACTCAATTGTAGACTTCAAATTGGATTTTAAATATCTTCCACAAATAACAGTTGCCAATGTGCCTAATCTGCAACACCATGTTTATTTTAATGTAACAATGAAATTTTAAGTTGAAGGGAATATTTTACAAAGACACATGCTGATTAAGTTGGCAAATATTCTTTCAAGATGTAAGGAGAATTTTCAAAAACTTTATACTTTTTAATGTTAAAAGTTTGGCACTAAAGAAGGAAAATGCCTTCGCTGCTTCTTTATGAATAGCACAAATGGTCATAGAATGTGGCAAGCCATATAGCATTAGCAAAAATAATAATATTAGTGATAGTAATTATTATTATTATATCATCTTTAAATTACAGACAAGGCAGTTTCTACATCATTAGCTTTACACAGTTTTCAACCTCCTTCCCTCTGTAGTAAGAGAATCATGAAAATGCAAAAGAAAACTCAAGTTGGGGTATTGGTAAATATTTTTGTGATGAGAATATATGAAGCTTGACCTCCTCTGCCCCTTGTTTTTAGTACTAACATGGAAAATGTTCAGGTTTTTGTGAAATACCTTATATTTTTTAAGGAAAGGATTTCTGTCATATCCTGTGTACTTTTGTGCAAATTACTTGTGTTTACCGTAACATATTTTATATGTTATATAAAATATAACATATTTTATATGTTATATAAAATATAACATATTTTATATGTTATATAAAATATAACATATTTTATAGTCTGGTTGCATTCTAATTTTACCCTTCTTGAAACTGCTAGACTCTCCTGCTTGTATTATTTCATCAATCGTATAAAAACTCTTTATACTAAAAGATCTCCCTTGTAATGACTGCTGTACATAAAGCAATGAAGGCTAGAAAAAAAAGAACCATACTTCAAAGTAATTTACCTGCAAGTGAACCTGTGCAGTGCCCAAAACTTGTAGAAAAAGGACCCCAGCAGCTGGAAGGCAAACAAGGCAAGTTAAAATTATAGTTTATGATTTGAGATTGTTTTGTTTGTTATCTATGTTGTCTCTGTAAATTTCTTTAGTTTACTTTTATTAAAAGGACATATAGATTCCATGAAAGTAAATAAAACATACTACAGCATTTCGTGTTTATATTGTTTCATTTATGCAAAGCTGTTCATTGATATTGAGGTTTAAGGCTAAAAATGAAGTATATTATGAATTTTTTTAAAGAAAACTCATCAAATTTTAGGGTATCACAAAACTTTATTCTACTATAATGCATACTATTTATTATATGTCACAGATTTCTGAGAGGTAAACAAAATATTTTATTTTTAATGTAAAGCATCAAATTTAATTTTATTATCATATTTTAGTAACTTTGGAGTAAATACAAACTTTTACTTGATTTTGACATAATCCCAATTAGGCCAGTGTGATAGATATCTTGAGTGCTAGAATATGGGCTTTGAACCTAGTACAGATCTATTCATAGAAATTGTGTTTTTTTTTAAATGCAAAGTAAATTGATATTCATGTATGACCAGTGATATTTTAAAACATATTATATGGTTAGAGATGAGGTTTTCTGCCATGCATGTTAAATTGCAAATCAGTGGAAATGGTCTAGACCTTCTAAGAGTGCAGTATAGTATTGCCCTTCTTGTTCCAGAGATCATTCTGAATACTTTATACAATATTGTCATGTGCACAAATATAACCATTAGTGTTCTTCAGAGAGGGATGAGGGTGGGGGAAGTGCAAAATAAAGATTATTGGCTATTTCATAAATCATCATCATCATCATCTTGTAAGCTGTGAGAGATTACTAGAATGGGGGAAAGAAATCCAAATTTTGTATTTTCTCTTATTCCACTGAGAAATCTGTTTTAAGAAGAATCAATGGAATGCCAAAAAATGTCAATAATCAGTTGTATAATAAACTGCAGTGAGGTAAATTTTAATTCCAATTGTATGAGAGTATCATATGTCAATATGAAGCTTAACTAGTTACTGAAGTTTCCCACAGAATGAAAAGTTGTATTAAAATGTTATTACCATTATTAACAGTGGTTGTAAAATGTCTGTCATTATTTATAAATTATTCTAATTTCCAGAGTTACCACTTTTACAAGTTGATGGAGCACTTACAATGATTTGTAGGCATAAAAATGTCATGCCAGGTATTTTAGCCATTCATTGCATTATTCATTTACACATTTTCCCTTATTGTGATATTAGTTCGGTCTTGGTCTTAAAAAACTAGTCTGCTATTTCTTATCCTATTTTTTATTTTTAATATACTCTATAAACGTTTAAATACAATAAAATTCACTCTGTTGAGCGGGTTTATCAGTGTTAAAAATGCAAAAAGTTATATAATCATCACCATCACTCATATACAGAATAGTTCCATCCTTCATCAAAATTAACTCTTGCTGCCAATCATCCCCACCTCCCACAATAGCCTGGCAACCACTGGTCTGTTTTGTGTTCCTATAATTTTATTTTTTGCAAAATGTCATATAAACAGAATCACACAACATATAGGCATTTGAGTCTGACTTCTTTGACTTAGCATACTATGTTTGATATTCATCAATTTTGTTGTATCAATTGTTCAGTACTTTTTTACTACTGAATAGTATTTCTTTGTATGGATGTGCCACAGTTTGTCCACTCACCCACTGAAGAACATTTGAATTGTTTTTAATTTTTGGTGATGCTGAATAAAGCTGCTATAAATATCCATAAATAAGCTTTTTTGTGATCATAAATTTTTATTTTTCCTATATAATTATCTTGGAATGGTATTGATGAGTCATATAGTAAGGGTGTGTTAAACTTGATGGCACACTGCCAAACTATTTTCCAAAGTGACTGTACAATTTTGCATTCCCATCAACGATGTATGAGAATTCAACTTGCTCAGTACCTCACCAATATTTGGAAGTTTTATTAAAAAATAAAATAGCCACTCTAATAGGTGTGTAGTAGTATCTTATTGTGGTTTTGCTTTGCATTTCTCTAGTGATTAATGACTTTGAGCCTCCTTTCATGTGCATATTTGTCAGCTATACGTCTTTGGTGAAGTACTTTTTATTTTTTAAATCTTTTGCCCAATTTAATTGAATTATTTGTTGTTATTATTATATACTGAAAGTTCTGTGTAGACTCTGGATACCAATTTTTACTCACATATATAAATTAACAGTATTTTATCCTAGTCTGTGGATTGTCTTTTCATTCTCTTAACAGTGTCTTTTGCAGAGCAGAAAAGCAAAAATATTACATCCTGAAGGAGTCCAATTTAAGAACACAAAAAATCACAAAAAAGTTTTCTCCTTTTTTATCATTTTTGGATTTACATTGAGATCTATGATCTATTTTAAATTAATATTTGTTTAAGGTATGAAGTATAGGTTGAGGTTCATTGGTTTGCATATGGATATTATGTTGTTCCAGCACCATTTGTTGAAAATGCTATCCTGTTTCCACTGACCTCCTCTGCAGTTGCATCAATAACTGAATGATGTGTGGGGGTATATTTCTGTTCTCTATCCTCCTCCATTGATTAACGTGTCAACATTTTTGTGAATATACATGGTCTTAATTATTTTAGCTTTTTACTAAGCCCTGAAATCAATTGGGATGAGACCTTTAACTGTTCTTTTTCAGAATTGTTTTGGCTATTCTAGTTTCAATAATCTTTTAGAGATATTTTTAGACTCAGCTTGTCATCATCTATAAAACATCTGGTCAATGTTTTGAATGGGATTGTGCTGAATCTTTAGATCACTCTGAGGAATATTGAAATCTTAACTACCCATGTACACAGTGTGTCTCTCCATTTACTTAGGCATTCTTTGATTTCCTTTATTAGTGTTTTCTAGTTTTCAGCATACAAATCCTGCACATATCTTATTAGATTTATAGCTGTCCATATAATATTTTGTAGGTATTGTAAATGCTATTTCTATTGTTGTTGTTCTTAAATTTTGATTTCTAATTGTTCATCACTTAGAAAAGAATCAAATAGAATAGAAATACAAGAAATTTTTCAAATATTGATCTTATCTAACATTAGTTTTAACTACAGTGTCCACTTATAGCTCTACCTTCTGGTCTTCATGCTTCTCTTAAATACCTAATAATAATAATAGAAGCAAGCAATTCCCAAGCTTGTTATATCTTCTAAAACATACATTGAAATATCTCTTATGTCACTTTTAATTTATTACTACTTTTTATTACATTTAAGGCATAGTATATGTATTTTGATGTACTTATGCTTAGATTAGATTATCTGTGAATTTCATTTCAGGGTACCAGATGGGATATTACAAAATATTTGTATTAAAAAGTATTGTGTCTGAACAGATTAAGAACCTCTATCATAAGGAAAGGGAGACGAGTGTAATGTATGGCTTTCTTAATTGCATAGACAAATTAGATAGGGTCATAATCTGGATCATTGAAAACAATTAGAAAAGAAAAAAATGCATCAATAGACTAGGAAATGTTTGTAAAAGAATACCAAATGGTACCTGATAACTTGTTGTCTATATAGGATGAAGGGGAGGCATGGCCCCAACTGCAGGATAATGTCTGCAATGTTTTTCCTAGAAATGCATCTTCTGTTCTTACCTTAATTTAATTGACAATCATTTGGTCCCAGGTTTGCTAGTGCTAGTTTCTCCACTAAATCATATTGACAGTTGCCCATTGATAAGGATTCAAATTACTTTTATGGAAATGCTAATATTTTTCTGCCAAATCATGGACATACTGTTGAGCCCAGAAAGAGTCCATCCTCCTTTTTTACCACTGTGAATAGAATGATCCCCCTTTTCAATAATTAGTGACATTTTTATTAAATTAGGCTGTTGATCGTTTGTCTTTGGAAGACTTCAAGTGCCACTTAAGGCTTCAAAAACTAATAATATCAATCAGGTGTTTTGTTAGATATTAGTCTTGAAAAATGCAGTTTTTCATTTTCTCACTTTTCAGGAAAGAGTTGTTTAGCTGAAATATGAGTCACCATTTGAACAAGCAGTTCTAAATGTTTCTGGGCACCTCAGTAGATGTCTTCCAATGCAAATTCTAAAACTGTACAAAGGAGACATTTAACAAAGTAAAAAAATAAATTGCAAAACAATCCAAGATACTTTTTGTGTTTTCATGTGTAAGAATTAATTCAGAGCGAATTGAGTAAGATCTGATAGCATTTGACTCATTTGCCTTACATTATCATTCCTATTCCCGGACTGTATCTTCCTTTGCATTTATTTGCTTAGAAAAAGAAAGTAGAGTACATAATTACAGCAGAATTTCAAGTCAAATATATATGCCAATCAAGAAATATAAAATATTTCTCTGATGTTCTTGAAACCTTGAAATTTGATTTAAAAATTAAAAATTGTGATCAGAATAATTCTATTCTGATCAACCCTCTAAAAACACTTGGGTATAACATTTCAAACAATTGAAAACGGAATGAAGAAACTCAATTTTAGTAAGTTAGAAAACAGGACTAGGGCAAGAAATAGAGTTTACCCAAAGGCATATGATTTTAAGAAAATGTGGAAGATGTGTGATGTAATGGTTTTGCTCTCTCAACATCCTATAGACTTAGAGAGGTAAGGGGACATTTATGGCTTGGAATATGAAGAATGACTAAAGTATACCTCCACTCCAACTCAATTGGCATTTACAAAGAAAGACAAATCTGGATCACCTTGGAGCTCATTTCCTTACCACTTTGGGTAGCTGAGCAGAGAGCTTAACTCAGAAGGTGTGAAATTAGTTCAATGGTGGAATAAACCCATATTGGTCTGTGGTCTCCAGATTCTCCCTTCTCTGGAAGACCACTTCACTAATCTGGGAACTTCTACTTCTACATAGTCATAGAGATATTTTTGCTCCCTCTCCTGGTACCTGTATTAGAACTTTGGCCACAGTTCTGGCAGCCCATCTATACCTGGACTAAGATATGGGATATTAGAACCTTGGGTGATTGTTTGCATAGCTTTCCTTGAAACGCACCCGCAACCATTCCTTATGCAACAGATTGTGGGCTATCCTTCTAAATAAGGAAATTAAAACAAAGTATTTGATAAAAATTTATATTGCATGTATGTGCAATAGATTATGTGATTATTGTGGATTTATGTGACAATTTCTAATGAAAGTTGGCAAATATTCACAGTTTGGAAAGAATTTTGTAATAGAAGTGTTCCTGCAATAGTACAATATTTGTTAACATTATATTGAGAGTAAAAATAAACACTGAGTTCCATGACCATGCCAGTATCTAATTTTATCTGTACAATTACACATAAATGTTTAAGGACATTGGAGTTTTGAGATCACAACTAATGATGGATAATATCGTTTTTGTAACATTAATGGAGGACTTTCTTTAACAGTGCCACCTATAGCTAGTAATTGGTTTGATATTTGGTACTTCAGGAGAGGAAAACATTGTGATGATCAGTCAAAAAGACTTTATTTTTTTTAATGTGAAGAAGTTTTGATCTTGTAGATCTATCAGTGATCTGCTATGACCCCTTAAAGCAGGTGCCTCTAGATGAGTCTTTATTGCTTACAATTATTTCCAGAACACTGAGGAAATAAAATTGCAAAAGCACTAGTCAAGGTAAAACACTCTATAAATTTTCCTGTTTAGGATTACTACACTTGAACCAACCTTATTTTTAAAGCAGTTTCTTGCATTTTAAACTTTAGATTTAAAAAACAGTGATTTAATGTTCTAATCTTAAAAACCTTTCATAGTAACAGCTCTTAATATTTTATTATAAATAAGGTTCTTGATATCTGAGCATTAGAAGATATGGTTACAAAATCACAGCATGGATTAGGATAACTATTTACAGTCTTTAAATAGTAAAAATTTGTTATTGTTATAACAATTGGATAATGAGTGCTCATATATAATAAATTGTCCTAAGAATTTAGAAGTGCTATAAGCACCTTCAATTATTTGCTTATGCTCCTGGAGTTTAAGAGTGGATTTTTCAGTATCTTGCTACTTACGCATCTTTTCTTATGATATTCCAATTTGGAAGTGTGATCTTGGTAATAAAATAAATTGAAGCTAACAGGAGACTTATTGTGGTATTTGTTCTGCCTCTAATTCTCTATGGTATTGAAATGTGTGACTTTGGCATGAATCTCCTTATGTAAAAGATGAACTGTTGGACGCGATGATCTCTATCGTGCCTTCTTACTCTGCCATGTTCTGATTAGGTACCTGGATGCTTGTTTGCTAAGCAAAATCTAATAATCAGATGGTCTTCAACTAGTGGGATATACCAGCACATTACTACTACTTTTTTCCTTGTTATGCACAGATTGTACTAGTACAACACTTTTCATACTTCCTGATCATTATATTCATCTGGGTCCTATTCTTAAAAACAGAACGTTTAATAAGACAGACTCTCTGAGATAGTAATCTGGGAATCATCATTTTTAATAAATACCAAATGCTATGGATTGGTATTTATTAAATACCCCAAAAAGACATGTTCAAGTCCTACCCCCAGTCTTGTGAATGTGAGCTTATTTGTAAATAGGATTTTTGAAGATATTATTAGTTATGATGAGGTCAAACTGGATTAAGGTAGGCCCAAATCTGATATGAGTGGTGTCCTTATAAGGAGAGGAAATTTGGACCCAGAGAGCGACAGAGACAGAGTGATAGGCAGCCATGTGACAGAGGCAGAGAGGGAAGCTGTGGATTACCAGCACTCACAAAAACTGCGGGGGAGGCACGAAAGGCAGTCTCCCCATTAGGAGGGAGTGTGGCCTTGCTGGCACCTTGGTTTCAGACCTCTAGCTCCCAGATCCGTGAGACAATAAATTTCTCTTATTTACTGATTGTGGTACTTTGTTACAGCAATCACGATAAACTAAGACACCCACTGATTTTTATGATCATGCAAGTTTGCAAAAACACTGAATTATGACATTGGGCAACAGAAGGAATTATATGGTATGTTGAGACCTTTATAGTTCCAAATGAGAAGAAATCCAACTTAAATTGGTTTAAACACAAACATATCACAGACAAAAAGAGAGGAATTTATTAGATCATTCAATTTAAAAGCCCAGGAGCGGAATATTTTTCAGTTTCTAGGAATTTCAGGGGCTCAATAGATGTCATTGAGGTCTGATTTCTCGCTCTTTCTCTCTGTTTTTATCCGTACACTATTATGACTCTGCATATCCTCTCTGCTCAATGCCTTTGTCCACTAACAAAGATTCTGAGTCAGAAGGGCAAAGGCATGTACTTTTTATTAAGTCCACAAATAAATGATGCATATCATACCTTGGAATTGTTTTACTTAAAACCTTATCCCTTGAGACTTGGGCAAGATGGTGGCATAGAGAGGAATGGAAGCTAAGTAGTCCCCCTGGAACAACTACAAAAAACCAGAAACAACTAGTAAATAATCCAGAATAACTGCGGGGGGACAAACGAGACCATCCACACATCATACACCAACCTGAATTGGGAGGAATGCCCGAGAACACAGCATAAAATCTGTAAGTAAAACCTGCGGAACCAGGTCGGGAGACCCCCTCCCCCATAGCCCGAGCTGCAAAGCCTCGTGGTGCCACAGAGAAGCTCTCTCCCAGCAAGCGAATACAGCTCAGCTGAGCTCCAACTGGGGTTTTAAGTAGCGAGTGTGAACTGCTCACTACAGGTACGCAGCCCCAAAAAACAGACAGAGGCTTTGGGTGATGACTGACCTGGGAGAGCTGGAGGGTCGCCTTGGACTGGGTCTGAAGGGGACTATCTGTTTCTTTTTCGGCTCAGTGGAGAAAGCCCCAGTCACAGTTTCCAGGGCTGTGACTCTGGGAAGGGTGGAGACTGCACAAGCAGAGAGCAAGACCATTGAAATGCTAATGACCTCCACCTGGGGGATCTGTCTTCTCTAGGAGGAAAGGGGTGGGGCCCTTTCCATTCAGAACCAGACCCCAGAGCCTGGGGGAACACAGCCATACCTCCTCACACCAGTCAAGAATTATAGGCTAACAGGCGTCACCTGCTGGGCAGAAAAGCACAGTGACCCGAGGCATCAAAGGGTGGAGCAATTTTCTAAGACACACCCTCAGGGAAACCAGATACTGAATATTTCTTCCCTCTGGGACCTGAGCCTGTTCTGGTCTGGGAAAACCTGATTTGGATAACCAAGGAAACCATGCCTAAACAACAGAAAATTACAATCTACAATAAGAAAAACAAAGTTATGGCCCAGTCAAAGGAACAAACGTACACTTCAACTGAGATACAGGAATTTAAACAACTAATGCTAAATCAATTCAAAAAGTTTAGAGAAGATATTGCAAAAGAGATAGAGGCTGTAAAGGAAGCACTGGACATGTATACGGCAGAAATCAAAAGTTCAAAAAAGCAACTAGTAGAATCTATGGAAATGAAAGGCACAACACAAGAGATGAAAGACACAATGGAAACATACAACAGCAGATCTCAAGAGGCAGAAGAAAACACTCAGGAACTGGAGAACAAAACACCTGAAAGCCTACACACAAAGGAGCAGATGGAGAAAAGAATGAAAAAATATGAGCAACGTCTCCGGGAACTCAAGGATGAAACAAAGTACAATAATGTACGTATCATTGGTGTCCCAGAAGGAGAAGAGAAGGGAAAGGGGGCAGAAGCAATAATAGAGGAAATAATTAATGAAAATTTCCCATCTCTTATGAAAGACATAAAATTACAGATCCAAGAAGAACAGCGTACTCCAAACAGAAGAGATATGAATAGGCCTACGCCAAGACACTTAATAATCAGATTATCAAATGTCAAAGACAAAGAGAGAATCCTGAAAGCAGCAAGAAAAAAGTGATCCATTACATACAAAGGAAGCTTAATAAGACTATGTGCAGATCTCTCAGCAGAAACCATGGAGGCAAGAAGGAAGTGGTGTGATATATTTAAGATACTGAAAGAGAAAAACTGCCTACCAAGAATCCTATATCCAGCAAAGCTGTCCTTCAAATATGAGGGAGAGCTCAAAATATTTTCTGACAAACAGACAATGAGAGACTTTGTGAACAAAACACCTGCCCTACAGGAAATACTAAAGGGAGCACTACAGGGTGATAGAAGACAGGAGTGTGTGGTTTGGAACACAATTTTGGGAGATGGTAGCACAACAATGTAAGTACAGTGGACAAAGGTTAACTATGAATACGGTTGAGAAAAGAAGGTGGGGAGCATGTGAGACACCACAAGAAAGGAGGAAAGATAAAGACTGGGACTGTGTAACTTGGTGAAATCTAGAGTATTCAACAATTGTGATAAAATGTACAAATATGTTCTTTTACGAGGGAGAACAAGCAAATGTCAACCTTGCAAGGTGTTAAAAATGGGGAGACATTGGGGGAGGGATGCAATCAGCATAAACTAGAGACTGTAACTAATAGAATCATTGTATTATGCTTCCTTTAATGTAACAAAGGTGATATACCAAGGTGATTGCAGATAAGAGGGGGGCGGATAGGGGATGCATGTTAGACACTTGACATTGGTGATATTGTCTGATTCTTTATTCTACTTTGATTTAAGGTTATTTTTCCTTTTGCTGCTTCCTAGCTGTCATTTTTTTTTTTTTTTCCTCTTTCTTTTGCCTCTCTACCTTCTTTGACTCTCCCTCCTGCCTTGTGGAAGAAATGTAGATGCTCTTATATAGACAGTGGTGAAGGTGGTGAACACATAAATGTATGACTATGCAGAGAACCATCGATTATTTACTTGGGATGGAATGTATGGTGAGTGAACAAAATCATATTAAAAAAAAATGGGTCGATGACAAAACCTCGAGGGCAATATACTGAGTGAAATAAGCCAGACACAGAAGGACGATTATTGCAGGGTCTCACTGATAGGAACTAATTATAATATGTAAACTCATAGACATGAAATATAAGGTACCAAGATACAGGACAAGGCTTAAGAATGGGGAGTGGTTGCTTAGTATGAGCAGAATGTTCAATTAGGATGAACTTAAATGTTTGGAAATGAACAGGGGTGTTGGTAGCAGGATGTGAGAATAACTAACAGCGCCGAACGGTGTGTGAATGAGGTGGAAAGGGGAAGCTCAGAGTCATATATGTCACCAGAAGGAAAGTTGGAGGTCAAAAGATGGGAATGTATGAAACTGAATCCTATGGTGGGCAATGTCCATGATCAACTGTACAAATACTAGAAATTGCTTCCATGAACCAGAACAAATGTATGACAATACAATTAGAAGTTAATAATAGAGGGGCATATAGGGAAGAACTATATACCTATTACAAACTATATATTACAGTTAGTAGCATTTCAACATTTTTTCATAAACAGTAACAAATGTACTATATCAATACTATGAGTCAACAATTGAGGGGGGTTGGTAAGGGATAGGGGAGGATTAGAGTTTCCTTTTCTTTTTTTCTGTTTTCATCTTTCATTTTATTTCTTGTCTGGAGTAATGAAAAGTTTCTAAAAATTGAACAAAAATTAAGTGTGATGGATGCACAGCTGTATGAGGGTACCCAGGGGCAAGTGATTGTACGCTTTGGATCTTTGGATAATTGTATGGTATCTGAACAATCTCAATAAAAATGAAAAAAAAAAAACAAAACACAAAAAACACCTTATCCCTTAATTCTGTTGTCTGATATTGATTCATTACAATATCTTTTATATATAAGGTTTTTATGAAAAGCTTGAGACAATGCATCAAGCTTAATTATCAAACAGGCAATTAACTTCCATGAAGAAAGATGAGCATCCATTAAGAAACCCACTACACTATACCCTTGCCTCAACCACCATTTTCCAAACCTCATTTATCTTTATCCTTCAAGAGCCAGATGCTAGAGTGAATGGAGTCTGTCTCTGAAGTATAATCACTAATAATTTATATAAACTTGGTTTTAGGAAAATCTCCAAAATAGGTTTGGGTCATAATTTTTATGTGTTTGTGATCAAAGAATTCAACTCTTTCTGCCATCAGCATCCTTTTCTTTTTTTGTAAACTTTTATTTATCAGTCTATACTTATGTAGTCATAAAATAAAATTAAAAGGAAAGACAGATTTCATCATGGAAAATTTAGTATCAGAACTCTGTGATGCACTGACACAGTCACAAAAAGAAAAATTCCAGAGAACAATGAACTGCATACTTTTTGACTGACATTTCATCTCATAAATGAAAATAATCTGTGTAATAGTGAAGATGGATAATTTGGGAGCAGTTGTGTAAGAAATAGGCTAGAAAGCAAGGGAAAATGAAACTGCATTTCCAAAGTAAACTGGGAGCAAACTCAACTCTTTTATCCTTATCTGCAAGTAATAGAATAACTATCCTGCTTCCAGGATTATAGTGAGAACTAACTCAAAATTTGAGAAAAAGACTGAACTATTTAGACAGGTGGTAAATTCCTCTATACACACTGCTTCCATGTATGTAGAATGGATGTTAATTTTCTTGAATGACTTTATCTTGAGCAAGCATCAATATGATATTTTTTCTAATTTGAGTAATGTCGGTAAAGTGCCAGATACAAGGTTCCTGTATAAAATCAGAATTAATTTATTTTAAATGTGAAAATGTGCTTAAGAATTTTCAGTTGGGATTTACTTAGATTGTTCTCTCTCTCCCTCTCTTTCTCACATACACACAAGTGCGCGCACACGCAAAGATAAAAACACATACACAATTTCAACTGCCAATTGCAAAATAAATATTCTTGGAACTATATTGAATCCACATAGACTGAATTTTCTTTCTTCTAAGAGTAAAAATTATTTGACTTGAAGAGCCCAAATAGAAGAGTTACAGATTGCATGACACTAATTTTCTTGGCCCTTTTTTTTTTTTTTAATTCCCAAATTGGCCTAGTGCTCTGCCTAGCTTTGCATTTTGCATTTCAAAAACACATGCTCTGAATTCTTTTGTCCAGTTGTTTTTCAATTTAATTTATAGTATAGAAAATAGGACATATATGTAGCCATATTTTTCATCTGTCTTGAAGTTTGGAATTGAGAGAGGACTTCTGGTGTTTTATGTTAGTTATTTAATCTTGATCTAGACTCTTCATTTTTTTTTCATTATTCATTTTATCAGTAATGTAAATTATTGGTTATGTATCTTTTACTTTTTCTAAGAGATATCAAAATACATGTTCACCTAAGAGGTTTTCTATCTCCAACATATTATCAATAACATAATACTTTGAGGATGAAAGTCATGACACAAATGATAAAAATTTTGTTGACATACTTAAGGATACCCTAATACCACTGATTGTTTCTCCAGAGTGTATTCTGAAATATTTTGAGAATCTGCAATTGATAAAATTAATTGGTTTCATGCAAAGTAAAAATTATTAAAGTAATTAATGACTTAGTAAAGGATATAACTTCTAATATTTACCATAAAGTGTCAGTTGTTATAATTTTGAAATAGTAAATATTTATTTTTGTTATACATATATGTATATGTGCATATATACACATACAAGAGTATATATATCTTATTCTTATTTATGGTGCTCATTCCTTAACTCCTTCAATACACACTTATTGAATCCTTACTAATGACAAATTCTTTTGCAATGTGCTATAAAATAATGCAGCACTAGACCCGGTTTGTAAGAAGATTACAATCTAGTTAACTAGAAACAGCAAAACAATGCCAATAATATTTAAAGCTCATGATCTCTGATGTTATAAAAGAATTTAAAGGCCCTAGGTACAGTTTTGTCAAGATAATAATAATAATAATGTATGTCTTTTAACCTCATCCAAGTAAAATTGCTTCTATTCTCCAACAGGGATTTTACCATTATTTTATTACATTCTTTAAAAATATTTATATTCTCCATAGGTTAAGGATCGAACAGGAATGTTGTAGCTAATTTTCTTTTATTGTGAATAATAGCAGCAGAAAAGGAAGCCCAAAATAAATTAGGTTGTCTGGGTTTGCCATAAGACACTCACTCAAATAAGAAATGAAAAAAAAAAACAAACAAAAAAAACCTGTCAGGACTTCCACATCTTTAAATTTAGGAACAGCATTGTTTTGCTGTTTCAGTTATTTATATGCATCATGTGGCTAGACTCGTCATCTTATTAACATCCTTTCATGATTTTAATATTTATTGTCTGTGGTTAGAGCTACACTCACACTATGCTCTGGGAAAACTGTATTCAGTCCTTTTTTTTTGTCACGGAAAAAACAAAACATTCAAGTAAGTGTCAAGCACATCTATCTATATATCAGTGTCTGAATCCACGTATTCTCTCCTTCCAGCTGTTACTATATGTGATCTATCCATGCTCTCATCTCAAGCCAATACCTGTATTTATGTACCAAATTCTACCCCCTCTTGCCTAACAAGGACATCAGTCTAACAATTCTGCCTGTTTTCTTCTGCATCATTAATTTTATTTCTGTTAGACTACTACCATTAAAACCCAATAATACTGTGATTTTACCATCAAAACAGACAAACAAACGAAAAGCACTTTTCTTTTGATCTGCTTTCTTAACCACCCCTTGTAGCAAAATTCCTTGAAAGTTGTCAGTGTTTATTGTCTCCAATTTCTTTCTTCCTATTCTTTTATAACTAACGCAATAGGGGTTTTCCGTTTCTATTCCAATGTAACTGATTCCACGAGGCAATTAATGACTTCCTTAGGGCTAATTATAATGTTCAGTTTTCAGTTCTTATAACACTTGACCTGTCAGCAGCATTTGACACAGTTTGCTTTACTGGATGTAATATATAATTTCTTTCTTCCAATTTCTAATGTTGGTGTGCTCTTGGGTTTGATCACTGGTACCCTTCTTTATCTGTGTCTACTTTCTAGGGAATCTCATCCTATATTTGAAAACTATCTCTATGATTATCTTCAGTTCAGAAATCTTCCCTACACTTGAAAATCTAGTATCTAACTCCCAACACAATATCACTCCTTATATGTCCAATATGTATCTTCGGCTAAAAATGTCCAAACACAACTCCTCAGCAATCCCAACAAAACTGTTCCACTGGCAGCCTTCTGAATTCAGTTGATGGCAGCTATAATTACTCAGGATAAGTTCTTGGAGTTAGTTGCTTTTGGCCCTACATCCATTCATTTGGGAAATCATATTTGCTGTCCATTAAAATAATTGAAGACCTGCCACTTCTTACCATGTGCACTGCTACCTTCTACTCTAAACCAGCACCACTGTTTGCTTGCATAACTGCAATAGACCCTTAACTAGTTTTCTTTCCCCTCCTTGCCCTCTTTATAGTCTGTTCTCAATATATAAGTGAGAATGATCCTTCAAAACCTGAATCAAATCATTTTTCTTGTGGATGAAAACCTTACAATATTTTCTATTTCATGAGAAGTCAAATTTCAGGTCCTTCCAAAGGACTACATGGTCCTGTATCATTTTTCTCTCTTCCCATTACCTTTTTGAACTGATGCTACTATTCTTCCCCTAGCCACTCTTGTTTCATTGTAGTTCAGCCGTACCATCCTACTTGCTCTTTCTTACCATGTTAGGCATGCTAGCATCTTAGAGCACTCACACTAGCTATTCCCTCTTCCTAATATGTTCCTCTTCCAGATATCTGCACAAAATTGATGAAATGTTACCTTCTTGATGTACCCTATCCTATCCATCCTGTATAAATTGCCAATACCACCCACCCCTAATCCTGCTCCAGCTTACTCTGCTCTTTTTCCCCATAGTATTTATCTCCTTCTAATATATTATATAGTGTGCTTATGTTCATTGTTTATTGTCTGTCTCTTCTTGCTAGGATATATGTCCTAAAAGGGCTAAAATATGTAGCCTGTTTGTTCACAGAAGTGTCACTGATGAACTGATGATCCTTTGTAGTAGGGAAGATGCCTGAAGGGTGGCTGGTGCCAATAGATGATAAATTCCTGTTTGTTATGTGGTAGGCAGAAAAATGACTTGCCAAAATGTCCATATCCTGATCCCAGACACCTTTGACTATGTTATCTTATATGGTGAAGGGGGTTTGCAGTTGTGAATAAATTAAGGATTTTGAGATGAGAAGATTATCCTGGATTATTTGAGTGAGCCCAAAATAATCAAAAGGGTCCTTGTAAAATTAAAAGAGGAAGGCAAGAGTGTAAGAGGAGAGAGAAGAGAGACAGAGAGAGAAGAGAGGAGAGGTGGGGAGGGGGGAGAGGGGAGAGGGGAGGGAGGGGAGGGGAAAGGGACAGAAGAGAGGGAAGAGAGGGAGATTTTAAGATGTGACACTGCTGGCTTTGAAAATAGAGGAAGGAACTACAAGTCAAGTAATATAGTAATCCTCTAGAAACTGGAAAATACAAGGAAATGGATTCACTCTTAGAGTATCCGGAAAGAAATGCAGCCCTGCAAACACCTTAATTTTAGCCCAGTGAGAATCATTTCGGTTTCCAGCTTCCAAAACTAAAAGATAAACTTTTGTGTTGTTTTAAGGTACTAAGTTTGAGGTATTTTTTTCTTCAGCAACAATAGGAAACCAATACAGTTAAATTAATGGATTAAATGTATAATTCCCATATGTATGATTTAATATAGACATAACATCAAATTTTTATATAAAAATTATGTATATTGTGTGTATTATTTGAAATAGTCTATTGCTGTAAAAATAGCGAACAAATTGGCAAGGCCTATGGACATTTTAATAATTGTATGGTATATAAATATACTATATAATGCTATTTGAGATATAAAAATATATTGAGCTTCTTGAAGTAAAAAAATTTAAATTTTATGGAAGTAGGAGTTTCCTTAAAGAAATCAAAAAGAATGTAATCAAATACCAATCTAGAAAAAAATTACCACCCAGATATTTCTTAGTTAATTGTTAACAAAATTTTTGATTTTCATTTTCAGAGTTGTTAATGTATGAATATTTCTAAGCATAATTTTTAGGTTTTATTTCACCTTCAAATCCTTTTTTTCCTTAATCATATTATGGGACTAGTGTTTCCTAGAAGTAGTTTTGGAAAAGTTTATTTAGATTCAGCTCACTATTGGCAGAACATGAACATGAAGCCCAGAAATTTTAGCTCTACTCCTCAGGTTTTGCCCTTCTGAGTTCTCTGTTGCACTATTTGATCCAACGTATACAATACCTTTCTACCTTCTGGCTCTTTAGAACTTGAATTTCCCCCAACCTTGAGTGAATTCCAGAAGTTGTATGCTTACAAACCTCTGATAGGTTATTTCCCTATGTTTTATTTTGTTGTTTCCTTGTTCTGTTTTTGTCCTAGAGAACAAAAATATATGTCTTCACAAATACTTCTGCCTGAATTTCATGGAAGCTCTATTAATAGCCCCAAACTAGAAGCAATACAAATGTACCTCAAAAAGGTAAATTGTGGTATGCATGTGTTGAAATATTTTACAGAAATAAAAAAAAGAAGAATCCATAGATGACTATTAAATAAATTAAGCTGAGTGAAAGATATTTCGCATAAAAGGGTACAGAATGTACCATTCCACATATAAAATTCTAGAAAATGGAAATTGAATGTATAGTGACTGAATGTGAATTAATGGGTGCCTGGTTTGGGATTTTCCATAATCATATTTCTTCAAAGGAACATAAAAGAACTCTAAACAGTGATGGAAATGTTTATACATACACAAATATATTATGTGTATATTTACATATATAATATGCATGTATATGTATATATGCATGCATACAGACATATGTTTCTCTTCTGAAACTGAGCAATCATAATTTTTGTCTATATTTCCCTCTAAATATCTCTTAATACTATCTGTGTTGATTCTCTCCATCCTTACTGCCAATTCTCTAATACAGGCTACTATCATTTCTTAATCTAGATTCTTGCCAGAACCACCTTTAATAATTTCTGTAATGTTATTTAATCCATTCTCTAAACTGCAATTACAGTAATTATATAAATTTTAAATCTATGGATGTCACTCTTCTCTAATCTGAAGGTGTGTTCGAGAGAGAGAGTGAGCAGTATTTGGGAAAATTGAAGAGAATCGTTATGGAGAGGTATATATAGATATAAATATAGATATAGATATATACAGATACACATTACAAATACATATATACACATATATGCATATACATATAAATATACACACATATTTCATATATTTTATTTTTCTTTATTGTATGATTATTTTTTCTCTGAATTTCAGGAAAATATATGTAAAATATTGAAAATTTGAAAAATACACACATATCTTCTTTTGTTATTTTTATCTTTAGTACTTACATGGTTATTTAACTTTTATACTAGGTAGTGAATTTTAAGGGCTTGGAAGGTATAATCTACATTGTTATATTGTTCATAATGTCAAATCCATGATTTTCACTCGTTATATTGGTAATGCATTTGCCAATTAGCATGAATACATTTAATTTCATTTAGTATGATCCTTTCAATGCATTTTATAAAATATTTTCACCTCAGAAAACATTGATATGATGACAAGAATGTATTGTTCATGATTATTGAATATCTTTCTATTTCTTAAAAATGATATTATTTTAGTAATCTATAAAGTTGGATCTGATGAGGATGAAATGATAAAAATCTTTTTAGATTCAAGTATATTTTAAAATAAAATAACCCAATAACCTATTTTCTATATGGGATAGACATAGAATTTTTAACTTCTTTTCTCACTTCTCCCTCTCTCTCTCTTTCACTCATGCATACACATGCACACATTTACTAGAGCTCTTTAAACTCACTGCCCACACAACACCTGCCATTTCAATATGTATTGGTACAGTGTGCAGAATTATTTAGTCATGGTTTCTTGAAAATGTTACACATTGCAGCTACTTATTAGAAATTGCTATTTGTCTTTGCTGCTTCATAGACCCACATCAAAAATGAGTAAATTAAACCTAAATATAGCCTCCTTCATTTTCCAGTTTCTCTAACAATTCATTATTCTAATGGAAGTATGTACCCATCTCCAATCTGTTATTAAAGAGCTTCTTCAAATTACTAGCTATAGTCATGCTGACCTGACTTATTAAAAAGCTTTTGAGAAATTAGAAATGTTCATACAAACATAATTTTTATAGATGTCTTTCCCCACAATGTTGTTTCATGTACAGTGACTGTGAGTTTTAGAGGAAAAAAAAAAGAATGTAAAATCAGAAGCAAAATGAAAATGTTAAGAGAAATTTTGGCATCAAAAAATATTTCTGGCATATTCATTAAATATTTAGAATCTTTTAAAACAGACATTTGGCTTATGAAATATGATACATGCCTTACAAAAATGCATTCCTATAATATTGGAAATCATATTTAAAATCCAAAATATAATGAGTACTTTGTGTATTGTCGGATCTTTTCTTCAGGATTATTTTCTATAAAATGACCTACCATAATAAATTATAGATAAATTGCAGAAAAATTTGCCAGCATGTTTTTATTATGCTCTGATCATACTTGTTCTCTATAGTTATCACTTTAGAAGGGACTTTGTTGCATTTTCGTTTGATGGGGAGGGTGGAGTGATTTTATCTAGGTTGCAATTCCTAAGTCCCTGATTCCAGTACTCTTTTCTATACGTTTTCTGTTCAATTCTGTCTTACAATTGGCACTGGAGCTATGGGTGTTTCTT
Source organism: Choloepus didactylus (assembly GCF_015220235.1). Classification (NCBI taxonomy): domain Eukaryota; kingdom Metazoa; phylum Chordata; class Mammalia; order Pilosa; family Megalonychidae; genus Choloepus; species Choloepus didactylus. The sequence goes on from NC_051315.1 coordinate 43,134,492, forward strand.
TTTCTACTTGTTGGTATCTTCCATTTTATTGCATTCTCTCTTTCTTATTTTTGCTTTAGGTAATGCTTAAATGTGGTTTTATTTGACCCCATTATTGCAATATATATAAATATATATATATAAATTTTTGTTTGTTTGGTTTGTTTTTTGATGTGTAGGAACCATTCAGTTTTAGGTGGCCACAATAAACCTACTGGAACTTTTTAAACTACTCACATTGTCTTTAGAGGCTTTACTGTATCTTTTAGTAACTATCATTTAAATGCAGATCATCTTTTTATTAGTCTTCTAATACAGAAATGACCAAATCTTGTCAACTCTCAAATGTAGAGTGAGTTTTTAAAACTACTTCATATTTCTGATACCACCCAGACTTACTAAACTGAAATAAAAATTGTCTTAATGAAGTTCTTAATTACACTCACACATTACTATCTTTCTTTTTTTTTTTCTTTCTGATTTCATTACTTACTCTGACTAGACTTCCATTGTCCCATTTCCATATTGCAGAAGTTCCAGGCAAGGGTAGTTAAAAGAGTTTGGAGACTCTCTCCCTCCACTGAGCATTCACCCAGGACAGGCTCTATCCCAAACATGGCAGATAGAGAATATTGGGGAGCCTTATTTCCTCAAACTAGCTTGTTCATAGGGAAGGTTTTCAATGCCAGGAGAAGCAAGCTGAGAAGATTAGAAGCTCCTTCTTCTGCTTTGTGACCTTTTCACAAGGCATGGGTTTCAATAAAAAAAAGTGCAATACTTCCCTCTCCCTTACCTCCATAATTGGGGACTGATACTTTTTCCAAGGTGAGAGAACAGAGAGCTTCAATGCTTTCCCATGGGTGTTGACTTTATTTGGAACAGTTTGTGGGGAATTCAAATCTAAGGCCTCTCTTTAAAACAATGGAGATTTTGGTGGTAAGCAATTAAGAGGAGGCTGGAGTAACAGGTTAACCCACAGGCCAGCTAGTTTACCAGATATAACAATAGTAGGAGATCTTAAGAGAGGTCCTCCTGGGATTGGAGCAATCCTCAAAGACCTACCTCAAAAACTCCTCCCACTGAGAGGCTAAAATTTAACTGTATCAGACCATGGAGCAATTTATGCACCAGGGCATTATCAAAAACAGTAGAATAATTAACCAGCAATTAGTGGAGGCTATCACCTGGGTGATGATTCAATGTATGCAGACAGTTTATCAGTGAGATCGTGGCAAGAGACAGTCATAAAACCACTGCAGGACTACTATGTGCATGCCTAAAACTGTAGCCTCTAGAGAAGCAACATCAGAGATTCATACTGCATGGGGGAAAGACTTCACTAAACTGTCCTGGCCAAGTTGCTAAACAAATAACCAAAGAACAACAACAAACCCTAGAGAAGGGGGCATCAGTCCATAATAGCTAAAACATTATCTAAAATGTCCAGTTTTCAACAAAAGATTTTTTTTGAATGTGAGCCATACACAGGAAATAAAAAATAAGCAACAGAAACTGCTTGTGGGAGGGCCCAGATGTTGGATTTAAAAGATAAAAGACTCCAAGGCAGCCAAAATGCTTGAAGATTTTGTTCCTTTCATTCAAAAATTAAAGAAAACTGTTTAAAGAAGTAAATTTAAAAAGATTGAAATTATACAGATTGTTTTCTCTAAAAATAAAAGCATGAAATTAGAAATTAATAACAGAAAGAAACTAAACTCACAAATACATGGAAATTAAACAACATATTCCTAAATAAGCAGTGGGTCAAAGAAGAAATCACAAAGGAATTAAGAAAATGCTTTGGGATGAATGGCAAGGAAATAACATACAAAGACTTATGGGAAGCAGGTAAAGCAGTAGAGGGAAATGTATAGGTATAAATGCCTGTATTTAAAAGGAAGAAAGATCTCAAATCAAGAACCTAAACTACCTTAAGAGAGTAGAATCAGCAAACTAAACCTAAATCATGCAGAAAGAAAGAAATAAGAATTAAAGTAGAAATTAATAAAATAGAGAATGGAAAATGAATAGAAATTAATAAACTAGAGAAAACAAAAGAGAAAATCATGAAAACCAAGGATAATAGAAATAATAGAACTGGCAAACCTTAGCTATACTGACCAAGAAAAAAGTAAGAAAATACTCAAATTACCAAAACCAGTAATGAAAAAGGTGACATTGCTACTGACCTTACATAATAAAACTATGTGCTAACATATCCAATAACTTATATGGAATCAGTGAATACCTAGATAGACACAAGCCACACAAATTGACTCAAGAAGAAACAGAAAATAGAAACTGCACTGTAACAGAGATTGATTTAATTATTTAGTAAACTTTCCACAAAGAAACGTCCAGGCCCTGATAGTGTCACTGATAAATCTACCAAACATTTAAGAAGAATTAATATTAATTCTTCATGAATTCTTCAAAAAAATAAAAGGGATGGGGGCACTTTGAAACTCATTCTGTGAGGCCAGTAGTACTCTGATACCAAGACTATACCATTATTTCGCAAAAGAAAACTGAAGACCAATATCTCAACAAAATCCTAGCAAATCCAATCCAGCAACATATAAAAAATGATTAGAAAACATGACCTAGTGTGATATATCCCAGGATTTCAAGGATGGCTTACCATCTGAAAATTAATTTATAGACAATATTAATTGAACAAAGGACAAAACCACCAAAAACATCTCAAAAGAGGCAGAAAAAGCATTTGCCAAAATCTAAACTCCTTTTTGATAAAAGCCAACAACAAACAATAAACAGAAGGTGTGTAAGTTTGCTATAGCTGCTGTAAAATCATCCATGAACTTAGTGCTTAAAACAACATGCATTTATTATTTTACAGTTCAGGAGGCTAGATGTCTGAAATGGGTCTCACTCATCTAAAACTAAAGTGATGGCAGGGTTATGTTCCTTTCTGGAGGATCTAGGGGAGAATCCATTTTCTTGCTTTCTCCAGCTTCTACAGGCTGTTTGCAGTCCTTGACACGTGGGCCTTTTCCAGTTTCAAAGCCAGTAACAGCGAGTTGAGTCTTTCTTACATCGCATCACTCTGTTCCTGAACCTCGTGTCTCTTTCTTTCACTTGTGATTATATTGGGCTCACTCACATAATCCTAGTTAATCTCCTCATCCCAGAGTCAGATGATAACCTTAATTTCATCCTGCAGTATAGCACAACATACTCAAAGGTTATGGGATGAGGGAGTCGACATCTTTGGGAGGCTGTTATTTTGCTAGCCACAGAAGGAATCTTTCTGAACCTGATAAAGGGCATCTTTGAAAAACCCACAGCTAACATCATAGTTAATGGCCAAACACTGTATCATTTCCTCTAAGATCAGGAACAAGACAGGGATGCCTTCTCTTGCCACTTCTCTTCAAGAATGGCTTGGAGAAAGCCTACACACAAAAGCACAGACAGAAAAGAATGGAAAAATATGAGCATCATCTCTGGGAACCTAAGGACAAAAAGAAAAGCAAGAATTTACGTGTCATTGGTGTCCCAGAAGGAGAAGAGAAGGGAAAGGGGGCAGAAGCAATAATAAAGGAAGTAATCAATGAAAATTTCCCATCTCTTATGAAAGACATAAAACTATGGACCCAAGAAGTGCATACCCCAAACAAAATAGATCTGAATAGGCCTATGCCAAGACACTTAATAATCAGATTATCAAACATCAAAGATAAAGAGAGAATCCTGAAAGCAGCAAGAGAGAAATGATCTATCACATACAAAGGAAGCTTGATAAGACTATGTGTGGATTTCTCAATAAAAACCATGGAGGCAAGAAGGAAGTGGGATGATAAATTTAAGATACTGAAAGAGAAAAACCACCAACCAAGAATCCTATATCCGGCAAAACTATCCTTCAGATATGAGGGAAAGCTTAAAATATTCTCTGACAAACAGACAATGACCGAGTTTGTGAACAAGAAACCTGCTCTACAGGAAACACTAAAGGAAGCACTGCAGACAGAAAGGAAAAGACAGTAGTGAGACCTTTGGGAAACAATTTTGGGAGATAGTAGCACAGCAATGTAAGTACACTGGACAAAGATGACTGTGAATATGGTTGAAAGAGGAAGTCTGGGATTATGTGGGACACCAGAACAAAAGATGAACGGTAAAGACTGGGACTGTGTAACTCAGAGAAACCTAGGATGCTCAACGATTGTAATAAAAGGTACAAATATGTTTTTACATGAGGTAGAACAAATGAATGTCAACATTGCAAGGTGTTAAAAATAGGGTGGGATTGGGGGGAAAATACAATCAATGCAAACTAGAGGCTAGAATTAACAGAAACATTGTATTATGCTTCCTTTAATGTAACAAAAGCAATATACCAAAGCTAAATGCATACAGGGGGGTGGGGAATAGGGGAAGGGTATGGGACTCCAGGCATTGGTGATGTTGTCTGACTCTTTATTCTACTTTAGGTTAATGCTATCTTTCCTTTTGTCACCTTCTAGCTATCAAGTTTTTTGTTTGTTTGTTTGTTTGTTTTTCTCTCTTTCTCTTGCCTTTTTCTCTTGCCTCTCTGCCTTCTTTGACTCTTCCTCCGTCTTTGTGGAAGAAATGTCCTTATATAGAGAGTGGCGATGGTGCTCAGTACATAAATACATGACTATACAGGGAACCAACAATTGTATACTTAGGACGGAATGTGTAGTGTTTGAACAAAACCATCTTAAAAGAAATGGGTTGATGAAGAAACCTTGAGGGCACTATATTGAGTGAAATAAGACAGACACATAAAGGCAAATATTGCAGAGTCTCACTATTATGAACTAATTATAATATGTAAACTCATAGACATGAAATATAAGTTACCAGGATATAGAATAAGGCTAAAGAATGGGGAGCAGTTGCTTATTATGAGCAGAATGTTCAACTAGGGTGAACTTAAATATTTGGAAATGGACAGGGGTGATGGTAGCATGTAATGAGAATAACTAACAGTGCTAAAAGGTATGTGAAGGTGGTGGAAAGGGTAAGTTCAGAGTCACGCATGTCACCGGAAGGAAAGTTGGAGGTTAAAAAATGGGAATGTATAAAACAGTGAATCTTGTGGTGGACAATGTCTGTAATTAACTATACAAATATTAGAATCTCTCTCATGAACTAGAACAAATGCATTCATTATAACTAGAGGTTAATAATAGAGAGGCATATAGAGAAAAAATATATACCTATTGCAAACTGTATACTACAGTTAGTAGTATTTTAACATTCTTTCATCAACAGTAACAAATATACTATACCTAAACTATGAATCAATATTGGAGTGGGGGGTGTGGTTAGGGGTACGGGAGGATCTGAGTTTCCTTTTTTTTGTCTTTATTTCTTTTCTGGAGTAGTGAAAATGTTCTAAAAATTGAAAAACAAATAATTATGTTGGATGCACAGCTGTATGGTGGTGCCATGGGCAATTGATTGTACGCTTTGGATCTTTGGATAGTTGTATGGTATCTGAACAATCTCAATTAAAAAAAAATGAAATAAAGGGCATTCAGATTAGAAACAAGAACTGAAACTCTCATTTGCATTGATATGATCTAGTATATATAAAATCCTAAGGATTCACTTGAAAATCTCTTAGAATTAAAGAACAAGTTCATAACATTGCAGAATATAAAATCAAATCAAATGTAAAATTCATTTACATTTCTATACACTGGATTGAACAATTTGACAATTTAAGAAAAAAATTCATTTACAGTAGCATCAAACATAAAATTCTTAGTAATAAATTTTAAAAACAGAAGTGAAACTTTATACTATGAAAACTACAAATCATTACTGGGAGAAATTAATAAGGTATAAATAAAATTAATGTATCCCATAATCACGGATCAGAAGACTTAATATTATTAAAGTGACAACACTCACCAAATTGATTTACTGTCACCCAAATCAAAACCCCAGCTGTTTTCCTTGCAGAAATTGAAAAGTGGTTTCTAAAATGCATACTGATATTCAAGGGATCCAATACAAGCAAAACAGTCTTGGAAAAGTAGAGCAAAGTTGGAGAAGTCACAGTTTCCAATTAAAAACATTATTTCAAATCCACAGTAATCAAGACAGTGGTACTGGCATAAGAGCAGACATATTTTAATGGATAGAATCAAGAGTTCAAAAGTAAACAATAACATTTATAGTCAATTGATTTTTAACAAAGGTGCCATGACAATTCAATGGGAAAATTTTGCCAGGACTTATGTATAACCAAATGCAAAGAATGAAGCTGTACCTCTTCCTCACAAAGGTGAACTCAAAATGGAACATAGATCTAAATATAAGAGCTGAAACTATAAAAATTCTTAGATGAAAATATAGGAGCAAATCTTCATGAATCTGGGTTTGGCAAAGACTTCTTAGCTATGATACCAAAAACACAGGCAATAAAGAAAAAAATGAAGTTCATCTAACTTAAATCATTTTTGCTTCAAGAACACCATTAAGAAATGTTAAGACAACTCCCAGAGTGGGAAAAATATTTTTAAATCATATATCTGATAAGGAAATTTTATTTAGAGAATAAAAACATCGCAACTCAATAATAAAAAGACAAATCACCCAAATAAAAATGGTTAATGGATATGAATAGACATTTTTGCAACGTTATACAAATGGCCAATAAGCACATGAAAATTTCCTCAACATCATTACCCATCAGGGGAATGCAAATCAAAATCACACTAATATACCACTTCACAACTAATAGGGTGGATGTAAACAAAACTAATATTAACAATGGTGGAAGAGGATGTGGAGAAACTGGAACCTTCCTATGTTGCTGGCGGGAATGTAAAATGGTGTGGCGAGTGTGAAAAGTGGTTTGGTGGTTCCTCGAAAGTTAAACAGAGAATTGCCATGTAACCCAACAACTCCACTCCATCAAAGAGAAATGAAACCAAATGTGTACACAAAAACCTGTCTAAGAATATTCACTATGGTAATACTCATAATAGCTAAAAAGTGGAAACAACTCAAGTTTCCATCAACTGAAGAATGGAAGATAATACGTTGTATATTTATAAAATGGAATATGATTCAACAATAAAAAGCATTGAAATACTGGTAGATGCTCCAACATGGATGAACCTTGAAAACATTATGCTAAGTGAAAGAAAGCAGTAGCAGAAGACAACATATTGCATGATTGTATCAGTTTAAAATGTCCAGAATAGGCAGATCTATAAAGACATAAAATAATTTGTGGTTGCCTAGGGCTGGGGAACTTGGTGGAGAAATAGGAGGTGACTGGTAACCTGTGTGAGCTTTCCTTTAGGGCTAAGTAAAAAGTTCTAAAATATATTTTGTTGATGGATGCACAACCTTGTGAATATACCAAAACCATTGAATTGTGCAAGTTAGATGGGTGAATTGAGATTACATCTCAATAATGTGCTTTTTTAAAATCAGGAATTAATTTTCAAGGATGCTATTTGGAAGATTGATTTGTCTAAAAAGCCAAAGTGATTCTTGCTACATTAGCCATATTTCATTGATTCTTATCTATTGATTTACATATCTAAAATTCTAGTATCTTTCAATTGAAATGGTTTAACTGACGTTTTCAACCCAAAGTTAATTATAACATAGTTGTCGTTTTCCCGTACATGCATGAACATAGTCAAGGATGAGTTATATGCTCTGGTGCTATTGCGTATGTTGAGAATAAATGCCACTTAAATTATTCTCAATTTTCACTATAATTTGCATTGAAACAATAGTATTAAGGAGATAGAATAGCACAGAAACAGAGCATCAGGGTATCAGTTTGAGAGTACAGAGGGAAATAGTTGTCATTTGGGGAATTAGTACAATTTTATATTCTCTTGCATTACAATCATTAAGTACTTTATGGAACCTAAGATAGGAATAAATCCACTACTAAACAAATTTGTAGTACATGTTTGTTTTGACATATACATGAAATGATTATCTATCATGTGCTAAGAAAGCAAAAGACAGAATCAAACTTTGTAGAAATGCATATCAGTGGCTTGGGAAAACACTGGAGACAATAATGGAGTGTTCTTTAAAACAAACCTGGCCAAAGCTGTTAGTTCCACAGTAGATAATAATTTGCAGAAAAACACAGGTATTGATGACTTTGAGTGAAAAAAAAGCAATTCAGATAATACAGATTTTGAATGTGAAGAAATTTTGATATTAGCAACTTTACTTGGTACATATATATTCATTTTATGTAAGATGTGATTAGATTAAAAATTCTACATCTAAATAAATAAATTTAAAATAGCTATTTCTATTGAGAACAAAATGAAAAGTCCAAGTAGTAAAGGTTGCTATCATAGTCTAGCTGGTTATTGGGAATGTGGGCAGTGACTAGCATCTTCTTCAGGGGAGGAACAACAGAATGAATATTTCTATAATCTTTTGTCACTTCAATCAAGGATCTTATTTACTTCAATCAAGGGCAAAAAACTCTACCACGAAACCTCATATTTCTGTTTGGTATCCAAATTAAACAGATAACCAGTTATTATATTCAAGATGTTGCATCACTGTTTGATCAGTTTTCCTCAAACTTTAAATTGAATATTAGCATATATTTTCAGGCAATTGTAAAAATTTAAATTTCAAAAGATCTGCAAATTCCATTCATTTATCCTTTTAAATCTCTACTAATTTGCTGTAAATTTAGAACAGCTCTATGAGCAATCTATTGATTCATGCAGAGGAGCTTTGTTTCCTTTCCCCCTCTGCTAGTCCTTATCCACTGACTTCCTAATATCCCACTGCACAATTAAATTCATTGTGCCACCAATTTAGTCCTTTCATCTGTCGATTACCGCCATACTCAGGGTGTTGGAATGACTTAGTCTCATAGTGAATGTGATATTATGGAATGATATTTCTGGATTTCCATGGCTGACTCAAAATTTAGCACATGGTCCTTATCAATGCCACAACCTCCAGCCATATATAAAGGATCTCAATAAACTTTGCTTCTGGATAGGGTTGAGTTGTAGTGTCAGCTGGGAAGTTCTTAATTGGTTGAGAAATACCTGAACAGATACTGAAGATCCCACCAGTTAGGCTGTGGTATGAGGCAGGTTAAGGAAGATGGGACAGTGGAGAATCAAGATAGGATGAACCTATGTGAAGCAAATACATTCCTGGTCAGAATTTTGCCTTTATCCATCAAGCAAATTTTGGATTGGCCAGGTACATGGAATAAACAAAGAGGAAAATTCCCAAATAGCAAGACCGTTGCAGCTATCCTAGTAATATATCCTAGTAATACACAGAAATATTTGTAAAAACTTCTTCTACTTTAAAGAATCACAATGTTTTACCTTTCTTCCTCTTAACTGTAGACTTTTTGAAAGTTTTATAAAATGGCCCACCTTCATAATTACAACTCCCATTCACGACTAATCTCTACAATCTCATTTCTCTCTCCACTGCTCTATTAGCATTTCTGCTTTAAGGACCAAGGATAGTCTTCTAATTGATACATCCATAGACCATTTCTAAGTCATAACCTATGGCACCATTTACTCACCCATTTATTAATGAAATGCTGTTCTTAGCCTCAATGACTCCATTTTTTCCATGGGTTTGCTCCTATGTCCTATGACATACATACATGTTTGTCCTTAAAAACATTGGTTTTTAAGTTACTTTTTAATAAGCTGAACCAGATATTTCAGTAGGTGTATAGGACTCTTCATGTTCTACCTGCTGCTTCCTCTCTCAAATACTTGCCCTCATACTGTGTTTCACACCTCCCGAGCTTCTTTCATTTTTGTGTACGTGAACTTTATGTAAACTATCTTTGTGCAAAGGGTACTGTGGCGCGAGCTGCTACATCGGTGCCTCATGGGAACACAGGTTCAGGGCAAAACAGAAACTTTCAGCAAATGATACCTTTATTACTTGCATGGAATAAAGAGTCCAGAAAGGGCAATAAACTCTTTGTCACTTACTCAGCGCAAAGAGTCCAAAAAAAGCAGGGGAAAAAGTCCCAACACACCAGTCTCCCAGGGTGACTGAAAACTGCTCGAGGTTGGGGTTGATAGATGACAGCAACACATGCCCCCCTTCAGGATGGAGAAGAGAGATAGATCTATATTGTCTGAGTGTGGTTTTATCCACCTCAAGGGGAGGGGGCCCTGCCACTGAGAATTCCTTTTCTAATAAGCAATCCTTTTCATTAGAATTAACATCTCCCTCAGTTTGTGGATAGCACATAATAAATGGAGGTGTTGGTAGCAGCAGGCTTGGTGTGACTTCTGTTTGACCCTCTAGATCACCTCCTTCTCCAGGAGAAATAGGTGAAAGTGGGTGAGGTCTGGGTGAAAGCTGCTTAACAGGTGTCTGTGATTTCCTGAAAAGGTACTTTATATTTTCCTTCTGGCTAAATTCTCCTCATTCCTCTCACCTCAATTTAAGAAAGATGTTCTTCAGAAAGTCTTTGCAAACATCTAAGAGTCAATGAGCTTTCACTTCTCTGTCAATGTTATGACTTTCCTACCATATTATTACCTCACTTTGTAGCACAGGTGGTCACTTCTTTTGTATGTAACAATGGTATCCTCCATGCCTCCCATGATATGTGATCAATTAAGTTTTGTGCATACATGGATTGTTCAAAGAGAAAGATAATGAGCATGCTGAGAGAGGTACTTCAGCCCCCTGCACATATGGGCATCATCCATCAAATTTTCAAGATTTAAAGTAAGCTAATACTTAGGAGAGAGTATCTCACTGAATTCATAATTTCATGTTTTATCTTAAAAGCAACTTTTAGATAAAATTGTAAAAGGTAACCTTAACTGCCATTGAGTGTAAGATTGCGAATGCTACAAAGAACTTTAGGGAGAAGCCTATTTAATAGAATCATTTTAGGGTTAAGAGTGTTCTAGTTGTCATACTAGTATGAGACATCTGACCCTCTCAAATTCTGGGGTTAGAGGAAAGTTTAATGGAAGGATAATTTACAAAGGTAGCAAGTAGGGAAACCATAAGAGATTGCATAAGGCTGGTGACATAAGATGCAACCTCCCAGTTCAGGCCTGAAGGGGAACAGCAAAACAGCAGTTTCTGGAGTCCAGAAAAAAAAAACAAAAAACTGTATAGAAATGGCCACCTGATAGGGACTGTATCCTTTGGTGAGTAGCATTTTCATACTACAGCAACTGAGAGGAAAACGAGGTGAGAGAAGCTTGGAGGAATAAACACCCTGACTATTTTCTCCTATATCCCTCTAATATCCTGTCAAAATATACCTGAAAATCAAAGATTGAGAGAGCCTACTGATGCAGGTCATAAGGGTCAGAGAGCAGGGTAGAGAGGGGCAGAGAGTAGATCTAGAGAGTCAAATAAAAGGTATTTGTAAGAGACAGTTAGTAAGCTAGTAGATTCATCCATCAGTATTTCTACTCATCCCTTCAACAAATATATATTGAATACTTTCTATGCGGTAAGCATTATATTACATCTTATAGATAAAAATATACAATAAAGTGTTATGTTAATAATTGTGTTGTCATTGCTGTTATGGAAACATTTCCAAATGGTGTGGAATCATGGGAAATAATGGAAAGTAGTGAAATCTTTACTACTCTTTAAGTTAATGCTTGTAGAGAAATACATTGCCTAAAAAGAAATTGAAGGAAGGTTTGCTAGACATGAGTGACTCCACATATGTGGACTACAGTAACCAGTGAAAGAGGTAAAACATGTTCAAAAATGTTGGTAAAATGATGGGTAGATAGATATATAGATAGATAACGGTATCACCACGGAGACAAAGAGAGTGCTCCCAGTAATGTGACTCAACAGTGTCCTAAATGTGAAACACTGAAAGAGGATCAAGACTGAAAATTGACCTTTGAGCTTTGATTATGAGATTGGTATTACTGATCTTCACAAGAATGACAGGTGGAAAATTACAAAACCTTGAGCTTTATTCTTAGCTGAAGAAATCTAAACACTGATTACATAATTCTTTTTGTCTCAAAACATGAATTGATTATTGGGAAGCATATGTTAGCTTAAGTTGAAGTACAGGGTTTTTCTCTTTCCATTCTTTTTTATACTGTTTGTGCCAGTTTGAATGTATTATGTCCCCCAAAAAGCCATGTTCTTTGAAGCAATCTTGTGGGGGCAGACATATTAGTGGGGATTAAGTTGGGATGTTTGGATTAGGATGGTTCCATGGAAATGCACCCCACCCAACTGCAGGTGATAACTCTGCTTGGATAATTTCCAGGGAGGTGTGGCCCCGCCCATTTGGCATGGGCCTTAATTAGTTAACTGGAGCACTATATAAGTTCAGACAGAAGGAGCGAGCTTGCTACAGCCAAGAGGGACACTTTGAAGAATGCACAGCAGCTGAGAGAGGAACTGCAGTTTACAGAGACATTTTGGAGACAGCCTTTGAAAGCAGATTTTTGCTCTGAGAAGCTAAGAGAGGACAAATGCCCCAAGAGCAACTGAGAGTGACATTTTGAAGAGGAGATCTGGCCTAGAGAGGAACATCCTGGTAGAAAGCCATTTTGAAACCAGAACTTGGAGCAGATGCCAGCCACGTGCCATCCCAGCTGACAGAGATTTTCCGGACACCATTGGCCATCCTCCAGTGAAGGTACCCTTTGTTGATGGACGCTTTATGGCCTTAAGACTGTAACTTTGTAACCAAATAAACCCCCTTTTGTAAAATTCAGTCCATGTCTGGTGTTTTGCATTCTGGCAGCATTAGCAAACTAGAACACTGCTTGTGGAAAAGAAAATTTCAATGGTGGATTCCAACCTTACTGCCTTGCAAACCCTGCTTTCTTCTCAGAGGAAAGGAAAGGAAAAGCATATGAGATGTTCTAACTTGTTAGTATTAACATTAAGAGCATGTCTACACATATCCTAATGTGTGTTAATTTCCTAGGAACTCAGAAGCAAAATCAGTTTTTTTTTTTGATCCATCAGATCACTCAACAAAATGTTTTTCACTCTTTATGTTCCAGTTTATTAATGCTGCCAGATTGCAAAATACCAGAAATGGATTGGATTTTACAATGGGGATTTATTAGTTCACAAATTTACAGTTCTAAGGCCATGAAAATGTTTCAATTCGGGCATCAACAGGATGATAACTTTTTGAAGAAAGGCCGATGGCATCAGGGGTTCCTCTGTCACATGGGAAGGCACATGGCTGTAGTCTTCTGGTTCTCTCCCAGGTATAGCTTCTGATTTCCATGGTTTCCTCCAAAAAGTCTCTGGGCTTCTGTCTTAGCTTTTCTCTAAAATGTCTCTCTCAGCTTCTCTGAGCTCTTTCTGTCTCTGTGAGTCCTCTTAAAGAACTCCAGTAAAGGACTAGGACCCAGCTTGAATGAGCTGGGTCACATCTCCATGGAAACAATCTAATCAAAAGGTCCCACCCACAATAGGTCTGCCCCCACAAGAGTGGACTAAAAGAACATGGCTTTTCTGGGGTCCATAATAGATTCAAACTAGCACACTTTCATTTTCTGCTTTTACATCACTAGGCTGCAGTTAAAATTATCAACTACAATCTATTCTTTATTCATTTCTAGATAGTATCTCCAAGTAACTGATTATGACTTATGATTGTAAATACTATATAAAGACACTTTATACCTTAATATTTTTATGTATTCTGGAAAATGATATCTGATCCTATTCATGATAATTGCTAGAAGGAATAAAGAAAGAGTAAATATGAGGGATGATAATCTTAGTCTGTAAGAGAAGGATGTGCAATACTGTAAAACCAGGTGGAAAAGAGTTTCAGTATTAAGGAGAAGACAATCAATCAAGATATAGATAGATTATACTGAGAATACCACTTACAGTGACAAAGATTTTCGAAAAACATATCACTCTAATGTATTATGTTGATCTGTACTTATTTCCCCACAGTTTGAGGTTTCATTGTCCAGTGAGACTTTCACTGGACTACCACAATTGTGGTAGTTATAGATATCATTAAATGAACTGTTATCATGCATGGTGTTTGAAATGCATGGAGTAAACTGCATGGAGTTTAATTTGTTTAAAGTCATTCAGCTCCCAATAAGACGATACAGTGTTGTTACCTAGATAGTCCATAGGTACTACCAAGCAGAGTTCCACACTTTAATCTAATTGCATTTTTCTTGCCTCCTCTAGGGTCCCTAAGGAACAAATCTATTTATTCACCTAAGTAATTTTTTAACTAGCATAGTGACTAGGAATGGATAAATAGATTGGAATCTTGCTATACAGATTACAGCACCATAAACAAGCTTATACCATATGCCTGGTAGCAGTTTGTCTTCAATTATAGGGGAAATGCCTAGAAGTCAATCAATGGCTTCATGAGAAGTCTGACATGCTGAGTAACTACTAAGTGACTGGTCAAGTGTGTGCATGAGCCTGAGAGTGTCTTACCTCAAGTCTGGCAGATTTAGCTTTGAGCTCTTCTGGTGAGATAGATACTAGTGAGAGACTGAAAGCCAAAATTTAAGGAAAATGCCTATATTTAGGCATCAGTAGTCAAGAGCAACTTCAGGGAATCCAGAAAGTCAGCTGATGCAAGGTAAAAACAGGCAAGCTGGAGTCATGAATTCATGATGTTATATAGGTCATTATCAAGCGCCAGCAAGCACAGGCTCCCGAAGAATCCAGAGAGGGATTTTTGTTTCTGTAATCTCTTCTATAGTTAGGGCCACAAGTGGGTGGTCCTGTATGTGGGTTGAAGGCAAATTTAGCCAGAGATATGATCAGAAGCAAAGAAGTTTTTATTTTCTCTTTTGGGGAGTGGATCTAGGATTGTAGGAAGACTCCTATCTCTTGTATGGGAAATGATAGCAAGAATGTTTCACTGCTAATGTACACTACACGTAATTCACTCTCTTAAGATATTAGATTTTTAAAATTTTCTGGCAAAAAAATAAGAATGAGGGGCCTGATAATTGATACCTTATTTAAATGACCATCTGTCCATTTATGGTCTTGTCCTGAAGACATAGGAATAAATATACATTACCTTATGACTGAGTAAAACATACCAGCTTTATTTTCGTTAAATTAAAAGAATAAGCAACTGGTTTGACGGGGGTTAATATCCTAGTACTAATAATAAATTTTCAATATGCAGTTTTGTTCTAAGATTATTAATCTTGCAAAATGTTTGGAATCATTAGGATTTTATCAATTGATCTTCCATTGGAAAATAAAACATGCAGTTTCAGGGCTTTTTTGATTGTTCTTTTAAAAAATATTTCCATCAAAGGTTAAAAACTAAGGGTTTTTTGATAAAAAGTTTTGGAATGGAATGTGCTACCACTGAAGAAATAACTAACCACACTTAAATTCCCCATACACTTAACCGTATTTCCCTCCTGAGTTTATCACACATGTAGGCCCATGGAAAAATTTTGTGTTAGATGTTAAGTTTTTACAAGTATAATCATGTATTGAGTTGGACATGCAGTTGCTTAAAAAATGCTTTGTGGAGGAGGTGAGGTTTGGTGATGGGCGGGGCTGCCGTTGAAAGAGGGCAACTTCTTTCTCAGGGGTAAAAAGAGCATAATGTGTGAAGACACAGAGCAAGAAATGGAAAAACAGAAATCAAGGGGATGGTGTGTGGCCGCTTCTGAATAAATGAGCATGTGGTGACTTGTGTGACAAAACAACTTGGGAATCAAATGCATGGTTTTAACTTTCTTTTCTTGCTAGAACTTTTCCCTTCTTTATACAAATTGGAATTAATAATTATTTACACTATTAAATTATAATGCTTGAAAGAATGCCAGAATATTTTAAATAGTAGACATTGTGATTTAGAAAATCAAACCTGGGAACCCAAAATTAGGTACCACGGAGAACCATGCCATTAAGCTTAAAATATTTCAAAATGCTATTTCTAAAAAGCACGTCTGATCATATTTCCAAACTAAAAAGTG
Source organism: Choloepus didactylus (assembly GCF_015220235.1). Taxonomy (NCBI): domain Eukaryota; kingdom Metazoa; phylum Chordata; class Mammalia; order Pilosa; family Megalonychidae; genus Choloepus; species Choloepus didactylus. The sequence continues at coordinate 43,150,433 of NC_051315.1, forward strand.
ATCAATTAACCAAGGTAAGATACTTCTGAGTATAATCCCCAAGTATGCTCTGAATTTCTTCAGAAGTTCACACATTATTCTAGAGGCTTTTTGAAGACAACTCAGACTGCAAGTTGATAATCTGTACTGTGTCATAAGCTGAATATTTATTAATACTGAAGTTCTTTTGGATTCAAGTCAGTAAGGATCTATTTTATTTTTCTGCCTTTATTATTCTGTCATAACCAAAACAATTTAAGTACTGAAACCTTATTTTCTAATACATGATAATATGGTATTTTGATGTCAGATACCACAATGATTCATAAAACAGGAAATCAAGCTTCAGAAGTCATATTTATACTTTCAGGGCTACATTGTTCTATTCAAATACATAGTCTGAAATCATGTCTTAGTTAAGGGGAACGTTGTCAGCTACATCTGAGACACACATGCGCGCGCACACACACACACACACACACATACACACATACAGGCTCTGAGACTAATAAATACGACTCGATTTGCCTGGGCATCCTGGGAAAAGAAGGAGGGATAGGAGAGCTTTAGACCTATATAAGCATGTTTAGATGACCAGTCAGGAGTCTATTAGTATATAAGAGGAGGTGTTGGGGTCTCTTCTGAGAGAAAATTCACTCATTAGAGTTTTAGGTTATTCAGTTTTGATAGTTGTCTTGGGCTCTCTCAATGATTGTATAGGTCATTGTTCACTTCTTCAAACCTAGGCTGGATGAAAAGGAAAAAAATGGATTTTTTCCCCTTTGGTGATTCTAACATGTCACAATTTATGCAGGTAAGTGACAAAGCCATAGCCCCAAAGAAATAGTTAGGGACTTGGAAATGCCTATTCTGAAAGCCTGATGTCAACTGGCGAGGTGCGTACTGTGTGTGTGTGTGTGTGTGTGTGTGTGTGTGTGTGTGTGTGTGTATCACCCCTCTTCAGCTGACTTGGATGATTCCATTTTCCATTGTGATTTCTACCACATATCTTTTGTGTTTAGGAGGTGACTGCTTTCTGCAGGCTTCTAATTGATTTGGAAGTTTGGGACATAAACTGTGCCTTTTTCTGTGCCTGGCCACCTCCCTGAGTTCCTTGCTGTTAGACTCTTGTCTGTTTCTCTCTTAGACCCAACTTTGGTCAAATAGTCATCTCATAACTGAAATGCAGACGGGTGTGGGGTCTCCTTATTCCCTGGCCAGTGAAAGCATCCTACTTTATCTACATCTATACTGCTCTGACTCCTCAGAGGCCAGAGTTCCTTCTCATTCTCACATTTTCCTTTTGAGGAGTTCAGTGAGTGGAACATCTCTCCAGTTTCCTTGGTGGCATAAAAATTGTACCTGTTCCACTTTGGAAACTGAAAAGCAGGAGGGTGTCAAATGCATAGAATTATTAGACCATTGCCTTGGTCCTAAAAGTCACTAAATTTGTGTTTTAAACATTTTTTGTAACAGCTTTATTGAAAAATAATGTGTGTACCATACAATTCATCTCCTTAAAGTATATAATTTGGTGGTTTTCAGTATATTCACAGAATTGTACAACCATCACCACAATCAACTTTAGAACATTTTCATTATCCCAAAAAAAAACCTCATACACTTTTGCTATCACCCCTAATCTCTCCATAGCCCCCAGACCTAGACAACCACTAATCTACTGAGACAAACACTAATCTACTTTCTGTTTCTATAGATTTGCCTATTCTAGATGCTTTACACAAATGGAATCATATAAAATGTGTTCTTTTGTAACTGGCTTCTTTTACTTTACATAATATTGTCAAACTTCATCTACGTTTTAACATATATCCATTTTATGGTTGAGTAATATTCCACTGTATGGATATATAGCATTGTATTTATCCATTCATCAGTTGGATTTTCGTTTTTTTCTACCTTTGGGCTATTGTCAATAATGCTGCCATGAACATTCATGTACAAGTTTTTTGTGTGGACAAATATTTTTGTTTCTTTTGAGTATGTATCTAAGAGTGGAGTTGCTGGGCCAAATGATAACTTTAACTTTTTGAGGAATGGCCAGATTGTTTTACAAAGTGTTTACACCATTTTAAATTCTCACCAGCAGTTTATGAGGGTTTAGATTTCTCCAAATATTTGCCAACATATATTATGTCTTTTTGACTATAGCCGTCTCAGTATTAGAAAGGTGGTGTCTCCTGGTTTTATTTGCATTTCCCTGTGACTAATTGTAATGAGCATCTTTTCAAGTGATTATTGGTTATTTCTATGTTTTGTGTGGAGAAATGTATATTCACATATTTGCCCATTTTCTTACATTTTTTGTCTTTTTACTATTGAGTCAAAATTCTTTATATATTCTAGATACAAATCTTTATCAGTTTTGATATCTGATTTGAAAATATACAAATGCCAAATTAAAAATATGATTTGCAAAGATTTCCTGCCATTTGTGAGTTCTCTTTTCACTTTCTGGATCATGTCCTTCAAAGCACAAAAGTTTAAAAAATTTTTGGATGTTCCATTTATCTAGTTTTTCTTTTGTTGCCTGTACATTATTATCAAATGTAAGAAAGTATTTCCATATCCAAGATCACAAAGGTTTATCCCTATGCTTTCCTCCAAGAGTGTTATAATTTTAGCTCTCACATTTAGGTCTTTGTTCCATTTTTATTTTTGTATATAGTATGAAGTAGTGGTCCAAATTCATTCTTTTATAGGTATATATCCAAGTGTCCTGGGACCACCTGTTGAAAAGACTATCATTTCTCATTTAAATTGTTTTGGCACCTTTGTTGATAATCAATTTACCATAAATGTGAGGGCTTGATTTTGGATTCTCAGTTCTATTCCACTGATCCATATGTCCATCTGAATGCCAGTGCCACACTGTGTTAATTACTGCAGCTTTGTGGTAAGTTTTGAAATCGGAAAGTGTGACTATTCCAACTTAGTTCTTCTTTTCAAGATCATTTAGGCTATGCTGGGTCCACTGAATTTTCACATGAATTTTAGGATCTGCTTGTCAATTTCTACAAAGAAGCCAGTTGGGATTCTGGTAGGAATTACAGATCAATTTGGGGAGTATTGCCATTTGAACAATAAGTCTTCCCAACCATGAACATAAATGTCTTCCCATTTATTTAGATCCTTTTTTTTTTTTTTTTTTCATTTCTTTCAACAATGCTTTTTAGGTTTAAGAGTATAAATTTTTCACTTCTCTTGTTAACTTTATTCCTAAGTATTTTACAAGCACTTTACTTGTTATGTTGCTATTATAAATTGAATTATTTTCTTAAACTCATTGTCAATTTTTTATCTATTGTATAGAAATAGCCAATTTTTGTATATTAATCCAAGCTTGCTGAACTCGTTAATTAGTTCTGAGATTTTAATGGATTCCTTAGGTTTTTCTATATAGAAGTTCACAGTATCTTAGGTAAAGTTAGTTTTACTTCTTGCTTTCCAATCTGGATGCCTTTTGCTTCACTTTCTTGCCTAATTGCCATTGCTAGACCCTCCAATGAGAGCAGACATCCTTGTCATGTTCCTGATCTTAAGGGGAAAGCATCCAGTCTTTCACAATTAAAGATGATATTACCTCTGTATTTTTCATAGTTGCCTTTTTTGCCCACAGTGGAAAAGAAGTTCCCTTCTATTGGTAGTTTGTTGATTGGTTTTATAATGAAAGGTGTTGAATTATTTTAAATGATTTTATGCATCTATTTAAAAGATAATACAGTTTCAACTTTTATTCTATTGATATAGTACAGTACATTAATTGATTTTGGAATGTTAACCCAACCTAATATTCCTGGTTTAAATCCCACTTGGTTATAGTGTATTTTCCTTTACTATGTGTTGCTGTATTCAGTTTGTTAGAACTTTTTTGAGGATTTTTGGGTCAATGTCATGAGAGACACTGGGTTTTAGTTTTCTTTTCTTGTAACGTCTTTGGTTTTGCTATAAGTTTAATAGTGGTCTCGGAGAATGTATTGGGAAGTGTTCAGTTCTCTTCTGTTTTTGGAAGAATTTGTGTAGAATTGGTATTAATTATTCTTTAAATGTTTGATAGAATTCTTCAGGGAAACCAGGAAGACATCTGGATCTATGGATTTTTGTGTATGTAGCTTTAAAAATAATATCTTAATTAAATTTCTTTACTGGTAATAGTTTTCTTCAAATTGTCTATTCTTGAGTCAGTTTTGACAGTTTACTTCTAGGAATTTTTGCATTACATTTAGGTTATCAAATTTATTGACTTTCAACTGTTCATAGTATTCCTTTATAATTCGTTTTATTTTTTTAGGTTTAGAAGCCATGTTCCCTCTTTAATTCCTATATGAATAATTTGAATCTTCTTTCTTTTTTTTCTTAGTCATTCTAGCTAAAGGTTTGTCTATTTTGCTGATGCTTTCAGTGAAACTACTTTGAGTTCATTAATTTTCTATTTTTCCTATTCTATTCCTTACTTTTCACTCTAACCTTTATTATTTCTTTCCTCTGTTTCCTTTTGATTGAATTTACACCTTTTTCTAGGGTCTTAAGGTGGAAGGTGAGGCTAATGATTAAAGATCTTTTTCTTTTTTAATATAGGTGTTTTCAGCTACCAATTTCCCTCTAAGCATTGGTTTAGCTGTATTTCATATGTTTTGATATGTCTTCATTTTCATTCTTATAAAAATATTTTCTAATTTTTCTTTCCATTTCTTCTTTGATCCATTCATTATTTAGGAGTGTGTTGTTTAATTTCCACGTATTTGTATGTTTATCATATTTCTTTCTGTTATTGTTAGTTGTTGTGGTCTCCACAGATGTTGGAGAATAAAACTTCAATTCTTATAAGTTTACTTTTACTTGTTTTATGGCCTCATAAATGGTTTATCCTGAAGAGTGTCCCATGTGCACTTGATAAGAATATAAATTATGCTGTTGTTGGATGGAGTGCTCTATATCTATTAAATATCCTTGACTTATAGTGTTATTGGGATACTCTTTCCTTATTGATCTTTCACCTAATTGCTCTTCTCATTATTGAAAGTGTGCTATTCAAGTCTCCAACCATTATGCTTGAATTGTCTGTTTTTCTCTTCAAATCTCTCAGTTTTTTCTTGCTTTTCCAGGGGTGGGGGTGGTTGTTGTTAAGCATATATGGGTATCATTGTTAATCTGTATTGACATATTTTCAAGTTTGCTTCTTTTGTCTTCAAATTCAAATCTACTGTTGAGCTCCTTAGGGAATTTTTATTTCACTTATTGAACTTTTCAACTCCAATATTTCCATTTTTGAAAAATAATTTCTACCTCTTTACTATTATTCTGTCTTTGATGGGACATTGGCATCATACCTTCCTTTGCTTCTTTAAGCATGGTTTCCTTTACTTCATGGAATATTTAATATTGTTACTTTGCTAAATTGAACACCTCATGGCACTCACAGAGAGTTTCTGTTATCTGCTTTTATTCCTGTCTATAGGTCACGTTTTCCTGTTTCTTTGTATATCTCATAATTTTGGTTGAAAATTGGATGTTTTAGATAACATATTGTAGCAGCTATGGGGGTACTGTTCACACTCCTTATTCCAGGGTTCTCCAGGAAATAGAACTGACAGGATACACATACACACACACATATGTATATGTATGTATGTATGTATCTCTGTGTATGTAAATATTTTGAGATTTATTATAGGAATTATCTCATGTGACCTTGTGGACTGGTAATTCAAACTCCATAGAGTAGGTCATAAGTCCAAAACTCTGAGAAAGATTTTGATGAATTACCCAGGAGAAGCTGGATAGCTGGAGGAGGATAGAAATTCTTCTTTCTGACTGCTGAAATTATCAGTTTTCCCTTTAAGATCTTCAACTACTTGGATGAGACTTCTCTCATTGTTGAAAGCAATCTCCTTAGTTGATTGTGGATGTAATTAGCCATAGATTCAATCCACAGACTAATGATTCAATTCCATGAAATACACTCCCAATAACAATCAGACCAGTGCTTGCTTGACTAGACAACTGGACACTTAACCATCACAAAGGGCTTATTATTTTTGCCTGCTTTTTGACTAGAGGATTATTTTAGTGAAATCAATCTCCTCTGCTCCACAGTATGAAGTACCTGATGTTTCTTCTCAAAAGGCACAGCCTTTGGCATAACAGCTTGGAATAACAGGGTTTTAGCAGGGGTCCCTTTAACTGTCTGTTTCCCTGACCAAATCCAACTTTAGTCTCCACCAATTGCCAGCTGATTGCTCCATTGTTTTCAAAAATCCCCTGAAATAAATTGGTCCACAGATTGATCCAATTACAGTTAGGCTCCTTTGCAAGTAGTATTATGGATCAATATTTTAAGTTTCTTCTAACCTCAGGCTGACTCTTCTTAAGTCTCTTTTTCCCTGGTTCTCTCTAGCAAACTATCTGGCCTATGGTTTAACTTATATCAGTAATAAAACAACCAGTCTCCTCTTAAATGCTTTCCACACAAACTTTATTTTTGAGAGTGCCTTTAAGCTTTAACTTCTAAACATACTATTTTGAACGAACTCATTCCTTTTGGAAGAGATTCTGAGTTCTCTGTTTTATAGCCTGCCTCTCCCTGAATCACAACTCCAGAACTGAAAGCAACGACATTTCTCTCTGGCTGTCATCCTTGCTATAGGAGCAGTGTACTACACAGGTGTGGTAGCCTCTGGTCATCTCAGGGTACCTCTCCTGACCTCACCATATTAATGATCCAGGGTGGGGGCAATGGGACCCAGTTCTGTCAGCACACTGTGCCCAAGTTAGAGCCTCCATACCGTGGGTGGGGGCTGGGTGGAAGACTGACCTCTCAGCTGCATTTGTGTGGACCTTAGTTTCTGCAACCAGTAACTATGTGGTGAAATGAGATACTGATATTGTTCCCTTCCCAGGAAGATGCTGTACCTTCAGTTTGGAATAGGGTCAAATAAAAGCCCTGAGGAATTGGCTACATCTTCCTGGAGTGGAATTTCCATCTCACTGAGCTGAGAGTGGGGTGTGATGGAGTAGATCTTGGTTCAGATGTCATAGACTCTCGGTATTCTTACAGAAATTTAGTATATTTTCTTGAATAAATGTTTTTTTCATTTGTTCTATGCCCTTCAGACCATTTCCTGAGATCCAAATAGTTTTTTTAAAAATAGTTTTCACCTGTTTTGCTGGAGAGTCCCACGGAGTTCCTCATGTTACCATTCCAGAATGTTTATTCATGAGAAATATATAAACTAGGCATTGCTACACAATGACATAAAACACAATAAAAATTTAAAAGGGTATATCTGAGAATAAAATTAGCAAGGTAAACTTTAAATGTGTTCCTAATATTAAATATCCTAGAAATACTGAATTCCAGCAAAGCATAAATCATAAGAGGGTTTTCTGTGATGGTTTCATTTCTTTATAATTTGTATTTGTTAGAGTAACAGAAGAAACAGTTCATTTTGTTGACTTGAGCAATACTGTGGGAAGTTTTGCATCTGTTGATTACATAAACATAGAGTAGAAATTCTTCCAAATGCAGTAAACACAATAACAAAATCTCTTGGGCTATTTGGGGGTAAGATGGAAAATAAAATATATATGCAACCCAGAAAAATATCAAATAATAATGACATAAGTAGTAAATTAAAATGGGTTGATTTATAGAGAATTACTGGTGGGTACTTTAGAGTTAATAGTCTGAGAAGAGCTCTCGTGTGAGGTGACATTTCAAAGGGGATTTAAATGACAAGAAAGAGTCAAGAAAATGAATATAGGGAATAGAGCACTCCAGAAAGCACATGTGATCATTGAAAGTGACATAAAGAGGGAATAAGCTTGGATATTGGAGGAACTGAACTCAGGTCAGTGTGGCTGTGCTGTGATGAGTAAAGAGGTAAATGATAATATTTTTTGTTTTTTTTGGTTGTCATATCTTCCAATCAGATTGACATCCTATAATCAGCTAAAAATCTAAGGCTAAGCATTGTATAAAAACATAATCCTCATTCTGCATCCAAAATTTTACAAACTCTAGGAAATACAATTATTTCTGAAGTGGATAACCTGTGTGTGTGTGTGTGTGTGTGTGTGTGTGTGTGTGTGTGTGTATGTGTATCTGTACATAGGTAAGTATGATCATATATGATACATTATCATTTTCAAAATACAGATATTTTGTGAACAGAACTATTCTCAAGTTAGTTTTGTTTCTCTTGTTATATGATTAGATATGATGTTTCTTTAAAATGCTTGGGATGTAGTTCATGGTATAGCAATTTAATTCTGCTTATTGGATTTATTTTATCTAATATGCTCCAATAAGTCTCCTATGACTCCATCCTGAAAGATTTTTTAAATTAACTTGTGACTGCTGCAGTCTAGAACAGTGTTAGTATTGTTAACTGACACATAATAGAGACAGAAATACCATGTAGGAACTCCTGAAATGATGTTATTTAAATTAAATAAAAAAGAGCCTAGTAAAGTCTATCACCCATAATTAGAATTTAAAAGAATTGTATTTCATCACCTTTTTGATTCCTTCCTTTCTCCCTTCATCATTTTCTCCCCTTGCATGTAAAGAACCTGAGCTTGGTATTGGTGCTATCTATATTTTTGTGCATCTGTAAGGCAGGGGTAGCAGTGGTTTAGAATGAACTGTGGTGTGCTGGAAAATCACAGGTCTAGACACCAGAAGACCTGAGATAATGTTCTAGCACTGACATTTACGAGCTATGTGACCTTGAAAAATTTACATGAATTCCCCAAGTATTCATGTATTCTCTTTTAAATCACCACTGGCATACCACAGAGGTGGTATGAAGAATAAACAAAATAAATTTCCAAACCTGTCCAGGCACTTTGAAACTGTTATAGTCATGTTATTTATCATTAATTTGCCTGGTTTTACCAAAGAAATTAAAATGTGCAACTGTAGAAATTAATCAACTTTATGCCATTAAAGCTTACTTTTCCAGGTTATGGCAATACCGTTTACCATTATATAGCATGCATTCTGTTGAAGACTTTGTTTTTCTAAGTACCAGCTGGGAAAAACTGGTAAATATAATAAACAGAAATAAACACCATAACTTTTTTAAATCCATAGAAAGCTTTCCAGAAATTCATCTGAAACCAATACAAGTTAATTTGAAATATTAATTTGGAGACTTTTCCATTACTCTTTTTAAAAATAATTTATAAGGCAGAGATCATGAGGGCACTTCAGCTAAAGCAGCATCTTACATTTGTCACTGGGGGGATGGTGCTACAGAGAACAAGAGAATTGGGCTGTGGAAAGGCTAGGCACCAGGTGCAGTTTCCCATGTTAACAGTTAATAATTACATTGAGGATTTCACTCACACTTCTGTTGAACTGTAATTATTTCCAGTTCAAGGCTCCATCTTTGTAATACCACCTTCTGTCCCAGGTCTCTGGAGATAATCTGAACACAGCTGCTAGAGGACAGTGACTTCAGGTCATAGACTGAGTTGGTTTGACAATCTTCATGCCACAGAATATACTATGTTAGCTTCTCCCTTCTACGGAGGCACCAATACTCCTTGTGCTTTATTGATTGTTCTCAAGCAATTGCAAAGAAGGATGATCAATAGACAGACAGAACATAAAAAAATATGGCAAAGAGCAGGTGTTCCATTCAGCCAAGAAGCCATTCACTTAGATTGCTTGAAATGATATATTTAAATGCAGTTGTAAGTATTGCTTAAGGGACAAAATTCCAGAGAAAGTTAAAAGTTCTTGAAAGATAGGGGTTTGATTGGAACATAGATTCATGCTCAGAAAGTCAGCTTTCATTCCTTTTAATTCACATACCACATTATACTGGACATCCGCCAATTCTGGTAATGTATAGGTGTAACAAACTTAGCAAAATCTTAAAAATATAAAAGTGAAGTAGGAGATGTTGAAGAAAAGAAATTAATGGCTAATATTGAATGGTATAGTTCCCTGGGCTAAAAAAGATCCATAAGGAGTAATATATTCATTTGTTTGTCAGAGTGGCAAATTATACTTTATATTAGATTGACTGAATTTAGCCTTATGTGGAATAGAAGAGTCTACACATCTGTGTAGAAAATAGAGGAACAACATGGGTCATGTTGAGTGTTTTATGCACTTGCTTTATATTTCTTAAAAACCGGGCATCAACTATCCTTTAAATGGAATTTTGTGAATTTTATTTTAGAAACCATGGAGTAATACCTTATTTAAATAACTTTTAACAAATTAATTTTCCTAGAATTCTTTGATCTAGCCTTAAATATTTATTAGCATGAATTCCTTGAACAAACACAATATATTAGTCATAATTATGTATTTCCATGATTCCAAGTTCTCTTCATTTTATGGATTATATAATTATAGATGCTAGTATCATGGTTCACAGTGAATTAGGAAAACCTCTACCGTGATATGGTTATGTGTGTGTGTATATATGTGTATATTTACATATATATTTGTTCAAACACATACATATACATCTATGCATACATGTGTATAAATATATATAAATGAAATTAACAATCTCATTTCTAGCCTTTTTTCTGTACCATTTTTTCTATCTTCATATTTCAAAGAGAAATAGGCAAGGCAGTGCAAAGAGTGAAATTATGTTGAGGGTAAGGAAGAAACAAAATGGATAACCCCCAAGAGCAACTTGTAGAAATGGCATTAAATTATTCTGAAGTGTATATCTATGTCTATACAATTGCTTTCCATGAGAAATCTATTTAAAAAATTAAACAGTATAATTTTTAGATAATTGCAGAACTCATGCAATTGAAATGATTCAGGAATATTTCACAAAAATAATTATATGTAGAAATAAGTGGAACAAATCAGTTCCACTTTGAAAAAATATTCTTCATTCAGACAGCAAATAGACTGCTCATAAAGCTGTTCTAAATTTAGAGCAAATTAGGAGAGATTGAAAAGGACAAATGAATGGAATTTGCAGATATTTTACAATATTAAATTTTTATAATTGCCTGAAAATATCTGTAATATTCAATTTAAAAGTTTGAGGAAAACTGATCGAATAATGATGCAACATTTTTAATACAATGCCTAGTTAATCTATTTAATTTATATACCAAACAGAAATGTGAGGCTTCACGGTGGAGTTTTTTCATCCCTTAAATGTGCCTTATTATTTTGCTAATTATCACTACTAGACAAATTTCTGAATCCACACTTTTCACAACTGCATTGCCTGACATATTGAAAAGAAAAAAAAACTATAATCAGATAGTAGTTGAAAATGTGGCACCATTTGTAAGCCTTTTAATTATTAATATAATGTGACTGTCAGCCTTAGAGTTGATGCTAAAATCTACCTGATTTAACAGACCTCACTTTAAGGATGGAGGGATGAAGACTGAGGTTTCCCACGATTATGCAGAAAGTTAGTGGCAAAAAAACTGGAATAGAAAATACCCTCTGAATAACTATCCATTTCTCTGTTGATTAGACATTTTATTCTCTCATTTTAATTTTGGCCTGTACTGTGTAGTTAATTTGCTGGATTCCTTTTATCGGTGCTGTTTTGTGGGGGACAGGAGCTAGGGAAAATCTTAACACCTAATAAAGTGTCTTGAAATTTTGAATGGCCTATATCATCATTTCACAGTGAGTATGTGATTTTCAGGCATTGCATTAGCAGTGCACATTTACAGTAACTATCTTCAATATATGAGGCTCCAACCAAATTAGTGAGTTATCATTCATATGCACATTAAATTCACCCACATATTTTTAACTGGAAAAGTTACTCAAGCATCATTTCTTGTCAAAATTATTATAATGCAGAATGATGAGTTTGAAAGGCTATAATCGAGAGTAAGTTAGCATTGCCATCTGAAACTCAAAACTGAAACATGATTATAGTTTAACCCAATTACTCTATTGTAAGTGATTCCAGCCGTTCAAGAACTTCTAAATAAATTTAACTTATCTTTACAAAATATGTACCACCTAAATTAATTCTGATGATCAACCTTCTGATTAAAATCTTGTGTTTCTTTGAGAAAAACAGTCTGATAATATCACTTATTAATAGAAACTTCCACAATATTTCAAGTCTGGTAATGTTTAAAAATGGGGAAAGAGAAACTGAACACATTGAAATGATAAGCAATTTTCTAAGAATTAGCAACTATTTTCATTTGTTTTGAGAGTTCACAGGGATTGATAATCAAATAGGTATATCTGTTTTACTGGGGAAAGTGATCTAGTTACCTTCTTCTGCAAAGTATTCATGAACCGTACCAGCAGAAACTAAATCTTCCTATTCTTAGGATAAAATACCAAGCACAAATGGTAAGATGAATTTCTCTGTCAATATCTACTCGATAATAATTCTCTTCAACTTATTCTTTGGTTATTTGTTTATTTTCATTACAGCAGTCATAGATTTACAGAAAAATCATGCAGAAAGTAGAGTTCCCCTATACTCTCTTCTCATGCACACAGTTTTCCCTACTACTAACATTTTGCATTAGTGTGGTGCCTTTGTCATAACTGATGAATCAATGTTATTATAACTGTACTGTTAACTATAGTCCGTAGTATAAATTAGGGTTCATCCTTAAGGCTTTTTAAAATTTCTGCTAACTTACATACTTAAAATTTCCTATTTCCTATTTTGTCCACTTTGAAATATATAATTCAGTGGTGTTAATTAATAGACAGAGTTGTTCCTCTATCACCACCATCCACTGTCAACTTTTTTTGATGACAGGATAATAAAGGCAGGTTACCTGCTCCTCTGGATGAATCCATAGATTGCTCACAGAGCTGTTCTAAATTTACAGCAAATTAGTAGAGATTTAAAAGGACAAATGAATGGAATTTGCAGATCTTTTGCAATATTGAATTTTTACAACTGCCCGAAAATATATGCTAATATTCAATTTTAAAGTTTGAAGAAAACAAATCAAATAACGATGCAACACTTTGAATATAACGACTGGTTAATCTATTTAATTTGGATACCAAACAGAAATATGAGGTTTCATGGTAGAGTTTTTTGCCCTTTAAGTAAGACACTTGGTTGGAGTGACAGAAGATTATGGAAATATTCATTCTGTTGTTCCTCCCCTGAAGAAGAAGATGCTAGTCACTGCCCACATTCCCGATAACCAGCTACGTTAAATTTCTTTACCTACCATTAATAAAGAGAGAAAAGATGATGCTCCCTAGAATATGATAGTATCCTTTGTTTCTTGAATTTTTCATTTTGTGCTCAATAGAAATAACTCTTTTAAATTTATTTAGATGTAGAATTTTTAATCTAATCACTGTATAAAATGAATATATATTACCAAGTAAATTTGTTAATATTTTCTTAAAATTTCTTCACATTCAAAATCTGTTATTATCTGAATTGCTTTTTTTCCACTCAAAGTCATCAATATCTGTGTTTTTCTTCAAATTATTATTATGAATGGCTTTGGCCAGGCTTGTTTTAAAGAATGCTCCATTATTATCTCCAGTGTTTTTCCAAGCCACTGATAGACATTCTACAAAGTTTGATTCTGTCTTTTGCTTTCTTAGCATGCTATAGATAATTTCATGTACATGTAAAAGCACATGTGTGTTACAGCTTTAAGTAGTGGATTTATTCCTATCTTGGGTTCCATCAAGTACTTGATGATTGTAATGCAAGAGAATATGAGATTGCAATAATTCCCCAAATGACAAATATTTCCCTCCGTTCTATCAAATATATAGCCTGACACTCTGTTTCTGTGCTATTCTACCTACTTAATACTAATACTAAGTTGATCAGTTGATCAATAAATGGCCTTAATGTTGCTGTTTGCCCAAGATAATTTTTTTTCTGGTCACTGCTCAGTGTTTAATCAAACTTTCAGTATTAGTAGTATGTCAGTCCAAATGTTCCATGTTGAGCTATTATTATACCTGTGCTGTCTTTTCTCCTGCCCACTAAGTCTGTTGAAATACAAATTGCTTTTTCTGACCAAAAGTTCAGCAGGAGCACAGCCTGGCTCCTCTTAACACAGAACCACCAACAGATTTGTTAACAGCTGTTCTTTGGGTCTGTGCACGCAATGGAAACTTCATATCCCATGGTTTCTCTGTCTGCAGCACAGGAATCATTTAACAGTAGGTGACACTTTCAGCAATGTATAATTAAAGGGCTTGTTTTAGCAAATTACACACTGTGAAACGCATAACAAAAGAAAGGGGAAAGGTAACATGCATGGGTGTGCAATTTAGACCCTGACAGAGAATAAGCACAGCTGGGTGCTTGACAATTTGGGCTGTGATTCTTGAGGTCAGATTAAGAAAAACAAAACACTGTATGTTTCCACATTGTTCAGGTGAAAAATGGAATGGTGAGATAATTAAAAATATCTTTTCTTCTTTATTCTGCTAATTGAGACTGGGAAGATTATAAACAGGTCCAACACAGGACACTCTAAAGGTCAACTTTTAATTTGGGTGCCAGCATCACCTTTCCAAGATTATTGATATTTGGTTTATAAGGAATAAAGGGGGGAGGTGATTAAGTGAATCTGACTTCCATTATTCTGAGCACATATGCTTCAATTCTGATTCATGCGATGTAATAGGTCTTTAAGTCAAGGTGGCTTTGGATCAATGGGGTTCCCATATTGGGTCATATTTCTTTCAGAACCCCTCTCTTAAGGGCATGTCATGATTTGCTACTACCAAGCAAATGCAATCTTCAAATTTACAAATTTTCATTTAAAAAAATAAATTAGAGGGAGACAGAAGAAGATGGTGGCATAGAGAGGAGTGTAAGTTAGTTAGTCCCCCTGGAGCAACTAATAAACAACGAAGAACAACTAGTAAATAATCTAGAATAACTGCTGGGGGACAACAATGACTGTCCACACATCGTGCACCAAGCTGGATTGGGAGGAATGCTTGAGATAACAGTGTGGAATCTGTGAGTAGAAACTGCAGAAGCGAGCTGGGAGCCCCCTCCCCCATGGCAATACAAACTGTAAAGCCTGTCTGAGATAGATAGCAGCACTCTGTGAAAAAGCAAATATACCTCAGGCCAGCTCCAACTGGGGTTTTAATTGGCAAACATGGACTGCTCAATGAAAGCTTTAAATCCCCAACAAGCAGAAAGAAACTTTTAGTGACAACTGACCTTGAAGATCCAGGGGACTTCTGTGTGCCGGGAGGGGGAGCCCAGAGGACTGACTGCTATCTCTGGCTGATGGGTGAAACTGGGGGCCATGGGCTGACCCTGAAAGGGGGCTTTCTGTCTCTTTTTCTCTTTCTCAACCTGAGCAGCTTAGTGGAGAAAGCCTCAGCCATTTTCAGTTTGCAGTGCTCTGACCTAGACAAGGGTGGAGATAGCAGAGTCAGAGAGATAAAAAGCCTATTTAAATGCAAATGAAAATTCCCTATGAGGTGCATCTTCCCGAGGGAAGAGTTGGTGCCAAGCTCTACTACCTGCCTTCCATTCAGAACCTGGGAGAAGACAATCAAACCAGAAACAACTTAAAGCTGAGAATTAAAGGGGCACACCTTATTACACCATTCAGGAGCAACAGGCTGACAACTGCCACCTGCTGGGCAGGGTAGGAAAAGCACAGCACCTTGAGGACTCACAGGGTGTGTCAATCTTGTAAGACACACCCTCAGGGAAACCTGGTGCTGAATATTTCCTCCTTCTGGGACCTGAGCCTGTTCTGGTCTAGGAAAACCTGATTGGGGTACCCAAGGAAACCACATGCCTAGAGAACAGAAAACTACACCCTACACTAAGAAAAATGAAGGTATGGCCCAGTCAAAGGAAAAACTTACACTTCAGCTGAGATACAGGAATTGAAACAACTAATGCTAAATCAATTCAAAAAGGTTAGGGAAGATGTGGCAAAAGAGATGAAGCATATAAAGAAAACACTGGGCGTCCATAAGATAGAAATTGAAAGTTTGAAAAACTGGCAGAATCTATGGAAATGAAAGGCACAACACAAGAGATGAAAGACACAATGGAGACATACAACAGCAGATCTCAAGAAGCAGAAGAAAACACTCAGGAACTGGAATCCTACACATGGAAGAACAGATGGGAAAAGAATGGAAAAATATGAGCAATGTCTCAGGGAATTGAATGACAACATGAAATGCTTGAATATACATGTCATGGGTGTCCCAGAAGGAGAAGAGAGGGAAAAGGGACAGAACCAATAATAGAGGAAATAATCAATGAAAATTTCCCATTTCTTACGAAAGACATAACATTACAGATCCAAGAAGCGCAGTGTACCCTAAACAGAATAGATCTGAATAGGTCTATGCCAAGACACTTAATAATCGGATTTTCAAATGGCAAAGACAGAGAATCCTGAAAGCAGCAGAGAAAAGCAATCCATCACATACAAAGGTAGCTTGATAAGACTATGTACAGATTTCTCAGCAGAAACCATGGAGGCAAGAAGGAAGTGGTGTGATATGTTTATGATTTTGAAAGAGAAAAACCACCAACCGAGAATCCTATATCCGGCAAGTCTGTCCTTCAAATATGAGGAAGAGTTGAAAATATTTTCTGACAAACAGACAATGAGAGAGTTTGTGAACAAGATACCTGCTCTACAAGAAATACTAAAGGGAGCACTACAGACAGATAGGAAGAGACAGGAGTGAAAGGTTTGCAGCTTAATTTTGGGTGATGATAGCATAGCAATGTAAGTACATTGAACAAAGATGACTGTGAGTATGGTTGAAAGAAGAAGGTTAGGAGTATGTGGGACACTAGAAGGAAAAAGGAAAGATAAAGACTGGGACTGTGTAACTCCCTGAAACCTAGAGTGTTCAACAATTGTTCATGAGGGAGAACAACTGAATGTCATCCTTGCAAGGTGAGAAAAATAGGGAGGTACTGGGGGGGAAATACAGTTAATGCAAACTAGAGACTATAATTAACAGAAACATTCTATTATGCTTCTTTTAATGTAACAAAGGCAATATACCTAAGCTAAATGCCTATAAGGGGGACATAAGGGAGGGGTATGGGACTCTTGGCATTGGCAATGTTGTTTGACTCTTTATTCTACTTTAGTTTAACGCTATCCTTCCTTTTGCTGCTTCCCAGCTGTCATGCTTTATTTTCTCTTTCTTTTGTCTGTCTACCTTCTTTGACTCTTCCTCCTGCTTTGTGGAAGAAATGGAGATGTCCTTATGTAGATAGTGGTGATGGTGGTGAATATATAAATAAATGACTATACAGGAAACCATCAATTGTTTACTCAGGATGGAATGTATGTGTGTGAACAAAACTGTCTTTAAAAAATGGGTTGATAAAGAAACCTTGAGGGCACTATATTGAGTGAAATAAGTCAGACACATAAGAAGAAATATTGCAGGGTCTCATTGATGTGAACTAATTATAATATGTAAACCCATAGACACGAAATACAAGTTACCAGGATATAGAATGAAGCTAAAGAATGGGGAGTGGTTGCTTATTATGAGCAGAATGTTCAAGTAGGTTGAACTTAAATGTTTGGAAATGGACAGAGATGATGGTAGCACATTGTGAGAATAGCTAACAGTGCTGAATGGTGCAGGAATGTGGTGGAAAGGGGAAGGTCGGAGTCACATGTGTCACCAGAAGGAAAGTTGGAGTGTAAAAATGGGAATGTCTAAAACAGTGAACCTTGTGGTGGGCAATGTCTGTGATTAATTGCACAAATATTATAAATCTCTTTTATGAACCAGAACAAATGTATGACACTATAACTAGAAGTTAGGGGCATGTAGGGAAAAAAAATATACCTGTTGCAAACTATATACTACAGTTAGTGGTATTTTAACATTCTTTCATCAACAGTAACAAATGTACTATATCAATACTATGAGTCAACAATGGAGGGGGGTTGGTTAGGGGTATGGAAGTATTTGAGTTTCCTTTTTTGTTTTTATTTCTTTTCTGTAGTAATGAAAATGTTCTAAAAATT
Organism: Choloepus didactylus; assembly: GCF_015220235.1. NCBI lineage: Eukaryota > Metazoa > Chordata > Mammalia > Pilosa > Megalonychidae > Choloepus > Choloepus didactylus. Next base: position 43,168,409 of record NC_051315.1, read on the forward strand.
GAAAAAAATTAATTGTGATGGATGCACAGTGTATGATGGTACCATGGGCAATTGATTGTACACTTTGGATCTTTGGATAGTTGTATAATATGTGAACAATCTCAATAAAAAAATAAATTGGAAAATAAAGGGATGAAAAGTAATATATTCCATCCTTGACAGTTGTACATTTTATTATTCATTAATAATATGACATGATTAAATATTTGTCCCACCCATTGCATCTACAAGTAAAGACCACCCCCATCTGAATGTCTATCACTATTTATTTCCTTTTCCTATTTCTGAAATTTGTATAAATGAAATTATACTATATGTATGTATGGATTTGGGTGTAGTTATTTTGCTTAACATTACACTAGTAAGATTTATTCATGTAAGTGCACGTAATTATAGTTCATTAATTTCATTGGTGTATAGCATTCCATAATATCAATATACCATACTATGTTTTTCTATTTAATATTGATAATAGCATTTTAGCTATTATAAACAGTGCTGCTATAAAGATTGTGTTACATTTATTTTGATGAACGTGTATAAATATCTTGTTAGATATTTACATAGATACAGAATTGCTGCTTTATAAACTTTATGTAGGTTTGGATTTAGTAAATACTGCCAAAAAACTTTCCAAAGGTATTGTACCAAGCTATATTCCCACCAACAATGTATGAGAGCTCCATATCCTCACCAACACTTAGAAATGTCAATATTTTGTTTTATTTAGTCATTCTAGTAAGTATATAATGATATTTTATTGTTTTAATTTTCTTTTCACTGATGATGAATAAGATTGAGCATTTTTTCATGAACTGTTTGAATGGTGTTTATTGTAAAGTACATGCTGCAGTCTTTAGAATATCTTTTTAGTGGGTTATCTATTTTGATATTATTATTCTGGAACACTTATTTTTGTATTCTCAATATTTCCTATTCATGTGTGTGTGTATATATATATATATATATATATATATATATATATATATATATATTTGCACACACACACACACACATACATACCCACAGATACATATATAATGTAACGGTAAGTCCAAATTGAAAAGAAAATAAAAAATCAATAGTCCCTTGTACAAAAAGGGAAAGAGGCTCCCCTTCCTTCCCATTTCTTATTCTATAGAAAACTTGCATTTGTAAATTCTTTCTCTGCCCTTTGAGACATATGTAATTTTTTTTAAAAGCTAAATAGATCTTTTCCTTTCTTTACAACCTGGGTATGTCTTTCTAAATGACGTGAGAGATATCTATGTCTTTCTAAAGGATGTGAACCGGAAACATAGTGCCACAATCTCAAATTTCTCTGGAGGGGTGGGAGCCTAACTTTATCTGCCTCTGTACTCGGTATTCTGTTCTACTGATCAGTTTATCCATGGTAATAATATCTCACTGTCTAATCCCTCTGGAATTATATGAAGTTTAAATAACTGGTGCTGAAGTCCTACAGCTACACAGTTGGCTTACCTGTTCTTGATATATTTCATTTTTATGTATATTATAGAACCAGTCTATCAATTTCCATAAATCAGCCCAGTGGGAATTTGTTTTTAATTGCCTTAAATGTATAGGTCATTTGAGGAAAATTGACATCTTTACAATATTCAGTCTTCCAGGTATGAATACAGTATTTCTAATTAGATTGTCTTTAATTTCTCCCAAACATTTTTGAAAGTTTTCTAAAAATTATTTTTTTTGTTTTTTAAAAGAGATTAAACCATTTTCGTCAGATTTATTTCTACGTGTTTGAAATAAATAGTTATGCTTTTGTAACAAATACCACTTTTAAATTTTTATTTTCAATTTATTGCTGGTACTTTTTATCCAATTTTTCTCTGTCTTCTCTTTGTTCATTCCTGTTGGGCATTTATTAATTTTAATAAACTTGAAAATGTCTCAACTTTTAAAGTTGCGGATTTATCCATTTTATGTTTGTTTTCTATTTCTTTTTTCTTCTTTTTAAAATAGTTTCTAACTTTTATATTCTTTGTGTATGATTTGCTTTTCTTTTGTTTCTAACTTCTTGAGATAGATCCTTGAATCAATGATTTTTCAGCCTTCTTCCTTTTATATATATTTAATGCTATAAATTTTCCTCTGGGCAGGGATTTAGCTGTACTTCACATTGTTCATGTTTCATATGTTTGAATTATTCAGAATATTTCATTGTAATTGCTTCTTTAATGAATAAGTTATTTAAAATTTAATTTCTAATCAGTTGGGGTTGTTCTGGTTATCTTTTTGTTTAGTATTTTTCTTTTTTCTTTCCCTTAGTTTTGTTTAAACAGCTTTCTTGAGGTAACATTGCCATTCAATAAACTATACACATTTAAAGTATGCAGTCTGATAAGTTCTTGCATACTTATAAATCTTGAAATCATCAGCAAAATGAAGATAGTGAACATATAAATAACCCAGAAAGTTCACTTTTGCCCCTTTGTAACTTTTTCATCCAGCTCCTCTTGCCCTGGCTCTGTATCCTCAGATGTCTTAGTTTCCTAGGCTGCACAACAAATACCATGAAATGTGTCAGGTTAAACAATGAGAATTTATGTGCTCACGGTTTTGAGACTAAAAGAAAACTCCAAATCAAGGTGTCATTAAGGTGATGCTGTCTTTCCAAAGATTGGCGATCTGGGACTGGCTGCCGGCAAACCTTAGTCCTTAGCTTGTCACATGGCAAGGCACATGGTGGCCTCTCGGGGCTCTCCCTTCTCTTCAAGTTTCCATTGATTTCAGCTTCTGGCTGCTCCCTCTGTGGCTTTCTCTATCTGTCTGAATTTCATTCAGTTTATAAAAAATTCCAGTAATAGGATTAAGATCCATCCTGATGGAGGTGGGCTACACCTTAACTGAAGTAACCTCATCAGAAGGTCCTACTTAAAATGAGTTCACATCCACAGGAATGTACTAAAGTTAAGACATTTTTTTTTCTGGGGTACATGCAGTTTCAATCCACTACACCAGACTAACACTGATCTTCTTCTGTCACTATATATATAGTCTTTTAGATTTCCTGGATTTTTATATAAAAGAAATGATACAGTACATAATCTTTTCTGTCTGGCTTCTTCTATTCAATTTAATTATCTTGGGATGCATCATGTTGTAATGTGTATCAATGAATTCTTTATATTACATTTATATGACTCCATAAAAAAACAAAGTTTTTTAAAAATCATTTTAACATTTAAGATAGTTTAACATTTTAAATGTTGATGAACATTGGGGTTATTTCCATTCATGTCTTTTCCCCCTTTTGCCTGTCTGATTAAGAATGAGCTAGTGGAAAAGCCGATAGGAAGCTCTGAATCTATGGGCAAACTTCTAATTGTTAGACTTTTTTTTTCTTTTTTGGAAGTGATCTAATTGTCAGCTGATTGAAACATGAAGTGTTTGATGGGGAGTAGACAAAATGTTAAATTGCCTGTGCTTTGCTTGGGGTCAGTAAAACATCTCTTGAGGTGGTTCCTCCAATATAGAAGGACCCAATAATATTGGCTTGGTTTGGTGTGTTTTGTTTTATATTTTTATTTTGTCTAAGGATAATAAATGACTAGCTACCAGGTGTCTTGCATGCTCAAGTGGGCAAGAAGCATACATGTTGTGTAAACAGATTTCAGTTAACACATGGCTCACAGTCCCCCATCTCATATTCCTCAATCTCTCATCACAACTGTTGACTCTAAATCCTCACCACGAGATGTTATTTTGCAGGCAGCTCCCTCCTCTTCTGCATGTATTCTTGGCTGCCATTTCCTTCATCCTCCCCTATCTGAAGAATCACCCCCCCCATTCTTTTACTCTTTCCCAATATGTTGTCACCTAACATCTGCTGGTTTTCCATTCTATTCTGTTATTTTAAGTTAAAACTGTTTTTTTTTTTTCCCTCATTATCATTTAACTAGAATCTCGGGAAGAAGAGTAAATATTTAGACTGAGGCTAGTGTCTTCCACCGAAAGCCTCTATTTGAGTTTAGGAAGCCATTACATTATTGTCTACCCTTGACAACGGACCATGTTTCCTGATTACTCTGTCTTCCTCAAAACAGGTCTTCTGCCTTCTGGATATTTTGCTTTCTTCTTGACTTCCCTTTATGCTCAGCACTTTCAAGTTGTTTTTTTAAGATCATAAAAATTCTTCAAGGTTGCAGTCAAACCCATATTTCTTTGGCAGTGTGCCTGGCTCACAATTTATTTCTTTCTCTTTAAAGCATCAAAATTCTGATTTGCACAAAATATTGATCTTAGTTAACTGGTGGATTTTTGCATTTGAATTTATTTCCTAAGTGGATCATCAAGTTACCCACTTCTGTAACACTTATTTTTAAAAGGAACACTTGTTACATAATATTTTAAGCTGGTCATGTAGGAGAACATTTCAACTCTACAACTACATGTGGTTTTCTTAAATTCTCTGTGGATTTCTGGAATGGTTTATCAACCACTTCACCTGGACTCTGGTACATTACAAAAAATACATTATGCTTTGATATATTTTAAAACTCCTTTTGACTCCTGCCAGTGTTTGGCATGTGGATTCAAACTGGATAATAGATGGCCAAGTATGGTGGGGAAAATGATGTGATGGCTCTTATAGGAAGTGATGTGTAGTGTACCATGCTTCATGGCTGCACAGGTGTGGCTTATAACTTATCCAAGTTGTGTCTCAACATGTTTCTAGTTGTGTTCTATAGACTGAAATTGTTTTAAAAACAAGATTTTTAAAAAAAGAACCTTAATATAGCTTTATGAAAAATCCTCATTCCTAAACCACCTAGTAGACCTACATAGAGGAAATTAAAATGCTCTAAGATGCTTTCAAAGGTAGTGAACTCTATTTCTTATGTTTTGGGATAAAAAATATTGTACCTTTTTTCTGCATATGAGTCTTTGTATCCCTGTCACTCAATTATAATACATTTTCATTTCATAGGAGAGGACCAGGAAACATTTGGCGAGTCAAACAAATAATATGACAGTGGGAAATAAGTTTTAGGGAATGTAAGAGTGATTGAAGTCTACCTAGTGCTACACAATACTCAATTATATAAGAAAAACATTTCGGAAGTATATAATTTATCACTTTGATAAGATTCTAAAAGCCCTATCAAGAAAAATAAAGATTTAAAAATATATTTATTTATAGTATTTACATACTGATAATTATTTATTCAATAAATCATGTGTATTATGTTTATATATTTAAAATATAATTCCAATTCTTTGATGATTGATTTTAATTAAAATAAATTAGGATTATTGAAAAAGTATTTGTCTTAAGTGTTAGGGTAAGATTAATAAAAAATTAAATGAAAAGAAGTGGTTCATGTAATTAACAGTTGGTGAGCTATTCAGGCTAACCATATAACTCTGTATTAAATCCTTTGCATGCAAATTTTATTTATTTGATTTTTTCAATATTATGAGATAGTTATTCTATCATCCCCATTTTTATATGAGAAAATTAAGTTTCTTATTCCCTAAGGGTCTTTCATACAGTTCTGTTTTTTCTGGGAGCACGGGCTATACCAACCGAGTTAAGTTCCTATTAACCACAAGGATCCAGTTTATTTTTTTCAGAGTACAGATGCTTATTTTACTATAATTTTCATCATCCTCTCTTTTGAATTCTTATGTTTAAAGACATTAACAATATAGGTTTCCAAATAAATAACCTGAGGTTGCTTTGAAATCCATAGGAGCCTCTGAGTCTAAGAGGCTGCAAATTACTAGATCAAACCCTCAAGAAGAAATTTTATTTTAGATTTTATGAGGATATCCATATCTTAACAGTTGTAGCTGAATGTTGATTTTCAAGGCTTTGTTCCCATTGTTAAAGTCTTGGCATTAAGTTTATACTCCATAAGTATTGTTTTTCTCTTTGTTTAAATTATGGGCTTTGAAATGTCTTCAGATCAATTTGTAGGCTGAAACTTCTTCTAGGAATAGAATATATTTAAGTGAAATGCATTGAACATCCTTTACTATATGGCCATTCTTTTCCTTTTCCTCTTCCAGTTAGATGCCCAGGATCCAAATGCAATTCTTTTTCCAATGTTAAAGTATGCCCATACTTTTCATTACCTAGTCTGTTTTTTCAGTTGAATCAATACCTGCCAGTCCTTGGTATTGGTTAGTTAGATGCATTGATTATCCAAACAACCCACTGCCATTAAACTAATGAAAACATTTGGACTACTATGTAGGCCCTATTAGAGAGCGTGTTAAAAGTGAACTACATGTTGTGATTTCCAGGATCGTGGCAGGATTGACAGGGAAGTAGTAGGATTCAGAGGTCTTCAGATAGTATCAGTTCACCTAAATAGATACGAAAACATTTAATTGACTGTGTTTTTCAGCATTTAAAAAATGTTGGGGAAAGTAGAGCTTTTAGATACATTTTTCCCCCCAAAAGAAATTACAGTAATTATTTCACATGATTGTACACAATTATTTTCCTCATAATTCCTCTATCTTCCACTGATGTAGCATTTTCTACCTCATAATTCACTTCCTTTTTTTAAAAAACAAGGTTTTAGGATACAGTGGGTAGGGGAAAGTTGTGAGTTCTAACTGAATCATAGTAACAACTTCTTTCAGGATCTGTGTGTTGATTTCCCTAGGTAAACAGTCTCCGGTCTGAGAGCAGAAGGTTTATTATTAGGAGGTGACCTCGGAAAAACGCCCATGTGAGGAAAGCGGAACCGGACTGGGCAGGGGAAATGTCGCTGTGAGGCAATTGCAACAGAGGCTTAGGTTGCTTTTTCAGGAAGCTCTGGAGTTGCAAGCCCTTTGGAGCTGTTCTCTTTGATGCCACAGGGGTGAATGTTTGTTTGCCCATATGGCCATTCATTGGATGCTGACCAGGAAGGGGGTGTCACTTTCAATAAGACAGCTTTCTTTGGCTGCAGGAAATTCCTGGAGAGGGACTTAGCTGTGAGCTCTCAGAGTCAACATTCCTGGCAGCTGAGGTACTGAAGGAGGATATGAACAGTATACCTCAGTATTCATCATAGGCTTTAAAAGACATTTTGAAATCAATGTACCTACATATGTGTATTTATAGATCTTATATTCTGAATGGACTTTGCCTTTTTTTAAACTCAAAATTTTCTCACAGCTTTCTCAAAGTCCTTGTATTCGTTATTTATTCTCAAAACACCTCAAAGAGAGTCTCCTTTCTAATATATACATATATTTTTTAAATAGGCTGGACAAATGTAAAGGAGAAGAAAGCATTGTATAAGTACAAGAGCAAATATACTCAAAACCAAGTTAAGAAGAATTTCAATTTTAAACATAGTAATCCTTTAAATACTTAAAAATAACCGGAATATATGACTGGGCTTTCTCTCCACAAATATTTCCCCATCCTTGATTCATATCTAAATGAAAAGGAATGCTGATGTAACTTTATCAACAAAGACTGTATTCAATGAAATCATCTAAGACAGGCATTCTCTGTTTTTTTAACTGTTAAACTTACCTCAAATTTGGTCTAAGAATTTATGCAAAAATCTAACACCATGACACAAAAGTACTTGAAAAAAAGCACATGCTCATTTCTCCTCATATGGAACAAATATGGATACATGATTTTGAATTCTACGATATGTTCAGAAAGAATTTGTAATGAATACTACAAAGTATAAAGATCAATGACTTTCAGAAAATATTCAGAAGTAGCTTTCAGCAACTGCTAACATTTATTGAATGTTTTGTCCCAAGGATTGTGGTATGTACTTAATGAATTTAATTCTCACTACAAGACAAAAAGGTAACTCTATTAAGCCTACCGTCTGGATGAGAAATCTGAGACTCAGATTTAGTGGAATTGTCCAATGCTGCAATGACAAAAAGTTGAGAAATCAAGAAATAAATCTAGCTTTTTTTGAATCCAACAACAGGCTCTTTCTACTAACATTATGGAGTCCCAGATAAGTTTGGGAGATAATAGTTTAAACAAATACATATTTTTAAACTGCAGGGAACTTAATATATTAATGTGCATTGTAAATACCCAAAAAAAGAGAATCTAACATGTAGGGTATCACTCCAAACATTTTTGCCCAAATTATTTTTTTCTTCTACTTAGCTGATAGAGTGAGGTGGGGCAATAAAAAGCAAATAGTTGCAACAGTTCACTCTGTACCTTGAAGGCTATCTTAAAGTATGGGAATAAAGGATGTCTAAAATGAAGGACCAGGATGAAAGGAAGAAATTGCATTATTTACAACACTAGAGAAAGTTAACTGTTGCTGCTTGCCAAGTGTCAGATTCTTTTATCCTTTTTTCTGATAAATCCTGAAAACCGTTCCAAAATTATTTCATATATTCCCAGTTCTGAGAAGAAATATCTCAAATTTACACTACTAAAGAAAAGTTCACAGTAAACGTGTACTAGCACTTCTTATAGATACAGTCATAAACTGAGAAAGGTAATATATTTAGATATTTCCCTATTATAGCCATTTTTTTGAATAAGATCATTGCAAAAGATGTGTTAGCTAATAGAGAAAAATAATTTGAAAGTGAGCTCTTATGAGCAAATATTATTTATTATTTATAAAGAATAATACATTAAGAATATTTTCCTTTTACACAAATATTTTTGAGTTTTAGGATATAGTTGATATAATGTTAAATGTTTCTAAAAACCAAAAGTATGTAAGATATATTTGACAGGAAAATATTTGGGTTAAATTTAAAATTCATAAACACGATGACTCCTGGGTGTGCACAGAGATTAAGGAAAATATCATTCATGAAATATCCCTGGAGAACAAAGCTACCCCAGTTAATTTCCTATCCAATTGCTATGTTGAGCCTGACATTTTGCTTATTGAATGCATTTTTCAGCTTTTGAAAAGGATAAATTATTTGATCTCTATATTGAAATAAGACAGATCACAGGCAATTTGTAAGTCATAGTGCCTCTTCAAATGATAGATAATCATTCAATAATATACTATCATGTGAGACAAACAATTTTAGGATAATTTAACATTGAAATAGCTAAAGGTAATACTTTATCATTTATAGAATCTTATTAAATCTCCTTGCTTTAGGCTGCTTGGACTTCTGTCTATTACTGTCTTATTTTCAAAATGTATTACAGAAAATAGGTGACCTAATTATTTTAATTGCCTACATGCACAGTATAAATATATACCCAGATTGGGATTTTTAAAAAATTTATTAAATTTTTATTTAATTCTAGTTTGTGAATTTCCAGATATTTTAGGTTTATTTCTTAGTCAGTTGAGAACTTTTTCATGCACACTCATTGATCTCATATTGAAGAGGTTTATTAATATCACTTCACAAATCTCTCCGACATTTGGCATTCTCTTTAAAAGCTTTAATCTTTCTTTATATTGTGTTCTGTTACCTTAAACATTTGGTGTTTTGAAAGCATTTCAAAATATAAAACGGAATTACAAGCCATAATCTTCTTCTATTACCTCTCTTACAAAAACTCTTAACTACATTTTTCTGGTTGTTGGGTGACAGCCATCAGCCATCTTTATGAGATCTGATTTTATTGAAGGTTCTTTTCATTTGTTTTCCTCTTTTATTCTTATTGCGTAGGAGTTATTCACTCTTAGAACTATTGAATTTGATGTAGCAACAGAATTCCATAAATGGCTTTTATTTTCAATCAGAGGGAATAATTCTCAGCAGAAATGTTTGTCATGGAAACAGGAATTCTCAATTTTAGCTCATAATTAAGGATCACAATTATGTTAATACTGCCCTCCAGGTTGCCCTAAGACCTTCACATTTTACTAATTCAGTCAGATTGTTTTACCAAGTGATCTTCAGAAATGACTCTTAAAAGAACCTGTTTTTTTTTTTTTAAGATAACTACTTTACTTCCAACATGTTCCTACTCTACCCCAAGAAAGTAACCTAATATAGCCACATTTCTGTGAAATTGTTCCTACTATACGCATCAGAAATTAACAGACCATAGTCATTCCTGGGTATTCCCAGAATGTTCAATTTACCCGCGATAGCTTATCTGTTCTTACTGGATTATCGTTCCCCCTTCCTTAATTACTCTCTATCACTAGTTCCCCTACATTCTACATTATAAACCATTTGTTTTACATTTTTCAATGTTCACATTAGTGGTAGCGTGTAATATTTCTCTTTTTTGTGCCTGGCTTATTTCACTCAGCATTATGTCTTCAAGTTTCATCCATGTTGTCATATGCTTCACGACATCATTCCTTCTTACTGCTGTGTGGTACTCCATCGTGTGTATATACCACAATATACCACATTTTATTTATCCACTCATCTGTTGAAGGACATTTAGGTTGTTTCCATCTCTTGGCAGTTGTGAATAATGCTGCTATGAACATTGGCATGCAGATATCTGTTCATGTCACTGCTTTCCGATCTTCCGGGTATATACCAAGAAGTGCAATCACTGGATCGAAGTGTAACTCTATATCTAGTTTTCTAAGGAACTGCCAGACTGACTTCCAGAGTGGCTGAACCATTATACAGTCCCACCAACAATGAATAAGAGTTCCAATTTCTCCACATCCTCTCCAGCATTTGTAGTTTCCTGTTTGTTTAATGGCAGCCATTCTAATTGGTGTGAGATGGTATCTCATTGTGGTCTTAATTTGCAACTCTCTAATAGCTAGTGAAGCTGAACATTTTTTCATGTGTTTCTTGGCCATTTGTATTTCCTCTTCAGAGCACTGTCATTTCATATCTTTTGCCCAATTTATAATTGGGCTGTCTGTACTATTGTCATTGAGTTGTAGGATTTCTTTATATATGCAAGATATCAGTTTTTTGTCAGATACATTGTTTCCAAAACTTTTTTCCCATTGAGTTGGCTGCCTCTTTACCTTTTTGAGAAATTCCTTTGAGGTGCAGAAACTTCTAAGCTTGAGGAGTTCCCATTTATCTATTTTTTCTTTTGTTGCTTGTGGTTTGGGTGTAAAGTCTAGGAAGTGGCTGCCTAATACAAGGTCTTGAAGATGTTTCCCTGCGTTATCTTCTAGGAGTTTTATGGAATGTTCTTTTACATTGAGATCTTTGATCCACTTTGAGTTAATTTTTGTGTAGGGTGTGAGGTAGGGGTCCTCTTTCATTCTTTTGGATATGGATGTCCAACTCTCCGAGCCCCATTTGTTGAAAAGACTATTATGACCCAGTTCAGTGACTTTGGGGACCTTATCAGAGATCAGTGAACCATAGATCTGAGGGTCTATCTCAGAATTCTCAATTTGATTTCATTGATCAATATGTCTATCTTCGTGCCAGTACCATGCTGTTTTTCTTTTTTTGAGTGTCTTAAGCAATTTGAGGCATCTTCCCTTTCCAAATAAATTTGATTACTAGCTTACCCCAGTCTGCAAAGTAGGTTGTTGGAATTTTGATTGGGATTCCATTGAATCTGTAGATAAGTTTGGGTAGAATTGACATCTTAATGACTTAGCCTTCCTGTCCATGAACATGGAATATTTTAACATCTTTTAAGGTCCTCTTCTGTTTCTTGTAGTAGAGTTATGTAGTTTTCTTTGTATAGGTCTTTTATATCTTTGGTTAAGTTTATTCCTAGGTAGTTGATTATTTTATTTGCTATTGAAAATGGTATCTTTTTCTTGAGTGTCTCTTCAGTTTGTTCATTTCTAGCATGTAGAAACATTACTGACTTATGTGCATTAATCTTGTATCCTGCTACTTTGCTAAATTTGTTTATTAGCTCTAGTAACTATATCATTGATTTCTCAGGGTTTTCCAGATGTAAGATCATATCATCTGCAAACAATGACAGTTTTACTTCTTCCTTTCCAATTTGGATGCCTTTTATTTCTTTGTCTTGCCAGATTGCCCTGGCTAGCATTCCCAGCACAATGTTGAATAACTGTGGTGATAGCGGGCATCCTTGTCTTGTTGCTGATCTTAGAGGGAAGGCTTTCAGTCTCTCACCATTGAGTACTATGCTGGCTGTGGGTTTTTCATATATGTTCTTTATCATATTTAGGAAGTTTCCTTCAATTTCTACCTCTTGAAGTGTTGTTATCAAAAAGAGATGTTGGATTTTGTCAAATGCTTTTTCAGCATCTATTGAGATGATCATTTGATTTTTCTCTTTTGATTTGTTAATGTGTTGTAATACATTGATTGATTTTCTTATGTTGAACTATCCTTGCATACCTGGAATGAACCCCACTTGGTCATGGTGTATGATTTTTTTAATGTGTCTTTGGATTCAATTTGCAAGTATTTTGTTGAGGATTTTTGCATCTATATTCATTAGGGAGATTGGCCGGTAGTTTTCCTTTTTTGTAGCATCTTTGTCTGGTTTTGGTATTAGATTGATGTTAGCTTCATAAAATGAATTAGGTAGTGTTCCATTTTCTTCAGTGTTTTGAAAGAGTTTAAGTAAGATTGGTGTCAGTTCTTTTTGGAAAGTTTGATAGAATTCCCCTGTGAAGCCATCTGGCCCTGGGCATTTATTTGTGGGAAGCTTTTTGATGACTGATTGGATCTCATAGCTTGTGATTGGTTGGTTGAGGTCTTCTATTTCTTCCCTGGTCAGTCTAGGTTGTTCATATGTTTCCAGGAAATTGCCCATTTCCTCTACATTATCCATTTTGTTGGCATACAGTTGTTCATAGTGTCCTCTAATAATTTTTTTAATTTCTTCAGGATCCACAGTAATGTCACCATTCTCATTCATTATTTTGTTTATATGGGTCTTCCCTCTTTTTGATTTTGTCAGTCTAGCTAGGGGCTTGTCAATCTTATTGATCTTCTCAAGGAACCAACTTCTGGTGTTATTTATCCTCTTTATTGTTTTTTTTTTTGTTCTCTATGTCATTTATTTCTGCTTTAATCCTTGTTATTTATTTTCTTCTACTTGGTTTAGGAATGGTTTGCTGTTCATTTTCTATCTTCTTCAGTTGCTCCATTAGTCCTTTATTTTAGTTCTTTCTTCCTTTTTAATATATGTGTTTAGTGCTATAAATTTCCCCCTCAGTTCTGCTTTTGCTGCATCCCATAGGTTTTGGTATGTTGTGTTCTCATTTTCATTCATCTCTATATGTTTAGCAATTTCTCTTGCTGTTTCTTCTTTAACCCACTGATTGTTTAGGAGTGTGTTGTTTAACCTCCAGGTATTTGTGAATTTTCTTAGTCTCTGACGGTTATTGACTTCTAATTGTATTCCATTGTGGTCAGAGAATGTGCTTTGAATAATTTCAGTTTTTTAACTTTATTGAGGCTCGTTTTATGTCCCAGGATACGGTCTATTCTGGAGAAAGTTCCGTGAGCACTAGAAAAGAATGTATCCTGGTGATTTGGGATGTAATGTTCTCTATATGTTTGTTAAATACAATTCACTTATCAGTTTGTTCAGATTTTCAATTTCCTTATTGGTCTTCTGTCTGGTTGATCTATCTATGGAGAAACTGATGTGTTGAAATCTCCCACAATTATTGTGGAAACATCAATTGCTTCCTTTAGTTTTGCCAGTGTTTGTCTCCTGTATTTTGTGGCACCTTGATTGGGTTCATAAACATTTATGATAGTTATTTGTTCTTGTTGAATTGCCCCTTTTATATGTAGTGGCCTTCTTTGTCTCTCATGACATCCTTGAATTTAAAGTCTATTTTATCTGAGATTAATATTGCCACTCCTGCTCTCTTTTGGCTGTAGCTTGCATGAAATATTTTTTTCCATCCTTCCACTTTCAATTTCTTTGTGTCCCTGTGTCAAAGATGAGTCTCTTGTATGCAATATATTGATGGTTCATTTTTTTTTTGATCCATTCTGTGAAGCTGTATCTTTTAATTGGGGAGTTTAATCCATCTACATTCAACATTAACCGTGAAGGCTCTTCTTGAATCAGCCATCTTATCCTTTGGTTTATGTTTGTCATATATATTTTTTCCCTCTCTCTCTATTAATATCCTTTAATGTACCCATACTGAATCTCTTTAGTACTGAACTTTGCTCCATGTCTCTCTCTCCTTTCTTTGTTTCTCTGTCGGTAGGTCTCTCTTTAGTATCTCCAGTAGGGCAGGTCTCTTAGCAAATTCTCTCAGCATTTGTTTGTCTGTGAAAAATTTAAGCTCTCCCTCAAATTTGAAGGAGAGCTTTGCTGGATAAAGAATTCTTGGTTGGAAATTTTTCTCACTCAGAATTTTAAATATGGCATGCCACTGCCTTCTTGCCTCCATGGTGGTCGCTGAGTAGTCACTACTTAGTTTTATGCTGGTTCCTTTGTATGTGGTGAATTTCTTTTCTTTTTCTGCTTTCAGAACTTGCTCCTTCTCTTCCGTATTTGACAGTATGATCAGAATATGTCTCGGAGTGGGTTTATTTGGATTTATTCTATTTGGAGTTTGCTGGGCATTTATGATTTATGGTGTTTAGAATATTTGGGAAGTTTTCCCCCAACAATTTCTTTGAATGCTCTTCATAGACCTTTACCCTTCTCTTCCCCTTCTGGAACACCAATGAGTCTTATATTTGGACGTTTTATATTATCTATCATATCCCTGAGGTCCATTTTGATTTTTTTTATTTTTTCCCCTATTCTTTCTTTTGTTCTTTCATTTTCCATTCTGTCATCTTCCAGTTCACTGATTTGTTGTTCAGCTTCCTTTAGTCTTGTACTATGAGTATCCAGAATCTTTTTAATTTGGTCAACAGTTTCTTTAATTTCCATAAGATCATCTATTTTTTTATTTACCCTTGCAATTTCTTCTTTATGCTCTTCTAGGGTCTTCTTGATGTCCTGTATATCCTGTGCCATTCTCTTCTTCATGTCCTTTATATCCTGTGCCATGCTCTCATTGTTCATCTTTAGTTCTTTGATTAATTGCCCCAGGTGCTGTGTCTCCTCTGATCTTTTGATTTGGGTGCTTGGGCTTGGGTTATCCATATCGTCTGGTTTTTTCATATGCTTTAAATTTTTCTGTTGTTTTTGGCCTCTTGGCATTTGCTTAACTTGATAGGGTTCTTTTAGGATTTGTAGACCGATTGAAATCCTTATCTCTAATTTTTCAGATCTACAGCTTTGTGGAGTATACTTTCTCTAACTAACCAGCAGGTGGCGTCCACAAGCCACCTATTCCCCTCAAGCCAGTTCTCCCCTGCTTTGTCTTTGTGGTGAGTGGGGGAGTGAGTCTTGTGGGGTCCAATTTGTGTACCAAGCTTGCGTGTGTAGTTGTTGTTGCCCGCCCTGTGTATTGGGCATGTGTCTGGGTGGCCGGGAGGGGGGGGGGCGGCTCTAACAATCAAATATCCCTGGTGTTCCTAGAGATTTAAAGCTGCTGCAGTAGTCTCATCCTTCAGTTCAGTCCTGCCACAGTTTGTCTCTGCCGCTGACCCACAAGTCCTTGGTATTGGCGTATGGCCCCTGAGACTTGCGAGTGGGTCCCTCTTCCAGGCTGTGCACCCCCAGGCCCTCTGTTGAGGGATGACTGTGCTATGTCACAGGTGAGTGCCATCCCCCCAGGGTGGTTCTGGGCTGCAGGGCTGTGTAGGAGGCTCCCAGTATGCTGAAAGGATGGCTGAATGGGGCATGTTAATTCACACTGCTCCACCTTCCCAACTCTGGGACAGTCAGCTGAGGGTGCAGGGAAGGCTAGTGTCCACACCCAATTTTGTAGTGTGTGTGTGTGTTATTGGAAGCACTTCCCATCACACTGGGTTGTCTGGGACAGCTCTGGGCTATGGGGCCGGCGACAGGCAGGAGTGTTCCCTGACCACTGGGATGATGGCTGTGAGAGGACACCCCCCCCTTTCCTTGGGAAATTGTGGTGTTTAGTGAATTTTCTCAGCCACTGGATTATTGCCTTTTGTCTCAGAGCTCTCTTAGTTCTGCTCTTTTCTTGACCTGCCCAAATTGCAAGTTTTTGAGGTTTTCTGTATTGGGCTTCTTAGAATAATTGTTTTAGGAAAAGATTAAAAAAAAAAAAAAAAAAAGGAAAGTACCTCCTTGCAGATCTAATGGGTTATTGAAATGCTAAGAGACAAAGCAATTAATTAGGACCTTTAAGGAATGGTCCAGGGGGCAGAGAAACCGGTTTTTCTTCTGGATTTGCATATGAGCCTGACTCTGCCTGAGCTCTGCTCTTCCCCTTTCTCTGTTCACCAGAACTCCAAAAAGCCTCCACTTTTATTTTTGGGTTTTTCTTGCTGTTTTTGCTATCCCTATCTCCTCTCCGCCAGGCTGGCTGCTCCAGAATTCTCTGGTGTCTGGTCTCAGTCTATCTATGGTTGGAGTTTGGAGCAGTAGAATGAGTTTCTAATAAGAGCCGCAACTGCAGTTCTCCCTCATTCCCAGTGCTGGTGGCCCCCTCCTCCCACGGGACTGAGCCTGGCAGGCAGGAGGCGCGGGTTCCCTGGCCATGCAAACTTACAGATTTCGCTGAACTCAGCAGTTCCACATGTTCATGAGTGTTGTATGAAGTATGCCCAAAGTCAAATTGCTCTGTGGTGTCTGGTCCATACAGTTTGTGGCTTTCTACCTACTTCCCTGGAGGAGTAACTAAAATGTACACCTCACACTCTGCCATCTTGCCCCACCTCAGAGGCTGTGTTTTTAAATACCACAAAGGGAAAAAATGTTATAATAAAAACAACTTGAATACTTTTATGAAGAGAAATAAAGCTTGTTTTATAAGAAGTCCTTACCCCATTTGTAATATATCTATACCCTTATACCTACCTCATTCGATCCCTTCCTACACACCCCCAATTTATTATAGTCCTAACCAGGTGCATACACACACATACACATACATACATGCACAATTATACGTTCAAGCATATGCATACATCTATCTTTCAAACCATTTCATTTTGGCTACAAATTCTATGATCCTTTACTAACCAATATGGATGAGAAGAATTGATGTTTACTTTTATTGTATCCCTAAATTCCTTCCATATAATTTAATTACTTACCTTTTAAAAATTAAAAATCTATATGATAGGATACAAAAAACAGATTCTTTTCTTTAATTTTTGTTTCTGAAGATTGATAAAGTAATTTAAATTCATATGGAAATGTACAGGATCAAGAATACCTGCAGCAATCTTAAAAAAGCAAAGCAAAACAAAACAA
This sequence comes from Choloepus didactylus, assembly GCF_015220235.1. Classification (NCBI taxonomy): domain Eukaryota; kingdom Metazoa; phylum Chordata; class Mammalia; order Pilosa; family Megalonychidae; genus Choloepus; species Choloepus didactylus. The sequence continues at coordinate 43,185,537 of NC_051315.1, forward strand.
AACTTACCAGATAACTAGGACAGTGTGGTATTGACACAATTGTAGACAAAATTTCCAAAAGAACAGAATATGGAGTCCAGAAAAAGACACACATAAATACTGTTACCTGAAAAATTGATAAAGTAACAGTGCAGTGTGATTGGCTAAATGATAATATTTTCAATAAAATGTGCTGGCCATTTGAATAGTCATATGGAAAAAAATTATCCTGACTTGTACTTCACACCATACCTAAAATTTAATTTCAGATTGATTTAAGCTTTAATCAGGGAAAGAAAACATTAAAGCTTTTAGAAGAAAATATCTTTGTGAAACCGTGATAGACTAAAATTATTTTTTAAACAGGACTAAAAAAGTAATCACCCAGGGAAAATTGAAGAATTGGATTACATTAAAATTAAAAGTTTCTTTTAAGAGTATGAAAAAGCATCTCATAGAACTGGAAAAGATATTTTCAACATTTCCAATACAAATTTACAACCAAGAAGTCATACCCAAAATGTATAAAGAACAAGCACACACTCATGCACACACACACACATTCTGTAGTGATAAAACATAGCAAGGCCAGCAAATGGTAGACAAGCCAACCTTGAAGGAACAAAGCTATATTACAAGGCAGGTGAGCAGCTGCACAGAGATGAAACGTTATTATGTAAGAACAGAGAGCACCTGCTCAGAGCTGATTTATGGGATTAATACTCCTAGCATCATGCCATATTGTAATTACTTGCATGTTCTGCTAGTTGACAACATCCAGGTAGGGCTTTTGTGGTATCTGCCCCCTAAACTTGTGAAAACTGTGTTTAAGTATTTGGTGAAGTTTAATTTGCTTTCAGGGAAGATAAAGAAATCAGCTCTTAATAGGGAACATCCAGCAGTACCAAAATTCTGATTTTCTTTTTAGTCATGTATTTTTTTCTGTCAAATAAATGATATTTCACAGAGTTCTTTACAATCATGTAATGCTACTGTGACACAACCCAATAAAAAATTAGGGAAAATACTTGAACAGACACATCAGAGAAAAGAATAAACAAAACATTTGAAAAGATGTTCAAAATCATTTGTCATCAGAGAAATTCAAATTAACCACACAACACTATTACATGCCAACTAGAAATGCTAAAATTTTAAAAACCTGACAAGTATCAGCAAGGATATGAAGTAACTGGAATTCTCATATTCTGCTGATGAGAGTGAATTGTGATATTTTCAATCACTTTGAAAAATTGTATGGTGATATTTATGTAAGCTGAATATGCACATACACTGTATCCCCCAAATTGTACTTCTAGGTTCACACTAGTAGAATGTAAAAATATGCAAAATTAATGTATGCTTTAAAAAGTCAAGATAGTGGTTAACTTTGAGTTGTGGGTGGTGGCAAGTGCTTGCAAGATGGCATGAAGGGGTCCTTTGGGTATCTGGTAATATGTTTCTTGATCATGGTGCTAGTTATATTCTGTTTGTGAAAATTCATCAAACTGTACAATTAGGATCAGTATACTTTTTATGTATGTTCACACACACTTTTTTCTTTTTCCAAAGTAGAAGCAATGTAGAATTAATTGAGAAGATTTAGTTTAGCCTGGTATTTTATTCATCTTTCATTGGTTGAATTAAAAAATTTACATATATCTTCTCTACATCATGTAACAAGGGGCTAGACTTCTCATACAATTTTTTATTCATATTTATTGATATATATTCACATACCATGCAGTCATACAAAACAAACCATACATTCAGTTGTTTACAGTACCATTATATAGTTGTGTATTGATCACCAAAATTAATTTTTGACATTTCATTACCACACACACAAAAATAATAAGAATAAAAATTAAAGTGAAAAAGAACAATTAAAGTAAAAAAGAACACTGGGTTCCTTTTTCTCCTTTTTTTTCCCCCTTCCCCCATTTTTCTACTCATCCATCTATAAACTAGACAAAGGGGAGTATGGTTCATATGGTTTTCCCAGTCACATTGTCACCCCTCATAAGCTACATTTTTATACATTCATCTTCAAGATTCATGGGTTCTGGGTTGTAGTTTGATAGTTTCAGGTATTCACTGCTAGCCATTCCAATTCATTAGAACCTAAAAAAGGGTTGTCTATATTGTGTGTAAGAGTGCCCAACAGAATGACCTCTCGGCTCCTTTTGGAATCTCTCTGCCACTGAAGCTTCTTTCATATCCTTTCACATCCTCCTTTTGGTTAAGAAGATGCTCTCCATCCCCAGGAGTCATATTCTACGTTGCCAGGGGGATTCACTCCCCTGGGTGTCAGATCCCACATAGTGGGGAGAGCAGTGATTTCACCTGCCAAGTGGGCTTAGCTAGAGAGAGAGGGCCACATCTGAGTAACAAAGAGGCATTCAGGAGGAGGCTCTTGGGCACAATTATAGGCAGGCCTAGCCTCTCCTTTGCAGCAACAGTCTTCCCAAGGGCAAGTCCTGTGGTAGAGGGCTCAGCCCATCAAACCACCAGTCCCTTATGTCTGTGAGCACATTAGCAACCATCGAGGTGGGGAAGCCCAACACCCCTGCATTTTCCACCAGCTCCTCAAGGGGGCTCTGCATATTTTTTTTCCTTTTTTTTTTCAATTAACTCTTTTTTTAAAAAAATCAATTATATCAAAAAAAATTTTTTTAAAACATACAATAAAAAAAAATTTCAAACAAGCCATAACAAGGGAGTCCAACTTGTTCCTACTCTACCCCAAGAAAATAACCCAATATAAGCAACATTTCTGTGAACTTGTTCCCACCACACCGAACAGAAATTAACAAACCATAGTCATTCCTGGGCATTCCCAGAATGTTAAACTCACCCACGATAGCCTATCTGTTCTTATTGGATTATCGTTCCCCCTTTGCTATTGTTCTCTATTGCTAGTTCCCCTATATTCTACATTATAAGCCTTTTATTTTAGGAGTGTGTTGTTTAACCTCCAGGTGTTTGGTGAATTTTCTGTCTCTGATGGTTATTGACTTCTAATTGTATTCCATTGTGATCAGAGAATGTGCTTTGAATAATTTCAATTTTTTTAAATTTATTGAGGCTTGTTTTATGTCCCAGCATATGGTCTATTCTGGAGAAAGTTCCATGATCACTAGAGAAGAATGTGTATCCTGGTGATTTGGGAAGTAATGTTCTATATATGTCTGTTAAATCCAATTCATTTATCAGATTGTTTAGGTTTTCAATTTCCTTATTGGTCTCCTATTGATCTATCTATAGGAGAGAGGGATGTGTTGAAGTCTCCCACAATTATTGTGGAAACATCATTGCTTCCTTTAGTTTTGCCAGTGTTTGTCTCATGTATTTTGTGGCACCATAATTTGGTGCATAAAGATTTATGATTGTTATTTCTTATTGTTGAATTGCCCCTTTTATTAGTATGTAGTGGCCTTCTTTGTCTCTCATAACATCCTTGCATTTAACGTCTATTTTATCTGAGATTAATATTGCTACTCCTGTTACTTTTGGCTGTAGTTTGCATGAAATATTTTTTCCCATCCTTTCACTTTCAATTTCTTTGTGTCCCTGTGTCTAAGATGAGTCTCTTGTATGCAACATATTGATGGTTCATATTTTTTGATCCATTCTGCCAATCTATATCTTTTAATTGGGGAGTTTAATCCATTTCCATTCAATGTTATCACTGTGAAGGCATTTCTTGAATCAGCCATGCTATCCTTTGGTTTTTGTTTATCAGATGTATTTTTCCCTCTCTCTCTTATTGTCCTTTAATGAACCAATATTGGATCTCTTTAGTACTGAACCTTTCTCCCTCTCTCTCTCTCCTTTCTTTGTCCCTCAAATTTGAAGGAGAGCTTTGCTGGATAAAGTATTCTTGGTTGGAAATTTTTCTCTCTCAGAATTTTAAATACGTCATGCCACCACTTTCTGGCCTCCATGGTGGCTACTGAATAGTCACTACTTAGTCTTCTATTGTTTCCTTTGTATGTGGTGAATTGCTTTTCTCTTGCTGCTTTCAGAACTTGCTCCTTCTCTTCAGTATTTGAGAGTCTGATCAGAATATGTCTTGGAGTGGGTTTATTTGGATTTATTCTATTCGGAGTTTGCTGGGCATTTATACTTTGTGTATTATATTATGTAGAAGGTTTGGGAAGTTTTCCCCAACAATTTCTTTGAATACTCTTTCTAGACCTTTACCCTTCTCTTCCCCTTCTGGGGCACCAATGAGTCTTATATTTGGACGTTTTATCTATCATATCCCTGAGGTCCATTTTGATTTTTTCAATTTTTTCCACATTCTTTCTTTTGTTCTTTCATTTTCTGTTCTGCGGCCCTCAAGGTCACTGACTCGTTGTTCACCCTCCTCTAGTCTTGTGCTATGAGTATCCAGAATCTTTTTAATTTGGTCAGCACTTTATTTCCATAAGATCATCTATTCTTTTTATTTTCTCTTGCAATGTCTTCTTTATGCTCTTCTAGGGTCTTCTTCATGTCCTTTATATCCTGTGCCATGCTCTCATTGTTTGTGTTTAGTTCTTTGATTAACTGCTCCAAGTACTCTGTCTCCTCTGATCTTTTGATTTGGGTGTTTGAGTTTGGGTTATCCATATTGTCTGTTTTTCATATGCTTTAAAATTTTCTGTTGTTTTTGGCCTCTTGGCATTTGCTTTACTTGATAGGGTTCTTTTGGGATATGTAGGACTATTCAAAGCCTAATCTCTAATTTGTCAGATCTGCAGCTTGGTGGAGCACACTTTCTCTAACTAACCAACAGATGGCGTCTGTGAGTCACCTATTCCCCTCACGTCAGTTCTCCCCAACTTTGTCTTTGTGGTGTGTGGGGGTCTGATTCTTATGGGGTCCAATTGGTGCACCAGTTTGGGGGTGTTGTTTGTGCTGTCTGCCCTGAATGTGGGGTGTGTGTCTGAGTGGTTAGAGAGGGAGGGCAGCTTTAATAATCAAACGTCCCAGGTGTTCCTGGAGTTTTAAATTTAAGGCTGTTGCAAGAGTCTAAACCTTCATTTCAGTCTCACCACAGATTGTCTCTGCCGCTGACCCACAAGTCCTTGGTATTGGTGTATGGTCCCTGGGATTTCCGAGTGGGTCCCTCTTCCAAGCCGTGCCCTCCCAGGGCATCTGCTGGGGGAAGGCTGTGCTATGTCAGAGGTGCGAGCCGTCCCTCAAGGGAAGTTCTGGGCCACCAGGCCTTGTAGGTGTGTTCCCAGCTTGCTGTAAGGATGGTTGAATGGGGTGCATTGATTTCCCCCTTTGCGCACAGCTCTGCCTTCCCAGCTCCAGGACAGTTAGCTGTGGGTGCATGAAAGGCTAATGTCCATGCCCAATATTGTGGCATGTGCATGCGCTGCTGGAAACACTTCCCGTCGCACTGAGTTTTTTGGTGCAGCTCCCGGCTGTGGCTCTGGTGCCGGGCAGGAGCATTCCCAGTCTGCCGGGAAGATGGCTGCAAGGGGCATGGTTGTTTTCCCCTTTTGGCTAACCTCTGCCTGCCTCACTCTGAGACAATTAGCAGCCGGTATGCAAAAGGCTATCTTCCATGACAGATATTGAGGTGTTCGCACAGCCCGTTCCTGCCACACTTCACTGTGCGGTTCTCGCAGCCGTATCTGCAGCCGCTTTTGGGTTTTTTAAAAAAGAACTAGTCCACCTCCAAATGCCAACCCACGGTTTCCTCACACTGCAGCATGGTTGCTGGACATTCTGCTGGCTTACTCACTTGTTTTGGAACACAGACTCCCGGTTTCACAAAGTGCACAGTCCCTGTGGGTTTAGCAGACCTTGTCCAGCTGGTGCATCACTGGAACTGGTGTTCTGGGTCATTTTCTGGCTTTTATCTAGTATTTTTCATGGAGGTGTTTTTTTGCCTTGTCTCTCCTAGCTGCTGTCTTAGGTTCTCCACTTCTCATACAATTTTAAGTTAAAAGTCAAGAGTACTGCATCAACAACCATTTCAAAATTTGCAAACACTTTTGCAGTAATTAAGAAAACAGTTTAGAGTATTACTCCCTCAAAATAGCCTTGGAGGTAGGAAGAGTACTGCTTGCTTGTTTCCACCCCTCTGCTTTTTTTAAGATGAGGAGACTAAAGTGAGTGACTTACTCGAGTTCAATGTCTTAGTAAAGGATAAAACCAGGGTTTGAACCCAGTTTCATGACATGAGAGCAGAGTAGGTCTTCTTAACATAACACCTATATACTTTTATTCTTTAACTATGTAGTTCAAATATGTAAAAATAAAGGATAACTAACATTTGATTATATTTTGCATTATGTATTTCAAGCTCAGGTACTTTGTAATTGTAGTCATACAGAAAAAATTCTAAGCTCTTTGGATTACTCACAGACATGCACATGTTAAACTACATATTAACTCAATAGAGAATAACGACGGTATAAATATCAAGAACCAAAAAAAATCAGCAAAAGGCTTAGAGTAAATTTAACTATAGGTTCATTGACAATTAGTAAATAGAATAAAAATACGAATATAAACTTTAGGGAAGTCTTCTTTCTCTTTAAGAGCAGAGATTGGAAAACACACATTGTGCACCTACACATGTGAAATGAAGTGTCAATCTGGTACAGTATTTTAGACATATAAGCCAAAGAAAGCTTTGCCTAAATTAACATATGAGATGGTGTGTGAAGGTGCACATATGTTTATATTCCTAGTAGATTACCTGAAATAGCCATCTACTTTTTCTGGATGCTAATAACTTCAATGTATCTGTTTTATTTATTTATTTATTTATTTAATTTTTTTTGGCTTTTATAAAAGGGGGGTTATTTGGTTACACAGTTACAGTCTTAAGGCCATAAAGTGTCCCAGGTAACACATCAGCAATTGGGTAACTTCACTAGAGGATGGCCAGTGGTGTCCAGAAAAGCTCTGTTAGCTGGGAAGGCACGTGGCTGGTGTCTGCTCCAAAGTTCTGGTTTCAAAATGGCTTTCTCCCAGGATGTTCCTCTCTGGGCTGCAGTTCCTCAAAAATGTCACTCTTAGTTGCACTTGGGGTATTTGTCCTCTCTTAGCTTCTCTGGAGCAAGAGTCTGCTTTCAGCAGCCATCTTCAATCTCTGTCTCATCTGTGGTTCCTGTGCTTTCTTCAAAGCATCCCTCTTGGCTGTAGCTTCTCTTCAAAATGTCACTCACAGCTGCACTGACTTCCTTCTGCCCCTCAGCTCATTTATGTGGCTCCACTGATCAAGACCCACCCTGAATGGATGGGGCCATGCCCCCATGGAAATTATCCAATTAGAGTCATCGCCCACAGTTGGGTGGGGCACATCTCCGTAGAAAAGCTCAAAGAATCACAATCTAATCGAAACTGATACATCTGCCCACACAAGATTACATCAAAGATAATGGCATTTGGGGGGACATAATACATTCAAACTGGCACACCATGTGAATAGCTAATGAACCATATACAAAGTGCTCATTCTTACTGGTAATCAGGAAACTTTTCAGTCATTAGACTGGTAAAAATGAAGATGGTACACTGACACTTTCCAGGGTAAGGGATTATGGGGAAAAGACCTGACAGCCCCTATCCAAATCCAACCCCAGTCCTGCTTTCATTCCTGTACAGACACTGCAGTGTGTTTCCATTTACTCTTTTTTTTCTTTGAAAACTGACATTTAATGAGTATCTCTATCAATAAAGACCTTTTAAGAGCTCTCCATAAGGTGTTGCGAAAAATGAGAACATTTAAAATAAAGGCAAACAAAGAGCTCCATTCAGAGTTTCTTCATATTATTTCTCTAGTCTCCTGGGTTTCCAATAGGCTCACTCACCCTCCTCCAGTGAAGTTGGCACCTATTAACAATATTGATGGTCTGATTACAAATATAGACTGTGGCAGTGAGGTATTTTTTTTTTAAACAGATATATAGTTTAATAGATAAAGAGCTGAGCAAACACAAACCAGATGCAGAAAAAGTAATGCCAGTAAACCCTAATGTCCTTGTGTATTCCCTCTTGATATCCCCTTCTCCCTAGTAGGTAATTACTATCCTGTCTCTATGGTAATTCCCACCTCCCCTCCTCCCTTTTTTTTTAAATTTTATTTTATTTTGAAATAAATTCAAAGTTATAGGAACAGTTGCAAAAACAATACAAACCCCGTACACAGAAGTCCAGCATACCCTGAACCCCTCCCCTGATACCCCAATCCACCAACTTTAACATGCTGTCACACCGATATTTCTTTCCCTCCCTCCCTCCCTTCCTCCCTATCATCCATTATCTATTGCTCTGTCTTCTGAACGTATGAGTGCTAGCTGCACCCATCCTTAAACAAACACTATAATTCACATATACAATTCCCATGAACAAGAACATTCTTTTATGCAATCCCATTAAATGCAGCTAAGAAGTACTAGAGATTCAACATTGATACAAAGCATACATTCTATATTTCTTTTTTTTTTTTTCCCTATGTCTCAACTGTGTCCCTTTGAGCCTCCTGTCCTCCATCCTCAGATCCCATCCAGGGTCATCCTTGGCATTCAATTGTCATCTATTTAGACTGTCCTTTTTTTTTTTTTTTCCTCAATAGTGGAAACATACATACAGCCTAAATCTTCCCATTCTATCCCCTCCCTAGCATTCCTTTAGTGGGATTAATCACATTTAGAATGTTGTAATGCTATCTCTTTCCGACCATCCATTACTAGAAATTTCCCTTCATCTCAAACAGCAACCCTACACTCATTTCTTAACTCCCCATTGCCCCTTCCCCCATTTGTCTTAACCCATAGTCTACTTTTCATCTCTATGGTCATATTCTCTGATAATTTCTTTGTGTTTACTGTGGGGCTTAAAATTAAACTCTTAAATCCATAAGAGTCTTGTTTTTCTTTGATGCCAACTTAACTTCAATAGGACACCTAAACTATGCTCCTATACTCCTCCATTCCCCCACCTTTTTACAGTTCTTGTCAAAACTTACATATTTTACATGGAGTTCAAAACCACTGATTTGTCCTTAGAGTTTGTGTATTTTATATCATGTAGGAAGTAAATAGTGGAGTTACAATTCAAAAATTATTGACTTCTATTTGTATTCCATTGTGGTCAAAGAATGTGCTTTGAGTACATTCAATCTTTTTTTTTTTTTTTAATTTATTGAGGCTTGTTTTACGTCCCAGCATATTAGTCCATTCTGGAGAAAGATCCACGATCACTAGAGAAAAATGAGTGTCTTGGTAATTTGGGATGTAAGACTCTATATATGTCTGTTAAAATTCTCTATATCTCTTTCTCCTTTCTTTGTTTCTCTGTTGGTAGGGCTCCCTTTAGTATCTGAAGTAGGGCAGGTCTTTTATTAGCAAAATCTCTCAGCATTTGTTTGTCTGTGAAAAATTTAAGCTCTCCCTCGAATTTGAAGGAGAGTTTTGCTGGATAAAGTATTCTTTGTTGGAAATTTTTCTCTCTTAGTATTTTAAATATGTCATGCCACTGCCGTCTCGCCTCCATGGTGGCCGCTGTGTAGTCACTACTTAGTCTTCTGTTGTTTCCTTTGTATGTGGTGAATTGCTTTTCTCTTGCTGCTTTCAGAACTTGCTCCTTCTCTTCAGTATTTGAGAGTCTGATCAGAATATGTCTTGGAGTGGGTTTATTTGGATTTATTCTATTTGGAGTTCGCTGGGCATTTATGCTTTGTGTATTTATATTGTGTAGAAGGTTTGGGAAGTTTTCCCCAACCATTTCTTTGAATACTCTTTCTAGACCTTTACCCTTCTCTTCTCCTTCTGGGATACCAATGAGTCTTAAGTTTGGACGTTTTATTTTATCTATCGTATCCGTGAGATCCATTTCAATTTTTTTTTAATTTTTTTCTCCATTCTTTCTTTTGTTCTTTCATTTTCTATTCTGTGGACTTCTGGGACACTGAGTTGTTGTTCATCTTCCTCTGATCTTGTATTATGAGTATACAGAGTCTTTTTAATTTGGCCAACAGTTTCTTTTGTTTCCATAAGATCTTCTGTTTTTTTATTTACTCTTGTAATGTCTTCTTTATGATTTTCTAGAGTCTTCTTTATGTCCCTTATATCCTGTTCCATGGTCTTCTTCATGTCCTTTATATCCTTTGCCATGTTTTCATTCCTCGACTGTAGTTCTTTGATTAATTGTGCCAAGTACTGTGTCTCTTCTGATATTTTGATTTGGGTCTTTGGGATTGCTTTCTCCATATCATCTGGTTTTATCATATACATTAAGATTTTCTGTTGTTTTTTGCCTCCTTGGCATTTGCTTTGCTTGATAGGGTTCTTTCAAGTTGTAAAAAAAAAACAATACCAATCTAATTTTTCAGAAATACAAGTTGGTGGCCTACACTTTCTCTAACTAACCAGCAGATGGCGCCTGCAAGTCACCTATACCCCTCAAGTAAGTTCTCAACTTTGTTCTTGTGGTGTGTGGGAAATGATTCTTGTGGGGTTCAGTTGGTGAACTCAGTTTGGGTGTGTTGCTGCAGCTGTCTGCCCTGACTGTGGGGCATGTGTCCGGGTGGCTAGGGACACAGGGCAGCTTTAATTTTCAAACCTCCCAGGTGTTCCTGGAGATTCAAGGCTGTTGCAAGAGTCTAAGCCTTCACTTCAGTTCTGCCCCCGATCCTCTCTGACACTGACCCACAAACCACTGGCATTGACGTAGCATCCCTGGGTTTTCCAGGCGAGCCCCCCTTCTCAGCTGTGATCTTCCAGGACCTCTGCTGAGGGAAGGCTATGTGACATCACAAGTGCGCACCATCCCTCAAGGGAAGCCCTGGGCCGCCAGGCCATGCAGGGATGCTCTCAGCCTGATGCAAAGATGGCTGAATGGGACATCTCCACCCCTCCCCTCTCCTCACACAGTTCCTCCTTCCCAGCTCTGGGACAACTGGTGCTGCTCTGGGCTGTGGGCACAGCCCTGGGCAGGAGTGTCTCCAGCCCGCTGGGGAGTGGCTGCAAGCAGCAGGGTTTCTTTCTCCTTCTGGCTATCCCCTCCGCTTCCCTGGCCTTGGGGGAATCTGTAGCAGGCTATCCTCCACACCAGACACCGAGAGGCTGGCTCAGACCGCTTCTGCCATGCTTTACTGCGCGGTTTTCACCCTCGCAAATGCAGCCGCTCCTGGGTTTTTCCCTCTTTTTTTTTTTTTTAAAAAAGAACCAGTCCATCTCCAAATGCCAACCCCCGGCTTCCCCACACTGCAGTGTGGCTGCGGGTCTTTCAGCTGGCTTGCTCACTCATTTCAGAATGCAGACTCCTGTTTTCACCAAGTGTACGGCCCCTGTGGTTCTAGCAGACCTTGTCCAGCTGGTGCATCACTGAAACCAGTATTCTGGGCCACCTTCTGGTTTTTATCTAGTATTTTTCACGGAGGTGTTATTTTGCCCTGTCTCACCTAGCCGCCATCTTAGGTTTTCCTCTGTATCTGTTTTAAAAGACTAAACTTAGTGACAATGGAAATAATGATAATTTTGATGACATTGGGAAATTTGGTTATGATAGATTTCATGAGGAAAATGCAAGTTTGATGGAGTAATTACTTTTATAAAGACTTTTGAAGGTTTTCTTTTCTTGGAAACCTCAGCAAGTTAAGAATTCAAACCAGTGCACTGCCCTTGTGCATATAGCATATGTTGTAAAAGACTCTTGGCTGGCTTTGCTAAGCACATTTATGAAGTTGTTGCAGTATATTTTCTTTGCCAAAAGAAAAAATAAATAATGCTCCTGTAGTGTTATTTTAAGAAAATCATTTTAAGGTTAGTACCATTCCTAATGGAAAATCTTTTGCAATGCAACAGCAGCAAAATTGAGATAAGGCTAAAAATATCAAGTGAAAAGTATAAAGATGATTTTGTGAAGCATTTAAAAACATGAAAAATGTATTTTTGCAAATAGCTTTATAAAAGTTTACTCTGTGGGGAAATGACCAGATGGTAAGAAAATGAAGGGATATAATGATCAAAGAATGTCAGAAATTATTGTGTGATATAGAGGTTAAATGTTATTTGCATAAATCAAGGATAAATTGTCTTCTAATTCAAGCCAAACTGCTAGGTTATAAATTAATACAAGTTAAAACTAGATTTTCATTGGAAGTGAACTGAAAGGGGTAAAAGAGGCAAGGTGGTTTGTTTTGTTTTCCTTTTCTGTCAGCTCTCATGAGGAACCCCCTTGAACTCTGTTCTCTCTTAGTAAATGCAGGTGGGTTGTGATGTGTTGCATTGGTAGGTAGAGGGGCTTTGGTGTAAGTAGACAGGGCCAAGTCCAGGCCAAGTCAATCAATGTTGCAAAATATGCAAAAATATGCAAAATGCTGTACAGATAACTGTCCTAATTAATGTATAAGGTTGAATGTAGAGTAGTATTAGAAAATCAATTGAAAATATGAATATGCAAATGCCTTTATTAAAGTTCTATAAAAGATAGGAGTAGAGTGTAAGAACTGAGTGACACTTTGAAAAGGTATATTCTCTTAGATCTTAAGAAAATCAACTTTATTGATGGATCATTGATTTATGCAAAAAATTGCGTATTTAAGAGACCCCATCCTAATCAAATTATAGAGCATTTCAATTGACATCCCCAAATTCCCTTTTTGTCCCTTTTCAGGTGATGCCTCTATCCTCAGCCCCCCAACCAGGCTATCACTAATCTGATTTATATCACTATAGTTTAGTTTTGCCTATTCAAGAATTTCGTATTAATGGAACCATACAGTGCACAACCCTTGGTGCTAGCTTCTTTCACACAAAATAATGTTGGTGAAATTCTCCCATGTTTTTGCCAAATCAGTAGCTTGTTAATGTTTCTTTCCAGTTGAGTTGTTTTCCATTGTATGAATAGACTACAAATTTGTTTTTAGTCTAGTCTTTTCTTGAAAGATGCATTTGCTGTTTCCAGTGTTTTAACTGTTATGAATAAAACTTCTATGGGCATTCATATACAAGTCTTTCTGCAACATATGTTTTCATTTCTCTTGGGTAAATACCTAGGAGTAAAATTGCTGGGGCATCTACCTAGTACTTACTCTAGAGAAATGAGTACATGTGTCTACACACACACACCAAAAGGTTGGCATGCTAGTGTCCATGGCAGCTACTGTATTTATTTGTTTGTTTATTTTTAAATATAATGTTATGTTTTGTGTTGTGTTATATTATTTTTTGAGGACACTCCCTTGGATTGTGGGATAAGACTGAGTATTAGTGGGTCGGACAATTTTTCCATTAATTGATGATCCAACAGCCAAAGATCCTATGAACTAGTTATTCCTGGGGAGGGTAAATGAGACAACTGTCTGTGTTATAGAGGGAATGATTATCCCCATCTCTGGGGCTTCAAAGTATTAAGCATAGGCTCTGAGACATGAAAAGTAGGAATGTATCTGGAGTAATGGAGGTAGAAGAAACAGTGAACTCTTATTACTGTATGGATATGGAGGCAGACTAGACATAATCAGCAGCCCAAGTCAGTCTCTACTTTTCACCAAATGGCAACAGAAGCAGCTACTCTGAATCCAAGATAGAGACGTCACCAGCTCACAAAGCACCCTGCGTTCATGGATCCATGGAAGCCTCTTCAGCTTCAAAGAGAAGCAGTTGAGTCTTGAGGCCTAAGAGGAAGCATGAGGGGTGCTGAGCAGCAGAGGACAGATCTGCCTAGTGCAGCAGCCTGGCCTCAAAAGTCAGCATCAGCACAACCAGCAAAGAGGGCTGGAAGGGAGAAACCTGAGAAACCCGTTTCAGGGCTGTGCACCAGGCAAAAGCCCCGGAAATAATAGAAGAAACAATTATTTTTTTGTAGGGAATTAACATCTGGTGACTAGGCCTTGGTGGTTCATACTCCCATAATGTGGATACAAAAGTTACCTGTGTTCTCATTTTGTTGTCACTGATGGAAAATTATAGTGAAAATGCATCTTGTTTTTGTTAATTCAAGTAATTCATATGTTCAGGACTTAAAATTGCAAGACCTTACAAACACTAGCTTAAACTAATCAACACAGGATATATTCTTACTGGATGATTCTACTAGGTCCATTTGGCTTCAAGGTTTCAGACAATTGTTAGTAAAACTTTGTTGAAATGCCTCTACAGTGCAGGCTTGGATAATTCTGTGAGACTGTACCCACTAGTTTCAAAGATTATTTCCTTTTTTCTGTGTGCTCCATTACACTAAAAACTTAAAAATTCAGATTTCCCGCTGGTCATTGGAGCTAATGATTTTGTCTGGAAAGGTCCAGAATTTCTCCTTTTTTTTTTCTTTTTCTGGTAATAGGGGATCTTCCCACAATTCCCGATTAAGAATTCCTACTACAATGATTACTTATTACTTTACAAAAGTTGAAGTCAAAGTATTGCAAGACAAACATTATAGTTATAAATTTGAGTGGGTCTTAACCATGCTATTACACCCACGAGATAACTAGGGGTAAGCACTCCATTCCCAGGCATATCTGAATTGGCATGCTAAATTATAGATGTAAAGCATAAAAAGAAAATGGTTCCATCCTTTTTTCTTTAAGCAGGTATAATTTAATTTTAATTTTGGCTTTTCCCGTGTCATATAAAGATCACCAAGTCTTAGAATGGTAGCATCTCCTCCGTAATTATAACTGGTACATCTGAAATCACAAACTATAACAAAGAGCATCCTTTTAAATGCCTCTCCATAGAGTACAGGTTATCTCTGGCTATGCAGTCTTCCCTCCAACTATCAAATGAGGCCTTGAATAACTAAAAAGAATCCTCTAATATATGGCTGCTGTAACAATTTGTAGGCATGGGTATTTTTGACTCTTAGATCTGAGAACTGGCCAGAAATCTTAATTCAAAACAAAGCACATTCTTTCCAATTGCTGCTTGCGAGGTACAATTGTCTGCAGCTCTTGTAAGGTCCACCTTTGTGCTACATTTGAAAAATGCTTAACACTTCCTCTTTTATCCACACATTTTCTTCTTCCACTCTTGTTATAAAATTCCCATGACTATCAATCTTTCACATGGTAATAAGAAAAATAATATTAGACTATTATCAACTTTACCTCCTTACAAGGCATCACCAAATCTATTTTTAATATGAATTGCTAACTGCTTGGCTTTTTACCTAAGGAAGGTTCGGTTTTACTTCCCCATTCTTATTGAAAGTAGATACCGTGTCAACCTTATGAATCTAATTAATTAATTATTCTTTCTTAGAAGATGTTTGTTTCTTATTGCCCCAATTTCAGTTTGGGGGGGGTGTTGAAGTTTGTATTAATATGTTGCAGTTAAATGAAAAAAAGTCTCAGAGTTCCAGATGTTACTTGTGATTCATACAAGGGGTTTCATGAGCATCTGGAAACTGAGGCCAACACAGTATTGGTGTCAGAGATATAGGCGGATCCTTCAAAAAGAGGAGAACTTGAGGACTAAATGAACACCCAGGATTTTCTGTTAGGGAACAGCTATGATTTCTGCATGACTTCCTTTCCAAAATAAAGAAAATGAGTTAAAATATATTAGATCATTTCAGATCTGCCACCAGAATTATTATAATCTTGAGAGAATTGAGGAAGCTAGCCATCACACTCACAATAAATAATTTTACATAGGTAAAAAAATTGTTATGATGAGGCACAATTTTATGAAGGTAATTAATACCACTGAATAGTATATTTGAAAGTGGATAAAATGGTTAATTTTAGGTTGTATATAAATTATCAGAATAAAACAGACATAGTACTATACATCACAGTGAACCCTGATGTAAACAATAATTAATATTTTAAATTAATTATATAGTATAATTAATATACTATAATTAATAGTATAATTATAATAGTATTGTTTCATTGATTGTAAAAAAGGTACCACACTAATGCAAAATGTTAATATGAGAGAAAACTGTGTATGTGAGATGAGGTATATGGAACTCTACTTTCTGTCTTATTTTTCTGTAAACCTATAACAGCTCTAATAAAAATAAGTGGTATGAGCTCTAATGTACTTTTGAAAATTTGAGGAAAAAAAGAGTCTCATTGATTTTAGAAGTGTGTGGAAGACTCTTCATTGTCCAACCCAAACTGACCTCTTCAGCTTCATTTCCAACATCACCAAAATGTTTTCCCACCACAGCAAACTATGTGCAACCTGGGGTTCTCTGGTCTCCCTCATGCCTCCATATGTTAACACGTACATTGCTCTGCAGTTACGTTGCTCTGGAGTGTTCTATGCAGTCTTGTCCACCTTATATGCCTCAGTCCTAACATCAATTCTCTGAAACTCCCTTTACTCAAGGCAGAGTGAATGTGCTGCTTCCCTCCTTTTGCTCTCCTATAACTTCCTAGGCAAAGCTCCTCTGTAGGACATCTCAAATGGTATGGTAACTGTTGGTCTGTCCCTCTTAGTAGGCTCAAAGAACCTATGATGTAAAGCTGGATTGTTTTTGCATATGAACATCTAATACCTTGTATATTCCTGGCATATAGGAGATGTTGACTAATTGATTGTTGAATAAATGGAATTATACCTCTGAAGTTGTACAATCTGTGGACATAGAAATAGGAATTTAAAAACAAAAATAAAAATTAACACTCTTTTCCCTATTTTCAGGGCTACCTCCAAATTTATATTATTTTATCAACCTTACCTTAATTTGAAGAGCCCTTTGGTATTAGTATAATTCAAATGTTACTAAGCATTGAGTTATTAATTTAATACCAGATAGAAAGGACTGCTAGGATCTGGTATGTGGTTAGGAACATTAATTAGCAACATTGCGAAGGAAACGGAGGACTGGAGAGACTAGAACCTTTGCAATGATGCTACAATATTCCAAACCTACACTTCATAGAATCCATGACTTTTGATGCTCTTCATGTTTCTGATAACACACGACAGAAGCTTCGTGATACTTTGAGAGTATTTGTTCCTTCAAGAAACAGATAAAAATGCACTGAATTTTTAACTTATTTTTATGGCTGTCAACTGAAGATCTACACTTTAAGATGGAATGAATTCTGCATATAAGGTTTAAAATAAGACTAGAAAAGTTTACAATTACCAGGGAAGAAATAATATCGATTGAAATCAACATCTTTCAACTTGCTGTCTTTTACCATAGACAGCAGTAAACCTTTATATAGCTGACATTTCGTTTGACCATGTTTTGGTGTAATTCGATTAGCTGTTATGAAACAAAAAAAAAATCGTGATTTCCAGAACTAAACATAAGAAAACTTTTGTGATACAGTATTCATTCACTCGTAAAATATTTATTGAAAAGTAAAGACATTTTTGAGTATGAGTGAGAAAGTAAAACCCAGTTCAGAATATAGGACCCTGTATAAAATAGATGAAAATGGATAAATCTATAGATATATTTTTTAAAACAAAGAACTACAAAATGAATACTTTAATTGAAATTAAAAATGCTCCTATTTTCTCCAAAATCAATGTTTTATATTTGTCTTTCAAAAGGCAAAATTTATTTTGAATAGTTATAGAAAAATTAGAACAAATTTGATATTTAAGTAAGCCAATATGTTTTTGCTGTTTTTGTTGAAAAATGTCACCACCTGGAGTTTTTGTAGAAGATGTGAATAAAACTAATCACTGTCTAATTAAATAAGATCAACCCCAAATCATTATCCTCTATTTCAAATAGAAAGATGAGCTACTTTGAAAATGGGGACAATAATGGTTTAAAAAAAGAAAAAAATAATTGCCCATGTAAAATTTAAAAGACCCTGCTGAATAAGATGTTTCAGGGTTCTATGTATTAATGAGCCAGCCCGAAAGCAAAATCTGAAAGAGAGAGAAATCCCAAGGGTAGTAAATGCATTCTGAGTATAGGCAGGATGTATTACTAGGGAATATCTCAGACCAAAGATCAAAGTCAAAATGCTGAAAAAAAGCAAAGCACAAGGGAAATTTGCATTACCAAAATAGGAATATCACTGTATTTCATAACTAGCCTCGGGGACATGAAGAAAAGAGAGAAGATAAAAGCAGTAACAGAAGTCTTGGTGGCTGAGAAAGTTACACACCACTGGGACTTTCCTTGTCAACTATGCTCAGAACATAAGAAGAAATCTTGTCTTCAAGAGATTCCATACAGACATCAGGAATGCTGAAAAGGTTTGGGCTTTTGCTCCTTTTGGTGTTGCTACAGCTGCAAGGGGTGGGAAACACGCACATACATAGAGACGAATATAATACACACTCCTGGAAATTTGTTTAAGAACTGTCACTATTTTATACTTTGATTATCAATTATTTTTCACATCTCATCAGTACAAAGGGGGCTTGGCTTGAGATTGTGAATCAGAGGTTCTGCATTTCCTTTGGAGCTGGGTCTCATTTAATGTTTCAGTGAAACCAAAATATTCGGAAACAAAAAGGAATCCAAGAAAGGGAAGGAACAAGGAAGAGTTGAGACACAGGAAAGATTAATAGACTTTTTTTACTTTTTTAGTTCGTAGGCTGTGTGTGTGTGTGTGTGTGTGTGTGTGTGTGTTTGATATAAAAATGAAAACAAACGAACCTTGAATTACATTAAAAATTCAATCAATGATTGTGTTACAAAGATTAAAAGGCTAATTTTGGACTTTCTAGGATCAACAATTTGGGGAGAAATGTTGAAGTTCCAGTCCTCATGACTTCTTACTGGAAATCTTGGGATCTTCTGCTGATCCAATCATTGGGTGTGCTAAGCTAATCTCCATACCACCAGCCTCTGTCACTCTGCTCAAAAACTCTCCCCAGTTCCTTATTTCCTATAGAACCTCTCACAAATACATTCCCAGCTTCATCTGATGGCTATTTTCCTAAATCCCACTGAACTACGTGTTCCTTGAAAGCTGGAGATATTACTTGATTTTGTATCCAGTGTCTACTGCAGTTACATGTTGAATAATTAAATGCAAATTACATTTTAAAAATAGATCATTTTATGTACCCTCCCTGCAGAGATGATAGATGGATAGGTAGACAGATAGTTAGATAAAGATAGCCATAATGATAGTTAGATATACTAAGGTATTTTCTAGACGCACCTTGCATTTTCAAGCTTTGTTTGTTTCCTTGAGCTTTTGTTCTGACTTGGGATTGCTTTACCACCTCTACCTTTATACCTTCCTTCCTTTACCAACTCCAATACAAAGATACAATAATTGGTAACTCTCCATGTATACATACTATTAAAAATGGAGTTGAGTCATTGCGATAATAGTAATGTGCCTTCTATAGGAATAGGTCTCAATCTATTGGGTTGAACATTTACCCACAAATCTCAGTAATGTTAAATATTAGACTGCTGTAGATGAGCATGCTCAACATAGCTATTATTTCAAGAATCTAATGAGTATTCAGAACTAAGCATATTTGCAATATGTTTACATTTAAAATTTTAAAAATGTCTAAGTTATGAATCCCCTTATGTAATAATTTGTAAGTAATATAATTAATACTTATTGGTTAGAGGTAAATTTAAAATATACTAACATACAAAAAAAACTAACAAACAGTATACCTACAGAAACACTGTGGTTTGTATCCTTCTATATTATTTTCTAAGATAGCATATATATTTCTTATGAAGAAATATTATACTTTTAAATATTTTATTATAGCTTGATTTTTTCCACTACATGTTTTATAGTTTTCCATGTCATCAAGTATTTTTCTAAAAACATTATTTTTAAAGTCAAAATATTTCATAACATGGGTACAACACTTAGCCCATGATCCCTTATTAAGGATTTTTTTTTTCTATAATGCAAAAATTAACCTCTGCCTATGCTAGGATAACTTTCAACACGTGGCATTGCAGAATAGAAGAAAATGCATATTTTAAAGCTTTTGGTTGTATTGCTCTGTTGGAACTTCATGACTCTTTTCATAGCTATTAATCATGTGCAAGAATATCCCACCCCTGTCCTACACCCATGAAACAAGTATATTGTCAGATTATTAAAGGGAAATTAACTAATCTATTTCTTTTCTATATGTAACAAATTACTAAATTAAGGCAACTTTTCCCTGCCTTTATTGTTATTTACTTTCTTTCTTTTCTGAATCAACCAATTTTTTATTATGTTATTGGTTTCCAAATGCTGAATACTGAATTTCCTCATATTCTAGTAATAAACCCCACTTCTTATTGTATATTATTATTTTATTAAAATCTAGATGCTATTTAATGATAGTTATTTAGGAATTTTTGCATCTATAATTCTTGAGATTAATCTGTAGATTTTGTAATTTGGTATGTTTTCTTGGTCATGATTTAGGCTTAGATTTGTATCAACAGATTGAAACAAACTAGCTGCTATTTAAAAACAAAACCATAAAAACCAAAATCCCAGTGTCTTTGTTCTGCTTCTGCAAAGTCAATATGCCGATGTTCTTGGTCCAAAGGGCTCCTCTGGGCAGCTCCTCTCCATACTTGACTCACGGAATCAGGCTCCTTCCATCCTATGGTGCCAGCTTCCTTGAAACTTGGCATTCTTGTTTAACACCTAAGGGGAGGCAGAGCACGGGTGATTGTGTAAGGAAGTTTGGGCAAGCAAGAAAAAACTTACATCAGTTCTGCTCAATTACCCTAAACCAAATCAGAGATATGGCCCCAATGTCACTTCTAGATAATGTGGGAATAGTTTTCCTAGGAGTGTGGGAAAAGGAAACAAGATTGATTAGCAACTAACTAGTTTCTGTTATTCAATTGACCTTGTTTCAGATATTAGATTTGGAAACACTTTAATTTAGGAACTCAAATATTATGTTAACTATTGTTACTTGAAGGTGTGAAATAATTCAAACTCGTACGGAAATTCGCCTTAAGATGTTATTGACAAATTTAAATTTGTCAATCACCACACTGATTCTGACATAATACATTTCAACGTCTTTGGCAGTCACAATACAGGCATCCTACAGCAGAAGGACATATTGTCACACAGACCTTCCATACTCTTTCTTCTCATCCCCTGAACAGTAAAAATGAATTGACCCAATACCTGCTGCTTTTTCCTTCCTATCTGATACACTGCTAAACTCCACATTACAAAATTTAAAAAGTGATCTGTATTCTTCCAGCAAAATTTATTTAGAATTATTATTAGAATAAGTTATTATCATTATCAAGGAAAGTTTTGTGATAAGAGGATTTCACTGAAAATGTTGCTTATTTTTTTTCTATTTTTTTTCAAACTTTAATAATGGAGCTTCCCTTATCAGTATGCTTGCAATCATTTTCTTTAAAGTTCTAAAATTATCAGTTTCTCATTTGTAGCATTAATTTGTTTCAGAGAACTCAAAAGAATTTATTACATCTGTCTTCTGACTTAGAACTTGTAACTATATTCCATTCCCTACTATTGTTTCATCCCATTTAGGAGACACTGGAATTTGAAAGTATTGAATATGTTTTACATAATTTGTAAATAAATAACCACCATCTTTCCTCTAATAACAATGTATTAAAGCAGTGTCTTAAAAATGGAGATATTTTATTGCACAAATTAAAAAATGGAAACTACAAATGAATGGCTTGATCCTAATGATTTACATAATGCAACAAAATTCTAAATATTTTACAAATACGTTAAATTTGGAAAAGTTTCTTGGGACATTTTTTAATTGTTTAAGGCTATTTCTAGCCAATTTAATAATTATGCTATAGTGTACCATGCATGACTCCCAAGTTACTAAAAGAATTCTCATCGCATATTTATCAAATGAATAGAAAAAATTATTACATTATAGACAGGAATATAGGATATTTAATTTTTTTTATATTAAGAGGGGCAAACTTCTTCTAAATTAAAGAATAAGAATTCCGTTTTGTAGACAAAAGTAGAAATCATTTTCTAAGTACTTTTCAGATTTAACTACTTTAAAGAAAGAAAAAGGCTTAATATCAAAATATGCTTGTTTGTGTGAATATTTTCTATATTTTTACATTAAAAGAGCTTTCTTTTTAAAAAAGAAAAATAATTTCTTTCCCCTGGTTACTTAAATATCCTTTAGTCTAATGCTCTACAGACCTATTAAGCTAGCTATTCTCTTACAACCCACACTTCTTTTATCTAAATTTATTTGGATTCTTTCTGAAGGATACATGATCAAATATATATTGGCTCAGAAGATCCAGTAAAATCCTCCTCCTTAGACAGCTGATTATTACTAGACTATATTGCCAATGAAGAAATATATGTAAAACAAACCATTACTTTAGGGTACTTTATATACAGAATTTCAAAAGATCTTAAGCCACACCTTAATAAAAGAAGCTATTCCACATAACAGCTTTATACTTGGACATTTAAGTGATGATTGAATTTAAAATGCATCTCCCAAATGCATTCCCTGCCCCCAAATTGCCACTCTCTTCTGTAATGCATTAGAAAAAGTTCCAGTAGAACTTGAAACTAATTCATCTTTTTGAAATCCATAGATCATATTTTCTGATCTCTTAACAAGTACATGACTTCCAGGTGTGTGAACTAAATAATTCAATACAACAGAAGTCAAACCTATATTACTTTATGGACATGATTTAACTATGATTCTAAATGTAAGTTATTGTGATAAGGGAATTCTCTATCCTGCTCTGTACTCTACGGCTGATTGTAATTTCAAGCATCCTTGCTTTCTAGATTCCCTATGGAACTGACCAATGGAAGGTACCTGTAGGAGCTTAAGGAGTGGGGGGGAAGAGTTTATGGTAGTTATTCCCCTCCATCCTCATCCCTTTTGTCTGGCCATGTTTTTGGTAGTGGCAGTATTCCTCTACAGCCAATACTCCTGTCAGGGAGGCCCTTTTCCAGGGCTCAACTTCGTAGGAAACAACTTCCCTTCCCCTTTGTCTTTTAGGCCTAGAGGTGTTAGCAGCTTTCCCTTTGTTGTTTGTCCTTTGAGGCTGCACCTTCCATTGTTGGTTATTGAGACCCTGTCTAAGCTCTGTAAGTGGGACCTTCCTTTAAACACTCTTTAGTCAAACCAGTTGGATGTGCCATCTGTTTCTTGCCAGGACCCTGAATAATATACCCATCTGTTGCCCCGTTGCCTTCTTGAATTAAATTAATATATTTTTGTGGTGTGATTGGCTTTCTGAAATTCATGTGAGACTGAGACTTTGACTTTAAAACAGAATGTATTTATAGCCATAGTATCAATGTAAGAGGTAGGTGGTGTGGTTTTCTCAATTCTTTGGAGTGTGGATTTCTCAAAGAACTTGTTTAAATAATGTATGTATACTACACATAGTTATAAATATAGTTAAACATATTTATTTATGTTTAGAGCTGAGGGTAGTTCAAGAGTTTTTAAAATTATCCTAAGCATGCTTTCAACTTATATCATCAAGAGCAATGTACTGAATCCCAAACACATGGTCATTTGTGCCTCTCACTCAAACTTTAGTGATAGCCTCACTGCTTAAGGAGATGTTTGTTTGTGTTTTAGTTCCTTGTTTCCTTCCTCTAAGCCCTACTGAAGATCTTACCTTCTATACCTTTTCTCCAGGATTTATTCTCCATCCCAATCAGCATCAACTGCTCACTCCCACTGTTGTGCGTTCAGATTGACTTTGCTAGTGTTACTCTAATTGCTGCTACTGATCTTCATTATGGTTTTATTTTTAAATTGCTTTCTTTACCTTCCTTTCCTCCTCCCTCTAGCTGTTCCTGTTATTTTGGCTTTCAGAAAAAAAATATCTGGCATTTGAGCGATATCATCAATCATTACCCTCCTTTGCTTGGTAAACTAGAAGCTCTGAACCCATTGGGAGAAATCTTTGGGTCTTTAATTACTTTAGTTCCTGTTCCTGCGGATATTTGCTTTTAGCCAAGCACAAGCACACCCAGAGTCCAGAAAATGTCCCTATTATCCCTTTAAAATCATCTTTTCCATCCATACAGACATCCTCAGATGAGAGGTTTCCCATCCTCCTTCCTTTTCTACTTCTTGATTCTCTCCCCAAAGTCATGGTTCCATCCCACTGCCTCTTAAAGCCAAGGAAAAGTAAAACCTTATGTTCCTTGTGTCTTCATGAGAAATGCTCATGACTCTATTCTTGGGGTGTTGTCTTTGGTTCTACTTCTTCAGAGTTGAGACCTTGAAAGAAAACCAATCTCTCTTTTGCTAATAGTAATTAAATTTCAAAGTAGGTTTTTAATGCATTAGAGACCACATTCACCTCCTCTCCCCATCGGCCCAAGCTGAAGGGGCAAATGAACATTCATGCCACAATTATGTGCACTTTCTTTACTTGAGACAGCATTTCCTTTGTTTTTAAGCAACCTAAATTTTACATAGACCTATAAAACCAAAAAGCAAGGAAAATTTATTTTGTATTTATTCATTTACTAACAAATATCTATGTGTCTACATTTCTGAAAGAGAATCTGATTATTTGCCTATGATAACTTATGTATAAATGAAACTTATGTAGGTTTATTAGTTAAAGAAAAATAGGCATTAAGAAAAGTGTTTCTCAAAATTGGGTAACACACAGGTATATTTTAAAGGAAAATTTATCTTGGATCCAACATTGACTTAAATTCATTTTAGTATAATGGAAATAAATCTAAAAATACAGCGAAGTATATTCTCTTCCTATAAGTAGCTTTATGCAACTGCAAAAAATATCAAATTTAATGTAATAGCAAATAATTTAAAAAGAATAATATTCAAATTATCAATATTAAGTTACATGTAAGTGTTGTTTTCAACATGTATTGTATAAAAATTTAATTTTCCTGTTACTTTCACTTATTTGAACTACCTGTGAATCATGGACTTTAGTTAGAGAAGCAAAGTAGAGTTGCAGTTTCAGCATGTATAAAGGAGAAAATTTTGTTTTATGAGGAAGTTGAAGGGAGACACATTAGTATCATGATGAGATTTAATTTTATTTTGATTTTCAGAAATTGAATAGACTTTGCTTATGCCAACACATGCCTTAAGTCTAATGAGTTATTTAAGAAATACTTATCATTCATATTAGGGATAAATACAAAATATTTAGGCAGTCTCTTTGAGGGTTGCTTGTGATGTGTCACATTCTCATTCAATAATAAAACTGTTTTTCTTTCTCTTCTACCCTTGTGGAGAGGTTTTCTGGTTTAGGAGAAGATTTTTTGTTTTTAATTATATTTCCTCAACAATTCACATATGCTTCCCTGGCTAGAAAATGATTAGGTTTTGAAAGTCTGTTATAACATGATTTCTTCATAAACTGAAATTAAAACTATATTGTAATCATGATATCGATCAAAAGCAGGGCGTTCTCTGCTCCCTGCACATAACAGCCAACGTATGACACTGGGATTCCAAAGAGAGAAAGAGTTTATTGCTAAACACAAAGCAGGATATCAGATGGCCTATGGACCTAAAAATCTGTCTCCCTGAACTGTAGTAACTCTGATAGTTTTATAGTCTCAAAAGATGATTTAGGATAATGAGTGCAATGGCTTGAGATGACAAAGTTGGAGATGATCTAATTATTGAGCGTGCCCAGATTGATTACATGAGAAAATGACAGCCTTAATATGATGATAGGCTGGATTTTAAAGTTTAAGCTATTGCACATGTGTTGGAACCTAGGGCCTGGGCTCCCTCCCCTCCATAGTAAAAGTAAGTTATTGCACAGAGCTGCCTACTTGACTGGGGCAAATGTTAAAGGTCGTCAGGCCTCCCCAAGGGGGAAAAGAATGCACAAATGGTATCGTAAACAAAGCATTAAAATTCCTCTCCCCTGATCACCGTTGATAACAAATCTCCACACTTCTGCATCACAAGACTCTACCAAAACTATTCTCACACACTATGGAATGTCTCTGCTCCAACCCTTATAAACAACCCCTTGGGACCCCCAACTCTTTGCAGAGCTCTAAATTCCGTCTTTCTTGGCCTGCTGCCTCTGTAGAACCATCTCTCCTGTCCATAATTCCCATTAAACTCATGTCTAACTCCATGCCTCGCATGTTTTTCGAGAGTTGGGTTGGAACAGCATATCAGGTGGGCCAATTTTGATTAAATCCAGCTTTGTCTAGCATGATAGTTTAGGAATTGGGGTAGGTTAATTCTGACTGACTCAATTTCTTTCATTAAAAAACATCAGGGACTGTCTTTTGTGATCATAAGACCCTAAAGCTGAAAAACAGGATGAGGGGGTACAAATTAGGGGGGCCAGTCACAAGGTTTTTACAATCACAAGATAAAGGCCATATAGTTATTCATTCATTATCAAAGATCAAAGCAGCTGGTCCACAGTTCAGCAAATTCAAGCACTTCCCTTGGGTAATTTTACAATATATGAGAAAGTAAGACAAGTGTTTATATAATGATTCAGTCATCATAATTATTTGTTAATTCTTAACTCTCAGTTACCATGCTAAAATAGTCTGATTATCCAAGTTGACTAGATTCTGTTCTCTGGATTTCTTTGCTTACTTGAAATTTAATAAATAGAGAATCTTGTACAGGTAGAGAAGGAAATATAAATTCATTCTTTGCACATTAGATAGTCATGGTCTAATGTGTTCACTAATAGTCATACATATTGTGACACTTCAAAAGTCTGTGTAGAGGCAATAGATCCATAGTTTGTGGATCTATAAAATTGTGGGTAAAATATGGGCTTGGGCATCTTTTAGAGAGATGGCTCATACATTTAATTTATCAAATAACTCCTTGACATAATCTGTTTATTATCCTTAGCCTCAGTGTTTTAAACTTTAACCATTTTCTAATGAAAATGGCTACATAAATTGTGTATACTTCTAAATCTGTAATATACATGCATGACCATGTCTTTCTATATATCAGAAGCTGACAACAAACATTTGTCAAAACTTCAAGTATAGGAGGCGGGGCAAGATGGCAGACTGGTGAGCTGTATGTTTTAGTTACTCCTCCAGGAAAGTAGGTAGAAAGCCAGGAACTGCGTGGACTGAACACCACAGAGCAATCTGTCTTTGGGCATACTTCATACAACACTCATGAAAATGTCGAACTGCTGAGATCAGCGAAATCTGTAAGTTTTCGCGGCCAGGAGACCCGCGCCCTTCCCTGCCAGGCTCAGTCCCGTGGGAGGAGGGGCTGTCAGTTCCGGGAAGGAGAAGGGAGAACTGCAGTGGCAGCCCTTATCGGAAACTCATTCTACTGATCCAAACTCCAACCATAGATAGACTGAGACCAGACACCAGAGAATCTGAGAGCAGCCAGCCCAGCAGAGAGGAGACAGGCATAGAAAAAAAAAAACAACACGAAAAGCTCCAAAATAAAAGCAGAGGATTTTTGGAGTTCTGGTGAACACAGAAAGGGGAAGGGCGGAGCTCAGGCCTTCAGGCGCATATGCAAATCCCAAAGAAAAGCTGATCTCTCTGCCCTGTGGACCTTTCCTTAATGGCCCTGGTTGCTTTGTCTATTAGCATTTCAATAACCCATTAGATCTCTGAGGAGGGCCCTTTTTTTTTTTTTTTTTTTTAATCCTTTTTTCTTTTTCTAAAACAATTACTCTAAGAAGCCCAATACAGAAAGCTTCAAAGACTTTCAATCTGGGCACGTCAAGTCAAGAGCAGAACTAAGAGAGCTCTGAGACAAAAGGCAATAATCCAGTGGCTGAGAAAATTCACTAAACACCACAACTTCCCAAGAAAAGGGGGGTGTCTGCTCACAGCCACCATCCTGGTGGACAGGAAACACTCCTACCCATCGCAAGCCCCATAGCCCAGAGCTGCCCCAGACAACCCAGTGTGACGGAAGTGCTTCAAATAACAGGCACACACCACAAAACTGGGCGTGGACATTAGCCTTCCCTGCAACCTCAGCTGATTGTCCCAGAGTTGGGAAGGTGGAGCAGTGTGAATTACCAAAGCCCCACTCAGCCATCATTTGAGCAGACTGGGAGCCTCCCTACACAGCCCAGCAGCCCAGAACTGCCCTGGGGGGACGGCACTCACCTGTGACATAGCACAGTCATCCCTCAACAGAGGACCCGGGGTGCACAGCCTGGAAGAGGGGCCCACTTGCAAGTCTCAGGAGCCATACACCAATACCAAGGACTTGTGGGTCAGTGGCAGAGACAAACTGTGGCAGGACTGAACTGAAGGATTAGACTATTGCAGCAGCTTTAAAACTCTAGGATCACCAGGGAGATTTGATTGTTAGGGCCACCCCCCCTCCCCGACTGCCCAGAAACACGCCCCATATACAGGGCAGGCAACACCAACTACACACGCAAGCTTGGTACACCAATTGGGCCCCACAAGACTCACTCCCCCACTCACCAAAAAGGCTAAGCAGGGGAGAACTGGCTTGTGGAGAACAGGTGGCTCGTGGACGCCACCTGCTGGTTAGTTAGAGAAAGTGTACTCCACGAAGCTGTAGATCTGATAAATTAGAGATAAGGACTTCAATAGGTCTACAAACCCTAAAAGAACCCTATCAAGTTCAGCAAATGCCACAAGGCCAAAAACAACAGAAAATTATAAAGCATATGAAAAAACCAGACGATATGGATAACCCAAGCCCAAGCACCCAAATCAAAAGACCAGAAGAGACACAGCACCTAGAGCAGCTACTCAAAGAACTAAAGATGAACAATGAGACCATAGTACGGGATATAAAGGAAATCAAGAAGACTCTAGAAGAGCATAAAGAAGACATTGCAAGATGAAATAAAAAAATGGATGATCTTATGGAAATTAACGAAACTGTTGACCAAATTAAAAAGATTCTGGACACTCATAGTACAAGACTAGAGGAAGTTGAACAACGAATCAGTGACCTGGAAGATGACAGAATGGAAAATGAAAGCATAAAAGAAAGAATGGGGAAAAAAATTGAAAAAATCGAAATGGACCTCAGGGATATGATAGATAATATGAAACGTCCAAATATAAGACTCATTGGTGTCCCAGAAGGGGAAGAAAAGGGTAAAGGTCTAGGAAGAGTATTCAAAGAAATTGTTGGGGAAAACTTCCCAAATCTTCTAAACAACATAAATACACAAATCATAAATGCTCAGCGAACCCCAAATAGAATAAATCCAAATAAACCCACTCCGAGACATATACTGATCACACTGTCAAACACAGAAGAGAAGGAGCAAGTTCTGAAAGCAGCAAGAGAAAAGCAATTCACCACATACAAAGGAAACAGCATAAGACTAAGTAGTGACTACTCAGCAGCCACCATGGAGGCGAGAAGGCAGTGGCACGATATATTTAAAATTCTGAGTGAGAAAAATTTCCAGCCAAGAATACTTTATCCAGCAAAGCTCTCCTTCAAATTTGAGGGAGAGCTTAAATTTTTCACAGACAAAGAAATGCTGAGAGAATTTGCTAACAAGAGACCTGCCCTACTGGAGATACTAAAGGGAGCCCTACAGACAGAGAAACAAAGACAGGACAGAGAGACTTGGAGAAAGGTTCAGTACTAAAGAGATTCGGTATGGGTACAATAAAGGATATTAATAGAGAGAGGGAAAAATATGGCAGACATAAACCAAAGGATAAGATGGCCGATTCAAGAAATGCCTTCACGGTTATAACATTGAATGTAAATGGATTAAACTCCCCAATTAAAAGATATAGATTCGCAGAATGGATCAAAAAAAATGAACCATCAATATGTTGCATACAAGAGACTCATCTTAGACACAGGGACACAAAGAAACTGAAAGTGAAAGGATGGAAAAAAATATTTCATGCAAGCTACAGCCAAAAGAAAGCAGGTGTAGCAATATTAATCTCAGATAAAATAGACTTCAAATGCAGGGATGTTTTGAGAGACAAAGAAGGCCACTACATACTAATAAAAGGGGCAATTCAGCAAGAAGAAATAACAATCGTAAATGTCTATGCACCCAATCAAGGTGCCACAAAATACATGAGAGAAACACTGGCAAAACTAAAGGAAGCAATTGATGTTTCCACAATAATTGTGGGAGACTTCAACACATCACTCTCTCCTATAGATAGATCAACCAGACAGAAGACCAATAAGGAAATTGAAAACCTAAACAATCTGATAAATGAATTAGATTTAACAGACATCTACAGGACATTACATCCCAAATCACCAGGATACACATACTTTTCTAGTGCTCACGGAACTTTCTCCAGAATAGATCATATGCTGGGACATAAAACAAGCCTCAATAAATTTAAAAAGATTGAAATTATTCAAAGCACATTCTCTGACCACAATGGAATACAATTAGAAGTCAATAACCATCAGAGACTTAGAAAATTCACAAATACCTGGAGGTTAAACAACACACTCCTAAACAATCAGTGGGTTAAAGAAGAAATAGCAAGAGAAATTGCTAAATATATAGAGACGAATGAAAATGAGAACACAACATACCAAAATCTATGGGATGCAGCAAAAGCAGTGCTAAGGGGGAAATTTATAGCACTAAACGCATATATTAAAAAGGAAGAAAGAGCCAAAATTAAAGAACTAATGGATCAACTGAAGAAGCTAGAAAATGAACAGCAAACCAATCCTAAAAAAAAGTAGAAGAAAAGAAATAACAAGGATTAAAGCAGAAATAAATGACATAGAGAACAAAAAAACAATAGAGAGGATAAATATCACCCAAAGTTGATTCTTTGAGAAGATCAACAAGATTGACAAGCCCCTAGCTAGACTGACAAAATAAAAAAGAGAGAAGACCCATATAAACAAAATAATGAATGCAAAAGGTGACATAACTGCAGATCCTGAAGAAATTAAAAAAATTATAAGAGGATATTATGAACAACTGTATGGCAACAAACTGGACAATGTAGAAGAAATGGACAATTTCCTGGAAACATATGAACAACCTAGACTGACCAGAGAAGAAATAGAAGACCTCAACCAACCCATCACAAGCAAAGAGATCCAATCAGTCATCAAAAATCTTCCCACAAATAAATGCCCAGGGCCAGATGGCTTCACAGGGGAATTCTACCAAACTTTCCAGAAAGAACTGATACCAATCTTACTCAAACTCTTTCAAAACATTGAAGAAAAGGGAACACTACCTAACTCATTTTATGAAGCTAACATCAATCTAATACCAAAACCAGGCAAAGATGCTACAAAAAAGGAAAACTACCGGCCAATCTCCCTAATGAATATAGATGCAAAAATCCTCAACAAAATACTTGCAAATCGAATCCAAAGACACATTAAAAAAATCATACACCATGACCAAGTGGGGTTCATTCCAGGCATGCAAGGATGGTTCAACATAAGAAAAACAATCAATGTATTACAACACATTAAAAACTCGAAAGGGAAAAATCAATTGATCATCTCAATAGATGCTGAAAAAGCATTTGACAAAATCCAACATCCCTTTTTGATAAAAACACTTCAAAAGGTAGGAATGGAAGGAAACTTCCTCAACATGATAAAGAGCATATATGAAAACCCACAGCCAGCATAGTACTCAATGGTGAGAGACTGAAAGCCTTCCCTCTAAGATCAGGAATAAGACAAGGATGCCCGCTGTCACCACTGTTATTCAACATTGTGCTGGAAGTGCTAGCCAGGGCAATCTGGCAAGACAAAGAAATAAAAGGCATCCAAATTGGAAAAGAAGAAGTAAAACTGTCATTGTTTGCAGATGATATGATCTTATATCTAGAAAACCCTGAGAAATCGACGATACAGCTACTAGAGCTAATAAACAAATTTAGCAAAGTAGCGGGATACAAGGTTAATGCACATAAGTCAGTAATGTTTCTATATGCTAGAAATGAACAAACTGAAGAGACACTCAAGAAAAAGATACCATTTTCAATAGCAACTAAAAAAATCAAGTATCTAGGAATAAACTTAACCAAAGATGTAAAAGACCTATACAAAGAAAACTACATAACTCTACTAAAAGAAATAGAAGGGGACCTTAAAAGATGGAAAAATATTCCATGTTCATGGATAGGAAGGCTAAATGTCATTAAGATGTCAATTCTACCCAAACTCATCTACAGATTCAATGCAATCCCAATCAAAATTCCAACAACCTACTTTGCAGACTTGGAAAAGCTAGTTATCAAATTTATTTGGAAAGGGAAGATGCCTCGAATTGCTAAAGACACTCTAAAAAAGAAAAACGAAGTGGGAGGACTTACACTCCCTGACTTTGAAGCTTATTATAAAGCCACAGTTGCCAAAACAGCATGGTACTGGCACAAAGATAGACATATAGATCAATGGAATCGAATTGAGAATTCGGAGATAGACCCTCAGATCTATGGCCGACTGATCTTTGATAAGGCCCCCAAAGTCACTGAACTGAGCCATAATGGTCTTTTCAACAAATGGGGCTGGGAGAGTTGGATATCCATATCCAAAAGAATGAAAGAGGACCCCTACCTCACCCCCTACACAAAAATTAACTCAAAATGGACCAAAGATCTCAATATAAAAGAAAGTACCATAAAACTCCTAGAAGATAATGTAGGAAAACATCTTCAAGACCTTGTATTAGGTGGCCACTTCCTAGACTTTACACCCAAAGCACAAGCAACAAAAGAGAAAATAGATAAATGGGAACTCCTCAAGCTTAGAAGTTTCTGCACCTCAAAGGAATTTCTCAAAAAGGTAAAGAGGCAGCCAACTCAATGGGAAAAAATTTTTGGAAACCATGTATCTGACAAAAGACTGATATCTTGCATATACAAAGAAATCCTACAACTCAATGACAATAGTACAGACAGCGCAATTATAAAATGGGCAAAAGATATGAAAAGACAGTTCTCTGAAGAGGAAATACAAATGGCCAAGAAACACATGAAAAAATGTTCAGCTTCACTAGCTATTAGAGAAATGCAAATTAAAACCACAATGAGATACCATCTAACACCAGTTAGAATGGCTGCCATTAAACAAACAGGAAACTACAAATGCTGGAGGGGATGTGGAGAAATTGGAACTCTTATTCATCGTTGGTGGGACTGTATAATGGTTCAGCCACTCTGGAAGTCAGTCTGGCAGTTCCTTAGAAAACTAGATATAGAGTTAGCATTCGATCCAGCGATTGCACTTCTCGGTATATACCCGGAAGATCGGAAAGCAGTGACACGAACAGATATCTGCACGCCAATGTTCATAGCAGCATTATTCACAATTGCTAAGAGATGGAAACAACCCAAATGTCCTGCAACAGATGAGTGGATAAATAAAATGTGGTATATACACACAATGGAATACTACGCGGCAGTAAGAAGGAACGATCTCGTGAAACATATGACAACATGGATGAACCTTGAAGACATAATGCTGAGCGAAATAAGCCAGGCACAAAAAGAGAAATATTATATTATACCACTAATGTGAACTTTGAAAAATGTAAAACAAATGGTTTATAATGTAGAATGTAGGTGAACTAGCAGTAGAGAGCAATTAAGGAAGGGGGAACAATAATCCAAGAAGAACAGATAAGCTATTTAACGTTCTGGGGATGCCCAGAAATGACTATGGTCTGTTAAATTCTGATGGATATAGTAGGAACAAGTTCACAGAAATGTTTCTATATTATGTAACTTTCTTGGGGTAAAGTAGGAACATGTTGGAAGTTAAGCATTTATCTTAGGTTAGTTGTCTTTTTCTTACTCCCTTGTTATGGTCCCTTTGAAATGTTCTTTTATTGTATGTTTGTTTTCTTTTTAACTTTTTTTTTCATATAGTTGATTTAAAAAAGAAGGGAAAATTTAAAAAAAGAAAAAAAAGAAAAAAAAGAAAGAAAAACAAGGAAAAAAAAAGATGTAGTGCCCCTTTGAGGAGCCTGTGGAGAGTGCAGGGGTATTCGCCTAACCCACCTCCATGGTTGCTAACATGACCACAGACATAGGGGACTGGTGGTTTGATGGGTTGAGCCCTCTACCATAAGTTTTACCCTTGGGAAGACGGTTGCTGCAAAGGAGAGGCTAGGCCTCCCTGTATTTGTGCCTAAGAGTCTCCTCCTGAATGCCTCTTTGTTGCTCAGATGTGGCCCTCTCTCTCTGGCTAAGCCAACTTGAAAGGTGAAATCACTGCCCTCCCCCCTACGTGGGATCAGACACCCAGGGGAGTGAATCTCCCTGGCAACGTAGAATATGACTCCCGGGGAGGAATGTAGACCCGGCATCGTGGGACGGAGAACATCTTCTTGACCAAAAGGGGGATGTGAAAGGAAATGAAATAAGCTTCAGTGGCAGAGAGATTCCAAAACGAGCCGAGAGGTCACTCTGGAGGGCACTCTTATGCACACTTTAGACAACCCTTTTTAGGTTCTAAAGAATTGGGGTAGCTGGTGGTGGATACCTGAAACTATCAAACTACAACGCAGAACCCATGAATCTCGAAGACAGTTGTATAAAAATGTAGCTTATGAGGGGTGACAATGGGATTGGGAAAGCCATAAGGACCACACTCCATTTTGTCTAGTTTATGGATGGATGAGTAGAAAAATAGGGGAAGGAAACAAACAGACAAAGATACCCAGTGTTCTTTTTTACTTCAATTGCTGTTTTTCTCTCTAATTATTATTCTTGTTATTTTTGTGTGTGTGCTAATGAAGGTGTCAGGGATTGATTTAGGTGATGAATGTACAACTATGTAATGGTACTGTAAACAATCGAAAGTACGATTTGTTTTGTATGACTGCGTGGTATGTGAGTATATCTCAATAAAATGATGATAAAAAAAAACTTCAAGTATAAATGGGAGATTTTCTTCTATGTAAACTGTATTTTAATTTTAGAGAAGGATTCAGTAATCATCCAGATTTAATTAAAATGTGTGAAGGATTCTAACATTCCTCCTTAAACTGTCCATCTGGTAATTCACACACCATTTTTATTCATAGAAAAATTAGTTTATTCGTTAAGTATTTAAACTACTGTATTTATAATAAATAGACAAACAAAACAATATTTATAACTTTTATAAAGTTATGACACTTCAAATTTGCAGTCTGCTGAAAGCAGTATAGTATACATTCCCAGAGGGATTGATTTAAGTGAAGCTGGGTTACTGGAAAGTTAAGCTTATTAACAACATCCATTTTTACGTATAATTAAGCTGCACCAACTGCATTTATTGAAGGATTCACTTACTGCAACTCAGGCAGTATCCTCTGTGTGGTGGGAAAACACTGTGTAAAACAGAAAAGATCAAAAGCCTAAAGATCTAGAGCATCCCATTCTAATAAAGACACTTTGGTCGAACTTCCCTCAAAGATGCTGTGCTGTTAATGAGTCTGTAAAAGGAAATGGAATTTAAACTGTTATAGTCAGCCAGACTCCCACACATGAGTACTAAATGCAAATGCAGGCTCATCTGTAGTGCAGAAAATGTCTGTCTCCCATAGATATCAAAGGCAAGTCAGAAAAAGAAAAAAATCTTATTCTGAGGCACTTTTCCCACAAAAAGCCATGTGAGTATTTCCAATGTTTAAAAAAGAAGAATTACACATAGCAGAATCGCCAAGAAATTATTAGTATCCGATTAGGTTATTTAGACTAAGTTAAGATATTTTACTTCTTTGAGGTGTTTCATGTTAGTTCTATGTTTCTACATATTTACAGAAATAAATCAAGCAAAATAGGTATAGAAAAAAATATTCCTTGCTTTATTTTGTTTTTCCAGAAATACTGAAATCCTACTTGGTGCACTGAATTGTGTATCCCAGTTTGGACATGTTGTTGGTCTTGATCTGCATTCTCTTCAAGGTGTTACTTCAATGCAGAAGGCTTAGGCATAGCATCTCCTGTCTGCAGCCTTGGCTTTGGCTTTCCAGAAAGTCCCAAATAACTATATACAAAATAATTTATTCAATTATTTCTATTATGATTTCAAACATCTAGTCTTCACTTTCTTTGGATAATGCATGTTTCTGTTTCATCCATATTGTCATCTTTCAATCATGATTGTACTGTTGAAATTAAACAAGGAACTCTGTCCTGGAGAATAAAGGAGAAGAGAAGGGAGAAAGCATTTTAGCAAGTCTACTGGGTCAGAGTCACATGCTGTCAAAGTGAAGTTAATCTGTAGCCTTATTTGAGTATTTAAGGTTCATGCTTCACAGCTGGGAAGCGTAGACAAATTTATTGACTGGCAAATAAAGAATATAGCAAATATAATGTTTTTGGAATTTAGGGCTAATTAATCACAAAGCAGATGCTCATATGTTCTCTCTTTCTCTCTCCCACCTACACTTACATAGCCTTCTTAGATAATTAGCCTCTAACATAAAATCCAAAGTAGCAGTCTTCAGTCTTAGATAGTGAAGTGGCAGACACCCTAATTTAAATAGGATACTCTAATAAAACTTCACTTTTCTCATTTTTTTTTTTTTGTATTTGCTCATATGTAGAAAAAGAGAGGCTTGCTCACGCCTCTTTTTTTATTTAACACCCTGTTCTTCAATCAACAGTTTCATCCACCAGTATCCAGATGGGCTGGGTCTGTGTGCTTGTGGAAAATGCCTCAGTCCCACAACCGTGGAACCAGTGAAGCCACACTTGGGATGTGCTTGACAATCTCATTCCTTATCCTCCACTTGTTCGTCAGCCAGATTAGTTTTCCAGTAATGACTGCACGTACCTTCATGCTCACAGACATTCTTCATCAGCCAATTAGTTCTGTTTGCCATTTTTTCTTTGATGCATTAGCTTCAGCATAACTGGTAGCAAACCTTTGAATTTGCTGTTAATAAATGCTTCTGTCTTTCCAACTATTAAAATAGTCACTGTTAAAATTATGTTTGTAATTTACTATGCATAATTCCTGTCTAAATTGCTCCTTTACGAACAATTTTATTAATATAAGCACAAAGTGGCTGATGTTTCTACTAGCACTGCTCAAAGCAATGAAATACTAGCAAAATGAAATCAAGTGCTCAGAGAGTTCATCACAAAAGTTAAAAAAAAAAGAAAAATAAGTGTACCTCAGAAGCACAGTGAAACCTTGGCCTTAGGTATTCACTGAATAAAAGTTATTGACATAATATATTTTTCTGAGAGTATTGTCTAGAATCTGTAGCCATGGTCCATTGTGTTTCTCAGTTCAAGGAGCTGGTAGTCCCCCTTCATTCACCAATTTATTCATTCAACACACAATTATTCATTACTTAGTACCTGCCAGATACTCTGCTTGGACAAGAATACACATATGACTAAGACCTATGCTCTGTAATTAGGAAGCTCAAAATCTTCCTGGGGTACAGGAGAAGTGAGCCTATGTTTATATGTAAGACAGTTAAGTGCTGTTATAGAAGAAGGCCCAGGGTGAGTGGCTTAAAGAGGAAGTATATAAATTTGAACATATTCTCAATGAAATATGGTGATGTCACAGTTTATTGTCATGGAACGATGCCTGTGGCCTTTTGTTGAGTGGAAAAACACAGACTGAAGAAGAGTATGTAGCAAAGAAGGGAGGTAGATACACGTTTTGCAATTTTGTAAGAACAAGCTTCCTACCAAGTTTCATATTTCTTAAGAGCTAAGAAATGGAAAAGCCAGGAAAGAAACTAGATGGTCAGGGACTGCCAATATAATTACATAAAAGTAATTGTTGCTGACAGGGCGGCGCAGGAATGAGACACAGACACAAAGTTAAGAATTAAGGGAGCAGGGGGCCCACTGCATCTCATGCTAAGTGGACGATAATGCATCTTTGCTCCAGTTATTTATTTTAGAAGATCGGGTAGTATGTGCTAAATGTCCTTAGGCTCGGGAGAGCCCACCAGATACCTATATGTACATCCTGTTGCATATCAGAAGGAACAATCTAGGTTTAGGACAACGGTAAACGTTGTCATCGTAGTTACAAGACACATATCTTTATAGGGCGGGCCCCCACGGCGTTCCATGCAGGCCTGTGGCTTAGCGTTCCAATATATAGCGTTCCTAGATATGCCTCAGGCAACATGGAAGACTCAGTTTCCCACATGTTCCCCTTTTTGTTTCTTCAATGCAGACAGGATGGACCAAGCAGCTTTTTTCTGCTTTAGTTCTGAGAGGGTTTTTCTCATGCATCTGAGGACTAAACAAAGACAAAGCAAAATTATTAAAATAACCCCTATAAGGGGATTTAATCGTTCAAGGCCTTTAGCGATGCCTTGCATAGTTTCAGTTTCAGTAAGAGAACCTGCAGTTTTAGAATATTCAATGTAAGATTATTATAGTGTTCAAGTAAATGTTTTTTTACCTTTACTTCAATTAAAAAGTGTGTGATTATATTCACAAGGGGTCACACAAAACGTGGACGTATTTTAGTCACATTTTAACTTAAATTGATACCGTAGATTCTTAACTTCTTCTCCTAGAAGGAGAACAGCATTTTCTAGGTCTACAAGGCAAGCAATAACTTCTTTGTTAATTTGTAATTGCTCGTTTCAAGGCTTGCTTGCATTCTTGTGCCATTTTTGGACAAATTCAGTGGTATGAATAGATTGATGTAAGGCTGTTCCTGCAACAGCAGCAGTTGTAGCAATGGCTATTATACCTATAATAAAAGCTATTAATAATCCAAGAAATCTTTTTGTTCTTTTATATACCTTTTTTAAAATTTGTAGTAACATATGCATATCAGGTGATGACTCCCAAGATTTATGCTGTGAAACAGGGAGCCATAGACCCTTTTGTCATCTAAGAACTACAACAGTGATGTTGCTAGAATTTATGGTGTTATTTAAACAAGTATATAATGAGCAACTTCAATTGGCCAGACAAGTAATTTCTTTGGTAGTAAGTTTCCTATCCAGAACACATAGGGGTCTCTGACACAGGCTTGTCCTTACACATTAAGATGAGTAAGCGAGTGAAAATGAGAAGCTTCTAAAATAACAGGCGGTAATAATTTATCTGCAGCAGCATTGCCAGCTGCTAAGGGACTTGGGAGGTTGGTATGGGAACGAATGTGGGTAATATAGAAAGGAGCTACACGAACATGAATAGCTGATTGTAGCTCAAGAAAAAGGTTAAATAAACAAGGAGGCTACTGTTGCTTAATGGATGCTGTTTCAATTTTACTAGCTACATGAACAACATAGGCAGAATTAGATAAAATATTAACAGCCTCTGGAAAATCTGTTAAGATGGCTATTACAGCAGCCAGTTCAGTTTGCTGGGCAGAGAAATGAGGAAGATCTAAAACTTTGGACTTAGGGCCAGTATAGGCAGCTCGACCTTTAGATGACCCATCAGTAAAAATAATGGGAGCATTGATTAAAGGCTCACAAGAAGTATACTTAGGCAGTATCCATTGTGTACATCGAATGAACTGGAAAAGATTATTTTTTGGATAATGATTATTCAGCTGGCCAACATAGTCAGCTAGAGCAATTTGCCAAGCTAGATGTTGCAAAATAACTGAGAGTTCTTTAGCAGTTATAGGGAGCACAATTAAACAAAGGTCAAAACCATTGAGTTGTTTTGCCTTTTTTCTGGCTTGAGCAACTAAAGTAGCTAAGAGATCTAGATAAGGGGAAATGGATTTTACAGAAGAATTGGGCAAGAAGATCCATTCTACAAGCTTATTTTGCAAAAGCAAGCCTGTGGGAGATTTGGGAGTGGAAAAGATAAGCAGAGATAAAGGTTGTGTAGGATCAACACAGGATATCTGAGCTTGTTGAACTTTAGCTTCCACTAATTGTAATTCCTTCTCTGCAGCTGAAGTTAAAGATCTAGGGCTGTTTAATTTAGAATCCCCACAAAGGAGAGAAAATAGGTTGGAGAGCTCATAGTTAGCTATATCTACTTTGGGGCAAAGCCAATTAATATCCCCTAGTAGTTTTTGTAAATCATTTAAGGTGGTAACAGCATCTCTGCAGAGTTGTACTTTTTGGGGTTGAATTGTAAGTCTATTGATACTAGAACCCAAATACTGCACAGCCAAAGTGCGTTGCACTTTGTCAGTAGCAATATGCAATCCTACATCCTGTAAAGCTTTTTGAACAGCATAGAACAAAGCTTCTACTTCAGTTTCCTGAGGTGCAGAGCACAAAATATCATCCATATAATGGATTATATAAGCTTTGGGAAAATTTAAATAGACTGGCTGTAAGGCACGGTTGACGTAATATTAACATATTGTAGGACTATTTAGCATACCTTGTGGTAAAACATTCCACTGATATCATTTAGAAGGGTTTTATTGTTAAGGGACAAAATAGTAAAAGCAGATTTTTCCTTATCTTGATCAGCTAAAGGGATGGAAAAGAAACAGTCTTTAATATCAATGACCACTAAAGCCAAGTTTTCAGGAATCATGCTAGGATTGGGGAGCCCAGGTTGTAAAGGTCCCATGGGCTGAATGACAGCATTAACACCTCTTAGGTCAGTTAACATTCTCCATTTTCCTGATTTTTTCTTTATTGGGAACACCAGGAGAATTCCAAGGACTAAAAGACTCTTCAATATGCTGCAAGGACAATTGTTCTTGAACCAATTCATGCAAAGCCTCTAATTTTTCTTTTGTAAATGGCCACTGCTTTACCCATACCGGTTTTGTTGTAGTCCATACTAATGGGACAGTTGGGGACAGTGGCCGCCACTAAAAAGGTTTATATCCTAAACCAAATTGATCACGTTTTGGTGAGACGTGTATGGGTAAAGGGGTACCTTGCAAATGTACACCAAGTCCACAGCTAGGGGCATACCCCATATTTGCCATTATTTTGTGGCTCTGAACACTGTACACTCCACTAGGAGGAGGGATATGTATAGTAGCACCCCATTGTTCAAGTAGGTCTCTGCCCCAAAGATTAAGAGGCAGAGCAGCCACATAAGGCTGTAGAGTGGCCTTCTGTACCTCAGGGCCAAGGCAAGGCAAAATATGAACACTTTGCATAAGTCCCTGAGGGGAGCCTAGGCCCATAACAGTAATTTGTGCCTCTTGCTATGGCCAATGTCAGGGCCAATGTTGTTGACTAATAATAGAGACATCTGTGCCTGTATCTATAAGCCCAGTAAAGCTATGCCCATGAATTGTAAGAGTACATGTAGGGCGCGGCTCCTGCAGAGCTTCTGTGAGAAAAATTCCTGCCTTGTCTGTGCTACCAAAACTTCCATTTTCCAGATATTTAGAGGAGGAACCAACAGGTACATAAGGTAATAATAAGAGTTGAGCAATTCTTTCACCTTTATGGGCAGTCCATGGAATAGAAGACATGACCACCTGAATTTCCCCAGTATAGTTAGAGTCAATGACTCCAGTGTGTACAAGAACACCCTTAAGATTGAGAGAACTGCGTCCAAGCAAAAGACCCACCATCCCTTTAGGTAAGGGGCCATAATAGCCGGTGGGGACCTTAACAGGATTATTGGGGAGAAGACATACCTCAGCATTGGCAGCGAGGTCTAGTGCTGCGCTCCCTGCTGTAGCTGGAGAAAGCTCCAAGATGGAGGGCTTGGAGTTCATGGAGGGACAGCACATGGCCTCCAGATCTCCACACTGCCTGGCTTCTGCCAGACCCTGCTGTATGCCTGAGAGGCGGGCAGTTTACAGCTATGCGCAGAAAGAGGCAGCAGAGGAGGTGGGGGCCATTCCTTCCAGCAAGGTGCAGAAGGAGGTTTTAGGCATTGACAAGAATAAAAAACTTTAGCAGATTTTACTGGATCTTTTTTACCCTTATCATCATCAGAAAGAGGATTGGACCAGTATTGTTATCAGACTCGTATTCTTCCTCATCATCATCAGTTTTTAAAGGCTCAAGAACAGACTTAATTAAAGACCATGTAGACCAAATAGTAATAGGCAAATTAACTGCTTGCATATGTTTTTGTTTCAATTCCTTACCTACCCGCTCCCAGTCATGCAAGTCAAGGGAGCCAAGGGTAGGGAACCAAGAGCACTATTTTTCAATAACATGCAGCAATTCTAAGATTTGTGACTCCCCCACCTTGACACCACTGGCCCGCAGCAGCTGCCGTAAGAGGGAAATATAGGAAACATATTTATTGTGTCCTTCAACATTACCCATTACCCTGCTTATAATGCTCGGGGTCGTTCTACAAGGAACGCATACAAAAGACGGCCGTTACCTCCACCCGAGTTCCAGCGCCGCTGTACCTCAGTCGTTCAAGCGATTCTTCTGTCAGGAACCAGGTCCGGTTCTTTGTGCCCCAGGTTGGGCGCCACTTGTTGCTGACCGGGCAGCGCAGGAATGAGACACAGACACAAAGTTAAGAATTAAGGGAGCAGGGGGCCCACTGCATCTCGTGCTAAGTGGACGATAATGCACCTTTGCTCCAGTTATTTATTTCAGAACATCGGGGAGTATATGCTAAATGTCCTTAGGCTTGGGAGAGCCCACCAGATACCTATGTTTACATCCTGTTGCATATCAGAAGGAACAATCTAGGTTTAGGACAATGGTAAATGTTGTCGTCATAGTTACAAGACACATATCTTTATAGGGCGGGCCCGCACGGCATTCCATGCAGGCCTGTGGCTTAGCGTTCCAAGCCACCACCCTAGATATGCCTCAGGTAACATGGAAGACTCAGTTTCCCACAAGTAATATAACCAATTAATCATCAACCATGATAAAATTATAAATAAATTAATCATTGTAACAAAATTATAAACTCTGGAAATTAGGGGTAATGTTATAATTACATCTTTCAATTACTGAATCCATAAATGTAAAACTAAATTTCATATCAAGGAATATTTTAATGTTTTATCAGTAAGCCCCTGGGGAGATGACAAGTTTCTTCAAGCCCAGGAAGCTAGAAGGGCATATAGTCAAAGCAAAGTATTGAGCCATTTTAAAAATGTGAAATTTAATGCTAGTATTTTAAATACAAACTTAGAAAATATCAAGTTAGACAAATTAAAATGTATGTGGAGAAAGATGTAAACTAATAACAGTTAGTTGGAGCTACTCCTGCTGTCAATCGTTACTTACATATTGACTCTGTGTTCTACTCCTAAGAAGTATAGTCTGTATGGTTTAATACTGAAAAGTCCATAGCCTCCCAACAAGTTTTTCCTTTGTAAAATTGTGCCAATTTGGATGTATTATGTCCCCCAAAACTCCATTATCTTTGATTCAATCTTGTGGGGGCAGACGTATTAGTGTTGATTAGATTGGAATCCTTTGATAGAGTGTTTCCATGGAGATGTGTAACTGTGAGCAAAACATTTGATTGGATAATTTCCATGGAGGAGTTACCCCGCCTATTAACAATGAGTGTTAATTGTTTCACTGGAGTCTTATAAAGGAGTTCACAGACAGAAGGACCTCAGAGCAACTGAGAGTGACATTTTGGAGGAGCTGCAGCTGAGACAGACATTTGAAGATAGCTGTTGAAAGCTGACAGTTTGGAGAATGCCATTTTGAAATACAACCATGGAGCAAGCCTATACCAGCCACGTGCCTTCCCAGCTAACAGAAGTTTTCCAGATACCAATGGCCTTTCTCCAGTGGAGGTAGCCGATTACTGATGCCTTACCTTGGACACTTTGTGGCCTTAAGACTGTGTGCCGGTTTGAATGTACTGTGTCCCCCAAATGCCATTATCTTTGTGGTCTTGTGGGGCAGACTTTTTGGTGCTGATTAGATTTGTTGGAATGTGCCCCACTCAGCTGTGGGAGATGATTCTGATGAGATGTTCTCATGGAGGTGTGGCCCCGCCCATTTGGGGTGGGCCTTGATCAGTGGAGCTATATAAATGAGCTGACTCAGAGAGAGGGAACTCACGGAGTGCAGCTGGGAGTGATGTTTTGAAGAAGAGCAAGCTTGCTAGAGAGGAACGTCCTGGGAGAAAGCCGTTTTGAGGCCAGAGTTTTGGAGCAGACGCCAGCTGCCTTCCCAGCTAACAGAGGTTTTCCGGGCGCCATTGGCCATCCTCCAGTGAAGGTACCCGATTGCTGAGGTGTTACCTTGGACACTTTGTGGCCTTAAGATTGTAACTGTGTAGTGAAATAAACCCCCGTTTTATAAAAGCCTATCCATCTCTGGTGTTTTGCATTCTGCAGCATTAGCAAACTAGGACAGACTGTAACTTTGTAACCAGATAAACAACCTTTATAAAAGTCAATCCATTTCTGTTATTTTGCATTCTGGCAGCATTAGCAAACCAGAACAGATTTTGGTACCAGAGAAGTGGAGTGCTGCTGAGTTTGCAAATACCAAGTATGTTGTAACGGCTTTTTAAATGGATAAGAGGAAGATTCTGGAAGAATTGTGAGGAACTTGACAGAAAAGACCTAGACTGCTTTGAAGAAATACAGACTCTAAAGATACTTCTGATGAGGACTTGGACAGAAATGATGAATGTGTCATTGCAAACTGAAAGGAAGGCAATCCATGTTTTAAAGTAGCAGAGAATTTGGCAAAATTGAGTCCTATTGTTGGAGGGAAGGCAGAATTTGAAAACGACAAGCTGGGGTACTTAGCCGAAGAGATTTCTACACTAAATATCGAAAGTGTAGCCTGGCTTCTCCTTGCAGCTTATAGTAAAATGCAAGAGGAGAGAGATAAACTTAGAACTGAACTATTGGATTCAAAGAAACCAGAAACTGATGGTTTGGAATATTCTGGGCTCCAAGAAAAGGAGACTCCAGAAACTACAGCCCCATATGAGGATTTTACCAAACATGGAACCCAACTGCCATTTCAGTACAAGCCAGGATTGGAGACAGAGTTATACAGAAAGGATTTGTGGAAAGTCCAGTTGTCTTACAGCTTTGACCCCTATGTGCTTCATGCCAGGCCAATGAGATTTTTGAGAGAACTGTATAGCTGGAGCCATGGCCAGTCTGGACTGGAGGGGACAGAGGAACAAATTGAAGGAAAAATTCCTTCAAAGGCAGAGCCATGGAGATTGAGGCCTGGAGTCAAGAGGTATTGGTCATTTTGTATTACTTAAGTTAAAGTAAATCAACTTGAAGAGTTAAAGTCACCCAAGGACTTGCACCCTATTCTGGAGAGATTTGATGTATTTCCAGTTGCACACAGGACAGTGGAGTATT
Source organism: Choloepus didactylus (assembly GCF_015220235.1). Lineage (NCBI taxonomy): Eukaryota > Metazoa > Chordata > Mammalia > Pilosa > Megalonychidae > Choloepus > Choloepus didactylus. The sequence continues at coordinate 43,230,491 of NC_051315.1, forward strand.
GTTAGGTGAAATATATCTGTTATTATTCTCTACTTAGAGATAAAGTATGGTTTAAGGTGATGTGTATAACTGCCAAGTTAACAAGGGATGGACTGTGTGGTTAGGTTCATGTGGCAGCTTAGGTGGGTGATGGTGCCCAGGTGTCTGGTCAAGCAAGCACTGGCTTGTTACTGCAAGGACATTTGTGGCTGGTTAATAAACCAGAAGGCTGGTTTATTAAATTATCAGTCGATTGGCTGCAGCTGTGACTGATTACATCAACAAAGGGCATGTCTTCCACAATGAGAGAATGCAATCTGCTGGATTTAATCCAATCAGTTGAAGACTTTTAAGTGAAGCAGATAGAGGACCTTCGCTTCTTTGACTAGTCAGTGAAGCGTTTCCTGAAGAGTTCATTGAACACGATCCTTGGAGTTGCCAGTTTTCTGCCTGCCCTACAGAATTTGGACTCCTGAATACCCACAGTCATGTGAGACACTTTTATAAAATTGTATATTTAGATATCTCTTGTTGATTCAGTTTCCCTAGAGAACCCTAACTCATACAGCTATGTTAGTCTTTGACACTCTTCTTTTGGAAGCCTGCATCACATATTGTATCAAATTAGTAAAAATTCAACATCTCTTTTTTTTCTTGCAATTTTATTGAGACACAGTCATATACCATACAATCATCCAAAGTGTACAATCAGTTGTTCACGGTATCATCATATAGTTGTGTATTCATCACCATAATCAAATTTGAACATTTTCATAACTCCAAAAAAAGTAATAAAAATAAAAATTAGATTTAAAGTAAAAGCAAAAAACAATACCCAAAGCAACCAATGAACCCATCCCCCCATTACTCATTTACTTTTTTTTTTTGAAATAAATTCAAAGTTATAGGAACAGTTGCAAAAACAATACTAATCCCATACACAGAATTCCATCGTACCCTGACCCCCCTCCCCCGATAGCCCAATCCACCAACTTTAACATGCTGTCACATCGCTATTTCTTTCCCTCCCTCCTTCCCTCCCTCCCTATCTATCATCATCATCTATTGCTCTGTCTTCTGAACATATGAGAGCTAGCTGCACACATCCTTGAACAAACACTATAATTCACGTATACACTTCCCATGAACAAGAACATTCTTTTATGCAATCCTATTAAGTGCAGCTAAGAAGTACAACAGGTTCAACAATGATACAAAGCTTACATTCTATATTTCCTTTTCCTTATGTCTCAACTGTGTCCCTTTGAGCCTCCTGTCCTCCATCCTCCAATCCCATCCAAGTTCATCCTTGGCATTCAACTGTCGTCTATTTAGACTGTCTTTTTTTTTTTTTTTCAATTGTGGAAACATATATACAGCCTAAATCTTCCCATTCCACCACCTCCCTAGCCTTCCATCAGTGGGATTAATCACATTCAGAACATTGTAATGCTATCTCTTTTCCACCATCCATTAGTAGAAATTTCCCTTCACCTCCAACAGCAACCCTACACTCATTTCTTAACTCCCCATTGTCCCTTCCCCCATTTCTCTTAACCCATACTCTACTTTTCATCTCTATGGTTATATTCTCTGATAATTTCTTTGTGTTTACTGTGAGGCTTAAAATTAACCTCTTAAATCCATAACAAACTTGTTTTTCTTTGATACCACCTTCACTTCAATAGGACACATAAACTATGTTCCTATACTGCTCCATTCTCCCACCTTTGTATAGTTGTCTAAAATTACATATTTTACATTGATTTTGAAACCACTGATTTGTAATTAGAGTTTGTGTATTTTATATCATGTACGAAGTAAATAGTGGAATTACAATTCAAAAATTATTGACTTCTATTTGTATTCCATTGTGGTTGGAGAATATGCTTTGAGTATATTCAATTTTTTTTTTTTTAATTTCTTGAGGCTTGTTTTATGTCCCAGCTTATGGTCCCTTCTGGAGAAAGATCCACGATCACTAGAGAAAAATGAGTGTCCTGGTGATTTGGGATGTAAAGTACTATATATGTCTGTTAAAATTCTCTATCTTTCAATCTCCTTTCTTTGTTTCTCTGTCAGTAAGGCTCCCTTTAGTATCTGAAGTAGGGCAGGTCTTTTATTGGCAAAGTCTCTCAGCATTTGTTTGTCTGTGAAAAGTTTAAGCTCTCCCTCAAATTTGAAGGAGAGTTTTGCTGGATAAATTATTCTTGGTTGAAAATTTTTCTCCCTCAGAATTTCAAATATGTCATGCCACTGCATTCTTGCCTCCATGGTGGCCGCTGAGTAGTCATAACTTAGTCTTATGTGGTTTCCTTTGTATGTGGTGAATTGCTTTTCTCTTTCTGCTTTCAGAACTTGCTCCTTCTCTTCAGTATTTGACAGTCTGATCAGAATATGTCTCAGAGTGGTTTTATTTGGATTGATTCTATTTGGAGTTCACTGGGCATTTATGCTTTGTGTATTTATATTGTGTAGAAGGTTTGGGAAGTTTTCCCCAACAATTTCTTTGAATACTCTTTCTAGACCTTTACCCTTCTCTTCCCCTTCTGGGACACCAATGAGTCTTAAATTTGGATGTTTTGTTTTATGTATCATATCCTTGAGATCCGTTTTGATTTTTTCAATTTTTTCCCCATTCTTTCTTTTGTTGTTTCATTTTCTGTTCTGTGGTCCTCTAGGACACTGAGTTGTTGTTCAACTTCCTCTAATCTTGTATTATGAGTATCTAGAGTCTTTTTAATTTGGCCAACAGTTTCTTTTATTTCCATAAGATCTTCTATTTCTTTATTTACTCTTGCAATGTCTTCTTTATGCTCTTCTAGGGTCTTCTTTATGTTGCTTATATCCTGGGCCATGGTCTTCTTGATGGCCTTTAAATCCTTTGCCATGTTTTCATTCCTCGATTGTAGTTCTTTGATTAATTGTGCCAGGTACTGTGTCTCTTCTGATATCTTGCTTTGTGTGTTTGGAGTTGGATTCTCCATATCATCTGGTTTTATCATATGTATTAAGATTTTCTGCTGTTTTTGGCCTCTTGGCATTTGCTTTGCTTGATAGGGTTCTTTCAAGTTGTAAAAAAAAAAAAGATATCAATATAATTTTTCAGAAACACAGTTTGGTGGTGTACACTTTCTCTAACTAACCAGCAGATGGCATCTGTGAGTCACCTATATCCCTCAAGTCAGTTCTCCACTTTGTCCCCATGGTGTGTAGGGAAATGATTCTTGTGGGGTTCAGTTGGAGAACTCATTTTGGGTGTGTTGCTGGAGCCGTCTGCTCTGAATGTGGGGCGTGTGTATGGGTGGCCAGGGAGGAAGGGCAGCTTTAATATTCAAATCCCCCAGGTTCCTGGAGATTCAAGGCTGCTGCAAGAGTCTAAGCCTTCATTTCATTTCAGCCCCAGACCCTCTCTCTCACTGCCCCACAAACCACCCGACTTGGTATAGTGTCCCTGGGTTCTCTGAGCAGGTCCCCCTGCCCAGCCATGATCCTCCAGGACTTCTGCCAAGGGAATGCCGTGCTACATCACCAGTGTGTGCCATCCCTCAAGGGAAGCCCCAGGCCACCGGGCCATGCAGGGTCGCTTTCAGCCTGATTCAAGATGGCCGAATGGGGTGTCTCAACAGCCCCCTCCTCGCACAGTTCCTCCTTCCCAGCTCCAGGACAACTGGCGGGGCTCTGGACGGTGGGCACGGCCCTGGGCAGGAGTTTATCCAGCCTTCCGGGGAGCCAGCTGCTAGCCACAGGGTTTCTTTCTGCTTCTGGCTCTCCCCTCTGTTCCCCCAGCCCTGAGGGTATCTGCAGTGGGCTATCTTCCAGGCCAGACACTGAGAGGATGGCCCAGCCCCCTCTTGCTGTGTTTTACTGCGTGGTTCCCACTATTGCAACTGCAGCTGCTCCTGGGTTTTTCCTTTTTTTTTTTTTTTTAAAAGAGCCTGTCGGTCTCCAAATGCCAAACCCTGGCTTCCCCAGACTGCCGTGCGACTGCAGGTCTTCCAGCCAGCTTACTCACTCGTTTCAGAATGCAGACTCCTGGTTTCACCAAGTGTATGGCCCCTGTGGAACTAGCAGGCCTCGTCCAGCTGGCGCATCGCTGTAACCAGTATTCTGGGTCACTTTCTGGTTTTTATCTAGTGTTTTTCACAGAGGTGTTTTTTTGCCCTGTCTCACCTAGCCGCCATCTTAGTTTCTCTACTCATTTACTTTTGTGTCCCCATTTTTCTACTCATCTGTTCATACGCTGGATAAAGGGAGTGTGAGCCCCAAGGTTTTCACAATCACATGATCACCCAGGATAAGCTATATACTTATACAATCATCTTCAAGAATCAAGGATACTGGGTTGCAGTTCAACAGTTTCAAGTATTTCCTTCTAGCCATTCCAACACATTAAAAACTAAAAAGTGATATCTATATAATGCATGAGAATAACCTCCAGAATGACTTCCTGACACTATTTGAAATCGCTCAGCCAAAGAAACTTTACTTTGTTTCATTTCTCTTCCTGCTTTTGGCCAAGAATGCTTTCTCAATCCCATTACACTGGGTCCAGACTCATCCCTGGGAGCTATTTGTCACAATGCCAGAGAGATTTACACCCCGGGGAGTCATGTTTCATGTAGGGGGGAGGGCAGCGAGTCCACCTACCAAGTTGGCTTAGACAGAAAGGCCACATATGAGCAACAAAAGAGGTTCTCTGGGGGAGATTATTGGGCACAATTACAAGTAGGCTTAGGCTCTCCTTTACAGTAACAGATTTCATAAGGGCAAGCCCCAAGATCAAGGGATTAGCCTACTAAATTGGTAATCCCATATGTTTGCAAAAATATAAGGAATTCCTCAGGTGGGTAAATTTAATATTTCCACATTTTTCCCCAGTCCCTCAAGGGGTCTTTTCAAATATATTTTGTATCCTCTACCCAAATTACTCTGGGATGTATCAGGGCCTCCCATTAACCTGTAAAACCAAACCAGATCTCACTCCCTATTCAAGTTTCCATGTAATGATGGTGTTTGAAAAAGCTGACCATAGAACTTAAGTAACATAACTTGCTGCAGAAAATAGATATTTTTCCACCAAATAAACATCTCTACCTTTGGTCTCACATAGAAGTTGAAGTTTTAAAACACGGTAAATATCAACCTTTACCCTTTAGTCTGATTTACCTTAGTCCTAACCAAGATATTTTATTCATATCTCTAATTGAAGTCTGATCCCTTTTGCAGCTCCTTTAACATTTGCTATATGGAATAATGTTGACATTCATAGCTTCCTAACTGTAGCTCTGAGTCTCAGATGTCACACAGATACCTGAAGTTCCAGGACCAAACAAATTAAACACAAGAGCTTATCATCTCAGAATCTAGAGATAACCGTTATAACTCAGGAATAGATATAACTGCTGTAAAAGCTTACAATCTAGGGACCATTACAATAAGCCTTCCCCTGATAACCTATGCTCTCAGATTCAATTCTTAGAGTTTGTACATTATAGTTAGTTCATATTAGTGAGACATTTAATGTCTGTCTTTTCATTTCTGTCTTTTTTCACACAACATACTGTCTCAAGGTCCATTTACCTAGTTGCATATCTCACAACTTCATTTCTTCTTGCAGCCACACAAAAACCCATTGTTCAACATTCCAGTCATCAGTTGATATACCTTTAGGCCACCTTCATCAATTGCTAATCATGAACAATGCCACCATAAACACCAGTGTGCAAATGTCCATTGCATATCCCTGCTCTTAGTTCTTCCAAGCATATACTCAGTAATGGGGTTGCAGGACCATATGGAAACCCCATACCTAGCTTCCTGTGGAATCACCACACTGGCTTCCAGATGGCTTGCACCATTCTACTTCCCCACCAGCAGTGAGTGCTTGTATCCCTCTTCATTTTTTAAACATTCCATCCTAAGTAAACAATCAGTGGTTCCAGGTATAATCACATAGGATGCATTCAGCACAACAATCTATATTTGGACATTTCTGTTCCTTCTGCAAAAAAAGAGGAAGAGGAGAAAAAAGAAAAAAGAGAAGAAAAAAATGATGAATAAAAAATTAAATACAAAGTAAAAATAAAACAAAATACATTGAAAAGTTCAGACAACACCACTACCACCAAGAATCCATACCCCTCCCTTATATCCCCCATTGTAGACATTTTGCTTTGGTATATTGCCTTTTACAATTAGCGGAGGCATATTACAATGTTACTGTTAACTATAGACTCTAGTTTGCATTGATTGTATTTTTACCAAAAAACCATCCCATTCTCAACACCTTGTAAAGCTGACACCCATTTGTCTCCCTCATCTAAAAACATTCTTGTATTTACACATTTAATCACCATCATTGACAATTCTAGGTTTCACTTAGTTATACAGTTCCTGTCTTTGTCTTCTGTCTTTCCTTCTGGTGTCCAACATGCCTATAGCCAATTTCTTTCAACTGTATTCACACTCCACTCATCTTTATTCAGTGTACTTACAATATTGTGTTACCATCACACAGTATTGTGATACCTATTTCTGGATCTATACAAATCAATCCTGTTGAACATTGTGTACTCCTTCAGCATTAAATGCCTGTTCTCTACCCTCGATCTCCTGATAACCTGTGTTTTCAACTTTAACTCTAAAAGTTTGTTCATACACGTTAGTTCATATTAGTGAGACCATATCATATAGTTTCTTGCTAATTTCACTCAACATAATGTCCTCAAGTCTCATCAACACTGTTCTATGGTTTATGACTTTATTCCGTCTTACAGCTGCATAATATTCAATCATATGCATAAACCACAGTTTGTTTAACCATTCGTTCACTGATGGACATTTGGGCTGTTTCCGTCTCTTAGCAATCATGAATAATGCTGCTATAAACATTGATGTGCAAGTGTCCATTCATGCCCTTGCCTACAGTTCCTCCAAATATATACCTAGTAATGGGATTGCTGGATCATAAGGAAATTCTCTGCTTAGCTTCCTGAGGAACAGCTGCACTGCCTTTCAGAATGGTTGCATCGTTCTACATTCCCACCAATGGTTACTAAGTGTGGTTCTTTCTACACATCCCCTCCAGGACTTGTAATTTTCTGACTTTTTTTGATAATGGCGATTCTAGTATGTGTGAGATGATATCTCATTATGGTTTTTATTTGCATTTCCCTAATAACCAGTGAAGTTGAGCATCTTTTCATATGTTTTTGAGCCATTTGTATTTCCTCTTCAGCAAAGTGTCTGTCCATGTCTTCTGACCATTTTTTAATTGGGATGTTTGTCTTTTTGTTGTCAAGTTGTAGGATCTCTTTATATATTCTGGATATTAATCCCTTGTCTGATATGTGGTTTCCACATATTGTAACCCATTGTGTAGGCTACCTTTTCACTTTTCTGGCAAAGTCCTTTGATGCATAAATGTGTTCAATTTTAAGGAAATCCAATTTATCTTTCTTCTTTCACTGCTTGCACTTTGGGCATAAGACCTAGGAAATGATCTCCTATCACAAGATTTTTAAGGTATTTCCCTGCATTTTCTTCTTCAAGTCTTATGGTCTTAATAGTAATATTGAGGTCTTTGATCCATTTTGAGTTAATTTTTGTATAAGGTGTGAGAAGGAGTCCTCTTTCATTCTTTTGGATATGGATATCCAGTTCTCCAAACACCATTTATTGAAGAGGCTGCTCTGTCCCAGTTGCGTTGCCATGACTGCCTTAACAAAGATCAGTTGTCAATTCAATTCCACTGGTCATTATATCTATTGTTTTTATCAAGAAAGGATGTTGAATTTTGTCAAATGCCTTTTCTGCATCAATTGAGATGATCATGTGGTTCTTCTGCTTTGATTTATTGATGTGGTGTATTACTTTAATTGATTTTCCCATGCTGAACCAGCTTTGCATACCTGTAGTAAATCCCTCTTCGTCATGGTATATAATTCTTTTAATGTGCTGCTTGATTCGATTTATGAGTATTTTGTTGAGGATTTTTGCATCTATATTCATTGAAGAGATTGGTCTATAATTTTCTTTTCTCATAATATCTTTTTCTGGCTTTGGTATTAGGGTGATGTTGGCTTCATAGAATGAGTTAGGTAGATTTCCCTCCTCTTCAAACTTTTGAAGAGTTTGAGCAGGATTGGTACTAATTTTTTCTGGAAGGCTTGGTAAAATTCACATGTGAAGCCATCTGGTCCTGGACTTTTGTTGTTTTGGGAGCTTTTTGATGAATGATTCAATCTCTATATTTGTGATTGGTTTGTTGAGGTCATGTATTTCTTCTCAGGTCATTGTTGGTTGTTAATGCTCTATTAGGAAGTTGCCCATTTCATCTAAGTTGTCTAGTTTATTAGCATATAGTTGCTCATAGTATCCTCTCATTATCTCCTTTATTTCTGCAGGGTTAGTAGTTGTGTCCCCTTTCCCATTTTGGATATTATTTATTTGCATCCTCTCTCTCTCTCTCTCTCTCTTTTTTTGTTAGCCTAGCTAAGGGCTCATTGGTTTTGTTTGTTTTCTCAAAAAACTAACTACTGGTTTTGTTGATTCTCTGTATTGTTTTCATGTTCTCAATTTCATTTATTTCGGCTCTAACCTTTGCTATATCTTTCCTTCTGTTTGCTTTGCTAGTTCCTCCAGGTGAACAGTTAATTCTTTGATTTTTTCTCTTTCTCCTTTTTAAATAAAGACATTTAGGGCAATAAATTTCCCTCTCAACACCACCTTTGCTTCATCCCATTAAGTTTTGATATGTTGTGCTTCCATTGTCAATTGCCTCAAGATATTTAATAATTTCTCTTGTAATTTCTTCCTTGACCCACTGATTGTTTGAATATGTTGCTCAGCCTCCATATATTCATGAATTCTACTCCCTTCTGCCTGTTATTGATTTCCAACTTCATTTCATTATGATCTTAGAAAGTGTTTTGTAAAATATCATTATTTTTGATATATTGAGTCTTGCTTTGTGAGCATCATGTTGTCTATCCAGGAGAATGATCCACGTGCACTTGAGAAGAATGTATATCCTGCTCTTGTGGGGCTAGTGTTCTATAACTGTCTGTCAAGTCTAGTGCATTTATCGTACTATTCAACATCTCTGTTTCTTTATTGATCCTCTGTCTAGATGTTCCATCCATTGATAAGAGTTGTGTACTGAAGTCTCCAACTATTATTGTACAGGTGTCTACTTTTCCCTTCATTGTTGTCAGTGTGTGCCTCATGTATTTTGGGGCGCTTTGCCCCAATGCATACATATTTATGATTGTTATGTCTTCTTGATGAATTGTCCCTTTTATTAATATATAGTGTCATTCATTGTCTCTTTTAATGGTTTTACATTTGAAGCCTAATTTGTCTGCTATTAGTATAGCTATCCCCACTCTTTTATGGTTGTTGTTGGCATGAAATATCTTTTCCCCATCTTTCACTTTCTACCTATTTTTGTACTTGTGGCTAAAGTATGTCTCTTGTAGGCAGCATATAGGTAGGTCCTGTTTTTTAATCCATTCTCTCAGTCTATGTCTTTTTATTGGGGAGTTTAATCCATTAACATTTAATGTTATTACTGTATGGGCAGTACTTTCTTCTACCATTTTGTCTTTTGGATTTTATATGTCATATCTTATTTTTCTCTCTTCCCTTTACCCTTCTTGATAATCTTCATTTCTACACTCTTCTCCAAACCTGTCTTTCTTGTCTTTTCCTGTCAGCCTGTAGCATTCCCTTTAGCATTTCCTGTAAAGCAGGTCTCTTGTTCACAAACTGTTTCAGTGTCTGTTTGTCTGAAAATACCTACCTGATATCTCTATTCTTCAATTTGACATCTGTAGGGTCCTTCCCCCATCCATACCAAACTCCAGAGTTCTAAACAAATCAGGGTTATCCCCCTGTTTTGCTGAATATTTGGGGAGAAATTTTTGGTAGCTGTTTACATAGCCATGTTGATGATGTCACCCTTCAATATCTCATTTTATATATATCTTTTCTATATGTATTTAAAGGATCATGATGATTTTGATTTTGAAATTCATTGGATATAAGCAATGTGTTCAGTGTATAGTTTACTGTGATTTCTTGACAATTATTGTGCATGTTTGGAAAAATCCAATCTATATTTGAAGGAGACTACCCATGAAAGAACAAACGTTGAAAGGGAGTCCTATCCCCAAGGTTGGAATGAAGAACTCTGTGGAGACAGTTGGCTGCAGCCCAGTGGGTGGTTGCCAGGGTTCAAGCCAGTTCACAGTGACTGGGAAAACAGGAAGCAATTATCCAGGGTACTGGCACATCACAGCCAGTGCACTGGGCAGTCAGGCAGCTGACCCGAGCTGCAAATTTTCCCCCAAATGGCCTTGCATTCTAGATGGGTGGCTGGGGCCCAGCACTACCCAATGTTCTCTTATCCACAGTGCTGACCAAACCTTCAGTGACCAGAACCAACAAATTTGTAATGATGGAGAAAATGTATGTGATACTAACAGTGAAATGGAAGCCCTGTCTTAATTTGAAAGATCAGTAAATTATATTCTGGAAATGTTCTTTAAGCTAACATAAATTTGGGAGTGAGTTAGTCAAAGACATGGTGGGTCAGTAATGGCAGAGTTAGGGGAAAGAATTCTAGGTATAGTAAATAACAAAATGCTGCTAAAAAGTATTTTCTTGATAAACATTAACTTGTACACTGCATCCTTAATTAATTTGCATTCTCCCACCATCAAAGCCAATATCCACAGAAATAGCTATGTAATTAGTATATAATTAGTATAATACAGCAGGGTCACTCAGCCATACAGCTTTACGATTTTTCAACTTACTCCTCCTTTACAAAGGTAATTTATTTTCCTTAAAGTGCTTTAACTCTGAAAACTTCAAAACTAAGTTTCCCCCATAGCAAAATAGATTTTAAAGTGCATTAACAGTCTACTTTCATCACACTATGTATATATTATTTCTCGTTCCTTTTCTATGTCTGATTTTCCTCTATCACATGCCAAATGTAGGCTCACTTAGAGGACTTTTGTTATTTCTTATTTTTGAAAAGAAGATACATTATTTTTTCCACAAATCACTCTCTACTCCATTAATCTGTTTTACTTTCTTCAGGGAATTATTTTTATTTGAATTTACTCAGTGAGTTTTTTTTTTTTTTTATCTGCCTCCTCATGCTAAAATGTGAACTATACTAAGGCAAGGGCCCTCCTGCCTTGTTCGCCACCATGCCACATCACTGAAGATATGTCCTGGCTCAATAAATATTTAAAAAAAGGAATGAAAGACATAATATGTTGGCAAATATGGATACTGCAAAATACAGTATATTTCATCTCTGGGTCTAAGGAAAAGTGACAATTCCCCATGTATACAAGTAAGATTTTTATTTCTTATAGGCCTCATACAAAGACATAAATGGTTAGCTTTTTTAAATCTTATGTTTGCCCATAAACAAGTGTTCAGTTCTTTAAAGCTTTATTTGCAGCTATTTGAAAATATAGAAACATACTAGGATAAAAGTTGTGAAAGAGCACTGTCTTGGTTGCTTGACTGTGATCACAAAGATTACACAATGGGTTGGAGTAATAATAGGAATGCATTGGCTCATGGTTTCAGAGGCTAGAAGGTTTGCTTCCTCCTGAGGTCAGTATATTCTGGCCGGCCAACAGCTTGGGTTCCTTGGCTTTTCCATCAAATGGTGATGTCCTCTCCTTTCTCTTCTGGGTTCTGTTACTTCCAGCTTCTGGCTCTTGCATGGCTTTCTCTCTCTCTCTGTGGCCTTCTCTATAAGGGCTCCAATAATAGGATTAAGACCCATCTAATTCAGCAGACCAACCTTAGCTAAAACTAAGACTTTCAAAAGGTCCTATTTGCAATGGGTTCACACCCACAGGAAAGGACTAAGATTAAGAATGTGTTTTCCTGGGGTATATAACTCAATCTGCTATAAGCACCATGGCATGAATAACACTGATATTATGATTATAAGAGAAAAGGAAAGAAAACATCTTATTCCAGTTAAAGGTAGGAAATAAAATTTGTTGAATGAGGTTACTGAGGGATACCATTTGTCCATTCCTGTCTGTTGCTTCAGAGAGGCATAGCGTATTTAGGTGTTTAATCTGATGTTAGAGGAAAGTCATTATAATAAGGGTTTCATCCAAGATAAATATGGATAATTTCAGTTTTGGCTAGAAAGTGACTTTTATTGCATTGACATGTTTCATTTATTTTTATGGTTTGAAAATGGCCTGAATTCAAATTTAAAACAAACCCCATGAAACAATTATGAAACAATTTTACTAGAAGTAATGGGGAACATAAAATTCTATGAGGCTCTTAAACACCAAATTTTACAAATTCGTGGAAAACAGCCATACAAACTATTTGAAATGCATACTTTAAAAAAAATATTTTGTCAGCATAATTTCAAGGTCAAGTAATATTACATAAACGTGTGAGCTATATCTTATTTTCTCTTTTTTTGTTTTTGAGAATTTCCTGGAAAATATATTGATAACATATATTTCTCTTTGAAAATCCAACCTAAATACAATTTTATTTTGTCATGTATTATTTATGCAAAATGAGTAAATTCATGCTATTCTACCAAAACTCTCAAACTCCTGACAAAAATAATGCATTAAAAAATCCCCACTTTATTCCATATTTAAAGCTAAGCAGAAATTGCCATTATATTTACCAAAATGACAAATAACTATACTATATTTAGTAAATAATCAGTTCAACTTTGTAACTCCTTATATAATTTTTAGGAAAATGATACCATTTGTAAATATTATATCATCAAAAATGTAATTTTGTATATTAATAATTTTCATTATTTACTTTGCCCTAGCATCTAACCATTGATAAGCTATGAATGAAGGCTAGCATTTATAATGAAATTTCATTGAAAACAAATAAGCTGCTGTATTTAATAATATTTCAAAATATCCTTGGAATATATAGACAGTGAAGTTCCATCTCTTTTTCCAGGCTACTTTATTCCAAAATAATGAATGAAGATAGAAATAGTTTGGGTATATACCTGCCTTATCCTACAAATGCATTTCTGACCCTTGTTTCATAGTTCATTTTTCTTTATATCCCCTGTAATAGGAGATCAAAAATTTGTAAAAAGTTAATTAAGTTGATTTTATTAAGGAAGCTGGATCTCTGTAATCTAACTCATCAGCCAGTGCAGGATAAATAAATGTATAATTGTCCTTACACAGTGTAACTGGTAGTCATGCATTCTGCCCAAAATAAACATGCATTTTGTTAACTAGAGAGGCTCCCTCTGACACTCATTTACGTTGTTGAATCAAAACAGGGTTACCTTCACTCTCAATTCCTTTAAGCTATATTTTCACAAACATTTTAATAAGATTTTTGAAGTCTGAATATTGTGCTAATTATATATCACTTTAGAACTAGTTTGTAAAGTTGTTGTTTTGTCACCTTGTAGAAACATTAGAATTAACATCTAATATATTGGTTCTCAACAACGGAAATTTTGATTCCCAGCAGACATTTGACAATGTCTGGAGACATTTTTGATCACCATTAGGGGAGGAGGGTGCTACTAGCATATACTAGGTAGAGGCAAGGGATGCTGCTAAATATCTTGCAATGCACAAGACATCCCACCACAGCAAAGACTTTTATGGCTCAAAATGTCTATAATATTGAGGTTGAGAAACCTTGACCTAAGGGATGAGAGATTTGAACGGATTTATTTTTAGATTTCATATAAACATTTCCCTAGATTCCTAATTTTGAAGCTGTACATTTGTCACGCTCAGATATAAGAAACCCTTCAATGACACCAAACTAGCAAATTAAATTAGTGATATATTGCCTAAAGTACCTGAGTAACTATCTTCTTAAAATAGGTTATAAAGAATGACAGAGAAAACATCTGAAAAGACCAGTCTTTCTCTGATCTCTGAGAAAATAGAACAGTTGAACAGAGAAAAAGTAAGTTCCATAATTCATCATTGTACTATGAAACAGTGTCAACAGCATGCCAAAAAGCTTGGAGGTGTCTCTGAGGTGTACAGTGTAGATCATACCAAACTGAAAGAAAACATCAGACATTAGCACAATCTGCCTTTCAGAGACCAGAACAGTGCTACTGAAAGTATGCTGAAGAAAATCTGAGAAACCATAGCAATATTTCTTATTTTAAATTTAAGAATAGAGAGACAGAGCCAGAGGGTATGACATATCCAGTAGTCTGGCTTATCCATCATCCATCCCAACCTCGTTCTTGTGTACCTTCCTGCACTACGGAGCTTAGAAAACAAAGAAGTGCATTCCCTGATTCTATTGCAGCTAGAGTTCTGGGTGTGATTTAGGTTTTTATCATTAGATGTATTCATGTGAGACCTGAATTGGAAATTGAATTAAAAGAAGGAGAGGTGGGTGGAGAGACAGAGAGAAGAAAGAGAAAGAGATACACATATAAAAGAAAAGCAAGGTAGCCCCTTGACAAAGGCTGTAGTGACTCTGGAACCAACAGTTCTGGTGTTTACTTCTGATTTTTAGATTGCACAGTGCAGTTCAAGTGATGGAAACCTGCAGCTGGCAGTTAGTGCATCAGCTTTCTGGTTTTGGTAAACTTAAATGTGTATAGATTAACATACCAAGTGTTATCCTGTGTTATTTAAAATAGATAAGATGTGGAAATAATCTAAATGCTCCTCAAGAGTAGGTCACTTACATAAATAAATTTACATTTTATCAATGATTTAAACATACCCATTAAATAATGTGGTTTTATGTTTATGGTCATGAAAATATGTGATGATTCAAATATTTATGCCTTCATTGATCTTAAAAATATTTATTGATACCTACTGTGTACTTGGTGATGTACTAGTTACTGATGATGGCAAAATAAAATATTTTCACCCATTTTAGAAGTTTCTATTTAGAAACTCATGACATAATCTAGCATTAAAAACATATGTGTGCTTGCATATTCACTGAAAAGCATCTAGGAAGTATTTTGATAAATGTTAACAGTGGATATATATGGATTAAATGGACAACAGTTAGAACCTTTGGTTTTATGTAGTCTGATTTATTTTTGTTTTTATGAGTAAAGGAAATACGCTGAATAAAGGAAATCAATTTTGATATTTGTGACATATAAATTTCCTTTATTCTTAATATACTGTTACTTCACAAGTCCAACTTTTTTGTAGTTCTAATGAATAGTCATGAATAATCATATATATTCATGCATATTGTTCTAGTTTTCTAATGCTATTGGAATGCAAAACACCAGAAATGGACTGGCTTTTATAAAGGGGTTTTATTTGGTTACACAGTTACAGTCTTAAGGCCATAAAGCGTCCAAGGTAACTCGTCAACAATCGGATCTCTTCACTGGAGGATGGCCAATGGTGTCCGAAAAACCTGTTAGCTGGGAAGGCACATGGCTGTGGTCTGCTCCAAGTTGTGGTTTCAAAATGGCTTTCTCCCAGGACATTCCTCTCTAGGCTTCAGCTCCTCAAAAATGTCACTCTTAGTTGCTCTTGGGGTGTTTGAACTCTCTTAGCTTCTCTGGAGCAAAAGTCTGCTTTCAAAAGCTGTCTCCAAAATGTCTCTGTAAGCTGAAGCTCCCCTCTCAGTTCCAGTGCGTTCTTCAAAGTGTCCCTCTTGGCTATAGCAAGCTCGCTCTTTCTGTCTCAGCTTATATAGTGCTCCAGTAATCAAGGCCCATACTGAATGGGTGAGGCCATGCCTCCATGGAAATTATCTCATCAGAGTTATCATCTACAGTTGGGTGGGTCACATCTCCATGGAAACACTCAAAGGATTCCAATCTAATCCGCACTAAAATGTCTGCCCCACAAGATTGCATCAAAGAATATGGCTTTTTCTGTGCCATAATACATTCAAACTGGCACACATATGTATCTGTTTATGTGTCATATTTTATGTTTCTGCTACTGATGAAATTGATATATTATTTCTTCTTAGGTTGCAGTGGAAACTAAAGGATTCAAATTGATACTACTTTAAGTATATTATAAAAATACCATTATGCATTTATTCAAAATGTCCATGATTATCTGAGCATTTACAATGTGCAAGACATGGTGCTGAGTATTTTAGATGAAGTCCCTTATTTAATTCTTTACCACAGTCCAAGATGGTGGATCCTACACTTAGCATCCCTTTACACATTAGGAAACTGTTGCCCATAGAGAATAAGTACCTTGCCCAATGTATAATACTAACACATGTTAGATCATGGATTTGAAGAGTTTTATAAAACACCTGACTTCATGTTCCAAAATATGACATATTTTCATTTATCTATCTGCCTACCAACACATCATCCATTTGTCTACCTAAGTACTTTTGAGCATACTCTAACTCATATTTTAAAACATATAGATGTCTATTACTCTATTTCATAGAGAGGAATCAATAAAACTGTTTCCATTTTGTAATATTTTAATATTCTATTATCCATATATCCATAAACTGTTTTTCTTAAAAACATGATACAGATATCTTTTGCTATACTTCTTCACCTTAAAATGGCTACATAGCATCCCACTGTTTATCCGTACCAATTTCATTTAATTATACCGCTGTTAATGGATATATAGGTTGCTTTCATTTGTGTTCTTAAAAGTAATGTCACTGTCAGTGTTAATGCATTCATCTCTACTTGCAGATCTTATTGTTTTCCAAATTGATTCCTACAAGTAGGACTGCCAGGTCCTAGTGTATTGTTTTTATGTAACTTGATACTTCAAAATTGTCTTTCAAAAGATTTTTCAATCTTTCAAGTCACCAAGAATATAACAATATTAACAATTTCCCTATAACATTGTCAGCAATATTTATCTTAACAAGATTTCAACTGCAGAACTTAATTCTTTCCCTCAGCTGAGACATGTCTTGCATCTTTGTATGTTTCTGAGATTAATGCCTGGACTTAGTGGATTCAATTCATGATAACTCCATGACTGGCAGTAAAATTATGCTGCTTGCCATTCACAAAGCTATGCAAGCATATCTGCTTTGTTGTCGCTGCTGCTGCCATTGTCATTTCCTTCTGCCGTACAAAAGCACCCTTATTTTGGAACCATTATTTCTCCACTTTGGCATTTAAAAAATTAATAGACAAATAAATAGGCATTTTGCAATAGCCTATTATCAATATTCTGCTGTTCTTGATAAGATTCTTGTAAGATTAATGGCTCTGTGAACCTGAAGGAGAAACTATCATACATTCTGAGTTTCTACATTAAAGAATAGATCTGTTCATCCTTTCTCTGTTAATTCTAAGTAGGCTGCTTGCTTCTGTGTATCTGTGCATTTGTTATAAAGCCATATCCTTTCAAGGAAACTTAACGATTGAAAGTTACCATCTTATTAGCCAAGTGATTGATGTGAGATAATTGCATTGTGAAAGACAACAGCTACAAATAAGAGCCTTCCTATTCTCACCAGTTTAATGATTTTCCTATTAAAGCTCCAGAATGTTACTTTCCAAATGCTATTATTCACACATTGTTTAATAGCCAAAACACCATATAAGAAAAGAACAAAGGTGACAGTGAGATATGAAGAATGCCAGTGTAAAATATGAATGTGGCATATCTTTTCCCCCTAAATTTGTAGTAACCTTAAACATATTAATGGAAATCTAAGGCAAATGCAACCAGATGAAATTCAAATATAATATTCTGAAGGGTAATAATTATGAATTCCACAATTCATACTTGTTAACACAATGAAATACTTATTAACACGATGAAATAAAGAGTTCTCTGATTCCTGGGAGCAGGCAGTTCAAATCACTCAAAACACAATATTAGGTAACTTACTGTTCTGAGTACTTGGGATTCAAAAATGAAAAGTTGAAATCCCTGCCCTCAGATTAGGTGAATGCCATCCAGCAGATGAGAGAGGGCTAATGTAATGGAACTGTAACTGTGTGTGAAAATACTTTACACAAAGTATGAGTGAAGGAATATCAGAGAAAGAGCTTTATGAGCTAATAAATCAATAGGATTTTGTCTAGCTAAGAAGGAAAAGAGAGAAAATCCCAGGTGCAGGGTATAGCATAAAAGAAGCAGAGTTCATGTGCATGGCACATTCATGGAATAATCTATCATCCAGTACAGTTAACATGGAGGGTATATGGCAGTGAATGGCTGGAGATAAAGGTAAAAGGTGAATTGGAGCTACAGTATAAAATTTAAATCACCAGCTTAGTTTTAGTGAGGTAACTCTGGCAGCAATTGGGGGTGGTGGGTGAAGGACAGATGATCAACTAGGAAGCTGCGGCAAGAGTCTGGGCCTGTGTGGCTCTTTTTAAAGGACACCAGTAAACTAATAAAGACTCACATCTCCATGGAAACAACCTAATTCAAATATCCCACAAGTTGGATTAAAAGATCATGACTTTATCTTGGGGGACATAATATATCCAAACCAGCACAGGGAGATTCAAAAGGAGACAGGCAAGCTACAGCTTTGAGAACTTTCATTCCTCTCATTTTTACAACTTCTCTGTGAGAGAGTCAGCACCATTATTGTCATTTCTAACTTGTAGATAAAACAACTGATACCCAGACATCAAGTAATTTACTGTTGTCTACAAAGAAGACTCAAATCTGAAAACAATGACTACCTCAACTATTATTCCAGGATTTTTTTGCAAAAAGTGGAGGAAATTTAATAATTCTTGTTAGTCATGAAAAATTCTAGGAGATGCTACTCTCTATTTATACATATAAATAGACATAGATGAAGATACTGTTGATATAGATATAGATATTCAGTATAATCTAAAGATAGGATAAATAAATTATGCACAGAAATTCTTCAACATAGCAGTTTTATAATTTTACATGTGATATATTCACAGTGGGACTTCTGAACTCTTCTCTCTTCCAGTTCAGTTCCCAATGGCTCTGTAAGATTCCTTGCCCAGCCTGGACACTCATGCTCAGAAACTTTGGACTGTCCTGGCAAACATTCCAGATACCCTGTTTCCAGCATAAATGGTTGCCACTTTAAACTAAAATTACTAAAACTACATTCTTCCTTCCACTTCACATGTTGTGTAGAGAGTTGTTGTCAAGCAACAAAGGTCGGTTTTGACCCAGCCCACTGAAAACCCACAACATTTTATTTCAGTTATATCCTTGTTATGGCTAGAAAATGCTTATAGTCACCAACTTATCTAAAATATTTTTAATATCTAGCATGTAAAAAGCAGTGTTTTAGATCATTAAGTTATTGTTATTATTATTATTATTAATAATAGTAATGAATGAGCATTTGATGAGTACTTTCTAGATGCCAAACAGCATTTTAAGTGCTTCCTATGCATTATGTCACTTAATCTTCATAATGGATAGGTATAAGTTATTATTATCACAGTGCAATTGGAGCCACAGAGGTTTAGGGACATTGAATCAAGTTTTCCAACTAAGGTTCTACTTGACCTTAAGTTGTTATGATATGTTATAATTTTACATCAAAGTTCCTCTTGCAATACTCCTACTAGAGTACAGAGTAAAAAGGAGGCGTTAAAATTGGTTTTAATTGAATGTTGTAATTGTCTAAATGAGATAAATTTATTGAAACAAACACAAAATATATTGAAAACAGCAATAAAAGTGGTTGAAGAAAAGTATATTATTCATTGGGAGATTCATGTACAATAAACAATGTTTATTTTTTAAATCACAGGCCAATGGACGTAATTGCCTTCCATTCTTTTCCTTTTACCCAAGAAATCCTTGAATTGATATAATAGGTTTTGAATATTTTTAAAAAGAAAATGCATAATCATGATGGAAAACCAGAAAACATGCAAGCAGCAGATCCTATATTTCAAGAAATTCCTGAAAAACAGAAGATAGATGGGATGCGATTAATAAGAAAGAGGAGAGGAAACTACAATCAAAACATGATCATAGAAGATTCTGGAGATACTCCCAAAATGAGGGTAAATAATAGAGAGAGAGGAGGAGCTGCAGGGGCTGAGGGCCTTCCTGAGCATTAATTTCATTTTGAGAGCCTGGGCAACATGAGCAGCCTTCACTCTCATCCTCCCTCAAGCATTTTCTAAGCAGAGTGAACTGCCTGCTCAGAGAGAGTGCCTATTGCCATGAGTGAGACTTGAGAGTTGCAAGAAATGAGGTAACCCCAGACCACCACAAGGACATTTGAGTACAAATGAAAAGAGAAGATACGTATCTGTCTGAACTTCCCAAGATGACCAGTGTTTCTCTGCAGTAAGACTTCTGACAAAGCAGGCTCTGGAACTAGGAACAGCAAATTGGGACGCCATGATAACTCCTGGCCCTTGGCTGTAATAAGAACACAAATCAGAAGTTTGACTTAAAGATAGGCATTCCTTCAAAAGGATCCACCCCTAAGTAACCAAGTTAAAGGAAACTGTGTATTCAATAACCTCAAAGAAATTTGAAAAGATATAAAATTCATGAAATAAAAAATCCAAGACACAGTAAAAGTTTTTTTTTTTTTTTCTTTATAGAAACTAAAACAATATATTTAAAAAGAAACCAGAATAAACATGGTTGACTATGGACTTGGTGAATTACAGTGTCAAATTGTGTTTCTACCGGAATGCTGAGATGAAGACAAATTGCTAGGGTATGTAAGAGAAAATGCACAAAATGCAAAATGATCAATCTACATGGTCCAAGATCCATGTAAGAGAAATTTATAATAGGAGAGCATAAAAACAATGAGCAGAGCAAATGGTTGAATACATTTCTCAGAGTCATGGAAAGATGGGCAACCTCAGAAAGAAAGGACAAACATGTTAATCAGAAAAAATGCAAAAAGCTAAGCAATATATTTTAAATAACCAAATTTAGACATATCCTTGTCAAGTTTCAGAATGTCAAAAATAAATTGAAACAAAGAAAAAAAAATATCCTTGGCATAAGTTTTCTCTTTTCTGTTAAAGACAAAGACAACCCTAAATGAAAACTATTTTCAACCTGTTACCGTATGCCAGGAAAAACTGGCATTCCAATATAAAGTCTAAAGATATTTTCAGAAAACTTCTGGTAACATTCATAGGTGATAAATTGAGGAAAATAAAAATAAGTCCGAATGAAAAAATGTGGGATACAAGACATATTTTGGAGGGAAATAAAGGAAAGCATATAATTATATCTAAATAACTATTTATAAAAATGTAAAAAAAAAATCAAAAATTTGAAATAAAATTGTAGGTAGCACAATCTTGGGGCTGGCTTGAGGAAGGTATAAAGTAGAATAGGGACTGTTAAAGCATTCTAATGTATCAGTGGAAATGGAATTTAAGATGTAGTGGTTTAAATAGAACTGAGTGATATTTATATAAATGAATGTTTAAATCCACCTAGGAGATAGAATAATTAAGGAATATTTCTGACATTTAACAATATATCTAATGAAATATTTAAGACATAATAATAATGGAAGCACAAGAGAGAATTTAAAAATGTCTTCCTTCTGATAGGCATCAGTAAGCTTCTCTCAAAGATTGACAAGTCATAAATAAATGAAGATAAACAGATATGATTAATAAGTACCCCCAACATGCGTTATTTCCAAATCTCATTTATAGGGCAAAACAAAAAATCCTAATGATTTTCAAAAACCTAAGAATACTGCAGGAGGCAGGGCAAGATAGTGACCTGGGGGAGGTGTGGAATTTAATTAGTCCTCTAAAGCAACTAATAAATAGCCAGGAACAACTAGTAAATAGTCTGGAACAACTGTTGGGGGACGTCTGTGATCAGACAAACATCATATACCAGCCTGAATGGGTAGAATGCCTGAGATCTCAGCATAAGAACTGAAAGTAAAGCTCACCAAACTGCGGAGCTGGCACCCCTCCCCCACTAGCATAGCAGGTGAGTTGCAACACTTCCCTGTGGGGAAAAGAAATAGTTGGCTAGAAGGAAGGGAAGATAGCTCAGCCAAGCTCCAACTGTAGTTTTAGTTAACAAATTTGGACTACTGAATACAAGCTATGAGCAAAGATAAACCTGGAGCAAGCGGGAAAGGAACCTGGAGGTTTCTCCCAGCAGAGAGGAAATGGAGTTTATGGAAAAAAATACATAAATAAATAAAAAAGAGGCTTTTGGAGTTGGTTGAGCTTGGAATGCTGAAAAAAAGGCTGTGTGCTAGTATAAGGGGCACAAGAGAACCGGGAACCAACACTGGTTCTTGACTGGTAACTGGGAGGCTGAGACTGGCTCTAAAAATGGGATTTCTTTCTTTTTGCCTTTTTTTTTTCCCTCTCATTCAAATGTTAAAAACAAAGAAAGAATTCTGAAAGCAGCAAGAGAAAAGTTATCCATCACATACAAAGGAAACTCGATAAGACTACGTGCGGATTTATCAGTAGAAACCATAGAGACAAGAAGGCAGTGGCATGAGATATTTAAGATACTGAAAGAGAAAAACTGCCAACAAAGAATTCTGTATCTGGCAAAATTGTCCTTCAAAAGTAAGGGAGAGTTTAAAATATTTTCAGAACAACAGACCTGCTCTACAAGAAATAGTAAAGGGAGCACTACAGGCAGATAGGAAAAGACAAGAGAGAGAGGTTTGGAGAATAGAGCAGAAATCAAGTATATCAGTAAGAGTAAAAAGAGAGGAGAGAAAATAAAATAAAATGAAATAAAGAAATGAAATGAAATGAAGAAATGAAATGAATGAAATGTAAATTCCGAAAGTCAAAATGGTAGACAATAAGCATTATGTTGAGTGAAACTACCCAGAAACAAAAGCGTGGATACTGTATGGTCTCACTAACATAGACTGAAAATGATGAGTGAAATTTCAGAGTTGAAAACACAGATTACCAGGAGATAGAAAGAGGTTAGAGAATGAGCATTTGATGCTAAAAGAGTACAGAAGGTTCAACAGGATTGATTGTATAGATCCAGAAATGAAAAGCACAATACTGTGTGATGACAGCACAATATTGTAAGTATTCTGAACAAAGGTGAGTGTGAGTACAGTTGAAAGAGGAAGGCTAGGGGCATGTATGACACCAGAAGGAAAGATAGAACATAAAGATTGGGATTGTATAACTTAGTGAAACCTAGAATGGTCAATGATGGTGATTAAATGTACAAATATAGGAATGTTTTTAAAAGAGGGAGAACAAATGAATGTCAACATTGCAAGGTGTTGAAAATTGGATGGTACAAGGGAAAAAATACAGTCAGTGTGAACTAGAGTCTATAGTTAATGGTAACATTGCAAGATGCTTCCATTAATTGTAACAAAGACAATATACCAATGCTAAATATCTGTAAGAGCGGGTTAAAGGGGAATGATGTGGTGTTGTGTAACATTTTCATTGTATTTTACTTTATTTTGATTTTTCTACTATCTTTTTATATTTTTATTCTTCATTTTTTCTCATGTTCCTCTTTCTTGTGGAAGAAATGGGAATGTCCTCATATAGCTTGTGGTGGTGAATGCAAAACTATGTGACTATACCAGAAATTGTTGATTGTTTGCTTAGAATGGATTGCTCTAAAAAATAAACAGAGGGATGCAAGTGCTGGAGAAATTGTGGAGAGAAGGATGTACCTTTTCACTGTTGTCAGGGAAGTAGAATAGTGCAGCCCATCTGGAAGGCTGTGTGGTGGTTCCACTGGAAGCTAACTATGGGGTTGCCATATCGTCCTGCAACCCAATTATTCAGTATATACTTGGAAGAACTGAGAGCAGGGACACGAATGGACATTCCACACTGGTGTTTATGGTGACAGTATTCACAGTTTGCAATGGATGGACATGACCTAAGGGTACATTGACTGATAAATGGAAGGATGAACTGTGGTGTATACATTCAATGGAATAATGAGCAGCAGCAAGAAGAAACGAAGTTGTGAGGCATTCAACTAGGTGATGGACCTTGAGGGCAGTATTGAGTGAAATAAGCCAGAATCAAAAAGGTAAACATTGTAATGCCTCACTAATATGGACTAACTCTAATGCGCAAATTCTGAGGATTGAATCTGGGATCATAGGTTATCAGGAAAAGGCTTATGGTAAAGGTTCCTAGACTGTAAGCTCTTAGAGCAATCATATCTATTCATGAGTTGTGATGGTTATTTCTAAATTCTGAGATGATGAGCTGTTTGTGTATAACCTGGTTGGTCCCCGGAACTTTGGGTATCTGTGTGACACCTGAGACTCAGAGCTGGTGTTCAGCTGAAAAAGAAGCTGAAAAAGCGATCAGACTTTAATTTGAGATAGGAACAAAATGGACTTAGCTAGGACTAAGGTAAACCAAACTAAAGGGTAAAGGATGATATTGACTGTGTTTTATATGAGACCAAAGGAGTAAAGGATGATATTGACTGTGTTCTGTATGAGACCAAAGGAAGAGCTGTTTATTTGGTGGAAACTATATTCTTTGTAGCACGCTATATAATTTAACTTGTATGGACAGTTTATTCAAACACCATAATTACATGGGCCCTTGAATAGGGGGTGAGATCTGGTTGGTTAGTACAGGTCAGTATGAAGCCCCAGTACATTCCAGAGTAATTTGAGCAGAGAATAAAAAATGTATTTTTGAAGCACCCTTGAGGGACTGGGGAAAAATTGGAAATATTAAACTTCCCCACCTAGGGAAATTCTGATATTCTCACAAGCATTGGGACTACCATTGTAGTAACTGAGCCCTTGATCTTGGGGCCTGTCCTTATGAAGCTTGTTACTGCAAAAGGAGAAGCTAAGCCTACTTATAATTGTGCATAAGAGCTACCCCCAGAGAACTGCTTGTGTTGCTGAGAAGTGCCCTCTCTCTCTCTCTCTAAGCCCACTAGGCAGGTAAACTCACTGCCCTCCCCAGTATGTGGGACATGACTCCTGGGGGTGTAAATCTCCCTGGCAACATAGGACATGACTCTTGGGGATGAACCTGGACCTGGCATCATGGGATTGAGAAAGCCTTCTTGATCAAAAGGGGGAAGAGAAATGAAACAAAATAAAATTTCAGTGGCTGAGAGATTTCAAATGGAGTTGAGAGGTCATTTCTGAATGTTATTCTTCTGCATTTCATAGATATCCCTTTTTAGTTATTAGTTTATTAGAATAGCTAGAAGGAAATACCTGAAACTGTTGAACTGCAACCCAGTATCCTTGATTCTTGAATATGATTGTATAACTATATAGCTTATATGGTGTGACTGTGTGATTGTGAAAACCTTGTGGCTCATACTCCCTGTATCCACAAGGGAGAAAAAAGGGAGGCAAAAAATAAATGAAAAATAGGGGCACAAAAGGAGTATGAGATGTTTTAGGTGTTCTTTCATACTTTTATTTTTATTCTTATTTTCATTTTTATTTCTTGGAGTAATGAAAATCTTCAAAAAATTGATTGTGGTGATAAATGCACAGCTATATGATGATTCTGTGAATAACTGATTGTACACTTTAGATAATAGTATGATATGGAATATATCTCAATAAATTTGCATTAAGAAAAAGAATACTGCATGCCACATTATCTAAACAAATTGCAATAAATCCATAATAAAATATGTTCACTTATAATGTCACTCATAATTAAAATTTTAAAAAAAGATACTTTAAAATGGCATTTAGATTTATTTAGAAATCAAAGACAATTAGAATTTTAGATGTCATATTTTGAGAGATAGTCAAAACAATTCTTAGGTAAAAGGATAGATATGCCAAAATTAATGAAATT
This sequence comes from Choloepus didactylus, assembly GCF_015220235.1. Lineage (NCBI taxonomy): Eukaryota > Metazoa > Chordata > Mammalia > Pilosa > Megalonychidae > Choloepus > Choloepus didactylus. The sequence continues at coordinate 43,256,223 of NC_051315.1, forward strand.
TAAAATATAAGTGTAGGCTTGTGTTAAAACTATCAAAGATAAGACAAATTTAATGACTGCAAATAAATACTATGAGGAATATAAATAAATAAATTGTATTAGTGGGGATAATGCAAATTTATATCAATACTTTTTAAATTCTAGATATAACAGTCATTCTTAGGATTAGATAAAGTATTAAACTTCCTCAAGAACAAGTAGAAAACCAGAATGGACTAATAACTAGCAAAAATTGAATATGTAGTCAAAGATAAAGCCAAGATCTTTTCATGTGTGTTCCAGAAAAGTAATTCAGGATTTGCCTAAATTTAATAAGTCAATAAGTGGTAAAACTGAGTTTCAAACCCTGGTTTTTCAAACTAAAAATCCAATGTCTTAAATATTAAATGATGATGATGATGATGGTATAAAATTAACAAATTAACCATTTCTTTCCCATACTCTAGCAAAATTATAATTAGAAAGTTCTACCTCTGTGAGTGGGTCTGTGTGTGTGGAAGAGGGAATGAGGGAGAACTTCCAGGGAAGATGGCAGAGTAGGGAGCTGCAGTACTCAGTCATCCTCCAAAAACAGCTAGTGGACAGAAAGAAATTATCTGAAACAATGGCTCTGGGGCCAGGGGAGCCCTGCAGAACATCAAGGGAAGAGCAGGATGATGAGGCTGAGACACTACAGTAAAGAACGTGAGTAAAATGCTCATCATTGACTGCCAGCATCCAACCCCCTCTCTCGAGGCTAACTGCCTCGGGTCTGGTTCCTGGCTGGCTGCAGTGGAGAGAAAGGGACATGGAAGCCCTCTTCTCCAAGAAGGGAGAGAGGGGCACAGCTGAATACAGCTTTTGATCAGCAAATTGTGATCACTGTGTCCTTGCTTTAAGTTGTGGCTTTAGCCCATCCCAGACAGGGATTGCCAGGCCATTGTTTCAGCTCTGCCCCAACGGGCAGAAGTTCAAAGGCACTGGGCCTCCTTAGGGCTCTGGGGAAATGTTTGCTGAAGAGCACCATCTTCTGGGCAGGCCAGGAAAGCGCAGCTTTGGCATCTTTCCCAATCATCTTCCCAGGGCTCTTTGGAACTGATCTGTTCCCCCTCTGTGGGTTCTTGGCCCTGTTTTGGCTGGGAAATACTGATTTGGGAAAGTCCTCTCAGGGGTGACCCTCTCCCCATCCCGAATTTGTCCCCCAGTCAAAAGCAGCTAGAGGCAATGAAAGGAGAATAAAAATAAATAAAATAAAATAAAATAAAAAATAAACCAGAAAGGCAAAAAGACAAAACAAAACAGAACAAAACAAAACAAAACAAAACAAAAAAAAATGGAACAGATCAAGATTCCTGGAGAAGGAGCAGAGAAAAGGAAACTTCCCCTTGGGGATGAAACAATCACACAAATAGTGCAATCTTAAAAATTGTACCATATCTCCAGGGCAAGAATCAGATAATGAAGGGCTGAAAAAATCCGATCAATTAAACATGGACAATTCCAAAGCTCTAGAATAAATTGAACTAAGTGTCAAAGCAGAGCCTTAACACAAAGCTGAAAAACTATAAAACCCTAGGAAAGAGAGAGAAACTGACCTTCAGAGTAAACTCATCAAGATAATCAGATGACTAGACATCAGCAAAAAAATTACAAGCCATACAAAGAAACAGGAAGATATGGCCCAGTCAGAGGAATAAATTAAAACTTCAGAGAAGACACAGAATTTGGAACCAGTAGTCAAAGATGTTCAAACAAATCTCCTAAATCAATTCAAGGAGATGAAGGAAAATATGACTAAAGATATAATAGATATTAAGAAGAAACTGGATGTGCATAAAGAAGAATTTAAAAGTATGAAAAGAAACATAATGGAATTTATGGGAATGAAAGGCACAACGAAGAGATTGAAAAGAGGAAAGGAGAGAGAGAGAAAGGAAGAGGAAAAAAGAGAGAGTGAGAAAGGGATTCACAACAGCACTGATAATGAAAAAAATATGGAAACACAAAAGGTCTGTTAAATTATGATGCATCCATAGCCTGTACTTAGCTGTGCAGATATGGAATGTTCTCCAAGCTACATTATTAAGTGAAAAAATGACAAGTTGTCTAATATTAGATACAGTGTGATCCTTTCAGGTATGTACATGTTGGTTTGGACTATGCCCTTGGGATTATGCCTCACTGGTAATAAACATACTGTCATTCTTGCTATTTTAATAAATATACTTGAAAGGAGCACTTTCCTATTGCTCCTAGTTTTCATATATAAGACTAAAGAATTTCAGGTATTCTAATATACTTTAACTTATGTGCTGAGGCAGTTAGGAATTACATTTATCTGAAATTAATGAGCTGTTTTCTCACCTTAACCCAAAGAATAAAGAGCTTGTCACAGATTTATTCATTCACTTGTGTTGATCGAATGTCTGTTATATGCATATTAACATGCTAAACTCACATTTTGTACCAAATTCCATGATTGACTTTCACTGGTTGAAATTACAACTGAAACAAACACCTCACTGATTTCAACATGCACTAATAAATCTCTGGATTTATTTGCCTTATGAGCTCTTAATAAACTTTTAAGGTAGCAGCAAGATATTTTGACTGTCTTTTAAGGCAAAAGAAAAAAGAAACAAATGACGGAAAAATTCTGCTTAATGATGTTTTCATTACTTTTTGCCCAGTTTCTTGAAAAGCACTCCACACTTTCTTGAGAAACAAATTTTACAGAAAGCATTTCCCTTTACGTCATAATTATACTGTAATGGTTAATTTCAGTGTCACCTTGGCTAGGTTATGGTATCTAGTTGTGTGGTCAAGCAAGCACTGGCCTGATGGTTGCTGTGAGCTTATATTGTAGACATATATTGTTGGTCCTTTTCCTCTGGAGAATCCTAATATGTTGGATAATTCCAAAAACATACTTTTTATAAACAGATTTAAAAACTACAGAATTTTTCATCCTGTCTCGTACGATTATATTTTAAAAATATATATTACACTATATATTCTATTTTATTTATTTAATTGTTTCTCTGTTTGGCTTTTTGGATAAAGATGGATAGCTTAGAGGGAGTTGTCAGGGCAATATAATAATACTGGGTTTGAGAAACATGTAGAGAAAGTTATTGATAATTTGATAAAGGTTAAATAGTTTCACCTCCTCTGAGTACCTTTGAAGGAAACATATCAAGAGACTTGAAGAGCACAATTCCATGGAGAATGTGTCTATCTTGTACCCCATTGTATCCTTATCATCTAGAACATTTCACAGCATAAAGAAATGTTCAATGAATACTGTTTGAATGAATAAATAAATGATTGCTTAAATCAATTAATAAATAAATTGATGACCAGGAACACAGGAAGAAAAAATCATTTGAGTACATATGTGTGCAATGAAGGAATTATTTAGAAAAGATTCATTACATTTAACATACTAAGTAAGGTACTAGACATTGGGAACACAATTTTGAATAAGCTAAAAACCACCCCTTCTTTCTAAATGAAAACAGATCAGAGAAAATTAAAACTAAAAAGGCAATTAAAAAATAAACTAAATACTAGCATAAGTGAAGACTTGATAAATGGACTTGGAGAGACCACCAATCATGGAGAAATCTGAAGGATAAATAAGGGTTATAGAGGACAAATAAGATGGGGAAACATGGCAGGTTAGAGAACTCTCTTTTAAAGTCATCTCATTCTTCTCAGATAACAAGGTAGATGTCTTGACTTCTCTTTTCTTTACATCTCAACTAAAAAGTCAAGCAGGAAGTCTGTAATTTGTTTCTCCAAGATGTGAATTATGTCTAACACAATTTTTCTATTCTTTCTGTCATTGCCTGAATTCAGACTCTTTTCACCCTGACTTGGACAGCTGCAGTAGTGTCTGATCTCATCTTTCCACTCTAACATAAAACACCTTCAGTGCATCCTTTTCATTAGTGCTCAGTATTTTTTTAGAAGACAGTACAGATATATAACACCTGTCTTTAAGACAGTGCCATATTTAAGTTGGTGTCTTATGTTATTCTTTATCATGGCAACTGCAATTGCCATCATGTGACATTAACTCAACTTTCTAGCGACTTTTTTTAATCACACTGCTCCATGAAACCTGCATTCCAGTAACAGTGAAAAGAGAGCCAGCTCCATCACTTCACTCAAATGTTTTCTCAACCTTGATTTCCTTTCCAGAATTCTCCATCATTTACTCATCTTTTGAACAAGAATGTGTTGAGTGTCCAAATTAGGACAGGTTTAGTACTAAGGACATTTAATATTAGAATGGGTCACTGCCTCAAAACAAACATCATCAAATGGGAGATGTAGACAAATGAAGAATAAATTTATAATGCAATGCTTTAAAATTTCTTAATCAATGAAATATTTTTGAAGACTTGAGTTGAAATGAGATGCTTTTTTTCTTTTCTGCCATAATTTCCTCTTTATGTATTCCTTAGGATTATTATTTAATTCTTCATTGCATTAAAATTATTTCTTTCATTTATTCAGTAAATATTTTGAGTTGCTAGTATGTGCTAGATGTTTCTTGTATGCCCCCTACTGGCTTATAAATTATTTTAGGATAAATTGTATGTCTTATTTTTATTACAACAGTGTCTAGAAAGGTTTTTGTGTAAGGAGTAAATGTTCTATTCTATTTCCTGATTTTTAAAATAAATCGTGTAAGTATGACACTAGGAGATGACTTTCTGATTACAAGAAGAATGTTAAAGAATAAAGTTATGTGTGTCTTGTAAGAGCTAACTCTATTAGAAATAAAGTGTTAAGAAAAAAAGACATTGATGTTCACACACTACTCTGTCTTAATGAGAATGCATCTAATGTATTATGTTTAGTTTTGGATTTTGCATTTTAAGAAACATAGTCAAAAATAAAGTGCATACAAAGGAACACAAACAGACGATGAAACTTTGAGATAATAGGTTATCAGCAAAGAGTTGGAAAGTTCAAGAAATGGAAAATATTTATCTGAGGAAGAAGATGCATGGTGAGGGAAGGAAGATGAGGAGGATTATTATCTTTAAATTTTACGTATCTGTCCAGAGGGCAAATCTGGAACTAATTCAAAATATGTAATGGAGAATAAGGCCATATTTCCTTTTAAATAAAGTAGTGTAATCTAGCTGCTAAGGGAGGGAGTTCTTTGGGGCATTCATGCAGAGGCTGGATAAACACTGGATTGGAATTCCTTAACTGGAATATTGTAGCAGAAGTAGGATATTGAAGTACTTGAAGATTAAGACAATTTATGAGGTTATAAACCTAGGATAATCCGTGTGTGTTTGTATATAAACCTGGGATAATCCATATATGTGTGTGTGTATACACACACACACACACACACACACAGAGCCATATACAATCATCTATTTCGTCTATTTTCTCTTTATTTTAGGATTTCGTTGTTTTTACTTTATTTAGAAAGAATGGTATATAAGAGGCTCTATTTTAAATTTTTGTTCCAAGTAATGTTTTAAAAAGCACAAACATTTCTGAATTACAGATTTCCTTGGAAGTAAAGTAATACATTATTTTCCAGTGTCTATAAAATTAACAAGTCATCAAAAATGTATTGAGTGCATACAAGATGCTCATAAATAGTACGATCAATTATAATTGAAGGTCCACTTTTTTTCTACATACAATTGTATTGTTAATATAAATAAAAATCTGGGCACATTTAACATAATTAAATAATAAATCTATGCATGTTTTCAAATACTTTATATATTTGATGGTTTTAAGCTATTATTTTCCCACAATATTTATCACATTTATATAGGTGGAGACAAGTACTATTTTACAAACAGGATTTTAAACCTCTATTAAATTATATGTTGCTTTGAAATGTGACATCAATATGTTTGATAGAGAGAAGAGATAGAAGGCCTTAAAGAGTAAAGAAAAACACAGGTAGTGAGAGAAGCAGCAGGATTAAGGCATCCGTGAAAGGAGAGGGGATGACACAACTTCCAAAGGTCCCTGGCAATCCACTGAGTGACTCTGTTAATTACCACACAAACACCTTGAGTCTCAGTTGTCTTATCTCCATATTGAGGATGTTGGTATCAGTCTGAAAGGTATCTTTGAGTTCTAAATGTATAATTTTGTAAGATTCCCTCTGTATTCACCATTAACTAAAATGCCTCTCAACCTTTGAGAAATAGGCAAGGGTTTGTTCTCTGAAAAGAAAAACATAGTTAGGGCTTAGGGAATCTCTGTCAATTCTCAGTTATCTACTTTTGTGATTATATATTTCCTTCATCCCTGGTCCTTCCATCACCTGCTTCTTAGTCATTTCACTGCTTATTAACACCAGAAGGCATGTAAGGGAAATTTAAATCAGCAAATACTGCTACTATAAGGTCATTTAAAAAGATGAAAGTACAAAGTGGATTAAAATGAGGCCCTTGAATTAGCCATTATCAAGACTTATTATTATTACTGCAGATAATTAAGACTTTGCTATTAAGACTACAGAGTACCTTGGTGAGAATTTCCATCTCAATAACTAACAATAGTATTAACAAAAGCTTTGAAATATAACAATAATAATATAATTATTGATACATTTAGAGATGAGAATCTCATCTAATAGGAATATTCTTATTAGCTCCTTAAGTGAGACATGCATTTATGTATTTATTGTAATTGAATACTTGAGGCTAAGACCACGTAATCAAATTACGAAAGAATTTATCTAAGAAAATCCGATTTCTTTTGAATGTAGATAGTATAATATGTGGTGACATTTCCTAAATGTACGGAGACATATTCATTAGTGATTAATGTATTAATGAATCCAATTAACATGCATAAGATAATTATATTTAATTATATTTAAGAAACAACAAACTAATAAAATATGCTAATCTTATTTGTCAGTCTGCTTCTAGAGGAAATTATAATATAAATTCATTAATAGGCTATTGCTTTTTACAAAGTGAGATTTGGATAGGTGAAACATTTTGTGGTCATGTAATTTGAATGGCCTTTGGTTAATTACAATCAAAGAGTTATAAAAGTTATTACTGATTTTCCAAATGGACATTCCTAAAAATAATTTATTGATCTTTGTATGACATCATTAACATCTAAATTTTAACTCTTAAGACACTTCTAAAAGTTCTTCATTTGCATGGCAATGATCCTATAAACCAACAACTAAACCCAATTTACATTTGTTCTCTTCCTAATTAACTGAAAGTTTTTACCATGATTGGGTCTTGATAATTGCCAGATGCTTCTTCTGCATTGTGGCAGATTGTATTTTACAAAGATGGCTGCAAAATTATCTTGCATCCAACATGCTCTTCTATGGCGCTTCCTTGCCAATTGGGGTCCATTTTTTCAGTGACTCAAATTTGATGATACCTTGGGCAAGCCTTTTCCCATGGAATATGGCGGCAGTGACGCTGAGCTGGTCTGGGTGCTGGCCTTTCTGACCAGGCAGTTTCTGCTTCTTGACTCTGGAAATCGGCCTGAGACCATGATGCTGTGAGACGTCCAGCTGCATGGAGAGGTCCTGGAGAATGAGATGACCTCTGCAGAGAGAAAGGTTGAGGAGCCTTGAGGCATCAGGAATGTGATGACACCATCTAGGAAATGGAGTTTTCAGCCCCAGCCACCCCAGAGGAAGCCACATGAATCAGAGGAGAACCACCTAGCAAAGCCCTTCCTGAGTTCCTGACCCAAAATAAAATCGTTGCTTTGAGCAAAGAAATACCTGAGTACTTGGCAAGGTTATCCATGACTGAAATAGATAATTGTCATACATGATGATGTGAACTTTCTTCCTTTATTCTGTTAATGTTTTATTTTCAAATATTGAAACAACCTGGCATTCCTGCAATATAACAGGTTTGGCTAAGATTACATCTTGTGAGGCTTGATCTTTTTGCTTATATGTTTATGAAATACTGGTCTGTTCCTTCTCTTTAATGTCTTTGCAGTCTTGCTAAAAGGAGGTGGGAAGTGTTCACTCCTCTTACATTTCTGTAAGATTGATATTGTTTCCTCCTTAAATGTTTAATAGAAACTATCAGTGAAATCATCAAGGCCAAGAGAGCAATTTGTTTTTTATTATAAAATTAATTGTTTTAATAGATACAAGATTAATCAGGTTTTTATTTCTTCTTGAGTTAGACTTGATAAATTACGTTTTTCAAGGAATGTATTCATTGAAGTTCATAATATATAAGTTGTCACATTTATTAGCATAAAATTGTTCATAATACCCAGTATATCTTTTTAACATCAGTAAAATCTTTAGTGATAACCCCTCTTTTATTTCTGATATTGGTCCTTGTGTTTTCCCTTATTTGTTTGATAAATTTTTGCTAGAGTTACCAATATTTTAATCTTTTTAATGAACCAACTACACATTTATCATTTTCTCTGTATGTTTCTTTTCTACTGTGTTGATTTCTGCTCTAATGTTTATTATTTTTATTATACTTACTTTAGATTTATTTTGCTAGTCTTTTTCTAAAATCTTAGGGAGTAGACTTAGTTCATTGTTTTTAAGCCTTTCTTCATTTCTCATATAGGTATTTAATATTTTGTAGCTTTTCTTATTTTATTGTTTGTTTTTTATATAGTTTTTCTAAGAATTGTTTTTGTTCATTGAGCAAATTTTGATGTGTTTGCTTTCATTATTATACAGTTTGAAATATTTTATAATATATCTTGTGAATTCTTCTTTGAGCCATGAGTTATTTAGAAGTGTGTTCTTTAATCTCTGGCTATTTAGATATCTTATTGTTATTGTTTTCTAACTTATTATACTATCAGAGAAACTCTTTTGTCATATTTTAATCCCTTGAAATATATGGAAGTTTACTTTATGGCCTGGTATATGACCTTTCTTGGCAAACATTCAATGTGCACTTGAAAAGAATACTTTTCCATCCTAAATGCCAATTAGGTCACTTGGTTGATTGTGTTGTTTAGATCTTTTATATCCTTACTCATTTTTTTCCCCATTTGTGCTATCAATTACTGCTAGAGGGTATTAAAATCATCTAACCTTCCTTTAGTTCTATCAGTTATTGCTTCATGAAATCAGATATTCTGTCATTACATGCATACTTATTTAAGATGTTATGTTTTCTTGGACATTTGCTCTTTGTATTGTTATATAATATACCTATTCCTCTTGTAATGCTCTTTGTCTTTAAGTCTACTTTGATATTAATATAGTCAGACTAGCTTTCTTGCTCATTGTTTGCATGATAGATGTTTTTATAATATATTTTAAATGCATACCTTTTAAATTGCTTATAGTATGTCTTGCTTTTCTATCCAGCCTGCCAATCTCTGTCTTCTAATGGGTTTAAGTTTACCATCCTGCTGTTTGTTCTTCATTTGTCTTTTTTCATTTTTTTGTTATTCTGTTGCTTCTTTACTGTCTTCTTTATGGGTTAATTGAATATTTTTATAATTTCTTTTTATTTCACTTATTGGTTTCTCAGCTACAACTCAGTTATTATTTATTTTTGTGGATGTTCTAGGAATAACTATGCATTCTTCCCTTTTCAGAATGTATTTAGAGTCAATATTGTTCCTTTGAATTTGAATACTTCACACTTCAGACCTTCAGACCTGATAATTTGTACAATCTAATTCCCCTTCTTCCTTACCAATTCATACCTAAAATTTTTTCTTCTCATTTATTATTTTCTGCTTTACAAATGTATTAACCTTACAACAGTATAATTCCATTTACTCCTCCTGATTCCATTACCAGTTCATTATACCCAACTACAAAAGTTATAATTCCATTTCCTGATTATTCTTATCTCATTTCTGTATATGTAATAAACTCATACCTCACAGAAATGTTATGTACTTTAAACCATTAACTGTCCTTTAAGTGAAGTATTTGCAATTAAGATACCCTTCTATCTAGAAATATATATGTCTATACATTTGTAGATGGATGTCTGGTCCATTACTTTGAATTTTCTTTCAGCTAAGGGTGCAATACATCTGGTATCCTCTTTTGAATGAGGAGGAGTAGGGGTGAGAGGAAGGGTGAATGTGGTTTGTATGCTACTCTGTTGAGGTAGAAGTTGGTTAGGAGATTAAGCAGTATACAAAAACTAAATCAATCCAAAGGAGGAAATGCAGCTTCAGCAACTAGCAACTGGAAATAAATTATAAAGAATGTGAGGGCTGAAAAATTCCCTGAGGAAATATTACAAGGCATAGATTTGGAATAAAGAGTCTTTTATAAAAAGCTGTAGGAAGAGCTCTTGGTCAGGCAGAGAGCCATTAAGGGACCTGAGTTAGGTTAGACAAGTTAAACTTGTGTTAGTCTTGGGAAAAAAAGTATAATAAATAGAAATACAAAGTATTGAGAAATGTTTCTCTCATCACTTCACAAGAGACTTCAAAGAACAAGAGACAGCTGGAAAGTTAAACTTACAGATCTTGTAATGTAGCAGAGGAAACAAAGTGAAATGCATCAAGGGATGCATTTTGTGTTCAACAATTTAGAAAGAAAACCCTGCCTCTTATTAGCCAACAAGACTGGAAGTTAAGAAGAAAGCATTGGCCTTGCTTACGTGTATTCAACATTATAATAATTTACAGTATATTTTTGTCTGAAAAGAGAGGGTTCAGTTTGGTTTGGGTTTTAAATGCCCAATCTTGTACCTAAATATCTCAAGCTTTTAATTTTTCTCAGTTATAAGTTAGAGAGCTAATGAATGTGCTTCTCACCTTAACACCATCTCCACTGCTCAGGTTGAAGCAGATCTCTAACTTGCCACTTACATTAATTTCAGTAGCTGCCTCTATCATGTCACACCCATCTCCATTTTCCTCTGCAGCCCTCAACCACTTGCCTGTATTCCTTCCTCCTACAAGAAGCTTAAATATAATTTCTGTACTCAACTTTTTTTAAAAAACCAAGAATGGTACATTTTTGTTTGTTTGATGAATTTTGTGTTTTGGTTTGTTTTTGACTTTTTACAGACAATTTCTGCTTTAGGCATGGTTACACAGAACAACCTGAGGCAAAGGCAGACAAATTATTGGGATAGAATAGGGAAAATACATGGAAAACAGACCACAAATCAGTATTTCAGTAAATTGTCTTGGCCCTTGCATTTGCTTTGGTTTCATTTAAAGCAGGAAGGCAGCTTTGACTCAAACTAGCAAAGTACTAACTACCCTAACATCTGGGTCTTTCTTTACTTTTTATTTGATTGTTAATATTTCTTCTCTTGGACCTTTACCCTTCTACATTGGTATTATACATACATTAGATAAATAAGGAAATACCTCTACATTTCTTACTCCTTTGATCACTGTAAATTTTATTGGCCTTTCACTTGAAGTTCTTTGGGAATTCCTCAAGCTAGATTTTTCCTTCACTTTTTTTAACTTCACTCTTTTTCTGCTATTTACTATCTCCTTTGATTTTTTTTTTATTAATATAACAATTGTAGTTTTCCAAAAAATAATTATTTCCTATCGGATTTTAAATGGATTTTCTTGACATCTTTAAATGTATTGAAATTATAAGCAGAATATTTTGAAAACCTCTCGTGTTTATCAGTGTTTAAGAGTTTAACATTTTAGTTGTTCTGACTCTACATGTATACTACCTTCTTTAGAATATTTATCTATGCCTGTTATTTTTCTCATTGCTTAACCTTTCAGAAGAAAATATATGTTTGACCCTCATTAGGATTTAAGATGGTTCTTTTAGAGTTTTTATTGGTACAGTTTAAAAATTTAGTCTTAGACAAAGAGGGGAGAGAAAGGATGATATTTGCATTCTCATATTAGTAATTGGGAACTGTGCTTTTCTGTGAAGCACAGAGACATGGAAACGGAATTCCGTGGAGGAGAGTGGTGGTGGAAGGAACAGTCACTGCTGTGGGGATTAATTGTGACAGCTGGGAGTTAGCTTGTAGCAACACTCTCCCCTCTAACTGGCATTCTCTGATCTTGTTGAGAGCCTGCCCCCACAATGATCCCTTTCACAGGGCTCCCTGTGTCTGCAATGAAGTTCAGTGAGGATGAATCACAAATAGCCATTTCTGGTGCTGAAATTCCCTCTAAATTCATATATCCTCCTTGGAGTTGACGTCTGCCTTGTACCCTCCCTTCTGATTTTCTCGTGGCCATTGCTCATGTCCAGCATGATACTTTTGGCGTTCTCTTAGGAGATTCTATTGAACTTATTTCCATTGTACTCATCAACCACAGGTTTGGTGACATTTCCCTTTATGCAGTTCCTTCTGCATTACATTTTGTAGAATAGCCTCATGTTTTGGCATTTCAATGAGAATTTTAGAGGAAGGAAATTCAAATGTGCTGGTTCAAATTATCAACTTGAAATAGAAGTCTTTCCTTCTATTCTAGCATACCATCTATGAAAAGTAAAAAATTAGAATTTGACATCACTTTTGAATTTCTTGGGTATGTACTGTGGAATAATGAAATGTCTACACAGGGCTTTAAGCTTTTGAGAGAAAATCCCACATGAATTCAAAGACTGACGTTTCCTCAAATTGAAATTTTCTTTTGCAGAGTTTACATAATGATTTAGAGTTTTCAATAGACATCAGTGTACTCCAAAAAAAAAAAAAAGTAATTTACTCTTCCTTAGAATTCTGCCTCTGACTGACATCTTCAGATTCATGTGTAAAAAATATAAAATTATTTATAAAATAATATATTTATATTTACTAAATCCAGTTCCATATGGTAGACTAATGAAATTTTAATTCAACATGCTGATTAATGTTCTTTCTTCAAAGAAAAATTAATTATAATTAATTAAAAATTCTACATTGTAGCATACTAATTGGAGTGAAAATAACTGAATATAACATCTCACATACTTTAATAAGTTATGATATTTTTTTCAAAGCCCTAATTGGTGTGAATAATGGTTGCCTGAATTGCCTGACTACCGAATGTTTGTTTGATTGCCTGTGGCAGTACCATTTTTTAACTTGGTACTTTGATTCTTTTTCACTCCCCTACGGTAAAATGAGAAGTTATTTGATTATTCAGTAATATTATTAAATATCATTTGGTTTTTAGATAGCATTTGTTTGTATTTTATGCAAAATCTATCATGCTTGCTTTACTGAGTCTATAGTGACATACCACCCTATTATCAGCTAATCTATTTTTGTAAATAAGCATGAATGCCAATATGTTACTGAAAAGTTGAAAGATTGTTTGGGTGCATATTTGTTTATTATTTTGAGTAAATTTTACTTTTCCCAATGTTATCTAATTCTATTTAAAAAAAAGGCAAAAGGGAGCTTATCTGGTGCAGATTTGCCTAGAAATCAAGAAATGTGTATTCAATACTGGTTATATACTTAGTATTTTTATACTTGCAATTCTGGAGAGTTACAAAGGGCATTTATAATACAGCTCCTGTTTTCAAGAATCTTACTGTATAGTTAGTTGATCACTCAGATTATAGTGTGTTATTTATAATAGGTGCTAATGCCAGTCCATATATTATACACAATTAAACTGGGTTGTATAAATGATAAGGGCTGGAAGAGATCAGATGTAGCAAGTATGGTGAATGTTGGATATGCAGATGCGTCCATGGTGAGGATGTAACTTCAGTTTTATCGTATAGGTATAGTAAGTTTTGAATGGATGGAAGGGTAAAGGAGAGACTTTCCAGGAGAAGGAATTAACAACTTGAAGAAACAAAAGCACTAAAGAATACAGTGTGAGACCTCCCTCCTAAGGGGGAGGGGATATAGGGTACTACTATACATGTGAAAGATGTGCAATAATGCTCTAAATTAACAGGGCGGAAAGTAATTTTATTTGCAGGGGGATGGGGAGACACTGGGCATGAATCTTTGTATATTAAATGTTTTTCTAATAATCCGTATCCCTCTATTAAAATGAGCTTTCCATACTAAAAGAGTGAAGCTCTATAGATTTTTAAATATGTGTTCAGTATAGTACTGACATATGAATAGAGGCAGAGCAGTTGACAGTCTGCCAGGCAGAGGCAGAGGCAAACTAAGCATATGGTAATGACATATGAATACAGATAGACCAATAAAATAGAATATAAAGTCCACAAATATATCTAAACCTATTATTGGAAAATTCACTATATGATAAACATGGCTTCTCAAATAAATGGGTCAAGGATTTACATTTTCAGAAATAATGTTTGGGCAAATGTTAGCTATTTAGAAAAATATGAAATTGTATCCATATCTTATGCCACACATACCAATAAATTCCAAATGGATCATAGATTAAATGAAAAAATAATTAATAACATAGAAGTACTAGACGAAAAGATGGATGGATCATTTTATGAACTGGGTGTAGGAAAAGTTTATGATATTTTATTAACAAAGATTCACTATACAGATGCAGAAAAGATGGTATATTTAAATAAATAAATACTAAATAACCTTTGAATGGAAATAAATACTATAAGAGAAACCATGGGTGACACAGCTGGGAGTCATGAATTATTGTCATAAAATCAGGATTTAGGCCAAAAACTGGTCTGTGGGAATGTCCTCTGTTCCTATAACCTTTTCTTTCCTGAGCTTACTTTACAACTACTCTTTCTTTTCTCAAAATCCTGGTGTCCCAGTATTGGCTTCTGTGTGCACCAGGCAGGGAGCCCATTGCTCGGTAACACAAGCAACATCAAAAGACGAATGGTTACCTTGGAGAAAATATTTATCATACCCACCACTAATAAAGAGCTAACATCTCTAATATATTAATAATTCTTAAAATTTAGGAGAACAAAACACCTCTAATCTGGTAGAAAAGTGGATAAGAGACATGAATGGACCATGTTCTAAATAATTTATAAAAATGAGTTCTAAACATATGTAAAGATGTTCATCTTCACTCATGATACAAGAGGCAAATCAAAATTAAAATGAAATACTAGCAGATTGGCAAAAATTAAAAATCTGTCTTCACACTCTGTTGGTGAAGCTGAAGGGTTGTAACACATCTTTTGCGTTGCGGTGGGAATGTAAGATTGAAGATTTCTGAAGAAGAATTTGGAAATATCACTTCTAGGTGTTTATCCTGAAGTCACAACACCAATGTACAAATATACACACGGACTTGCTCATTCGTTGCAGCATTGTGATTGAAAAAATGGTGGAAATAACTTAAAAAGCCAATAGGTAGTTTGAGTCAACGGTGGTAATATATACACAAAATGCTATTCAGTTCTATGAAAATTTGAGCAAGAGCTCTATAAACTGATATGGAGCAATTTGCAGGATATATTGTTAGTGAAAAAAGCAAAGTGCCAAATACCATTGTGGGAGACAGAAGAGAAAATAAGAAAATAGGCACCTATCTACTTATCTTTGGGAAAAAAAAGCGCAGAATAATAATAAACCTGAATGGATGGTATTGATTGTGTATTGGGTAAAGGTGGTAGGAGATGGAATGGAGATAGGAGGTGCCAGCATATCTCAGAATATACCTATTGATTAAAATAAAAGTATCAGTCCATACTGAAAATAGATGATGATGATGACAGATATGGATGTTAGATGATTGATAGATTGATACAGGCGAAAAATAGATTTTAATATAGTTTGGCATTTGAAACCATGTTAATATTTTATATACTCAAAAATAAATCAAGCAGGATTTGTGCAGAATGTGGGGTGGGAAGACGAGTTGTTACTCAAATAGTGTCAGCTTATCCATATTGC
This sequence comes from Choloepus didactylus, assembly GCF_015220235.1. NCBI lineage: Eukaryota > Metazoa > Chordata > Mammalia > Pilosa > Megalonychidae > Choloepus > Choloepus didactylus. Next base: position 43,271,951 of record NC_051315.1, read on the forward strand.
AGAAGACGCCAAAGCTTGCTCTGGGAAAAGGGCCATGGGAGTTGCTCAACAACTTTTTGTTGAACAGATTAGTATGTGACTCATGGATCTGATCTACTATCTCAGCAGAAGTCAGGACTAGAGATAAGGTTGTCCAGGAAAGATCAGTGGAGTATCTTCTTGTCTAATGTCATGGACCCAGTGAATTGCACAGGAGAACAACAAGGATTTTGAAAATTTTATACCAGCGAAAACACTACCAGCCTGGACTATAAAGGACAAAGATCTGAAAAAAAAAAAGAAAGAAAATGAGTTCAAGAACAGAACCACAGATGCAGAGGCTAGAGAGTGTGGGGCCAATGGGGCCTCTGAGAGTCCAGAAGCAAGATCTGACAGGGACTCCCGAGGCCTACACGGCAGGGCTGCGAGCCACAGAGGATCAGTTTCATGCCTTGAAACCTAATGGAGTTTGCCCTGCTGGGTTTCAGACTTGCTTGGGATCCATGGCCCCACTATTCCTTCAGCTTCTTCTTTTGTAATGGGAATGTATATCCTTTGTCTGTCCCTCTATTGCATTTTAGAAGCAGATAACCTGTTTTCTAGGTAGAGGACTTTAGCCCCAGGGTGGACCATACCAAAGGTCACACCATATCTGATTTAGATGACTTAGATTGCACTGGGGGAATTTCTTGACTTGGAGATTTTTTGACTTGGAGTTGATATTGGAATTGGGTTAAAGTTTGGGGGGATATTGGAATGAGATAAATATATGTTGCATGGGGAAGGGACATGAATTTTGTGGGTCCAAATGGCAAGCTCTTGAGGATGGAATTGTTGAAGTCCTAATCCCAGCACTTTGGAATGTGAACTTATTTGTATATAGGGTCCTTATAGATGTAATTAAGTTAATGCAAGTTCATACTGGAATAAGGGTCCTAAATCCAATGAGATTTGGATGTAGACACAAAGAGATCTAGGGGAATATGCCATGTTAAGAGGAAGGCAGCTATTAGTGATACAGCTACAAGCCAGGGAATATCAAGGATTGCTGGTGTTTTAGTTTCCTGGCTGCTAATTCTAATATTCTTCAATGTGTTTGTGTAGACAATGGAACTTTATTGGCCCATGGTTTTGAGGATAGAAGTACAAAATCAAGGCATCAACAAGGCTATGTTTTCTTACAGAAGGATGTGGCCTTCTGGGTCTGGTTGCCAATGATCCTTGGTCCTTGACTTCTTTTACATGGTGATGCACAGGTTGCCCTATCCTGGCTTCTCTGGGTTCTGTTGACTTCCAGTTCCTTCCTGTGGATTTTTCTCTCTGCAGCCTTCCTTGTATGGCCTTCACTAATAGAATTAAGACCTGTCCTGATTCAGTTGGGCCATACCTTAACTAAAGTAACCTTATCAAAAGGTCCTATTTACAAAGATTTCACGCTCACAGGGATGGATTAAATTTAAGAACATATTTTTTTCTGGGGAACTTAGCTCCAAGCCATCAGAGCTGGCAATGACCAAAAGTTAGGAAGAGACAAAGAAGGATTCTTCCCCAGAGCCATCAGAAAGAATATGGCCCTGCTAACAACTTGGTTTAGGATTTCTAGCTTCCAGAACTGTGAAAGAATAATTTTCTGTTGTTTTAAGCCACCTAATTTGTGGTACTTTATTTGACAGCCCTGGGGAACTAATACAATTATTTTCCTATTGCTGTAGTAACCAAGTAGGATAAACTAGGTGGCTTAAAACACAAATTTATTCTCTTACACTTCTGGAGGTCAGAACTTAAATCAAGGTGTTGTCAGAGCTGTGTTCTTCCTGAAGGACACTACTTCTCCATAAGCCTTGGTAAGCTTTTTATATTTTTAATTTTTCAGTTTTAGAGAAAGTGGAGATTATAGAATTGGGTTGTTTGATTTTGATTCTAAAAATAATCTCCTGTTTGCCACTGTGGAGTTAGTTGCTATATGGTGCATTGGAGGAACACAGGCTCAGGTACAACTGAAACTTCCAGCAAACCACTGCTTTATTACAGTGCACAAAGGGTCCAAAAGAGCATGGAAGAGATGTTATCATGGCAGGTTGATGAGGTCAACTGCCCAGGTTAGGGTTGGTGAGTGACAGCTCCCACTTCAGGACTTTGGGTTGGAGAGGAGAGACAAATCTCTGCTGCCCAAGGGCAGGGCATTTATATGACCTGGGGGTCAGGGGGCTGCCACTCAAGAGTTCGCCCCCTGATAAGCAGTTTAAGGTATAGTCAAGCCTTTTCGTTAGATCTAATGTCTCTCCTGGGCAGAGGAATGGACACCTACTGAAACATCTGCATAGAACAGAAAAAGGAGGTGGGGGTAGGTGCAGACTGGGAGGTGGCTGCTCGGCGTGTCCCTGACATCCCCTACAGTCACATATTCTCCCCACCTATGTTTCTCACTTAAAGACCGAGTGCCATACATACCTTCTGAATCTCAATTCATGTGGCATCTGTCAAAATATATTGAAAGTATATTAACTATTTCAAAGCACAGGAGATGCACTTTAATGTTATTGAAGGAGAAGCCTAAAAGGGTTGATTTAAATTGCAAAGCGAACATAATGGACAACTCTAGAAACTTCAGTCCAAACTAGAGTATATGTTATCATTGCCACTGACTTTTTAATCTCCTTCTCTGGAGATGTTCTTTTGGGACCATGAACATCTTCTGTGCTGAGCAAAAAATCAGATCTAGGAAACAAGATCAAGAAGATAATATCAATTTAAAAAAAAGCAATGGCAAAGTTGTACTGGGAATCTCCAAAGGCTTAAAAAATATATATTCCTAGTTACATAATATCTTGAAATAATATTAATGGGGCATTTAAATTGGAAACTAATCTGCTTACAGATGAAGTATCTCATTTTATTCATAACTTCATAATACCCAGTTTCCTACCTCTTGGTTTCTGAAAGATTTTCTTTGTCATTATTTTAGATATTCTCAACTTCCTTCTATTCTTTAAAAAAAAAAAAAAAAAAAAGCCAACTCATAACATGAGCCTATATAACCACATTGCACTTGCCAAATAAGAACTTGGTACTAATCATAATGTTATCTAAAACCTCTGGATTGCTTTAGCATAGTCTCCTCTGTAACAGCAACTTTTTAAATGTAATCTTAATACTGTAACCAAACTAGAAATGTGAGCTCTCAGTCTCACAGAGAAGCAATTGGTGAATGTCAAGTCTATACCCAAATATGAAGAAGCGTTCATCTATCACACCAAACTTGAAGGCACCTAACCCAAGTGTCACAGAGGATGTAAATCCTAAAGGAAGTAGGAGATAGCTGAGATAAAAACTATTGAAGTTCTCCACATCTCTGTTACCTGTAAACTAAGATGATTATCTTTCTTTGTTTCTAAGGGGTATAAAAACCAAATGAAAAATCACTACAGGGAGACAGATTTGGGAAAATTCCCCTGTACTCCTGCTGGAGTAAATAAGAAGTTTTTTCTTCCTCAGCCCGGTTAGTGTGTCTGTGCATTTGAGCTGTACCAAATGAGGAACCCAGATTTGGGAGGGCCCCATCTACACCCCTACCACCTTCCATTTTCAGCATGGATGATCAAAAGAGCCTTCAGTATTGTAATGACAAATTATTCCATAAATATGATGCACATGTATTCTAATATTCTGTGTTCAAAAAGAATCATTGATCAACATATTTTGTAAAGCCAGACCATTTCTTTAAGCATAGTACTAGTTAGTCTTAAATGGTTCCATTTCTAGGCTTTTTCCGTTTGCATCAATTTTTCATAAGTGTTTAGAGAAACATATTCTTAGTACTCCTTTTCTATTTTCAAATTATACTTGCTAAGGCATACCATTGTAAAACTGACAGTGTGAAATGTAAGGTTCTACATGCATTCTTTTTTAAAGCTAAAAAATGAAAGCAATCCTATAATTTCTTTTGAATAGAATATGCTTATCATTTTATGCCAAAAAATAAGAAATAAATTAACAATATTATGCCATGGGTTTGACACAAATAATCTCTACTGCACTTCATGTCATAGTAGATCTGCTCTTTATTGCTTCAGTAATATTATAATTCAGAGTTGGGCACATTTTCTCAATTAGGTTTATTGGATTAATCTATCAGATATGACACATTGCTTTCCAGCATTTAAACAGACAATAGAAAAAACAGTATAAGACTCAGTGTGCTCACATTCTGCACTGATGTTCAGTTCTTAGATATAATGTTCCAGATATAGATAAGCAGTTTTACTATAGATTAGCAATTTATACTACTGTCCCAAACAGGAAAAACAGGAAAACTATCATGCCTCCATTGAAGAAATACTTCCAAGCTATTTTAAAGTGATTTTTACAATTACATTTTAATTTTCTAAAAGAAGTTTGGAATAAGCTGACTAATTACCAAAACCCAAATGTTATAGAGTGATAACTTATTAATCATCTTTTAATCTGTCTTCAAGTAAAATATATTAATTATTAGCAGGAGTTCTTACATTGCCCCTGAGTGCATTAACAGAAGGGCTAAATAATTTATACAAAATGCTGATGTATTACCAAAAATCGTCCAATTAATTTTCCAACTTATAATTTCCCCAGCTATAGTAATTGTTTACAATTTAACTCTTTTAAGGTAATTTATTTTTTGTATTTAAATAATTTTAAGCATGATCAAGCCACTATGAAGTAGGTCTTATGATGTCTTGTGATGAAATCAGTTGATAATTACCTGAGGTATTTTATAAAAATTATATGCTTCATAATAACATAGAGAGTTACCATTATTGAGCAGTTTCTATGTGCCAAGTACTCTAGTAAATGCTGATGTTCACAATGGCCCTTCCAAGTAAAGGTATCTCCATTTCATAGATGCAAAAATAGAAGTTCAAATAATTGTTACTGAGAAGTTAGAATTTAAGGGATGATTATGATTACTGAATCACTATATATATACTCCTTTTTACTTTCTGGTATATTAGAGTAGACAAAGGGAAATACCTGAAATTTCTGAACTATAATCCAGCTGTCTTGATCTCTGATAATTATTGTATAGCCTGTATCTTGTGCCCTTGTGATTGTAAAACTTGTACCCATTTATCCAGTTTTTCAACTTTAGTCTTATGATCACTAAAGACAGCCCCTAATGTTTATTAATGAAGGGTCTTGGGACAGCCCAGAACTAACTCACCCCAAGTCCAAAGTTATCTTGATAACAGAAGCTGGATCTAATCAAAATGGGCCCACTTGACATGCACAATAGCTTGGACTTTAACCTACAAGTCACCTATACCTCATTATAATACTAAAAATCACACCCATCATATTAAGGCAGCCATTTTCTCACAGATTGTAGTCAATCTGTGCACGTTCAATAATTAGATCATCTCTAATTATATCTTCTGGGGTCATTGTGCTCATTATCCTAAAACCTGCCCATCTTTTGATACTATAAACTTATCAGAATGACTGCAGTTTTGGAAGACAGATTTTGGGGCCAAAAGGCCATCTGATCTCCTACTTCACCCCTAGCAATAAATGCATTTTCTCTATGAAATCCCAGTGTCTCAGGAATTGGTCATTTGAGCAAGAGCATTGGGCAAAGAATCCACTGCCTTGGTTTGGTAATGTAATTTAATCTAGCTGATCAGACCATGTGTGTTAAAAAAGCTGGGTAGTGGTGACCATGATGATAAAAGGGCTCAAATTTTAACCATATGAAGAGCAATGAAAGGCTTTGATAATATTTAGTGTGGGAAATAGGTTAATAAATAAAATACATTATTTCTGACTTCCAATATTTTAAAGGCTGGCATATTTTTATTCTGTATAAACCTAGGAGATGTTTACTCTTACAACAGATATTTATTGAATATTATGTTAGGCACTTTGTGAGAAGCTGGGAAATACTGCAGTGAATAAATACAGTCATGGTGCCTCTCATCATATCCACAGTTCTACTGGAGGAAAAAGACGTTAAAGAGATAAATTTACAAACTCTTCTTAAGTACAATTTTGATTAATGGAGAAAACATCCAATGCATTGATGCTATAGAAAGGTAACATTTGTCTATAAATAAAGAGAACTATTTAAAAAGTAAAACATATTCCTAAACAGCTACTGCAGGTATTGGGAAGACTTTATCCCTTGAGGTGTTCAAGTGGTAGTTGGATTTCAAATCTTCAGGGTCTGAAAATATGATTATAACATTTTAGAGTGCATCAAAACCTTGGGATTATCTGCAATTTTCTGAAGAATTATTCTTACTTTCCAATGCGCACATTCCCCCTATGTGTTATGGACACTAAAGCCAAGACAATGCTTAAAGATAGTTAAGTGGGGTGTGTAAACAAGGTTATTTATGTAATTACTAATCATGCTTTTTGTTCCTGGTCCATAAAATGCATTCTACACATTCATCTGACTTGTTGAATAGAAGTCTAGTTTCTATTCCAGAACATATTTTTGATGATTTCTTTTATAATGTAGTGGTTTCCTACTTCTAGGTACCTAAAGGTAAGATACCACTTACCTCCTAGTATTTCCTCCCCCATAAAATAAAAGTAAAAAGGAAATGACAGGGAAAACTAAGATAGCAGCTAGGTGAGACAGGACAAAAAACACCTCCGTGAAAAACACTAGATAAAAACCAGAAAGTGACCCAGAATACCGGTTACAGCGATGCACTAGCTGGACGAGTTCAGCTAGTTCCACAGAAGCTGTATACTTGTGAAACCAGGAGTCTGCATTCTGAAATGAGTGAGTAAGCTGGCTGGAAGACCCGCAGCCACGTGGCACTGTGGGGAAGTCAGGGCTTGGCATTTGGAGACCAACTGGCTCTTTAAAAAAAAAAAAAGGGAAAAACCCAGGAGCAACTGCAGTTGCGGGAGTGGAAACCACGCAGTAAAACACAGCAAGAGAGGGCTGGGCCAGCCTCTCGGTGTCTGGTCTGGAGGATAGTCTGCTGCAGATACCCTCGGGGCCGGGGGAACAGAGGGGAGAGCTGGAAGCTGAAAGAAATGCCGTGGCTCACAGCTGGCTCCCTAGAGGGCTGGATAAACTCCTGCCCAGGGCCCTGCCCACAGCCCACAGCCCCGCCAGTTGTCCCGGAGCTGGGAAGGAGGAACTGTGCGAGGAGGGGGGGCTTGAGATGCCCCGTTCGGCCATCTTTGCTTCAGGCTGAGAGCGCCGCTGCACTCCCGGTGGCCTGGGGCTTCCCTTGAGGGACGGTGCGCACTGGTGACGTAGCACGACATTCCCTCGGCTGAGCTCCTGGAGGATCACGGCTGGGAGGGGGGACCCACTCGGAGAACCCAGGGACATTACGCCAAGTCCAGTGGTTTGTGGGCCAGTGAGAGAGAGGATCTGGGGCTGAAATGAAATGAAGGCTTAGACTCTTGCGGTGGCCTTGAATCTCCGGAAACTTGGGGGATTTGAATATTAAAGCTGCCGTTCCTCCCTGACCACCCGTACACATGCGCCACATTCAGGGTGGATGGCTCCAGCAACACACCCAAACTGAGTTCTCCAACTGAACCCCATAAGAATCATTTCCCCACACACCGAGAGCACAAGGTTGAGAACTGACTTGAGCGGTATAGGTGACTCACAGACGCCATCTGCTGGTTAGTTAGAGAAAGTGTACGTCACCAAAGTGTGTTTCTGGAAAATTAGATTGGTATCCTTTTTTTTACAACTTGAAAAAACCCTATCAAGCAAAACAAATGCCAAGAGGCCAAAAACAACAGAAAATCTTAATGCGTATGATAAAACCAGACGATATGGAGAATCCAACTCCAAACACACAAATCAAGATATCGGAAGAGACTCAGTACTTGGCAGAATGAATCAAAGAACTACAATCAAGAAATGAAAACATGGCAAAGGATTTAAAGGAAATCAAGAAGACAATGGCCCAGAATATAAGCGACATAAAGAAGACCCTAGAAGAGCATAAAGAAGACATTGCAAGAGTAAATAAAAAAAGAGAAGATCTTATGGAAATAAAAGAAACTGTTGGCCAAATTAAAAATATTCTGGATATTCACAATACAAGATTAGAGGAAGCTGAACAACATCTCAGTGTCCCAGAAGTCCACAGAACAGAAAATGAAAGAACAAAAGAAAGAATGGAGAAAAAAATTAAAAAAATTGAAATGGATTTCAGGGATACTATAGATAAAAATGAAATGTCCAAACTTAAGACTCATTGGTGTCCCAGAAGGGGAAGAGAAGGGTAAAGGTCTAGAAAGATTATTCAAAGAAATTTTTGGGGAAAACTTCCCAAACCTTCTACACAATATAAATACACAAAGCATAAATGCCCAGCAAACTCCAAATAGAATCAATCCAAATAAACCCACTCCAAGACATAGTCTGATCAGACTGTCAAATACTGAAGAGAAGGAGCAAGTTCTGAAAGCAGCAAGAGAAAAGCAATTCACCACATACGGAGGAAACAACATAAGACTAAGTTGTGACTACTCAGTGGCCACCATGGAGGCAAGAATGCAGTGACATGACATATTTAAAATTCTGAGAGAGAAAAATTTCCAACCAAGAATACTTTATCCAGCAAAACTCTCCTTCAAATTTGAGGGAAAGCTTAAACTTTTCACAGACAAACAAATGCTGAGAGACTTTGCCAATAAAAGACCTGCCCTACTTCAGATTCTAAAGGGAGCCCTAGCAACAGAGAAACAAAGAAAGGAGAAAGAGATATAGAGAATTTTAACAGACATATATAGTACCTTACATCCCAAATCACCAGGACACTCATTTTTCTCTAGTGATCACGGATCTTTCTCCAGAAGGGACCATAAGCTGGGACATAAAACAAGCCTCAAGTAATTAAAAAAAAAAAAATTGAATATACTCAAAGCACATTCTCCAACCACAATGGAATACAAATAGAAGTCAATAATTTTTGAACTGTAACTCCACTATTTACTTTCTACATGATATAAAATACACAAACTCTAATGACAAATCAGTGGTTTTGAACTCAACGTAAAATATGTAATTATAGACAACTATATAAAGGTGGGAGAATGGAGGAGTATAGGAACATAGTTTATGTGTCCTATTGAAATGAAGGTGGTATCACAGAAAAACAAGATTGTTATGGATTTAAGAGGTTAATTTTAAGCCCCACAGTAAACACAAAGAAATTATCAGAGAATATAACCATAGAGATGAAAAGTAGAGTATGGGTTAAGAGAAATGGGGGAAGGGGCAATGGGGAGTTAAGAAATGAGTGTAGGGTTGCTGTTTGAGGACAAGGGAAATTTCTAGCAATGGATGGTGGGAAAGAGCATTACAACATTCTAAACGTGATTAATCCCACTAATGGAAGGCTAGGGAGGGGGTGGAATGGGAAGATTTAGGCTGTATATATGTTTCCACAATTGAAAAGTAAAAAGAAGACAATCTAAATAGATGACAATTGTGGAAAGCCGCCTCCCGAATCGGGCCTAGCGTATGCGCTGCAGCCTGCTCTAGAGTTACCCCCGCCCATCGAGTGAGCCAAGATGGCGCCTGCATCCTGTTTCCGCATAGTGACGCATGTATCCGCCACCCGCTCCTACCAATCGAAATCCTGTATACGCGATACTAGCCTAGAAGCTTATTGGTTGTTAATTGTGTATAAAAGGTCTTACCCGGACGGGGTAGGGTGAGACAGCCCACAAGGAGCCGTGCCTGACGGCCACATCGAGGCTGCTCTCCCACGAGGCGCCGTGCCCCGTGTGGGAACCAGTAACACAGAATGTTCATCTAGCTGTAGTAAAGGGCTTGCTTTCACAACTGCCGTGTGGTTCGAGTCGTGATTCATGACCAGGTTAGTTCGCGCAGTCTGCATCTCTCTCTCTCCTTCCCTGTTTCCCCTCGCCGGCCGGGAACCGGGGACCGAGCGGGGCAGCGCCGGACAAGTGGTGGCCCGTACGGGGAAGCTCCTCCTCCTGCCTCGCTCTCGACGGTCCCTCTGTGAGGAGAGCAGCGCTGCGCGTCGAGCTTACGGCGGACTTCCCGCGCCTGATCAACGCGAGAAGGTGAGTGCGTCTTATTACATGATAGTTAGGGCCCGTGGGTTTTCAGGTGACCCCGGGGGACTCGGAAGAGCTCTCCGAGTGACTGAAGTATAGTGCCGACTGCAATCATGGGGCAGTCCGGAAGTTCACCTCTCTTAGCTCCCTTAAAGAACCTTTTGAAACAACGGGGTATCTCGGTCAGGAAAAGCTCCCTTCAGCGTTTTCTTGATGATGTTGATACTTTTGCCCCTTGGTTTGCCTGCACCGGCAGCCTTAGCCTACCCTCTTGGATGAAGCTCGGTCGCGACATAGACCGAGCGCGCCAGACGGGCGTGTGTATGGACCCGATTCTAGTACCCATATGGGAGACCGTCCGTGCGGTCCTTGAACTAGAATCGGCTACCGGCCTAAGCCCGTCCTCTGTCTTGCAAGAAGCACGGTGCGCGCTCCAAGAAACCCAGTCAGTTTCGTCAGCGGACGGCTCCTGTAAGGGCAAACCGCCGGAGTCCAGTGACTCTGACTCAGAGTCAGATAGCGATACTGACGAGAAGGCGGAAGCATCCCCGCTAATTGAGTGGGAGGAGCCTCCCGCCACACCCGTGCGGCCTTCCGCCCCGCCAATGTCTACCGCTGCACCCCCAGGGACACCCCAGCTCCCAACTGACGCCTTGGGCGGTCCCACCAAAGGACCTCGCCGAGAGCTCCCTCTAGTGGCCATGCCCAGTAAATGTAATTATCCTTTGCTGCCAGACCCGGAAACCCCGATGGGTCGGTCAGGGGAGGGGCAACCTTTGCCGTACCCCCCGCCCGAGTATACAGGCCCTCAGGACCCTTTGCCATTAGGTAGTGGTGGGAGACATTTCTGGAGATGGAACCCTTTCACAATATTTAGACCTTTTGGCATGCTGGGTGGCTACCAGCCACTTGAGCCGCAGCCAGTCTCAGAAATGTACCCGGTTATTATCAATCCCCAAGGTGGCAATCGGCACGAATCATATGATTACAAACTATTGAGGGAATTGAGGCAGGCCGTCCATCAGTATGGCCCCAATGCCCCTTATACCTTGAACATGATCGAGAACCTCTCTGCTCTAAATCATACACCCGCAGATATTTTTCAGCTAGCCCGTGCTTGCTTGCCGTCAGGCCGATTCATAGATTGGAAAGCATGGTTTGAGGAGTTAGCTGAAGAGCAGGCCGCAAGGAATGCGGCGGGGAGACGTGGCGGGTGGAATGCTGACATGCTGTTGGGGAGAGGCGCCCATGCCCAGAACCAAACGGGTTTCCCACAAGAGGTCTATGCCCAGATCTTCCGCTGTTTTGTGGGTGCCTGGAAAAAGCTAACAGGTGAGGGAGAGGCTCAGGCCTCACTCAGCAATATACACCAAGGCCCCACAGAACCATTTGTGGATTTTGTAGCCAGGATGCAAACCGCAGCTGAGAGAATCTTCTCAGATCCAGGAGTAGCAGAGACTGTGGTTAAGCAAATGATTTTTGAGCAGTGCAACAAGGAGTGCAAAGTTATCCTGGCACAAAACAGAGCAAAAAATTTGACAGAGTGGGTCAGGCTCTGTAGAGATGCTGGCAGCCCTTTAACTAATGCAGGTCTAGCTGCCATGCTAGCCAGCTCCCTACAGGTGGCTACAAAAAGCCCGAGAACCTTAGGGGCAAAGTCTAACGGGTGCTATGGCTGTGGCCAATCAGGGCACTTTAAGAGAGATTGTCCCAATAGACGTCAGCCCCCTGCCACTCAACGGTTTGGCGAACCAGGTGCAGCAACCAGGCCGTGTGGCCGTTGCCACAAAGGCCCCCACCGCGCAGAAGACTGTAAATCGGTTTTCGATGCGCAGGGTAGACGCCTCTCTGGCCGCCCCGAGCAGATTCCAAAAAACGGGAAGAGGGGGTCCGCCCTTTCGACGGACCCCCTTGCATGCCATTCGACAACACAGGATCCGATCAAATTCGTGCGTCCCCCGGCTCAGCAGGACTGGACCTCTGTGCCACCTCCAGACTCGTACTAACCCCCTCCATGGGTGTCCAGTTAGTAGGGACCTCCTTCAAGGGGCCCTTACCGGCTGGTACTGTAGGGCTCATATTGGGAAGAGCATCCACGGCCCTGAAAGGATTAACAGTTATACCAGGACTTGTAGATTCAGATTTCACAGGCCGTGCCCAAGTTATGGTTCAATCTCAGCGGGGCACCTTAGTCATTGCAGAAGGTGATAAGCTGGCGCAGCTCCTGCTCTTACCCAGCTTACATGCAGTCTTTCCAAGCAGAATCAGACAGAGAGGGGAAAAAGGGTTCGGATCCAGTGGAGCGATTTTTGAGGGACTCCATATGTCCCTGGAGTCTCGACCTATGCTAACCATTAAGGTGCAAGGCAGATCTTTCTTGGGCCTGCTCGATACAGGGGCCGATCGGTCTATCATAAGACAACAAGAATGGCCCCCCACCTGGCCAACGAGCAGGGCGGAAGAGCCCATTAGAGGAATAGGCCAAATTTCAGCGCCCATGCTCAGTGCAGCTGCCCTTCATTGGGCCGATGAAGAAGGACACCAAGGCAGTTTCCAGCCTTATGTATTAGCCCTGCCTGTGTCTTTGTGGGGAAGAGACATTCTGACCCAAATGGACGTTACTTTAATTAGCGGCTACTCCCCAACCTCTAAGCGACTGCTAAAAGAAATGGGGTATACCCCCGGCAAGGGTTTAGGAGCTTCACTGCACGGACGTGCGGAGCCTATACAAGCTGCCCCCAAGTCTGACAGACGAGGCTTGGGTTTTTCATAGGGGCCACTGAGGAGAGATTCCCACCCACACCTATAAAACTAAAATGGAAAACCGAGGCTCCGGTGTGGGTGCCTCAGTGGCCCTTGCCACAGGAAAAACTTGCAGCGTTGCACGCCCTAGTATCAGAACAACTAGAAAAGGGCCATATCGCCCCTTCCACGTCACCGTGGAACACCCCTATATTCGTAATAAAAAAGAAATCTGGTAAATGGAGACTGCTACATGATCTAAGAGCTATTAACGATTGCATGGAGCCTTTAGGGCCCGTTCAGATGGGACTGCCCCTCCTCTCGGCATTACCGGAGCACTGGTCGATTTTCATCATAGATCTGAAAGATTGCTTCTTTTCTATTCCGCTCCACCCTGAAGACACCCCTAAGTTTGCCTTTACTGTGCCCTCTAGTAATCAAGAGGAGCCCTGTCAACGCTTTGAATGGACAGTCCTGCCCCAAGGCATGGCTAATAGTCCTACCATGTGCCAGCTGTATGTCGCTGCGAAGCTAGCTAGCACTCGGCAGCAGTTCCCTCAAGTGAAAATCATCCATTATATGGATGACATTCTCTTAGCCCATAGAGACACAGATCTTCTTAAAACAGTTTTGTCACATTTAGTCCTTAGTCTTAGAGAAGCTAACCTAGAGATTGCCCCTGAAAAAATCCAAATGACTGACATTACCACTTTCCTGGGGGCGAAAGTCGCACCCACTCATGTTTCCCCCCAAAAGGTGTCTCTCAGGCTAGACAATATACACACTCTCAATGATCTACAAAAACTCATGGGGGATATCAATTGGATCCGTCCATACCTAAAAATACCCAATGTCAAACTAACACCTTTGTTCGACCTGTTGAAGGGGGATTCTAATATAAACTCACCTCGAAGCTTCACTCCAGAGGCAAGGCGAGCACTATGCCAGGTGGAACAGGCGCTCAGTGGCGCTGCATTGAAGAGAATAGACCCTGATGAGCCTTTTGAAGCCTGCGTGCTGCCGACAGAATTACAGCCCACTGCGGTACTGTGGCAGCGGGGGCCGCTGCTCTGGGTCCACCCTGGAGTTTCCCCCAAAAAAGTCCTAGAGCACTATCCTACAGCGGTTGCAGACTTGGCCCTAGAATGCATTAAAAGGGCTGTGCAGCATTTCGGTCAGCAGCCCAAAAATCTCAGGGTGCCTTATTCTTCCCAGCAGCTTGAGATACTCACCGGATGCATAGATCAATGGGCCATTCTCCGGTGTACATTTCTTGGTCCCATTAACAATCAGTTCCCTAAGGCTCCTCTCTTGCAGTTTGTCACCCGGCACCCAGTGATTTTTCCCAAAGTAACCTCTCCTAGGCCACTAGCAGGCGCCCCCACCGTATACACGGACGGCTCCAGCTCTGGAACAGGGGCGTATTGTGTGGAGGGGGACACTCCTAAAACAGTGCTCTTCCAACCACAAAAGCCTCAATGGGTAGAACTGCAGGTTATCATTGCAGTCCTGGAAAGCCTTTCCGAGCCCTTAAATGTCGTCTCGGATTCTGCTTATGTTGTGAACTCTGTACAAATTTTAGAAACGGTGGGCATTGTTAAACATTCCTCTACAGTAAGGACGTTCTTTGCCAAACTACAGGAGGTTATATGGACCAGGCAACACCCTTTTTACATAACCCATATTAGAGCCCACACAGGTTTGCCTGGCCCTATGGCCCAGGGGAACCATAGCGCAGATGTAGCCACTCGACAGCTGCACATCTTTCCGACGCTGGTACCGTATCAACAAGCCCGAGAATTCCATGCCAAGTTTCACATCAATGCAGGTACCCTAGCTAAGCGGTTCAGCATACCACGTGCAGCTGCTCGAGATATTGTCCGAGCCTGCAACAATTGTGCAGAGCAGAGAGCAGTCCCCTCGGTTGGGGTCAACCCTAGGGGTCTCACCCCAGGGGATACTTGGCAGATGGATGTCACTCATCATTCAGAGTATGGTAAGATCAAGTACTTACATGTGTCGGTGGACACATGCTCCCAAGTTTTATTTGCCTCTGCTGAACCAGGAGAAAGAGTCTCCCACGTCATTGCACACTGCCTTGCTGCATGGGCAGCTTGGGGTAAGCCAAAGACGTTAAAGACGGATAACGGGCCTGCCTACACTAGTAAATCCTTCCAAAAATTTTGTGACAACATGGATGTCCAATTAAAACATGGCATCCCCTATAACCCTCAGGGGCAAGGAATCATTGAAAGAGCGCACAGATCTCTCAAAGACTTGCTTAAAAAACAGAAAGAGGGTATAGGCCACGGCCTGTCCCCAAAAGCTCGACTGTCTGTAGCCTTGCTCACATATAATTTTTTAAACGAAAATTCACAAGGAATGACACCTGCCCTGCAACACACCACCCCGAGTCCTCCGCATAGAGGTCTAGTCCGTTGGAAGGATGTCCTGTCGGGGCAGTGGAAAGGCCCTGACCCGGTGCTCAGCTGGGCCAGAGGCTCTGTTTGTGTTTTTCCCCAGGAACCAGGACGTCAACCAGTGTGGGTTCCGGAAAGACTGGTGAGAACCGTGACATCACCTGAAGAAGCCAAGGAACAGCTGTCAGAAACGCCAACGAATATACAACCTGAACCATTAGACCAAGCCTCCGACCCTGCTGATGATGGCGACGACCGACAAGACGATAATAGTAGGACTGACCACCCCGCGGTTGCCCAAAAAGAGGATCGGTAACTCTGTTCTTTGCTCTCCTATAGCAATCCTTCTAATCTGCCTTTTTCTTTTTAGTGGAACTGTGGTAGCGCAGGAGAGTGGTCTTTGGGGCCTGTGGCATCATCCCCCGACCCTGGCCCCATTCTCTGCTGGGTCTCCCGCCTCTCCTGTGTTTTTCACTCGTACCCTGTCTCTAGGTCTCCACCACCTGCCTTCCACAAGCTTCAATGAGTCCTTCCCCCTCACCAATGACACACTGATCCTCTCTTTTGCTAACCTCTCTGTCAAGGTTGTCAACACCACAGTTGCGGCGAATGCTACTTGTGAAACTGGGTTTGCTCCTACAGTCTGCAACCGTTCCAAAAACCCGGATGCCTCGCCGCCCCGCTATCCTAGTGTATCGCCCAAGTTATGTCTGGCTCCCCGTCAAGGCAACCGACTGGGTTGGCCCTGTTTCTCAAGTTGTTTCACTTAACAATATCCCCTTCTCTAAGTCTAGGCGTCCAAGAGGCATAAAAGAATGGCTATCGAATGCTGCCAGTGTAGCTTCCTCTTTGTTTGTCCCAACGATCGGGCAGGCTGTGCTACAAGCATGGACAGATCGGCAGCTCGCCATAACGATGGAAACGGTAAATGGCTTGGTCAACCTTACCCGAGACGTGCTACGCCGCCACAATCAGATGCTGAACTTAAATTTCCAGGCCATTCAGAAACTCCAAGCGGAGATAGATGAACTTGGACTGGAAATAGATGGACTCTGGAGAGTGCTTCAGCAAACATGTGACACCCGGTGGCTTACGGTTAAACTCTGTGTCACTCCTGTCAGGGCCAACGTGACCGGAAGCATTTCCAGAGTCTCTGATTGGCTGAAAAGGTCATATTTTCCTGAATTTGTTAATCTCTCCCAACAGGTGGAATCTAGTTTAGACACAATTGGGGGGATCAAGTTAAAACCCGTTAAAGTCGATCTCTCCGGGTTAGGCGAGGTTCTACAGAAACTATTGCACAGTGTTTCTTCCTGGTTCTCTTGGCCCAATTTAACTAATTGGATCCTCATTGCAGTGGGATTATTGGTGGGATTAGTCGTTGTTAAATGTTTGCTAGAACGCCTGTTTCAAGCGCAGCAGCAATTGCGTGTTACCACTATGATGGCTATGACTCCCACCTCTGTTACCCCCGATAGTGACCGATTTATTAACCATACCCCTTCCTGGTCGCCTCAGGTGGGGCGCTTTGGAGCAAAATTTGTAGCGAATCGCATGGCTGTTTCTCGGGTGTAAAAGGCGACACCAGTAGTCATAATTTTGTCTCAGGTGGGTCTCTAGGGCAGAGTCCTAGTTGTGGCCAGACTGGACCCTAGCCATTGCACAGAGACACCTAGTGACACCCCCGACTCTGGTTACTGCTGTTCCTGCCCCCGTCGTTGTTCCCCAGTTGCCAGGCAAAGCACTGCAGGGAGAGTCACGTTGTTTCCAGCTTACGGACTCTCCGGTCTCCATATGACGTGAGCATTCTGGTTGGTGCTAGAGGCTCCGCCGCTGGATGGCTGAGGCCTAGTCCAGACTCCCCAAAGCACCAAAGAGGTTGTGAACCATTTGGGTTCACGGGAGCACGCTCATCACTGGAGACACTGGGTCAAAAATAAATAAGAAAGGGGGAGATGTCGAAAGCCGCCTCCCGAATCGGGCCTAGCGTATGCGCTGCAGCCTGCTCTAGAGTTACCCCCGCCCATCGAGTGAGCCAAGATGGCGCCTGCATCCTGTTTCCGCATAGTGACGCATGTATCCGCCACCCGCTCCTACCAATCGAAATCCTGTATACGCGATACTAGCCTAGAAGCTTATTGGTTGTTAATTGTGTATAAAAGGTCTTACCCGGACGGGGTAGGGTGAGACAGCCCACAAGGAGCCGTGCCTGACGGCCACATCGAGGCTGCTCTCCCACGAGGCGCCGTGCCCCGTGTGGGAACCAGTAACACAGAATGTTCATCTAGCTGTAGTAAAGGGCTTGCTTTCACAACTGCCGTGTGGTTCGAGTCGTGATTCATGACCAGGTTAGTTCGCGCAGTCTGCATCTCTCTCTCTCCTTCCCTGTTTCCCCTCGCCGGCCGGGAACCGGGGACCGAGCGGGGCAGCGCCGGACAGACAATTGAATGCCAAGGATGAACCTGGATGGGATTGGAGGATGGAGGACAGGAGGCTCAAAGGGTCACACTTGAGACATAAGGAAAAGGAAATTTAGAATGTAAGCTTTGTATCATTGTTGAATCTCTTGTACTTCTTAGCTGCACTTAATGGGATTCCATAAAAGAATGTTCTTATTCATGGGAAGTGTATATGTGAATTATAGTGTTTGTTCAAGGGTGAGAGCAGCTAGCTCTCATATGTTCAGAAGACAGAGCAATAGATGATGGATGATAGATAGGGAGGGAGGGAAGGGGGGAGGTAAAGAAATAGTGATGTGACAGCATGTTAAATTTGGTGGATTGGGCTATCAGGGGAGGGGGGTCAGGGTATGATGAAATTCTGTGTATGGGGTTAGTATTGTTTTTGCAACTGTTCCTATAACTTTGAATTTATTTCAAAATAAAAAAAAAGGAAATGACAGCTGAATTCTCAAAACTACATAAATATAAGGGACAGATTGATGAAATTGAAAAACAACCTTATTATAAATGAATAATACTATCACACTGAATGAGGGAAAGAATGCTTAAGGCTAAAAAGTTTGGATAGTCTTTAATCTCAGATTTTAAATTCATCAAATTAGGCTTATCAAGCCCCTGTGTTCGATAAAGGTAGTAAATAAGTCTTTGTCACTTTAGTAATCAGAAAGCATTGAAGCATGTTTGTCAGAGAGTATACTCACAACAAATGTTGGAAGAATGATTAATGTGAAAATATAAATGGTTATTTAATTTTCACTTTAAACAGTGGTTCTCCACTAGGTATGATTTTGTACCCTAAGGGACCTTTGGCATTGTCTGGAAACATTTTTGGTTGTCAGAACTAAGGAAGGGGAGTTGCTACTCTATTGTGAGTGTTCCAGTTTACTAATGCTGCCATTATGCAACATACCAGAAATGGAAAGGCTTTTATAAAGGGGGTTTATTTGGTTACAGAGTTACAGTCTTAAGGTCATAAAAGTGTCCAAGCTAAGGCATCAACAATAGGATACCATCACAGAAAAATGGCCAATAGCATATGGAAAACCTCTGTTGCCTGGGAAGGCACATGGCTGGTGTCTTCTTCCTTTACTCCCAGGTTGTGTTTCAAAATGACTTACTTCCAGGACGTTTTTCTCTAGACATCTCTCTCTAGGGATATTCTCTTAGTTTCTCCCAGGCAAACTCTGGGCTAGCAAAAGTCTGCTTTCAATGGCCATCTCCAAAATGTCTCTCTAAGCTGCAGCAGCAAGCTCCTTCTGTCTTTGTGCTCTTATAGGACTCCAGTGATTTAATTAAGACCCACACTGAATGGGTGGAACCACACCTCCATGGAAATAATTTAATCAAAGGTATTACCAAAGTTGGGTGGGTCACATCTCCATGGAAACAACCTAATCCAAAGATTCTAACCTAATTGACACTAATATGTCTGTCCCTACAAGATTGCGTTAAAGAATATGGCATTTTGGGGGATATAATACATTCAAACTGGCACAGTGAGTAACTACTGGTATCTAATGTGTAGAGGCCAGGGATGCTGCTAAACATCTTACAATGCACAGGACAGTCCTTAGCAACAGAATTATCCAGTCCCAAATGTCGAAACTGCCAAGGTTGAAAAACTCTACTTTAGATCAAGAACAGTTGTCATAACTAAGAATGGGTTTATGAGAACCTGTGCCTTTTCAATATGAATGTGAAACAAAATCAGTGTTCAATAAAGTACACAAATTAATATAAAGATACAAAAAATTTATATAAAATCTTAAAAGACAATGATAATTGCACTGATATTGAATAAAGTTGAAAACAAATCCTCTTTCTGTTGTTTCACTCTTATGGAGAAAATCATAGATATTAAGTCAGGTTTGCCCAACATCTGATCAGAGAACTATATGTTCTCTTTTTAGAAGTGAAAATATCTTTAAAAAATTCATCAGACACTCTAATTACACTATTCTTTTTCTGCACAAAAATTAGCCACTGCTTCCTGCAAAAGACAAGGATGCAGATGTTGCTTTTACACCCAGCCAGAAGATTTCATTAAAACCAAATTATAAACTTAAATATATGTTTCAATCTCTTCTCTCCCTTATGGCTGTAGCATTTTAAAGCCTAAATTATCAACTTTGTGTTCAGTATGGTCTGAGAAATGTACTGCAGATACAACATTAAAATCAAGGAAAAATTCGTTTGTGAAGGGTATCCACATCTTTTTAAATGAATTTTTTGCATATTATGCTATAAGTATATTCTCAAGCAGAATTTGGGAAATTCTGAGGACATTATCAAATTCAGAGAGGTCAGCATGCTAAAACTTTCAAGATCTCTCCCGATTCCAGGAAGGCTCATTTATTTTCCTAGCAAAAATATTTAATGCCCACCTACTGCTCCATCATGTTAATCAGCTATACACATTAAATGAATTACTGAATCCTTTACATTTAATAGTTCAGATATAGTCCCTATTATCATGTATCATCTAGTATATTGTATATTGTTCTGGTTTGCTAATGCTACCAAAAATGGTAGCATTTATAAAGGGGGTTTATTTGGTTAAAAGTCACAGTCTTAAGCCCATAAAGTGTCCAAGGTAAGGCATCAACAATAGGATACCTTCACGGGAGAAAGGCCATTGGCCTCCGGAAAACCTCTGTTAGCAGGAAAGGCACGTGTCTGGCGTCTGCTTGCTCTCAGGGTCCGTTTCAAAATGACATTCTCCAAAATGTCAGCTTTCAAGGGCCATCTTCAAAATGTCTCTCGAAGTTGCAGATGAGGTCTTTTTGTTTGTGAGCTCTTTTTATAGGACTCCAGTGTTTAAATCAAGACCCAAGCAGAATGGGCGGGACCACACCTCCATTGAAACATGCAATCAGAGGTTATACTCGAACCAAAGGTGTCACTCATAGTTGGGTTGGTCACATCTCCATGGAAACAACCTAATCCCAATATGCCATGAGATTGGATTAAAAGATCATGGCTTTTTCTTAGGGGATATAATATATCCAAACTGGCACATATATCATCTCCCCTTCTAAGTGGTATCAAAGTAATTTGTTGTTGTACTCCATTTTTGTTTTTGCCTCTAACATTTTTTTTAATTGTGATTGTTCACATACCATACAATTATCCAAAAATCCGAAGTGTACTATCGATTGCCCCCTTTACCGTCATACAGCTGTGCATCATCACCACAATTAATTTTTGTTCAATTTTTAGAAACTTTTCATTACTCCAGAAAAGAAATAAAGACAAAGAAGAAAAAAAAAAGAAGAAAGAAAAGAAAAAGAAACTCAAATCCTCCCATATCCCTAAGCACCCCACCTCCATTGTTGACTTGTAGTGTTGGTATAGTACATTTGTTACTGTTTATGAAAGAACATTGAAATACTACTAACTGTAGTATATAGTTTGCAATAGGTATATATTTTTTCTTTATATGCCTCTCCATTATTAACTTCTAGTTGTAGTATCATACATTTGTTCTGGTTCATGAAAGAGATTTCTAATATTTGTACATGTTGTACTTCATTTTAAAGCATGAAATAACATGAGTTTTCAGGAATTGTCAGGTGGGTTGATCACAAAATTAATAGTCTGGGAAGCATGTAGCTAGTCAATGTGTACAATCTGGACTCAAATATACTATTTACTTACTAACATAGCTCTTTAAGATAAAGACAATTGGCTTTCCATATAAGCAATATTCAAAGAAAGTTTTTTGCCTAATACCATTTTTAAAAGTCTGCCCAAGATCCATATACTTAAACTAAGATTATTGTTTATACTATTTGACTCTAAGTAGGATTAAAAAAGAAGCATGGAAGGAAATGGTCATTTTCCCATGGGGATAATAATCATGAAAACAACAATAGATGCTACTATTTATCAAACACCACGTGGCACAGCTCTCAGAACTTTACAGATATTATTATTACCTCATTATTATTGACGGCAGTTTGAGTTGCTTCATTTTACCTATGAAGAGATTGAGTTTCAGTGATGGTAAGGAATTTTCCTCAAGTTATACAGATGTAAAAGGCAGTGGGAAGGTATGAACACAGGTCTGTACAATTTGTGAATCCATGTTATCCCACCAGGCTAGGCTCCCACACTGCATTATCTTTAAAGTATCTAAAGAGGCTGGAAGGAAAAAGGATGGTCTGGAAAGTTGTATTTGTCAATATTCAAATCCAATCACAAATAAAAGGCCATATTCTATTTCAAGTTAGTTCCTTTTTTTTTTTTTTTTTTTTGGTTGCTGCATTTTTTTTTTTTAATTTTTATTGGGATTTTTCAGATACCATACAATTATCCAAAGATCCAAAGTGTACAATCAGTTGCCCCTAGTATCCTCTTACAGCTGTGCATCCATCACCACACTTAATTTTTGTTCAATTTTTAGAAACTTTTCATTACTCCAGGCCAGAAATAAAGTGAAAAATGGGGGGGGGGGGGGGAGGAAAAGAAAAGGAAACTTGAATCCTCCCATATCCCTAACCAACCCCCCTCAATTACTGACTTGTAGTGTTGATATAGTACATTTGTTACTGTTTATGAAAGAATGTTGAAATACTACAAACTGTAGTATATAGTTTGCAATAGGTATATATTTCTTCCCTATATGTCCCTCTATTGTTAACTTCTAGTTGTATTGTCATACATTTGTTCTGGTTCATGGAAGCGTTTTCTAATATTTGTACAGTTAATCATGGATATTGCCCACCATAGGATTCAGTTTTATACATTCCCATCTTTTGACCTCCAACTTTCCTTCTGGTGACATATATGACTCTGAGCTTCCCATTTCCACCTCATTCACATGCCATTCAGCACTGTTAGTTATTCTCACATCTTGCTACCTACACCTCTGTTTATTTCCAAACATTTAAGTTCATCCTAGTTGAACATTCTGCTCATACTAAGCAACCACTCCCCATTCTTAAGCCTCGTCCTATATCTTGGTACCTTATATTTCATGTCTATGAGTTTACATATTATAATTAGTTCTTATCAGTGAGACCCTGCAATGTTTGTCCATATGTGTCTGGCTTATTTCACTCAGTATATTGCCCTTGAGGTTTTGACATCAACCCATTTTTTTAAGATGGTTTTGTTTACACCCCATACATTCCATCCTAAGTAAACAATCGATGGTTTTCTGTATGGTCACATATTTATGTGTTCACCACCTTCACCACTATCTATATAAGGACATCTACATGTCTTCCACAAGGCATGAGGGAGCATCAAAGAAGGTAGAGAGGGAAAAGAAAGAGGAAAAAAATGACAGCTAGGAAGTAGCAAAAGGAAAAGTAATCTTAAATCAAAGTAGGGTGAAGATAGACAATGTCAAGTGTCTATCATGCCTCCCCTATCCCCCCTTCTTATCTGCATTTAACTTGGTATATCACCTTTGTTACATTAAAGGAAACATAATACAATGATTCTGTTAGTTACAGTCTCTAGTTGACATTGATTGCATTCCTCCCCCAATGCCTCTCCATTTTTAACACTTTGCAAGGTTGACATTTGGTTGTTGCCCTCGTAAAAGAACATATTTGTACATTTTATCACAATTGTTGAGCACTAGATTTCACCAAGTTACACAGTCCCATTCTTTATCTTTCCTCCTTTCTTCTGGTGTCTCACATGCTCCCAACCTTCCTCTCTCAACCGTATACATAGCTATCTTTGTTCAGTGTACTTACATTGCTGTGCTACCATCTCCCAAAATTGTATTCTGAACCACACACTCCCATCTTCTATCACTCTGCATTGCTCCCTTTAGTAATTCCTGTAGGGCAGGTGTCTTGTTCACAAAGTCTCTCATTGTCTGTTTGTCAGAAAATATTTTGAGCTCACCCTCATATTTGAAAGACAGCTTTGCTGGATATAGGATTCTTGGCTGGAGGTTTTTCTCTTTCAGTGTCTTAAATATATCACACCACTTCAAGTTAGTTCTTAACATATGATCACCTTTCTTAAAGGCTGTATATAAGATGACAACTCTAAAATCATACTCCCTAGGTTCGAATCCCTGCTTTCCCACTTACTATCTTTGTGATAATTGGAAAGTTACATAATTCCTTTGTTCCTCAATTTTTTCATTATGATGCTCATAGAGTTATTATAACATTAAATGAGATAATGAATGTAAAAATACCTAACACATAGGATGCATGCAATTAATGATAACTTCTGTTATTGTTATTACCATTATTTTTACTCCAGGATAGCCTAAGAAGGACATATAATTCCATTTAACACACTTTTTACATGTCATTAGATATGATGTTGGGGTTATCTCATTATTGCCATTGTTTTCTTTAGTTCTCACAATTTGTCATTTTTCACTGAAAATATCTGTTTTCAAATTTTTGGTTATGAATTTGAAAGCTATGAGAAGAATTACATGTTTCTAATAACATGCTCTGCACCTTGCTTAACCTTGTGGACAAGGGAAATATCAGAAAATATCAAATGGACTGAATTGCAGGATATTCAGTTTCCATATGTACTATTGCAACTCTGTGAGAAAGTTTCCACAATGATTCAGAATATTAGAATTGCTGCACATGAATCCAGTTACCTTCATGCACCATTTATTTCCTTACTCTTTGGGAGAACCAGTGACATTTCTCTCATCAAGAAATAAAATGTATCTTCCTTCTTAGACAGTAATTTGTAAGTTTAAAATGTAATTTTATGTAATCAATTTCACAATTAATTTAAAAAGAGGTAAAATAATTAAGCCCATATATTGTAACAGCTTTGGGTTTATTGTCGTTACTCATAATGTCTATTCAGAATTATTTCAAAATATATTCAGATTGATTATTAACTTTTATCATCACAGAAGCCATGAATGTAATTAGTCTTACCTCTTTGACAAATCTGCATCACTGATCATATTTTTTAAAAAAAACATAAAAATTAAATATCATAATTTTTATTTAAATTTTTAAAATTGTAATTAAATTTAAAAAAAATTTTTAATTACACACCATACTTATCTGATTAAATGTAAAAATAAACCTGAATTTTCAGCATATGCCCATTTGGTAAATATTAACTTTTATATTCAGGAATAGGATTCATGATCTGTCTCAGCAAATAATAGCACACCTGAGTCCCAGCTTTGTTAACCTATAGCTCCTTGGTGTCAACTCATTACCGCAAAATATGCTCTTTTCCATAAATCTCCATAATCGAACATGAAAAATATGCTGTCTTAGTTTGAATTTCTTATATTTTTTTCCTGCTTTCCTCTCTGTGTCATCATCTATTTATAATATTGTTCATAAATGCATGGTAATTCAGACTAGTCTAGGAGAGCAACACGATGCTTAAGAATATACTGCATGTCTTAGAACAGGAAGGAACCTAAAGAAATCCCTGTTATTTCAGGGAAGTTAGGTAATAATAATTATTAATAATAACATCAACATGCAAAAAACCAATTTCAGTTGGATTATAAATGTAAAAGTAAAAAGCAAACTTATGAAGCTTTTAGAATATAATATAGGATATGGAAATATTTTTTAACAGAACTAAATAGCAGTAGACAAAGATGATCAATTTGACTGAGTTGAAATTAAAATTCTGTACCATTAAATAAATGAAAAGCCAGATCAAAGTAAGAGGTGATATTTGCAATGCATACAACTGAAAAAAAGGCTCATATACAGAATATGTATTTTTAAAACTTCAACAAATCAATAAGAAAAAGAAAGAACCCAGTAGATAAACAAGCAATAGACTTGAACAAGAATGTCACAAAAAAGAAAATCTAATTGAACAACGAACACAATGGTGCTCAAATTCTTTAGTAAACAAGAAAATATGCAATAAAACAATGAGATACTCCCCAAACCCAATAGGGTGGTTATATTTTTAAGACTTGACAATATCAAGTCATGTCAATGAGCAATGAGAACTCGCACACATTGATACAATTACTTTAGGTAACAATTGGCATTATCTTGCAAAGTCAGACACATATATCCCATGACCAGCATTTCTGCTCCTTGGTATTTGCCCTACAAAATATGTTCTTATGAGAACCAAAAGATATATGTGAAGAAGTTTATAATAATATGTTGTTTTAGTTTCCTGGCTGCTAAAGCAAATACCATGAAATGGGTTTGTTTACCTAACGGTAATTTACCAGCTCATGGTTTGAGGTTACAAGAAGTCCAAAATCAAACTGTCATCAATGTGGTGATGCTTTCTCCCAGACCACTGTAGCCTTCTGGGGCTGTCTGCTAGCTATACTTGGTATCTGGCTTTTCTATCACACGGCAATTCACATAGTGGCTTCTGGCTTTTAGGTTCCCTTGACTTCCAGCTTTTGGCTGCTCCCTGTGGCTTTCTCCCTCCCTGTGGCTTTCCTTATAAGGCCTTCGGTAATAGGATGAAGATCCATCCTGATTCAAAAGGTCCCATTTACAAAGGTTCACACCCACAGAAATGGTTTAAGTTTAAGAACATATTTTTCTGGGGTACACTGCTTTAAGCCACAACATTTCCCAAACTACAAAAATGCATCAATACTATCAATGAAAAGTTACATTTTTATGTAATAGAAGACCACATAAAAATGAAATGCATAAACTATTATTGCATCAGCAACTTGGATGAATAAAAATGATTAAAACAAACACGAAAGAATGTACAAAGCACATTTTAAGTCAGGTTTAAAAATGGGCAAAACTAATAGGGCTTCCCCTTAAGTGGTAGAATAGAAAGAACTGAACAGAAACAGGAAAGCAAGATTTTTACCATTAAAGTCAGGAATATAGTCATCTTCATGGGTGAGGGAGGAGGTTGTGATAAGAAAGGAATACAATGTAAGGACTGGGAGTTTGGTGGTGCCGGCAATATCCTATTTCTTTGCTTGAATGGTGACTCTACGGGTACTCATTATATATTAAGTCAGTTGGATATTTCTATTTTATGCCCTTCTTACAAATGTACTGTACTTAAAAATTCAAAAATTATATATTCAAAATTCAATCACTATAGAATGTAGATGATATCTCACAGTAAAAATAGTTGAGGGACAAATTAGCTAGCCCAAATGAGAGTAGTTGACAAATTTAATTGACACAACAAAGGAAAATGAAATTACACGAGGTACCTTTACTTTTCTCAAAATTTGTTAAATACATTTGTGTATTTAGCTTAAGAAATCACTCTCCATTCAATCCATTGAGCTCAATTTAAAACACAGATGACCTGTGAACAGCTGGTACCTTTTCCTCCATACAGATTTTTCACAAGAAAGATCTTCATTTCCATTACATCAGTTAATAGACTACCATATCAAACACTGATGTTCATTTTTCTCTCTAGATAACATTTCTGTGATTTACATTTTCCTTTATTGAAGGTTGTTATTCATCAGCTGTGGTTTCTTCATAACTGATTCTCATCAAACATGACCGTATATGTTTTTCTGTTGTATTGTAATGCAGCTTAGTTGGTGGAAGATTAGCATTCATGTCAATCATGAATCTACTCACCGTATCTATTTTATGCAGTCATCAATCAGCTCTAAAGAGGGTAACAGATGGAGGGCAAGGGTGGACAGGAGAGACACATTTCATTTTAAATATAAACTAATGTCTCGTTTATGCAAGAAGAAGTGTCAATTTCTGCCTTTTTGCACTGGCTTTTGTTTTCCAGTTTCTTTAAGTTAATTCTAGGGGCAATGGCTGCCTGTGGCCCCTAGGCTCAGTAGACCTGGCTTAAGTTCCCAAGATCTAATATCTTGGTAGAAATCAAGACTGCCTTGCTCCAATTTCAGAACTGTTACCTGATCTGACAGGAATGAGCTATGAGTTTCAGCACTTGCTGAGAATGGATCATGCATCTACTCATTTATTCAAATGTGTATTGTAGTATTCCTGTAGCTTCTGGAATTCATAACCCCTATTGGGCTGGATCTCTGACCCATTTTGCCATGCTTCTACTAAATGGGGAACCAATACATTAAGCCCCCCAAGAATGCCAAGTAATGATATCAAGTGTTGACTGATGGAGGGAGAGAATTTTTAAATGGGCTGAAAAAAGCATTCTGGGATAACTATAAATAGAAGTAGATGGATCCAAGTATCCAGAGATGTAAACTATATTGGGTAGTATTTATAATTGCTCGAAACTGAAATATAAAAAATTCAATCCCCTTCTTTCCATTCTTCACTCTTCAACTAGAGTGAGATTTCTCAGTTAAACTCTATTCAGTCCCTTGGTTAAAATTATTTAATGGCCCTCATCTTCTTCAAGACAAAATCCTAACTTCTTAGCATGACATAAAAAAACTTCAGGATTTAGGTCTCCTGCTATTCTTTCTGTCTTTCCTCCCTGCCTGGAGCCCTGTGCTGTGGCCATATGGAACTATTTTAAAATCTCAAATCATTCCTTATGCTTTTATTCTACTCTTCCTTTGCTAATTAAGTTCTTCTCAACTTCTGCATTCATATTATCTCCACCTGAAAAGTTTCTGCTTATTTGTCAAATCCTAGCTCAAGAATAATCTCTCTCAAGTTTTCCAGGAAACCTTAGATACAATTTGGTATACTTTACTAATGTTTCCATTATTCTTAGATTCCCCCTATTTTAATGAGATCTTATCTCATATTATACCAGGTTATAGTGTAGTTTTTTGTTTTTTGTTAAATATCTCTCTTTCATCTTCTTACTATCAGCTTCTAGTGGCAGTGACCATTTCAGGAAAATCAGTAAAGTTCTGTTTGTGGTGAATAATGTGAACTAGCTGAATATAGGTTTGTTTCATTGAATTGGCTAGAGTAGAAATTAGTAAAGATGTTTTGTCTTTGGTCAGAGACACTATTCAACTATTTTATTTTACTTCAGTTTCCCAACTTTCTTGCATATAAGTGATGCCTTGAAACTAATTCTGCGCACTGGAATGTGGGCAACAATAATGTGGCAATTCTTCTGTTTCTTTGGGCATGGTTCTGACATGTAGGACAACTGCATATGATAGTTATATACCATTAAAATTCACTTTGTCAAGAAATGGTGTACATTATTTCTAAATTAATGAAAGATATCCAGGTGAAATATGAAGAAAGGAAAAGTTGTGTGACTATCTTCTAATCAAATTCAAAGAGATTTGTTTATCTTCCACAAACATAGCCTTGTATTTTGAGTTACATCCTATAATTAAATCCTGGGGGAATGAATTGTAATTCTTTCTGATAACCCATGTTTCAATATTTCCAAATAAATTTTGGGAATGTCTTGCTATAATAAAGCTAATTGGTCTCTGTGGGAAATACAAAATACAGTTTGAAGAGGTTTGCTTTCATTTTACTACAAGTTTTGTTTGGCCTGCTATTAATATGTGAACTAAAGAAATATATATATCTAAGCATTTGTGAAATTATGCCTATAATCCATTTAATACATTGCATTACATGAAGCCTGCTTTAAGTCTTTCTTTGGAACATTGATTGGACTTTTTCAGGGAAATAATGGTATCCCCAAACATGATTCTGGAGCAGGACTGAGAAAACCTACCTAAACTCTTAAAATAATTTAAATTAAAGAGTTTTTAAACCAATTTAAAATACTCTTTGGTATAGGCAATAACAATTAAATAAATAAGAAAAAAAGCCTAATAAAATTGACTTACCAACTATGCACTAAAAATATCAGCTTAAAAAATAATTCAGAATTTTGATTTCCAGACAATTAATTAACTGTACTCTAACCCAAGCATAAGAGAAATTGCTCGAGTTTAAAAGGAGGTAAACAACATAAACATATTATTAGACTGTGAAAATTTAAAGTATACTGGGGTTAATAGAAAGTTGCACAGCATCAAATTATGTATTTTGAGGGATGGGAGTGAGATTTCAGGTTGGGGCAGCTGTGTTTGATAGCTGAATGTAATAGTGAGGATAAACAGAAATAACAGTAGTGGGAAAGGGACATGATTTGAGACATGCTCTATAGTGGCAGGACAAACAAATCAGCTGACAGCAGAATTGTTCTATCTGCAGTGATTGGAAATAGGAGTTGAGAATAGTTTCCTTGAGAACAAGGAAGAAAACAGTTGGAGCAATAAGGTTGGCAGTAAATTGTGTGGTTAAAAGAATCAGGAACAATAATCCCAAAAACAATAGGATAGAGAAAGAACATCAGCTGAGAGTTTTCTGGGTTCACACCTACTGGAAAGGAAAGAATTAACCTGGGTTGCTTTTTATGTGTAGTTAATGACTTGCTCTCTGTAGTTGAACATAGATTCTAGTAGTAAAATCAGCACAAAATATTTTTTCCACATGAACATATCTTAGAGCCAGTGGTACATTTGAGTGAGTTAACCAAAACTATTTCCAATGCTTAACCCAGTGTTTAAATCCAACATGTTGAAAAGATTATAATGTATCTTCCATAAAAATACAATGAAAATTAATATTCTGGGATAAGAATAAGCTGCAGATTAAACAATAAACCAGTGTCAGCTCCAGACCAAATTAACAAATATTTGTTGAGACCTTGTTATGTAAGTAAATTTAATTGATGACCTTTTATCATCTGTGCTATTTTTCCTTACCGAAGACATTACATATGAAGACAAGTGTAAGCCCAGTGTTATTTTTAAATGTGGACAGGGACGTTTTATTCTTTCATAGGCTCTAGGCTTTGTTATTTTGGAAACCATGTTCCACATCAGAAGACCATATTAAAATGGACCCTCATTTCATATCAAATGCAATTTTTGCTGGAACAACTTTGAAAGCCGTTTAAAATTTTGCCTTTGTAATTATTTATCCATATGAGTAACTCATTTGTATTTTACAATTGACCATAATATCTCAGCAGTCAGTGGGTACTTGGAAATTCTTGCTAAGCGAGAAATCACACTTGGAAATTATTTTCAGATGTAATTTCTGTTGATGAGTTTCTATAATAAACTTAACAATTAATAACAACTACACAATGTTATGTTTTATAAACATTAATTTAAACTTTTTCTAATTTTAATTTTGGTTCATTTTAGGTCAAAAACATTTTTAGCCTTCACCATTATTGTGAGTCTTTGAAGAACACAGTGGCCTTAAGCATCATGTCTTAAGTGACTACTGGAAAACAACCCTGAGCGTAGTCGCAAGCTCTATAGTTTCACTCCTATTCAGCTAGCCTGCTATAGCCAACTCAGAAAAATGTGTAGTTCACACAGGTTACCTAGGGTCATAACATTCAAACATGTTGCTTGGACAGTTATATCCATGTGGGTTCTCTTCACATTCTTAGATTCTAATATTTCCTTTATCCCTATCCAAGTTAAAGCCCAGATGACCAGTGAAAATCAATTATATATTTAAAATTTTAAGAGATTGTGAAGACCGAAAGAGAGCTTATACAGTCTCAAGATAATTTGGAGGTGACTTTACAGTATGGTGCCAGGAGGCCCCTGGAAGTTATACTAATGTATTCCCAGGAAACTGGGAGATAGGGGTTATATCTTCTTTGATTAAATTGCAAAGAAATGAATTCCTTCCTTGAGGAGAACTTCTTGCATGGAAAAGTTTGCAAAAGCCTTGCATGTATTTTAATATTTGTTTTATTTATATAAACAAGCACTGGGATGATACCAAAGTTAAAAGTTATTTAAAGAGGGAAGGTAGAAAGAGGCTTATATGTACAAGAGTAGAAGCAAGAGTTCATAATTTATAGTTTTTAATTCAATTTTATTTTGGAACCATAGAATATATAACCAAATCATAAAACTAATATTATATTTTTTAGAATGGCAAAGAGAAATTGAAATGGAAGAAATACATATAAATACATCAGTAATTATAATATATATAAATGGACCAAAGACAGAATTCTTGATTGCTTCCTGAAGGCATACTTCTAAATGTATTATTGGATTTTATAGCACTGTTTTAATTTCCTGTCTACTAAGACAAATACTTTACAATGGGTTGGCTTAACAACAGGCATTTAATTGGCTCACAGTTTTGATGCTAAGAGAAGTAGAAAATCGAGCCATCAGCAAGACAATGCTTTCTCCCCAGAATAATGTGGCATTCTGGGGCTGGCTGCCAGTGATTCTTGGTCCTGACTTTTCTTTCATTTGGCAATGCACATGGCAGTGTCTTATCCTTTCTCTTCTGGGTTCCATTGACTTCTAGCTTTTGCCTGCTGTCCAGGGCTTCTCTCTCTGTCTGACTTTCACTCTGCTTATAAAGGACTCCATCGATTCAATTAAAGCCCAAACTAATTCAGTTGGCCCTCACATTCTTCAAGTAACATCTTGAAGAGATTTACCATGGGTCCTTATCAACCAGAATGCAGATCAAGACCAAAAACATGTCCATAATGGGGTATGCAATTTGATCCACATCAAGCACTGTATCCTTTCTTTAGCTGCTCCTTGTATAAAAAACTTGACCTAATTTGATCCCCCTTCAAGTGTATTTATTTATTTATGTATTTATTCATTCATTCATTTATTTACTTTCCTTGCCTTTAACTTTCCCAGAAGACACAAGTCAGCATGTCCCCTTGTCCCTGATCCACTCTCCTTTCCTTCTCCCTGATGAACCCTAACATTTTATTTTTCTTCAATTTCGTGTATCCTCTTTATAATTACTACTCCCCTATTAAAATTTGTTTGTAAAAATGCGTACGCTTAATTGCAAATCAATGGAGGAAAGATGGCTTTTTCAACAAATGAAGCTAAAGCACTCGACATCCATAGGCAAAAAAAAGGAACCTCAACCTAAGGCTCCGAACTTACACTAAAAAAAATCAATTTAAAATAGATAGACATAAACATGAAGTAGAAAACTATAAAACTTTTAGAATAAAAGAAAAGAAAATCTTCAAGATCTAGGGTTAGACAAAGAGTTCTTAGACTTGAAACCAAAAACAATATATTAAAAGAAAAAGTGATAAATTGTGCTTCATCAAAATAAAAAAAAAAACTTTTGTGCTCCAAAAGACTCTGTTAAGAGGATGAAAAAATAAGCTACAGAGTGAGGGAAAATATTTGCAAGCCACGTATTTGACAAAGGAGTAGTATCTAGAATATGTAAAGATTATCAAAACTCAACAGTAAAAATGGAACAATCCAATTAGAACATTGGCAATTCAATTAGAACATGTGCTGTCTTTTTGCCAATGAAAAGACAGCACATGAAAAGACATGCAACATCATTAGCCATTAGAGAAAGCAAATTAAAACCACAATGAGAAATTGCTACACACCTATCAGCATGGCTAAAATAAAAGAGTGACAACACCAGATGCCAATGAAGATTTGGAGAAACTGAATCACTTATACGTTGTAAGTGGGAAAGTAAAATGGTACTGCTGCTCAGGAAAACAGTTTGGTAGTTCTTTAAAACTAAACATGCAACTCTCATAAGACCTAGCAATTGCATGCCTGGGCATGTATCCCAGAGAAATAAAGACTTATGTTAACCCAAAAATCTGTACATGAATGTTTAGCAGCTATTTTCAATAGCCCCAAACTGGAAACAACCCAGATGTCCTGCAATAGGTGAATGGTTACATGAACTGTAGTTCTTCCATATCTTTTAATAAAGCAGCAATAAAAAGGAACATACTTGATACATGCAACAACCTGAATGAATCTCCAGAGAATTATGCTGAGTGAGGAAAAAAAAAAGCCAATCCCAAAAGGCTACTCTATGATTCTGTTTATATAATATTCTTTAAGTGGAAAAATTATAGAAATGCAAACAGATTAGTAGATGCCAGAGGTTAAGGAGGGGGCGGGAGCACGGGGCAAGTGGATGAGGCTATACGAGTGCAACATGAGTGATCCTTGTAGTGCTAGATATGTTTTGTGTCTTTACTGTATCTATGTAATTATCCTGGTTGTGATATCATACTAGAGTGTTAGAAGATGTTACCATTGTAAGAAGTAGGATAAAGGGTACTGAATCTCTTCATATTATTTCTTACGACTGCTTATGAATTTACAATTACCTACAAGTGAAAGTGTTTAAGAAAAAAAGCATATGCTTAGGAAGTGTAATTAAATTGGTTCTAACAATTAACATATGTGACTGCTATTGTTGAAGAGTAGTTTCATCTCCTTAGCCTCCGAAATATTAAAATGTAACTCAGTGTGTTAATAAACTATTTTCATTTTTTTTATGTTTTGTAATGAAGAAGCCATTTAATTTAAGTACTACAGGACTTCTCAAACGTTAGTGGGCATAAGAACATCTAGAGAGATTGTTATACAGATTGCTGCGTGTAGTTGGATTAAACAGTATAATTCAGAAGTTTTGAGCTTATCCCAAGAATTTGCATTTCAGACAGGTGTTGCTGATGCACATAACCTTGGTGTTGGTCAGTAAATCACATTTTGAGCAGCACCCGTTCCTCAAGCAAAAGAAGTTAAGTGACTTGTGAAAGGTCACACAATTCACAGTAGTCATGGTCTATTTCCAATCAAGTTACATTCTATACCACTATTCTATTCTGGAATTTTGTTGTTGTTTCATTATAATAATTGTAATGAAAGATTTTTTATTTATCTTAAGTGGAATAATATACCATAAATTAGAATTCCCACGGCTATTGCACAGATCTCTTCATGAGCTTACTGAATTTTATGAAATATATCCAAGGCTGAATTCACCATTGTAATTTTAATTTAAAATGATAGAAGCATTTGAAGCCTTGTACAAGAAGTGTAAGCTTTTGGAATAAGATGACTTCCAACACACCCACACAGGCGCATTCTCTTGCACACAAGCATCCTTAAACTGTAAAGTAGCATTCCATTATAAAATATTATTTTTTGAGCTGCAAAAATAAAAACTAATATTTGTCTCAGTATTGTTCAGAAGAAATGGATTTAAACTCATAGATGTATATGATAACATTGCCATCTAATGGAAAACCAACAAAGAAAGTATACATTTCACAATTAAATATGTTGTTGTCCAGAGGCTGCTATGACTCCACAGGAAAATCTTAGATTACCAGGTCTGAGTACTGCTAAACCACAGATACTATTTTTTTATATGGAAAATAGTGACATAACAAATCACAAACTGATGAGCGTGTCCCATGCTCTCTCTTCTTTTTCTTATAGACCTAATTATTCCTATTCTCCAGGAAAACAAGGGGGGGGGGCAAAATTCCTAAATTTTCATATGATTCCTAAAACTAAAAATCTATTCTTAGTCAAAATATGTGACTACTAATTGCATTTTGTCATAGTGAAAAGTACATGGATATTATAAATTACAGAAAACACCCAAAATAATGGAAGGAGATTTACAAATACTGCTTTGATATAGAAATTTCATTAAAATAAGAAAAAAATGGAAATGGAACCTGCTGAAGAACACAGGACTAGTTGTGGTCTGATTTACACAAGTAAATTACAGTTATATCATTCACAAAATAGAAATTGGGGATTAAATTATATTTTGGGTGCCTTCATGATTCAACATTCTTAATTAAATATTTTTCCATCAGCTGCAGTCCTCTTCCTTATTGAGGATAAAAATTTCTTCCAGGCAGGAAAATTCTTCTCAAGCAATGCTAACCCACCATCACATTTGTTTTCTCTGTGATTTCCCAACTGCTTTCCTAGGCACCCAGTTTAAATTCATCTTTTGTTTTGTTTTGTTTTCAGTTTTCCCCAATGCAAATTTCACCAAAGCCACAAATCATGAAAATGCATTTTCCTGTACTACCCTATCTGTAGAAAGTCACCACAGCCTTAGGAAATAAAGTATTCCAAGTATTCATCTATCTTAGTATCTATTTTCAGCAGTATATAAAGAAGCAACATATCTAAAATTTCATTATGTTTAAATTATAACCCTCATATGCTTTTAAAAGTTTTGTTTTTTGTTTTATTGTATGTTTTTCCTTTAGCAATTTAAAAAAAATTAAAAATGCAAAATAAAAAGGAAAGAAAAACAGAAGGAATTGTCAAAAAAATATTTTTCCACATATAAATTAAAGCATTAAATGGGTTTATTGAGAGAGAAAAATTGTTCATGAGCAGGGAGATATCAAAAGAAAAAAGGAATGAGTGTTTCAATAGCTGTCTGCTCACAGCTGCTTATAAAGGCATTTAGGGACTTTCCAAGTGGGGGTTAAAATGACTATCTAGCATTCAAGTTTCTTGTCACATAGTTAAGTTTTATGAAGGGGGAGCAGAAATATATTGATTAGTATGGTATGCTTGTCCATTCTGATAAGCTATCTATACTGGACTGAGACTAACTTATCAGCATGTGTGTTTAACTGCAATTTTGCAGGGTGCATTTCATTGTTCTATTTTCTCAGAAAGCCACTGCAAGCCAATTGTTTTTGCTGTAAGCCCCACACGGCACCTTTTTCTATCACTAACAGTTCCAATACCATAGACTCTTTTGAAATGTATGACCCTACTGGTATGACTACTTAACACTGTGAACTGGAGCTGCTACAGAGCACTTTCGTGCCTCAGACTCAACACTAAGCTGGCAGTTTATTTCTAAGTAAAGAATGTATTGCCTCCAGGAACCAAAGAAGCTCACCTGGCACAGTATTTTCTTCTTCGTGGTGAGGGAAGCAAGATGAAAATATTTGTGTTTCTCTGGAAAGGAATGTCTGTGACTACTGGACCCATAAAATCTACTAAAGTGGCAAGTCCCTGAATCTTAGGTTTATACTTTGAAGACATGTGTCTTATAGTAGCCTCCAGACCTCCAGTGCCTTCCAGTCAAGGACCAACAGCAATAAATTGGTAGTTAGATATGTTAGGTTTATTACTCATTACAGGAAGGGAGAACATACCTCATGGAGAACAGTGGGGCATTTGGCAGAACGATATTATAAAAGACATTATAGAATTTGGGCTTGTGTTTGGAGATTTTGGGGGAGGGTTAAAGAAGAGAGCTTTGCTCTGGATTGGATGCTGTTGGGAAACAGGAGTAATACTATGATTGGTTATCTAAATAAACCTTGTCCAGAAGAAGGGAAGACTAGATTTGTGCTCAAACTGTAACCAGTAAAGCAGCAGCAGTCACTCATAAGAGCTGGCATGGGAGATGTCTGGTATTTTATGGTTGGGACAGTGTTTGTGTGTTGTCTGTGTACAGACCTGACTGTGGAGTGTTTCTGTCTTGATCCATTATGATCATAGGACATGACAGGAAACACCAGGGCTATCCCTGAGTGCCCAGCCATCTCCTGGATATCAGGGATTGCTTTTCTCTTTCTCAAGGGCAGAAACATAATGGTTCAGATGAAAAAAATACCTTTTCTTAGAAGGTAAGGGGGAGATTTTGCATGGTGGGTGTTCTGGTTTGCTAATGCTGCCAGAATGTAAAACACCAGAAATGGATTGGCTTTTATAAAGGGGGTTTATTTGGTTACACAGTTACAGTCTTAAGGCCATAAAGTGTCCAAGGTAACACATCAGCGATTGGGTACCTTCACTGGAGGTTGGCCAATGGTGTCCAGAAAACCTCCGTTAGCTGGGAAGGCACATGGCTGGTGTCTTCTCCAAAGTACTGGCTTCAAAATGGCTTTCTCCCAGGACATTCCTCTCTAGGCCGCAGTTCCTCAAAAATGTCACTCTTAGTTGCACTTGGGGTATTTGTCCTCTCTTAGCTTCTCCAGAGCAAGAGTCTGCTTTCAATGACCATCTTCAAACTGTCTCTCATCTGCAGCTCCTGTGCTTTCTTCAAAATGTCCCTCTTGGCTGTAGCTCCTCTTCAAAAGGTCACTCACAGCTACAGTAAGTTCCCTCTGCCTGTCAGCTCATTTACATGGCTCCACTGATCAAGGCCCACCCTGAATGGGCGGGCTAAACCTCCATGGAAATTATCCAGAGTCATCAACCACATTGGGTGGGGCACATTCCATGGAAACACTCAAAGAATTACAATCTAATTAACACTGATAGGTCTGCCCACACAAGATTACATCAAAGATAATGGCATTTGGGGGGACATAATACATTCAAACTGGCACAGTGGGTATAGAATGTTTTAAATAAAAATACATTTAAATAAGCAATTCCTTCAGAGTCCATTGAATTTCATGAAATTACATATATTTCATGCAATCCAAATCCATTTACTATGGAGCAGGAGGTATTCCACACATATAGCTAAAAGAATTTTGAAAAGAAGAAATGTTATAACCATAGCAGTTAATCAGATAAATCATTGCATTATCTTTCCCCATGGTTAAAAATACTGATGGGAAATGACTGACACAACCATATTTACATTTTAGGAAGGATTTCTGGGAATAAAATTTGTAATAAAAAGCTATCAAATAACATATTTTTTTTCTTCTTTTCACCATGTTAATTATCTGAGTTTTAATTATAAGTTCAATTATTTGGGTGAGAATTGATAAGTAAAATTATTGTTTGTGTTTTTATTCCTAAACAATTTAAGTTCATGATGTGATAATTTGTTTTCATTTACAGAAAAATCCACATTTCTAAATCAATGTAAACTGATATTCATGTCTATTCTTCTAAAAAAGAATACCATAATGGGAGGGCTTATACTTCCTGACTTTATAGCCTACTATAAAGCCACAGTAGTGAAAACAGCATGGTACTGGCACAATGATAGATCATAATGATCAATGGAATTGAATTCAGAATTTGGAAATAGACCCCCAGATTTCCAGTAGACTGATTTTTGATAAGGCCACCAAATCTACTGACCTGGGACAGAACAGTCTCTTCAACAAATGGGGCTGGGATAACTGGATAACCATATCTAAAAGAAACACCTTATGTAAAAATGAACTCAAAGTGGATCAAAGACTTCAATATAAGAGACAGTACCATAAAACTCCTAGAAGTTTTATGTAGGGAAACATCTTCAAGACCTATTATTAGGAAGTTGCTTCTTAGACTTTATACCCAAAGCACAAGCAACAAAAGAAAAAATAGATAAATGGGAACTCCTAAAAGTCAAAAGTTTCTGTACCTCAAAGGAATTTGTCTAAGAGGTGAAGAGGCAGCCAACTCAATGGGAGGAAATATTTGGAAACCATGTATGTGATAACTGACTGATAGCCTGCATATATAAAGAAATCCTACAACTCAACAATAGTACAAACAGCCCAATTATAAATGGGCAAAAGATACAAAAAGAAATTTCTCTGAAGAGGAAATACAAATGCCTAAAAACCACATGAAAAAATGTTCATCTTCACTGTTTGTTAGGAAGTTGCAAATCAAGGCCACAATGGGATATCATCTCACACCAATAAGAATGGCTGCCATTAACCAAACATTAAACAAAAATGCTGGAGAGACTGTGTAGAAATTGGAACTCTTATTCATTGCTGATAGACTATATAATGAGACAGCCACTCTGGAATACAGTTTGGCGGTTCCTCAGAAAACTAGATATCGAGTTGCCCTATGATCCAGCAATTTCACTTCTCCGTAGGTACCCAGAAGATCTGAAAGCAGTGACATGAGTAGATATTTGCACACCAATGTTAACAGTGGCATTGTTCACAATTGCCAAGAGATGGAAACAACCTAAATGTTCTTCAACAGGTGAATGGATAAACAAAATGTGGTATATACCTATGATGGAATACTATGCAGCCATAAGAAGGAACGAGGTCGTGAAACATATGACAACATGGATGAACCTTGAAGACATAATGCTGAGTAAATAAGCCAGACACAAAAGGAGAGACATTGTAGGTTAACTCTTATGTGAATTCCATGAGAAATGTAAAATAAGTGTCTTATGATGTAGAGTATAGGGGACCTAGAGATAGACAGAAGCTAGTGAAAGGGGAATGATAATCTAATATGTACAGATATGATAATGAGGGTGAACTTAATGTGGGAATGGTCAGGTGTGACTATGGCTGTTTAATGGGATTATAAGTATCAGAGAAACATTGAAGGTGAGCATGTTCGTAAATGGTTGTTTAAAGTTATGTAACCCATAGAGTAGCACCACAAACCTAACTAAGTGTTAGCAATGATATACTTATAAGGTATGACACTGGTGCAGAGGGTTAACAACTGAGTGGTATATGGAAAAACTACCCATTACATATTAAAGGCTATATTTAATAGGAGTATCTTACCAACACTACACAAATGCTAGGAAGAATAATTAGCAGCTGATAAGAGCTCAGGGATGTGTTATGTTATGATAATTGTTTAAAGTTGAGAGTGATGATGATTGTACAACTAAGTGAAGATAATGTAAGAAACTGACTGTTTATTTTGGGATAGAATATATATGAAGTGAAGTTAGGAACCCACTACTTAATAAGGCAAGCCCTCGACTTGAGGATTGTTCTTGTGAAACAGGATTGCAAATGGTAGGCTGAGCCCTCCTGTGATTATGCCTAGGAGGCACCTCCAGGGAACCTCTTTATTTGCTCAGATGTGGACTTTCTCTCTCTAAGCCCAACTTGGCAAATAAATTCATTAATCTCTTCCCCACAAGGGGAAGAGTCCCAGGGGACATGACTCCCAGAAATGAACCTGGCCCTGGCAGTGAGGGATTGAAAATGCCTACTTGACCAAAAGGGGGAAAAAGAAAGGTAACAAGTTGAGGTCACAGGGGCTGAGAGATTCCAAATAGAGTCAAGAGGCTGTCCTGCAAGTTTCTCTTATGAAAGCTCCAGCTAGACATCCCAAATGGCCACAGTATGCCATGTCCTTACCAAAAGTAGTCCCCAAATACCTAGGTCCCTACCCAAGATTCTATAAAAGATTCACTCACTAAGTTTTTTTTTCTCTCAGAAATGAGGCAACAGCCTCTTTAAGAACAACGGTCAGATGCAGCCCCCTTCCCCATACTGGTGACACCCCCTTTCAATATGAACAAGTTAGGGTGCTCACTGCCCAGACACCCCTGAAGATGGAGAAAGAGATTAACTGAGAAGAAGGGGTAGCAACAAACAAGATAAGATTTAACAAATGTCTATGAATATTGAAATTTTATATAAATAAGAAAATGCATTAAAAATATGACATTTCCCTCTAAGACCAGGAATGAGACAAGGATGCCCGCTGTCACCACTGTTATTCAACATTGTGCTAGAAGTTCTAGCCAGAGCAATCTGGCAAGACAAAGTAATAAAAGGCATCCAAATTGGAAAGGAAGAAATAAAACTGTCATTATTTGCAGATGATATGATCTTGTATCTGGAAAACCCTGAGAAATTGATGACACAGCTACTGGAGCTAATAAGCAAATTTAGCAAAGTAGCAGGATACAAGATTAATTCACATGAGTCAGAAATGACCTAACTGAACAGACACTCAAGAAAAAGATTCCATTCTCAATAGCAACTAAAAAAATTCAAGTACCTACAAATAAATTCAACCAAGGATGTAAAAGACCCATACATAGAAAACTATATAATTTTACTAAAAGAAATAGAAGGGGACATAAAAAGATGGAGAAATATTCTGTGTTCAGTTCTGTGTGAACTTGAACATATATACATAACAGTGATAACTACCAAAGTATGATTCAACAAGTAGAGAGCAAATTTCAAAGAATGTCACAGGTCACAGTTCCACCCACAACTTCAGCTATTTCCATTATTATAAAATATAACATGCATACAGAAAGGTGTTAACTTTTGATGTACAGCTCAACAAGCAGTTATATAGGTAATTTCATAATTGTTATAGAAATATTCTGTGTTCATGAATAGGAAGGCTAAATGTCATTAAGATGTCAATTCTACCTAAACTCATCTACAAGATTCTGACAAAAGACTGATGTCTTGCATATATAAAGAAATCCTACAAATCAATGACAATGGTTCAGACAGCCCATATAAAATGGGCAAAAGATATGAAAAGACATTTCTCTGAAGAGGAAATACAAATGGCCAAAAGACACATGAAAAAATGTTTATCTTCACTAACTATTAGGGAGATGCAAATTAAGACCTCGATGAAATATCATGTGACACCAATTAGATGGGCTGCCATTAACAAACAGGAAACTACA
The DNA here is from genome assembly GCF_015220235.1 of Choloepus didactylus. Taxonomy (NCBI): domain Eukaryota; kingdom Metazoa; phylum Chordata; class Mammalia; order Pilosa; family Megalonychidae; genus Choloepus; species Choloepus didactylus. The sequence continues at coordinate 43,313,615 of NC_051315.1, forward strand.
AATGCTGGAAAGGATTTGGAGAAATTGGAACTCTTATTCATTGTTGGTGGGACTGTATAATGGTACAGCCACTCTGGAAGACAGTATGGCGGTTCCTTAAAAAACTAGATATAGAGTTACCCTTCGATCCAGCACTTTCACTTCTTGGTATATACCTGGAAGATCTGAAAGCAGTGACACGAACAGATATCTGCACACCAATGTTCGTAACAGCGTTATTCACAATTGCCAAGAGATGAAAACAACCTAAATGTCCTTCAGCAGATGAGTGGATAAACAAAATGTGGTATATACCCATGATGCAATACTACACAGCAGTAAGAAGGACCAGTGTCTTGAAACATATGACAACATGGATGAACCTTGAAGACATAATGCTGAGTGAAACAAGCCAGGCAAAAAAGAGAGATATAGTATGTTACCACTCATGTGAACTCTGTGAAAAATGTAAAATAAATGGTTTATATTGTAGAATGTAGGGGACCTAGTGATAGACAGCAAATAGTGAAGGGGGAACAATAATCTAATAAGAACAGATAAGTTATGGAGGGTAAACTTAATGTTATGGGAATGCTCATGAATGACTATGGTTTGTTAATTTTGGGGGGTATGTTAGGAACAAGTTGGCAGCAATGCAGTTTTTTTAGTTTAACTTTTTCTCATTCCTTTGTTTTGGTTTTGTTTGAAATGTTTTTTTGTTTGTTTTTTAATCTTTTGATAAAGTTAAAAAAATAATCACTGAAGAGAAAAAAATAAAAAATAAATAAAAATATGTGATCAATTGCCACTCAGAGGGGAGCATTGCCTTGATAGTAGTTATAGCCCAATTGGTATACTCAGGTGTTTTATATAAATGTGCTCTGTTCTATTATTGTTCCAGCCAGATGAGTAGTGTGTATAGCTGTCTGCTTCTTTTGCTTTCCCTTTGCACTAGCTACTAAATCTGACCACCTTCTGTAATCAGCCAGGGAATCCTTCTCCATCTGCCACTGCCTCAATAATCAGAGTTAGTGCCCAGTTGAGAAGAGATCTATTGGTGAATAAGAAATAATGGTAAACAATTAATAGGAAAATGTATATTATATAGAAGTACATTTTACCCAGTTTCACTTAAAAATGACCAATGAGAGCACACAGTTAAAATAATTTTGTATATCACATATCTGAGTAATCAGACGATAAATTTGTGGTCTACAGAAAACACCCTCTGCATATATTGCAGAAAAGGTAAAGGCCTTGGTTTTATATGGAGATCTCTAGATTAGAGCATCCTTAAAATCATTACAAGTTCTAAAATTTCAAAATTCTAACATACAGCAGGGATAATTCAAGGAGAGGTATATAGGAGGGGCTGACATGCCTCAGAGATGCTGCTTCTTGTTTGTAGAAAAAAATCATCATCTACCCCACACTGGGAAATCCTGTAACTACAGCAAGTAGAGGGACAAAGAAAAGATAGGCTTAATTCCAAAGATGCTAGGAAGAGGTGATCAGGTACTTCTTAGGTCCCTTCTTCACAGTCCCAAGAAAAAGGGAAAACGTGTCACAATATTTAAGCATCTCCAGGACAGGAGGGATATTATAGAATTTTTTATTCTAGAAATTGCCATAATTATAGTTTACAGCCTTTATGATTTGTTTTGAGCCTGGACCAGAGTAAGAGTTGAGAGTGATTAGGAAAATTACTTGTAATGTCTTGGAATCCTGCCACCCCACTTGAGTCATTTCTCTTATTTGAATATATTCCATAGGCCACAGAATTTCTTTCTAATTAAAAGCACATTTGACTATGCCGAACATTCCCTGACTCCAATAATATTAATTCCAAAATAACATTTTCACTTTATTCCAATCTTCCATAATTCTTCTTCCATAATTTACACATTCACAAATAACTATTCCTGTTGATATAAATTAAGGGCAAAATAGTTGTTCTTAGAATAATTTTATTTATGTCTGAGGAGAGAACCAATGCAAGAACCATTCAAGAAGTCCATGGTTATTTAAAGAAGACTTTATTCAATTTAAGAAGAGTAAAAGACTATTATTATTTTCCTTAACACAAATTTTACAATGTTTAAAAGAAAATGAATTATCTATTAGTATGAATAAATATATATTTTAATTTTTACATCATGCTTTCTCCCTATCCCCTTGTTTTTTACTTTAATGAAATATTTGCCATGTTTACAAAAATCTGTCCATTTATATATACAAGCAAAGATTCTAAATATATATGATATTATTATATCTTTCTTTAAATTACATTTTCTGAAAGAAAATATGGTATCTGTATCAGTTAGCTATTGCTGTGCAACAAAACTACCTAAAAAGTCACATGGCAGCACTTTCAGTTTTGTTTGGGCTCAGGCATACATCTATGGTTAGCTCAGTGTTTGGTATACAATTCTGCCAATCTTTATTCAGCTTTGTCGTAAGTTTGGGAATAAGTTGACTTATGTCTGCTCTAGAATGGCCTCATGAGAAGGGTTGTGTTGACTTGGTCCTCTTCCACATGGTTACTCATCATCCAGGAAACTATTGCAGGCTTTTCCCCATGGGAGTGGAGAATTATGAGGGAGGTAGTAGATGCACACAAAGGCTATTGAGGCCTAGGTTTGAAACTTATGCAACATCACTTCCACAGTGTTCTATTTGCCAAAACAAGTCGCAGGACCAGCCAAGATTCAGGAGTTGGGAAAGTAGACTCTGCCTCTTGAAAGAAGTTGCTAAGTCACACTACTTTTGAAGAATTGGGTGAAAGATCAGCGACATTTTTGTAGTTAATCTACTGCATTCTTCATTAATATATGTTATATAATTGTTTCATTCACCATTGTATGGAAGCACCTAGAATTATACCTAGAACATATAAGACACCCAAATATTTGTTAAATAAATTATGTAAAACCCCATCCCACTAGGGGGATTACTACTTAAATGGAAATTATACCGATTGCCTTGCTCAACATTTATTCCCAACAGACTTCTAGCATACTTTTCTTGAATGCAGAGGTTCAAAAGATAAACCCTTGTTTTCACAGACACCCTGGTATTTAGTTTCCTGGTATGGGTTGGGTTTTTCCAAGACAAATAGGGAGCAGGAAATGTATTTTGTATTACTATTTGTGAGGCAGTGTTCACTCTGGGAGATCATTCTTTCAGGCATAATGGTGGATGCTATTCATTTTTTCTTCTGGGGCAAATCTGGAAGTTTCTAGTGTCTTGTTCTTAGGATCATATTGAAACAGCAGTTAGATTTCTATATTTTAATCTTCCTTTTTTCCTCTTCCTTTCAAACAAATGATTAAAAATTAACTTTTAAGTGACTTTGCCAATAAGTCATTCAATTTGACATTGTACGTGTTAAAGCCATTAAAATATATATCCCAGATTTTTAAAGATAGTTGTTCTCAAATGAATCATCAAGAGTGAGTAGCAATTAATGCGCACTGACAGGTTCTACATAACATCTGATATCCAAACTCCAAGAAGACAGAATGCCACCTAATTAGTCATGTCAGATCTAACTAGGACTGCCTCCAAGCACCTCAAGAAACAGTCACCAACAACCACTATGTGTCCATGATTGTGAAAGTGCTAACAGTTCTGGGGCATCTTTAGGATGACTAGTCAATGAGGAATCTTAGTTTTCCATTAGGATATCTTATTTATTTAACTATATCAGTAGAAATCCTTAAACCCAAATTCATGAAGCCCTAGCATTTGGGCCCTTAAGCTCAAGAATGTTAATACAGTATTGGATCCACACACTGTGCTGAGTTATACTTGACAATTGTAAGCAGATCATTTTTCAAGAGAGAGGTCTTGGTCCAACCCCACCTAGAGGAAAAAAGTAGAGCACAAATCTATCTAAAGGAGTGAACAATAATTGAACAATAATTCGTGATTGAACAATAATTCTGTGCCTTTTGGAAAATCTGCTTACACTCAGAATATCTATCATGTAAAAATGTCAATAGTAACAGTAAATTATTGATGTAAACGAAGTAGAATCATTACATTTTAGGGGCTAAACTGTCTTAGAGATAATTTTGTCATAATGTAGATTTTAAAACTAAGATAAAGTCTTGTCCAAGGATAAACAACAATTAGCAGGGCTAGGATGCAAAATTTAATTCTTTCTTTGGGGCTTTACTGAAAATGTTCATTTGGAAAAAAATGTGTTTCAAAGTTTCTTTTCAAAAGGTAGTTTTAGTTAAGAGTCTCATTGTACAAGAATCATAAATGGTTGCTAAAATTAGTGAGTAAAATTTTGTAGAAAAAAATCTACCTACAAATGACTTATTAATTTCAAAATGAGACATAGTAATTTGCAATGGAGAGACCTGGCAGATATCACCTTATCCAAGTGTGCAAAGTTAACATCATCAAAAGTGGGACCAACTACCAGGATGCCTTGAAAAAGCATTGTTTCTGTGGCATTCCTGTCAAGAATAACTATGATGAGGAAATACCAAACAAACCGAACTCAGGGACATTAAAAAAAAATAATAATAACTGGCCTGAACTCTTTAGGAAAGTCAAGATTATGAAAGACTGAGGAAAGTTACAGATTAAAAGAGAATAAAGAGACAAGACAACTACAAACAATGTGATGTCCTGGATTAGATCTTAAACAGGGGAAAAATATCAACAAAGGAAATTATTGAGAAAATGGGCAAAATTTTATTATGAATTGTGGATTAGATATCAGTATTGCATCAATGTTAGATTTCCTGATTTTCATAATTGTTCTGTGGTAATGTAAAAGAATGTCCTTTTTCTTTTGATACACATTGAATATCTACAACTTACTCCCAACTGGCTCAAAATGATTGAAAGAAAGAAAAAATATGATAAAACATTAGAAATTGATGAACCTGAGTCACCTGTATATGAAAATCTGTTTTTATTTTTATTTTTTTTATTTTGTGATAAGTTTGAATTTACATAAGAAAAAAGTTACAGAAAGGAATCTCATTTTATACATATAATAAAGTTAATTTTAGGTAAATAGAGAAATCTTGTTTATTTACACATTAATGTATGTTTGGGGCTCTAGTAAATATTTGTCCTGAAAGACAAAGTCTTTAAATTTATACCTTCATGTTGTAAATGAATATTGATCCATTTCTACTATAGAATGCTCAAAGCTACAGAAAATTTGTGACATAAGAGCAATAAAAGGCCATTATTGTAACTTAGGGCAGACCATATTCCTCAGCTTCCCAAAGGATAAAATTTAAAACTAAATTCTTGTTAACATCTTCATCAAAATAAGGGGGATAAGGATCAAAAGAGTTTAAAAATCATATCATCTTTGTTTGAGCTCCCCTCAGTGGATTTATTTAGAATTTCACTTGGCAAATACAGGAGCAGCCCTAAATGTATGGCCTCACAAAATCTAACTGTACTAATAAAGTAGAAATAAAACTTACTCTAACACTCTGAAAGATATAGAAATTCAACTATTCTGGATTCTTTTGTATACCCATGAAAATGTTAAAACTAGGCTACTTAAAACAGTATAAAGGGCATAGAAACTTCAAGGTAACCAATCATGATCAGTCTTTTCATGTAAGAGCTATATAAACACAGCCGTTTATTTATTTTAAAGATAGAACTGTCATAGAGAATAGAGTTGAACTATAAAAGCTAATGGACAAATGTTGTACATTATAACTTATTTTCCTTGCCTGTATTTTCATAGGAAATATGTGTTTGAGAGACTCAGGTATAAGTTTCAATATATAATGTAACAACTTGTGTTTGTTTTCTCTTATTTCAGTAATTGTTGTACAATTAAATTGCTGATGTGTTAGTCATTAAAAATGCACAAGAATACAATGTCAGTATAGCTATATGGAAAAATGCTGAGCTTCTATTTTGAATATAAAAATATAGTGTTTGAATCAGAGATAGTTTTTGAGTATTTGATCTGTAAGACAGAAGTAAAGTGAAGGAGAAAAATAAATTAGATGTTACAGAACAAATAGTATTTAAAATTTTCTCATTTGGAAGTAGACATTGTGTGAGTGTGTGTGTGTGTGTGTGTGTGTGTATGGTGTGCCTAGCACTCCTTTCTTCACCTGGGAAGAGCTCCCCCATACCTGGGGGAATTATTTGAACACCCAGCTTTCAGATGTGTTTCAAATAGGAGGCAGCAATGTTCAGCTTTCCTGGCCAAAGGGATTGGTGGGCTTCTGACATAGGATGGTAGCCAGCTTCCACCTTGTCCTCAATGATTTCCTGCCTCCTGGTTTCCAAAACCTAACACATCATGTAAAGGTTGGTCAATGCGATCAATAAAATATTGTTGAAGTGATCATATCCCACTTTCAAGATTAGGCTTCTGCCTTAATCTGTCTCCTTTCCTCCTCTCCTCTTCTTTTCTCTCTCTGTCTGTCTCCTTCTCTCATCACTTGCTCTTGGGGAAGTCAGCTGCCAAGTTGTGAGCAGCTCTAAGGAGAGGTCAGTGATGAGAAGCAAAGATTTCTTTATCCAGTGCCATTCCTGGGTGCTACCTCCATGGTTTGAATCTGAAACACGCTCTCACTTTCTTTGCTTGCTAAAATCACACCTGTTGAAATCCTAACTTTTCCAAGCTCAGATCAAATGCCGTCTCTACGTTGAAACCTTTAGACTCTGTGGACATATATGGCTTAAGAATCTTTCTAATCTCTTAGATCTTCTAATTGTCACAGTGGAATTTTTACTTATGGCAACACTGGGATATTCTTTGATCAAGACACCACCTTCAGGAACTAAACAGAATCTAAATGGGGAAGGGGGGTAAAAAAAGAGTATTATTAAAATGCTTTCACATTCTCTGTTTTTATTCCTTATTCACTATTCATTTATACTAACAAATATATTTGAATGTATAAACCTACTGTGCTGGTTTCTATGTATATTTTGTCCCCCAGAAAAAGCCATATTCTTTAATGAAACCTTGTGTGGGCAGAAAATGTATTAGTGTTGATTAAGTTGGAAACTTTTGATTGGATGTTTCCATGGAGATGTGACTCAATCAACTGTGGGTGAGACGTTTCATTGGATTATTTTCATGGAGGTGTTGCCTCACCCATTCAGGGTGGGTCTTTATTGGATCACAGGAGTACTTTAAAAACAGCCACACAGGCCCAGACAGTGCTACAGCCCAGAAGGACACTTTGAAAAATGCACAGGAGCTGAGGGAGGAGCTGGAACACAACCTGGGATCAGCAGACACCAGCCACGTGCCTTCCCAGCTAACAGACGTTTTCTGGACTCCGTTGGCTTTCCTTCAGTGAAGGTACTCTATTGTTGATGCCTTACCTTGGACACTTCATGGCCTTAAGACTGTAACTTTGTAACCAAATAAAACCCCTTTATAAAAGCCAGTCCATTTCTGGTGTTTTGCAAAACAGCAGCATTAGCAAACCGGAACACCTACAACAGAGTATATTTTTGCAAATCAGAAATGAAGTAAAATGAAGTCTTCTTCACAATGCCATTTCTGGTCATGGATACATACTGCCACTCTGGAAGGGGGTGGTGGTGGAGACATTCCTTTTCCATCTTCAGCTGCATATATCACATACGCTGAAACCTTCCACTTGGTCCAGCTTTGGATTGTGTCACCTAGTCTGTGCAGTTCCCTGCATCCATACAAATGGAATAAATTGCTTTCTTTCATGTTTTAACCCTTGTCTTGTGTTATGAGTTGTGTACCTGTAGGTCTTCCCTACTAAATATTTTATGCTCCTTGAACTCAGGGAAAATTATTTTAGGCCCTACAGCAGAGCTAATCAAAATGTGCTGCACAAATTGATATTGGTCTATGAAGAACTATTCCTGGTCCTTGTTGAGATAAATACAGAAACAATATGAACATTTAAAACCTCTATAATAACAGTTTAACTTTGCATGGTATCCAAGCAAGTAATTAGTAAAATTGTCTGTTTGAAAATAGTGTGATACGTGCTCTAGTGATGCAGACTGGGACAGTGTTACAACTTACAATATTTGAAGTTTAGTTTGCCAACTGTAATCCAAATAGAAATGAATATATATAATAGAAAAAATAATTTAGGATATTTAAGCATTTATTTATTTTTATAACTTATTTTTACAATTATATACATTTTTTTCAATTCTATATTTTAAATTTATGTTTAACATTATCTAAATTAGGAAAGTAAATTTGTGTTATTTATATTCAACCTTAATATATGCATGGTGAAACACCAGCTTCAATGACCTTTGCTTTATTAAGACATGATACACTTTTATTAAAATCAGCAGTAGCAGTACACCAAATGATAATAGAAATGACTCACAAGAATGAAAACAAAAAAGTTCACACTCTTAACTCAAAAGCATGATTCCTCAGATATTGATTTAAATTTTGTAACTATGTTTGATGATAATGTGTTAAATAACAGACTAATTTTCAGAAATGTACTGTCTAGTGAAGCAATGAAATCATCACAACTTAAGTCAGATGGACATAGAAAACATTAATAAATATAAAAGTCAAAATAATTCACTAAAAGAAGAATAATGCAATGCTGTGAGGGGCCCTTCTAGGTAGAATTTTGGATTTCTAGGATTAAAAATGTTGTCTGCAAGTTCTGAGACATTAGTGAAAGGCAATCATTAGAAAAGCTAAAATTTGAAAGAGTGACAAAAGCTAAGTGTTGACGAGGATGTGGAACAACTCAGAACAACACTGCTGGTTTGAATGTAAATGATGGCAACTACTTTGGAATTTTATTTTGTCAGTTTCTTAAAAAGTTGAATGTATACTTACCATGTCACCCAGTCATTCCACACATAGAGAAATTAAAACATATGACCACACAAAGTCTTAAACATATGTTCATGTCAGCTTTATTTGTAAGAGTCAAAATCTTAACCCAAATGGGCACCATCAAATGAATGGTTAAACCATAAAATTCTACCCATAAAATAAAATACTAAGCCTCAATAAAAAGGAATTAATTAATGATGTATGTGTCAACATACATCTATCTCAAAATGATTATTCTGAGTGATAGCAACCAGACAAAAAATGGTTGATACTGTATGAGTCCATTCAGAAAAGTCTGACTAAATCCCTTAAGTCTAGATAGGTAGGTAGGTAGGTAGGTAGGTAGGTAGGTAGGTAGGTAGATAGACAGATAGATAGATAGATAAAATAGAGAACATAGATGATTGATAAGTTTTAGCTCTGTACTCTTAAAAGGCCTAGATATAGGCTTTGTAAGTGAAGGTCTTCCATTTAGAGTGACTTCTAAAAATATCATTTCTCACTGAAATTGACAGGGCTCTTGAAGAAACAGCTAATTCCAGGTCTGGGGAAAGAAATGTACAAGATGATCCTGGAATTTCTTGTCATACCAGATTAGGAGGAAGCGACCAGCAATTAAGAATTACTAACCTCATTTCAAATAAAGGCAGAAGCTAAATTACAGAGGTTCCTGATATCAAAAATGGAATACACTTGAGCTTCAACAATTAGAATGATTGCAATGAGTTGATACCCATCAAATATGTTTAAATCCAAGAGCCCATATTATTTTTTTATGACAAAATGAAATGCTTAGCTTCAGATGATAATGAGGAATCAATTAATCACTTTGAAAACTGAGAAATAATAGGAAAGAATCAAGTATTTAACAACCCCTTCTAAAATGAATTATTAAATCTTGGCATTAAGCATCAATAGCTGCTAACATAAATAGAGAGATACCTGTATTTTGTCTCCTGTAGCCTTGTCCATTACTGCCTTTAGTTTTCCAAAAGGATAGAACCTGAGTCTGATTAAACCTCTGGATCCAGCTGGTTATTTTCAGAAAATACAGAGGATAGAGGCAAAATCCAGACTGTGAGAAACACTCCAGGTCAAGTACCCAGCTTCTTCAAGATATAAACTGCAAAAAAAAAAGGTAAAATCTTGAAGACTTTTTAAGTCTTGAGTAAGACTTTTAAAAATATCATTTTTCAAAATGGATATGATTAAGCCATATTTTTAGGGATACACACTTGCATCATGAAAATTAAATTAAAAAATTAACAAGGAAATAATTACTATCGGAATTCAAGTTAATAGTTGTTTATGGAAGAAAGGAGGGATTTTTTGGGGGGAAAAGATGTTTGGAAGTCCTTCTGAGATGGTTCACAGTGTTTTGTTTCATTAGTTGGTGATTTGCCTTATAATAAGTGTTTGAACTACACATTTATTTTCTGGGTTTTTCTGTTTCATTTTATAATGAAAATATTTTGAAAGAAGGAGGAAGAAGGATTAGATGAGAAGGAGATGAAAAGGAAGAGGAAAAGAGGGAAAGAAGTCCTATACATAGGAGATTCAAGGATACATATTCCACTTTTTCATCAAAAATTAATTTAAAATTAAAGTATAATTTTACACATTAAATTAATTGACTACTAATGAGGGATTGAAAATGAGTTTTGAAGTTGCATAACTTTGCTTCATTTTGATGGAATAACTTTGTCTTAACTTTTGTGAATGTACTTTCTCTAGTCTGCTAATAAAATAAAATTTAAAAATAGTTTATGTATATTTGTGGTGTGTGCAGCATTGTCATCAATCCAACTTAAATTGGATAAATTAACAACAAAAAAGCAATCTCATTTGATACATGAAAAATTGTAAATATTGATATGATGTGCATGTGTTCATTCAGGTTGTTTATATGGGCATTTGGGGGCGATTGCTATTTCCCTCATTTTTTGTTTCATTATGTTTTTAGAACAACAAAGGTTACAATATAATAGTGATTCTCTATATTTATCACATATACACAGGCTTTCAGTGCATAATTTGTATAGTCTTATAATTCTTTTGTATTTGCCTGTTGTGCCGGTTTGAATGTATTATGTCCCCCAGAAAAAGCCATATTCTTTGATGCAATCTTGAGGCGCAAACATATTAGTGGGGATTAAGTTGGAATGATTGGATTAGATTGTTTCTATGGAAATGCCCCCCACCCAACTGTTGGTGATAACTGGATAATTCCATGGAGGTGTGGCCTGCCCATTCAGCATGGGCCTTGATTAGTTTACTGGAGCACTATGTAAGCTCAGACACAAGGAGCGAGCTTGCTACAGCCAAGAGGGACACTTTGAAGAATGCACAGGAGCAGAGAGAGGAACTGCAGTTTATAGAGACATTTTGGAGATGGCCTTTGAAAGCAGACTTTTGCTCTGGAGAAGCAAGAGAGGACAAACGCCCCAAGAGTGACTGAGAGTGACATTTTGGAGAGAAGCTGAAGGCTAGAGAGGAACATCCTGGGAGAAAGCTATTTTGAAACCAGAACTCTGGAGCAGATGCCAGCCACATGCCTTCCCAGCTAACAGAGGTTTTCCAGACATCACTGGCCATCCTCCAGTGAAGGTACCCTTTGTTGATGGACACTTTATGGCCTTAAGACTGTAACTTTGTGACCAAAGAAACCCCCTTTATAAAAGCTAATTCGAGGAGCCCCGCTAATGGGGGGAAGATGTGGAGGAATGAGTGAGGTGTGCGTGAGGCCGCTGTGGACGAGCGAGGTACCGTAAGCTTCTCTTCCCCCGCTGCAGGCTCGGGTGACCCTCAGTCTCTTCCCCCGACAGCTTCGCCCTAATGGCTGCTGCGTGGTGGGCACCTCTAGAAGAGCCGTGCAGTGTGTTTTGGTGGTCAGCTTCTGCTGAGGAAGCAGTGGCATATATGCAAAACCATCAAAATGAACATTGTTGACACGGGCATTTTAAGACAAAGAGTGGTAAAAACAATAAAAGCATTGCTGAGTGACATAAGACCACAATGGATGTGCCACGTTTATGGTTTTGAAACTGCTTCATCTTGCCCTGTGCCCATCGAAACTTCTAGAATAATAACCATTTCTGGGATTTTCTCTTTAGAACTCTCCAACGATATTTCCTCCCATTGTGCATGTATGTATTTGGTTTGCTTTCTTTTCTTTTTTTGTTTAAGAAAATTAAAGACAAGCTAATTTAAAGAAAAAAAAAAAAAGCCAATTCATTTGTGGTGTTTTTGCATTCCAGCAGCATTAGCAAACTAGAATACCCATGTAATATGTGTTTTAGTTATATTTACTGAAAGGAAATTTTATGTCTGTTGTATCTAAAAAAATTAGGCTTGTATTTCCTATGATTTTGCTTTTTTATTTCATATTTCTAGTAATATTCTATTACTGTATTTTAAAAGAATATTGCTCTCCAATGAATTGGAAATTAAAAAGCCTATTCCTTCACCACAGATAATTTGAGGAGTACTGCCTTTTAGCACTTAGCAGAACATCTTTCACTTAATTCCTAATGAATATATTAAATTGAATTTTTAAATTCAATTCACAAGATCTTATTACTTAGTATTACTTATAAAATCTCAAAGTTTCCTCATCTTACATTTTCATTTTCATTAGGTAAAAATACTTCACTACCAAGTATACTTAGCTAATAATACAATGGAATTCAGTCCAGTTATACTAAATTCCCGTTATGTGAAACATGCTAAACTGAGCACTGACGGGATCATTAATAAATTATCTAAAGCTTTAAGCAGCTTACAGGTGAACACGAAGAATAAGAAACTATTCAAATTACTAGGATATAAATGCCAGTAGAATGTGACAAGCATTGTACTACAAAAGGAGAATATTGTTCAAGAGATCAAGAAAAGCAATTTAACTGAAGAAAATTTTGAAAGGAATCAATGGAGAGAAAGGTAGATAAAAGAACATGAAGAAAAGGATTAAGTGAAAATAAATTGTGCTATATTTTCAGATTGTGAAAGAGTACTTGAGTTTAACGGAATCATTGACTTAACAGGAAACAGTATTTGAAAGATACATTATGGAGGACTTTAAATCCTAAGGTTAAATAACATTTATTTGTTCAAAAAGTTATTTATTCTTTCAAAAACTACTATACTGTTACACAAGTCCAGGTCATAAACTGGATGTTAAGATATTGGGTGGGACACAAAGAAAGGGGAAGGGGAAATGAGATGAAAACTGGAAGTATAAATTAACAAACAAAAAATCCTTGTCAAAAGACAAATATAGCACATGGTTATTAATTCTTATGATATAAAGAATCATAATTTCTGTGAGACCAAAGATTAAAAAAGTAATCTGTGTTTAAGCTTTAATTCGGGGCTTGAAGGATGAGTAAGAGAAAAGCAGAGTGAGAGAGGAAGAAGTATATTATAGGTCAAGGGGAAAGCATTCATTTATTTATCCATATATTTAGCATTTATGGGATGCCTGCTTTACAACTTTATATAAAAAGGAAACATATGGTACATAAGCTTTTTGTGCCTGGCTTCCTTCACTCAACATTAGGTTTGTGAGACGCATCTATGTTATGGCATATAGCTGCAGTTCGTTTCCATTGCTGGATGGCAGCCCTTTGTATGAATATAGCACAGTGTATTTATTCATTATACCTCTGTTTGTCAGTTGACAATGACTAATGCTGCAGTGAACATTCTTGTAATGTTTTCCAGTACTTATTTGCATGAATTTCTGTTGAGTATAAACATAGTATAATTCCTGGGACAAAAGTGCATGGTGCAAAATATAACTTTACTAGATAATGCCAAATTGTTTGCCACATTTCCATTAATTTATATTTCCACCAGCAGCATATGAGAGTTCACGTTCCTCCAAGACCACTGTTCTGTTTAATTTAAACTATTTTGACAGGTGAATACTAACGTATCTCTGTGATTTTATTTGCGTTTCCCTAATTAATAATAATAAGGCTGGGTATTTTAAAAATTATCATTAGTAATTTGGATCCCTTCTTCTCAGAAAGAAAAAGTGATTAAGGATTGGTTTGGGGTTGCAATAAAATTAATAAGCTTTGTTTGAAAGGCACCCATGTGAGTGTGCTAGTGAAACATACAGATGAAGATGTCAGCAGAGTTAGAAAGTGAATCAGAGCTTAGGAGAGAAGATAGAAATGACTCCTAATTCTCAATCTCTGCAAAGATAGAGAGGGAAAAAGTTGTCAAGAACACAAGTGGGGAGATATTAGAACAGAAATATGTTTCATAGGGTAAGACCAAAGGAAGATACCAGAGACAGATGTTGTGATAGAAAAGATATTGATGGAGGAATCATTAAATGGCCTCCATCTTATCAGAAAGGAAATTAGTGCAGCCCCGTAACTAGTGTAGAACTGCTTGCATGTTGCTGTATCTGTCAGAGGAAACTTAATTTCTTCCAGGTTAAATTCTCTGAAAACTTGTAGCTCTAAATCTTATTCGATTGCTGTAAATCTAATCTTTCTAAGGCAGATCCTCTCTATTTAGTTGCTACTTCCTAGATCTCTGTCAAGTGCTCTAAGATCTCCAAGGCCCATGGAGTTCCAAACTTCTATGAACCATGAAATAATTCCCTCCTATGAATTAATCCTTCCCACTACATATTTTGTAGGCTTATCCTGTCTTGTCTTCCCATAATTTTCTTCATCGATTCTGTGAACCAAAATTCTTGCAGAGCCTCCCCATGCGTTAACCAGTATATTCTGCAAAAGACTTTGGAAAAAAAAGAACTGCATTAAACTTAAATTGATAAATATCTCTTTTTTAGTGATATAACTTTAATCTGTCCCCCCACTCCCAGTATTATACTACAGACCACCTTTCAGGAAAAAATATATTCCTTTTTTTTTTTTTCAAAATTCAGTGAGTCCTCTAATTTAGACTAGGGCAAACACTTCTATGTCTTTGAAATAACTGGAGAGCTTTCTCTTGTCACTTTCTCTCCCTCCAAACTGTGTTCTGATGCAAAATTGAATTTCAAAAGGAGTAAATGAAAAAATGTATATAAAATATAGAAATGTGTTATGCAGACATAGAATGAGACAGGAGAGACACATGGAAAAAGAAAACTGATTTGTTGCAAGAGTAGGGTTATAAGTGAATGTTTTCTTTTGTATATTCAGATACCATACTAATAATAAAAATGTTGGTAGTATGGTAAAAATAAATTACTTGGTTTCAAACTCAAACTAGAATTTATCTTCAGCATTTTAGTGTTAGAAATAGCAGATCAGGGAAAATATTTTTTAAACTGAGGGACATCAGCAGAAAGCTAATTTATTCTGGGGAATCATCTTCAATCATCATCGTCATCATCTGATACAATACTATAGTTTAAAAAACCTTACCATTATCTAATTTGATGGCCTGTTTTATTTCTGTCACCTAGTTCTTCCTACTCTAATAATTCTACCATACTGAATTTTAAATTGCCAATTTACAATCATAAAGAAACCCAGAAGTGATCAATACAATCAACATGCTGAAAGTAAACATAAAGAAAATAAAGAAGTGCATGTTTAAGTGAAAACTACTTTTCCAGTTTTGAAAAAAGTGAAAATTAGTTATTTGTATTCTAACATTGGGCTCAAACAGAAGGCAGAACTGAATAAATAAAAGCAAACTATGGCCACTTCCTGACTCTCCTGGATTTGATGGGGGAGGGAGAGGGAGCAGGGATAAACCTAGTACCAAGGAGAGTGAGAGTTAAATCTTTCTCCCCTGCAAAGAAGAGGTGATTTGACCTTGGAGTGAGGTCAAAGGAAGGATGAATTTAGCCGTGGTCCACAGAATCCTGTAATTCCGCAGAGGTGCCCTGGTAGCTAGCTGCCTTGTCAGGTGAGTACAGCCACACACGCAGGTCTGCAAGTCACCTTAAAACAGAATATTTAAATTTTATTTGTTTAATTTTATCTATTTTTGCATAAGATTGGTATGAAAGGAAAATATAAATAATAAATTCATTCAATTTTTTCAACTAATAGTGACTTAAATACTTACCGTGTGCCAAGTGTTTACTAGGAGCATCCATTTTTTCAACCAATATGTATATGATAACTACTATATGCCAAGTTTTGTATCACCAGAGGAATTACAGTTGTAAACGATACTTTCATGGTCCTGTTCTTACAGAACTCTTCTGTGCTATATGGAAAAGGATGCAAACAAACAAAAAGCACATAAATTAACAAATAAATTTCTGAGAGTGATAAGTTGTAGAAGAAAATAAAACATGAAATGAGATACAGTAATGGGGCAAAGGGGCTGTGTGCTAACATTTTATTGGATGGTCAGTGAAAGACACTCTGAGAAGGTGATATTGGAACAAATGTTGTAAATCTCTTTATTTGGAAGAAGCTTGGCTTGTTAGAGGAATAAACATTAGGGTGTGTGAGAGGAGAATACTCAGAAAGGGGATCAAAGAAGGAAGCAGAGAACAGATCATGGTGAACAGATCTTCTAGATCTGGTAACCATTGAATTTAAATCTAATTGCAACTGGAAGCTATTGGAGAGTGTGGTTTAAACAGATGGGTGATATGATCTGATTGACAGTTTTGGAAAATCTCTGGTATCAAAGAAGAATATAATTTTGGGGCCTAAATGGAAAAAATAGGGAGGTTAGTATGAAGCTATTGCAGAATCTCAAGCAAGTTTTGAGACGTGAGAAAAGTAGATATGGAGAGAAATGAACAGATAAAGATATAATATAGAGTTTGAACAGATGAGATTTACTAATGGATTAGATATGAGGAGAGAAGGGGAGACAAATCAGAAAGGGTAGCTAAGTGTCTGCTGGAGCTCTTTTGTGGATTGTGTTGCTATATGCTGAGCAGAGAAGGTTAGGAAGGAACAAGAGATTTGGGGCAGAGAATAAATCACATAGGGTTATATTCAGTCACATATTACAGAAAGCTCAAAATAATAGTGATATAAAAAGCATAGAAATTGATTATTTTATCTGATTAGAGGAATGCCATGATAATCAGTCTAAAGGGAGGTGTATTAGTCAGGGAAACAGAACTGACAGGATACATCTTCAAATATTATGAGATTTTATAAGAATTGTCTCACATGGCTGTGGGGTTGGGCAAGTTCAAATTCTGTCAGACACGCTGCAAACTGGGAACTCTGAGGAAAGTTTTTGATAAATTCCCCAGGAGAAGCTGGCTGGCTGAATTAGAGATAAAAATTCTCTCTTCTGACTGCTGATATCATTACTTCTCCTTTTAAAGCCTTCAAATGATTGAATGAGACGTCTCTCAGTGTTGAAGGCAATCTCCTCAGTTGATTGTAGATGTAATCAGTCATAGCTGCAATCAACTTACTGATAATTTAAGTCCACAAAATCTCCTCACAGTAACAATCAATCCAGTGTTTTCTCAACCAAACAACTGGACACCATAACCTGGCCAAGTTGACACAAGAATTTAACCATTACAGGTGGGATGCTGTCTTTTGCATGTGATCAAGGGAAAAGACATCTTTTTTTTTTTTTTGGCTCCACCACTTAAGCCCTTGAGTTTCATCCTTAAAGTCTCTTCATAGTCCAATGTACATCATGATGTTCCAGACACATCCTGTTATCAGGCTTCCAGATGGGGAAAGAGGGTAAAGACAAAAAGGGGTAACTCTCAATTGAGTCAGTTACTTTATATATATATATATATAGATAGATAGATAGATAGATAGATACATACATACATACATAGATACATAGATAAATAGATAGATATATAGATAGATATATGGGTGTAGATATATAATTGTAATTGTTCACATATCGTACAATTATCCAAAGATCCAAAGTGTACGATCAATTGTCCCCAGTACAATCATACAGGTGTGCATCCATCACCACAATTAATTTTTTTAAATTTTTAGAACATTTTCATTACTCCAGAAAAGAAATAAAGACAAAAAAACGAAACTCAAATCCTCCCATACCCCTAACCTCCCCCCTCAATTGTTGACTCATAGTATTGGTATAGTACATTTGTTACTATTGATGAAAGAACGTTAAAATACAACTAACTGTAGTATATAGTTTGCAATAGGTATATTTTTTCCTATATGCCCCTCTATTATTAACTTCTAGTTATAGTGCCATACATTTGATCTGGTTCATGAAAGAGATTTCTAATATTTGTAGAGTTAATCATGGACATTGCCCACCACAAGGTTCACTGTTTTATACATTCCCGTCTTTTAACCTCCAACTTTCTTTCTGGTGACACATGTGACTCTGAGCTTCCCCTTTCCACCACATTCATGCATCATTCAGGACTGTTAGTTATTGTCACAACATGCTACCATCACCTCTGTTCATTTCCAAACATTTAAATTCAACCTAGTTGAACATTCTGCTCATAATAAGCAACTGCTCCCCATTCTAGTCTCGTTCTATATCCTGGTAACTTATATTCATGTCCATGAGTTTACATATTAAATTAGTTCATATCAGTGAGACCCTGCAATATTTGTCCTGATGTGTCTGACTTATTACATGCAATAAAATTCCTCCAAGGTTTCTTCATCAACCCATTTTTTAGATGGCTTTATTCACACACCATACATTCCATCCTAAGTAAACAATTGATGGTTCCCTGTATAGTCATGTATTTATGTATTCATCACCTGTGCCGGTTTGAATGTATTGTGTCCCCCAAATGCCATTATCTTTGTGGTCTTTCTTTTTGGTGCTGGTTAGATTTGCTTGGAATGTGCCCCACCCAGCTGTGGGTGGTGACTTTGGTGGGATACTCCCATGGAGGTGTGACCCCACCCATTCAGGGTGGGCCTTGATCAGTGAAGCCATATAAAACATGCTGACTCAAAGAGACTGAACGGAGTGCAGCTGTGAGTGACATTTTGAAGAAGAGCAAGCTTGCTAGAGAGGAATGTCCTGGGAGAAAGCCATTTTGAAACCAGAACTTTGGAGCAGACGCCAGCCGTGTGCCTTCCCAGCTAACAGAGGTTTTCCGGACGCCATTGGCCATCTCCAGTTAAGGTACTCAATTACTGATGTGTTACCTTGGACGTTTTGTGGCCTTAAGACTGTAACTGTGTAGTGAAATAAACCCCCATTTTATAAAAGCCTATCCATCTCTGGTGTTTTGCATTCTGCAGCATTAGCAAACTAGGACAGATTTTGGTACCAGAGAAGTGGGGTGCTTTTGCTGCTGACTTTGCAAACACCAAACATGTTGGAATGGCTTTTTAAATGGATAAGGGGAAGTTTCTGGAAGAATTGTGAGGAGCTTGATAGAAAAGGCCAAAACTGCTTTAACAAGACTGCTTGTGGAAATATGGACTCTAAAGATACTTCTGATGAGGTCTTGAACAGAAATGATGAATGTGTTGTTGCAAACTGGAAGAAAGGCGAACCTTGTTTTAAAGTGGCAGAGAATTTGGCAAAATTGAGTCCTGGTGTCAGATGGAAGGAAGAATTTAAAAGTGACAAACTGGAATACTTAGCTGAGGAGATCTCCAGACTACCTGTGGAGGATATACCCTGGCTTCTCCTTGCAGCTTATAGTAAAATGCGAGCGGAGAGAGAGAAACTTAGAACTGAACTCTTGGGTTCAAAGAAACCAGAAGTTGATGGCTTGGAAAATTACAGGCTTCCAGGGGGTGGAATCCCAGAAGCTACAGCCCAACATGAGGATGTAACCAAACATGGAACCCAGCCGCCATTTCAGTACAAGCCAAGATTGGAGATGGAATTATCCAGAAAGGATTTGTGGAAAGTCCTATTGTCTGATGGCTTTGACCCCTGCATGCTTCATGCAAAGCCAACAGAATTTTTGCGAGATCTTTATAGACGGAGCCATTGCCGGTCTGGACTGGAGGAGACAGACAAGGAACAAACTGAAGGAAAAATTTATTCAAAGGCAGAGCCATGGAGGTTGAGGTCTGGAGTCAAGAGGTCTCGGGCTGGGAGAGTGGAGCAGCCCACATGCATGGAAAGGGTGAGTTTGCCCTGGAGGTCGAGGGCGGGCTTTCCACCTCGATGCTCTGGAAGAGTTTTGCCACCCGAGGTCCCAAAGAGGGTGGAGCACATTCCCAGGGAATTGGGGAGAGCCTGGGTGCCACCACACTGTTCTGAAGGGGTTGAGCGTGTGCCCCGGAGATGGAAGGGAATCCGGGAGCAGCCCCAATGTTTGAGGAGGGTGGGGCCGAGAAGGTGGTCTCCCCAATGTGTGGGTATATTGGAGCACTCACCTAAGTGTTTGGAGAGGAAAGGGCTGCCACAAAGGCCCTTA
The DNA here is from genome assembly GCF_015220235.1 of Choloepus didactylus. Lineage (NCBI taxonomy): Eukaryota > Metazoa > Chordata > Mammalia > Pilosa > Megalonychidae > Choloepus > Choloepus didactylus. Next base: position 43,333,720 of record NC_051315.1, read on the forward strand.
GGAAGGGTTAGGCTCCCGCTCTCTCAAGCCCCAAGGATGCAACGTTATTCTGTTAATCACTCTCAGACTTTGAAATCTAATGGAGTTTGTCCTGCAGGTTTTAGGAACTGTTTTGGTCCTGTTAACCCTGTTTTCCTTACTCTTTCTCCTTATGGGAATGGAAATGTTTATCCTATGAATGTCCCTCCTTTGTATATTGGAAGCATATAACTTGTTCTAAGTCCACAGATCCAAGCTAAAGGAAAAGTATGCCTTAGGACTGACCACGCCTATATTTGATTTTGATGGGATTTTTGTGCTTAACTTTTGTTACTGAAATGGTTTAAGTTTTTGTGATATTGTGGGATGAATGTATTTTGTATTTGGAAAGATAATGTCATTTTGGGGTCCAGGGGGTGGAATGTGCCGGTTTGAATGTATTGTGTCCCCCAAATGCCATTATCTTTGTGGTCTTTCTTTTTGGTGCTGGTTAGATTTGCTTGGAATGTGCCCCACCCAGCTGTGGGTGGTGACTTTGGTGGGATACTCCCATGGAGGTGTGACCCCACCCATTCAGGGTGGGCCTTGATCAGTGGAGCCATATAAAACATGCTGACTCAAAGAGACTGAACGGAGTGCAGCTGTGAGTGACGTTTTGAAGAAGAGCAAGCTTGCTAGAGAGGAATGTCCTGGGAGAAAGCCATTTTGAAACCAGAACTTTGGAGCAGACGCCAGCCGTGTGCCTTCCCAGCTAACAGAGGTTTTCCGGACGCCATTGGCCATCTCCAGTTAAGGTATCCGATTACTGATGTGTTACCTTGGACGTTTTGTGGCCTTAAGACTGTAACTGTGTAGTGAAATAAACCCCCATTTTATAAAAGCCTATCCATCTCTGGTGTTTTGCATTCTGCAGCATTAGCAAACTAGAACATCACCATTGCCACTATCTATATAAGGACATCTCCACTTCTTCCACAAAGCAGGAGGAAGAGTCAAAAAAGTTAGAGAGACAAAAGAGAAGGAAAAAAGAAAGAGAAAAAAAACACAAAACATGACAGCTAGGAAGCAACAAAAGGTAAGACAACATTAAACTAAAGTAGACTAAAGAGTCGGACAACATTACCAATGCCAAGAGTCCCATACACCTCCCTTATGTCCCCCTCTTATATGCAATTAGCTTTGGTATATTGCCTTTGTTATGTTAAAGGAAGCATAATACAAAGTTTCTGTTAATTATAGTCTTTAGTTTGCATTGATTGTATTTCCCCCCAATACCTCCCTATTTTTAACACCTTACAAGGTTGACATTCATTTGTTCTCCCTCATGAGAAAACATATTTCTACATTTTATCACAATTGTTGAGCACTCTAGGTTTCACTGAGTTATACAGTCTCAGTCTTTATCTTTCCTCTCTCCTTCTGGTGTCCCACATGCTCCTAACCTTCCTCTTTCAACCATACTCACAGTCATCTTTGTTCAGTATAATTACATTGCTGTGCTACCATCATCCAAAACTGTGTTCCAAACCTCTCACTCCTGTCTTTTCTTATCTCTCTGTAATGCTCCCTTTAATATTTCCTGCAGAGCAGGTATCTTGTTCACAAACTCTCTCATTGTCTGTTTGTCAGAGAATATTTGAAACTCTACCTCATATTTGAAGGACAGTTTTGCCAGATATAGGATTCTTGGTTGGTGGTTTTTCTCTTTCAGTGTCTTAAATATATCACCCCACTTCCTTCTTGCCTCCATGGTTTCTATTGAGAAATCTGCTCATAGCCTTATCAAGCTTTCTTTGTATGTGATGGATTACTTTTCTCTTGCTGCTTTCAGGATTCTCTCTTTGTCTTTGATGTTTGATAATCTGATTATTAAGTGTCTCGGCATAGGTCTATTCAGATCTATTCTGTTTGAGGTATGCTGTGCTTCTTGGATGTGTAATTTTATGTCTTTCATAAGAGATGTGAAATTTTCATTGATTATTTCCTCTATAATTGCTTCTGCCCCTTTTCCCTTCTCTTCTCCTTCTGGGACACCCATGAAACATATATTCATGTGTTTTATGTTGTCATTCAGTTCCTTGAGACATTGCTCATATTTTTCCATTCTTCTCCCTATCTGTTCTTTTGTGTGTTGGATTTCAGGTATCTTGTTCTCCAGTTCTTAAGCATTTTGTTCCGCCTCTTGTGATCTGCTGTTGTATGTCTCCATTGTGTCTTTCATCTCCTGTGTTGTGCCTTTCTGCCAGTTGTTTTCCTGCCAGTTGTTTTTTCAAACTTTTGATTTCTACCTTATATATGCCCAGTGTTTGCTTTATAGCCTTCCTCTCTTTTGCCATATCTTCCTATACTTTTTAAATTAATTTAACATTAGTTGTTTCAGTTCCTGTATTTCAGTTGAAGTGTAAGTTTGTTCCTTTGACTGGAGCATAACTTCATTTTTCTTAGTGTAGGTTGTAGTTTTCTGTTGTCTAGACATCTGGTTTCCTTCATTACCCCAATCAGGTTTTCCCAGACCAGAATGGGCTCATGTCCCAGATGGAGGAAATATTCAGTGTCAGGAACTAAGGGTGTATCTTAGAAGACTGACACACCCTGTGAGGCCTCAAGCCACTGTGCTTTTCTTAACCTGCCCAGCAGGTGGCACCTGTCAGCCTGTAGCTCCTGACTGGTGTAAGGAGGTGTGGCCTGTGGCTGTTTTCTCTCAGGCTCTGGGGTCTGTTTCTGAATGGAAGGCGGGTAGTAGAGCTGGGTACCACCTCTTTCCTCTTATGGAAGACACACCCCATAGGGAATTTTTTTTTTTTTTTTTGCATTTAAATGGGTTCTTTGTGTCTCTGACTCTGTTATCTCTACCCTTGTCTGGGTCAGAGCACTGTGAACTGAAAATGGCTTGAGGCTTTCTCCACTGAGCTGCTCAGGTTGAGAGAGATAAAGGGACAGAAAGCACCCTTTCAGGGCCAGTCCACAGCCTCCAGTTTCACCCACTGGCCAGAGACAGCACCTGGTCCTCTGTGCTCCCCCTCCTGGCACAGAGAAGTCCCCTGGCTGTTCAAGGTCAGCCTCTCTCTGTTTGTTGGGGATTTGCAGCTTGCATTGAGCCATCCATGTGTGCCAATGAAAACCCCAGTTGGAGCTGGACTGAGGAATATTTGCTTGTTCAGTGAGTGCTGTTGTCTATCACAGCAAGGTTTGCAGTTAGGGCTGCCATGGGGGAGTGGGGGCTCCCAGCTTGCATCCACAGTTTCTACTCACAGATTCCATGCTGTGATCTCAGGCTTCCTCCCAATCCAGGTTGGTGTACCATGTGTGGACAGTCATGGTTGTCCCCCAGCAGTTATTCCAGATCATTTACTAATTGTTCCTAGTTGTTTATTAGTTTGCTCTGGGGGGACTAACTAACTTCCACTCCTCTCTATGCTGCTATCTTCTTCCCCCTTTGAGTCAGTTACTTTTAAATAGTTTTCTGAGAAGATCCAAACAAAAATTCTGCATTTATCTCATTTCATTTACAGTTACATGAGTATACCTGGTGTAAAAGAATCTTGGGAGATGAAGTGCTTCCTTTCCTTGCTGTTCACTTTGTTCTGTGTTATGTTATTGAGGAACAAAGGGAAAAAGGATGTATGCTGAAAAAATTTTTGTCTCTGCCATACACACTGGAGGGGCATAAAAGACTTATTGATTATTAGATATTGGACATTGTTCTGGTTTGCTAATGCTGCCATTTTGCCAAATATCAGAAATGGATTGGCTTTTGTAAAGGTGGTTTATTTGGTTACAAAGTTATAGTCTTAAGGCCATTAAGTGTCCAAGGTAAGGCATCAACAATAGGGTACCCTTCACTGGAGAAAGGCCATTGGCATCTGGAAACCTGTGGTAGCTGGGAAGGCACATGGCTGGCATCTGCTTGCTCCCAGGTTGCATTCAAAATGGCATTCTCCAAAATGTCAGCTTTCAACAGCTGTCTTCAAAATGTCTGTCTCAGCTGCAGCAGCTCTGAGTTCCTTCTGTTTGTCAAATCTTTTATATATATCCAGTGATTTAATTAAGGCCCACCCTGAATGGATGGGGTAACATCTCCATGGAAATTATTCAATCATAGGACTTGTCCACAGTTGATTGAGACACATCTCCATGGAAACACTCAATCAAAAGGTTCCAACCTAATCAAGACTGAAGACATCTGCCCTTACAGTTTTGGGGGGATATAATACATCCAAACTGGCACAGATATGTTGAGCTCAAGAGAACTACTAAACAACAAGCAGCGATATAAAATTTTCCAGAGTGAGAAAATGTGAACTCTGGAGGGAAGTAGGGCATGATTGGGCCCTGGGGAATCCCAACATGCATGAGTTGTCCAGAAGGGGGAAAAAACAGTCAAGTAGAGTGAGAAGGGTCAAAATGTGAAGTTAGGGAGGAGGAAGAAGAATGTAGTATCAAGAGTACCAAAAAAGAATTCAAGAAAAGGAAAATAATCAATTATGCCCAGACACATAGTAATAAGACTGTCTGATACCAAGGATAAGAAGAGAATCTGAAAGCTGCAAGATATGGACAAGTAATGATTTATGTTCAAGGGAATCCCAATAAGATTCAGTGCAGATAAAATATTTAAAGTGATAAAATAAAACAATTGCTAAGCAAGTCTTTCTTTCAAAAATGAGGGAGAGATTAAGGCATTCTCAGATTAAAAAAAAAAAAAGTTGAGAGAGTTCATCACCACTAGACCTATCTTACAAGCAGTGCTAAAGGGAGTTCTTCAGACTGAAAGGAAAGGACACAAGACAGTGGATTGAAGCAGCATGAAGAAATGAAGACCTCCAGTAAAGGTAACCATATGAGTAGTTATAAATGCCAGTACTATTGTATTATATTTCTTGGTATGTAGCTCCACTTTTTACTTCTTACAGGTTCTAAAATGCAGGTACATAAAAGATATTGATAAATCTATGGTTCTGGGCATACAATGTATAAAGATATAATTTGTAACAAGCACAATGAAAAGATGGGAAATAGGTATATGAAAAGTATATGTGTATGCTCTTAAAGTTAAGTTGGTGTCAAATCAAATGTGATTGTTATACATTTATGATAACAAATTTTAGCCCCATGTTAGCCATCAAGAAAATATATGAAAAGCATATACAAAAAGAAATGAGAAGAGACTCAAAATGGCACACTACAAAAAATCAATTGATTATCAGTGTAGGAATTGACAGAAGAACCAAGGGACAAAAAAGGTGTAAAACTTACAAAATAGTAAAATGGCAGAAGAAAGTCCTACATTATTAGTAATTATTTTGAATGTAAATGAATTAAACTCTCCAAAGACAGAGATTGGCAGAATGGATTAAAAAAAAAATAACCCAACTATATGCTGTTAACAAGAGCACATAGACGTAAGTAGGTTTAATTCAAAGACACAAGTAAGTTGAAAGTGAAAGGATGGGAAAAAATGTACCATGTAAAGTAGTAACCAAAAGAGAGCTGGTGTATTTATACTAATAGTTAAAATAGACTTTGAATCAAAAACTGTTATGAGGGATAATAAAGGTCAAGATATATCATTAAAGGGGTCAATTCAAGAAGATGTAACAATTATAAGTATACATGCATTTAACAGCAGAGCCCCAAAATTTATGAAGCAAATATTAGCAGGATTGAAGGGGAAAATAGATCATTCTACATTAATAGTAGGAGACTTAATATACCTATTTTAATAATGGATAGAACATCTAGACAAAATATCAATAAGAAAACAGAAGACTTGCATGATATCATTAATGAAATAGACCTAACAGACATATATAGAATACTTACCCAGCAGCAGAATACTCATTCTTCTCTAAGCACAAGGATTATTCTCCAAGATAGACCCTACACTCATTTCTTAACTCCTCATTGCCCCTTCCCCCACTTCTCATAACCCATACTCTGCTTTTCATCTCTATGGTCATATTCTCTGATACTTTCTTTGTGTTTACCGTGGGGCTTAAATTTAACATCTTAAATCTGTAACAATCTTGTTTTTCTTTGATACCAACCTAACTTCAATAGGACACCTAAACTATGTTCCTATACTCCTCCATTCCCCCACCTTTCTGTAGTTCTTGTCAAAAATTACATATTTTACATTGAGTCCAAAACCACTGATTTATCATTACAGTTTATGTATTTTAGATCGTGTAGGAAGTAAATAGTGGAGTTACGAATCAAAAATACAGTAGTATTGGTATTTATATTTACCATGTGATCTTTACTGGAAATCTTTATTTCTTCATGTGGTTTCAGTCAATTGTTTAGTGTCCCTTTCCTTTCAGCCTGCACAATTCCCTTTCACATTTCTTATAGGACTGATTTACTAGTAATGAAGTCCCTCAGTTTTTGATTATCTGAGAATGTTTTCATCTCTCCCTCATTTTTAACCTCCAGGTGTTTGTGAATTTTCTATCTCTGATGGTTACTGACTTCTGTTTGTATTCCACTGTGGTCAGAGAATGTGCTTTGAATATATTCAGTTTTTTTAAAATTTATTGAGGCTATTTTTATGTCCCAGCATATGGTCTATTCTGGAGAAAGATCCGTGATCACTAGAGAATAATGTGTGTCCTGGTGATTTGGGATGTAATGTTCTATATATGTCTGTAAAATGTCTCTATATCCCTCTCTCATTTCTTTGTTTCTCTGTCGGCAGGGCTCCTTTAGTATCTGAAGTAGGACAGTTCTTTTATTAGCAAAATCTCTCAGCATTTGTTTGTCTATAAAAAATTTAGGCTCTCCCTCAAATTTAAAGGAGAGTTTTGCTGGATAAAGTATTCTTGGTTGGAAATTTTTCTCTCTCAGAATTTTAAATATGTCATGCCACTGCCTTCTTGCCTCCATGGTGGCTGCTAAGTAGTCACCACTTAGTCTTCTGTTGTTTCCTTTGTATGTGGTGAATTGCTTTTCTCTTGCTGCTTTCGGAGCTTGTTCCTTCTCTTCAGTATTTGACAGTCTGATCAGAATATATCTTGGAGTGTGTTTATTTGGATTTATTCTATTTGGAGTTTGCTGGGTATTTATGCTTTGTGTATTTATATTGTGTAGAAAGTTTTGGAAGTTTTCCCCAACAATTTCTTTGAATACTCTTTCTAGACCTTTACCCTTCTCTTCCCCTTCTGGAACACCAATGAGTCTTAAATTTGGATGTTTTATTTTATTTATCATACACCTGCGATCCATTTAGATTTTTTTGATTATTTTCCCCATTCTTTCTTTTGTTCTTTGATTTTCTGTTTTGTGGTCCTCGAGGACACTAAGTCATTGTTCAGCTTCCTCTAGTTGTGTACTATAAGTATCCACTTGTGTCTGTGGCTTCCAGTTATTCTAAACTGATAAACTAACCCAGATTTGGCCTTTAAGATCTCATTACAGTTTTATCTCATTTTGTCTTATCAACTTTTATGTTGGCTAACTTTTTTCTCTCTGCTCTGTGGAAGGTGAAACAGTTTATGTCTCTCCTTGGAAGGGCTTATCGCTCTGTAATCAGTTTCACTTAGTTGCACGGCTGCCGAACTTTCGGCTAGCTCACTTACTCACTTCAGAATACAGACTCCTGGTTTCACCAAATGCACGGTCCCTGTGGATCTAGCAGACCTTGTCTGGCTGGTGCATTGCTGGAAATGGTGTTCTGGGTCACTTTCTGGCTTTTATGTAGTATTTTTCATGGAGGTATTTTTTTTGCCCTGTCTCACCTAGCCGCCATCTTAGGTTCTCCAAGACTTTCATTTTAAAGGCCAAACACAAAAATTGGACATTTCATTTATTTTTATTCCTATTGGATAGTACTGAGACATGTAACCATATTTAGCTGCAAGGGATGGGAGATATCATACTTTTTATTTGAGAATCCATGTATCCTAGATACTGAATACAGACGAAAGAAAGAGTGAATGTAGGGAAGTAACTTAGTCAACACAATTGTCTGTCCTTTTGGCTAACTAAATATCCAAAATCACTCTTTTTTTCCACACATGCAAAGTATTCATAAATATCCATGGAGAAAATACCAGAGCCCCATATAATAACAACATTCAGTTCCAAGTCCAGAATATATCTTCTCATAGTCTGGTGACCAATAAACTAAAAGAAAAGTTACATGTACCCTTGAGCCAACTGAATGTATACTGGAAGCAGAAACATGAGAATTATATTTTAAAAGTTCTATTTCAGAAAGGTAAGAAAAGAGAACTAAGAATAGTCACTGTACCATAGCAAAATTAAAAACCTGTACAGAAACATTATGCCCCAAAGTAGAATAAGTCCCTTAGATATATAGAAAAGGAACATCCTTTTTTTATGCCTCATGGCACCCAGATTGTTCTTGAAGAAAAAATTTTTTGTCTATTTTCTGTGGCCATTATCTGTAGCGATATCAGCGAGTATGCTCTGTTCATTTTTGCACAACTTTGACAGCTTCCTGCTGGTGCACATTTGGAGACACAGGGGTAGCTTTTAGGGTCAGACAGACAGAGGCTTTTGTAGGTCAGACTTGTGCTTTCTTTGGCAGTATAATTTTCCCAAAATCTTAATGGGATTTTGACCTACTTGCTTCCACTCTTTTACATGTAGCAACAACCATATCATAAAGGCCCATGTTGACATAGTTCTTAAGTCTGAGTACTTGCCTCTTCAATTTACTTTCCTTTGTTCATGGCCCACCCACCTCATCCTCTATTTCATGACAGTTAACTTATGGGTGTCAAAAACAACAGGTTGTGGGAAAGCAACACCTACAAACTGAGAATAGATATTGTGTATTGGTGGACCTAAGAGTCTGTCCCAGATGCTAGTGCAGTATCTGAGGAAATGTTACCTTGGAAAAAGATGATATATGGTGAGATTGAGACAAGAGAAAAGATTTGATATATACTTTGGAAGTAAGATAGATAAAATGTGTTATTAGATTGAATATTGAAAGAGAAAAGTGAGAAAACAAAGAAGTTGTCTAGTGTTTCAGCTAGAATAATTGGTTGGAGTGACATTCTATTTATCTGAAGAACACTGTTATTTTACTTGTTCTTTGGGATTTTCCTAGTGAATTCTTTTATTTTAATAATACTTTAATTTCTTTTCCTTCAACAATTGAAAGCATAATTAATTACATTATTTTTGGTAGTATTTTTGGGGTGGGAAGATATGGAATCAAGTTTAAGGTAAGGTGTGCTTTCATCAGTTTTTTCAGATTTGAAATTGAGCTCCTTTATTTTTCTATTTTCTATTCTCATGTATCAACACTCACTCATTGCCTATGTTATCATACATTTCATTCTAAAAATGGAATTTTAAAAGGTCCCTCATTCTGTTACAATCAGCCAGCTAAAATGTCATTGATATGCACAGAAGACTTTGGGTTTTTCTCTTCCAAAAATGTGTACCTGACCTTTGATGATGGCACTAAGAAAAGTCATCAGAGGATATGTACAAAATGTACACAGCACTTTTAGAAGAAATCTGTTAGAACTTCTCATTTAGGGACACAATTAAAATCCACCGTGGCAGAGTCATTAAAGGATCAGGTACAATGTGACAAAAATGAAGCTTAGCTTCATCCCTTGGGAAGTGATCATCTAATCTTCTGTTCTCTTTAAGCTTTCTTTCTTTCCTGTATTCCAGAAGTAAAACATAGCAAGTCTTTAAAACTTTTTCCATAAAAGTACAGAATAAATTAATGATTCCATAACCACAGAATCATGAAACAACAGGGGAAAATGCAATCTATTATATATTAGTAACTTGAACATTTATAATATTCTGTCAAGATTCTTTTGATACACAATAATTAGAGAGAATGTAAATAATCCCTCAAATTGTGCACAAAATAATGTAGTGAAATAGGGAACTGTTCATAGTTTTATTTATTATAGTCTTTTTCTTTGAATATTTTCAAAGGGCGTTAAAAGTAATTTCAGAAGTCAATATTACCCCTTTAAAACAGTAAAATAAAGGGGGAAAAGAAGGATAACAAAGAAAAGGTACAAAGTATAGGAAAAGCTGACAGTGCCAGTTTAGGTTGTCTTTGAATGACAGAGTTCTCAGCCAAAGACTTCATGAAATGTTTTTAGACATTGGGCTTGTTTCCCTCAGAATAATAGTAATGATGTTTCATCCTATCTATTAACTAATTCTAGAAGTGATTATTCTGATTTATCCATTAAGTACTTTTCATTATTTCCTAATTTATTTTAGAAGGAGCCGTGATTCCCAATACCAGCAATAGGATTTACCCTTTACAGTGGCCTATAATTCCTTTTTAGAAGAGTGCTTTGAAAAAGGTCTAAAAAAAAATGCCTATCACTAACAGAGGCAATGGGTACAAACATTTTACACAGAGGAGTGTTTTTCTCAGTTATGTTTATTTTTCAAAACAGAGGATGCCAAAGTGTGTGATGAATCCCAAGGTGTGGGCAAGATGATCATCTAGGAGTGCAGGGGAAAAAATAGAGCTTGTATTTGCATTTATTTTTTAATCTGAAAATAAGAGTTAAGCTTTACTAACATTTACTGTACAAACTGACTTTGGAATCTTCACTATGGCCACAAATCAGGTAGTTTATGTTATGCAAATGGTATAAAAGGAATCTGAGAGAAGATTGCGGGTCCCACAATATGGAGGGTTAACACTGGGACTTCCTGGTGAGCATCAGTTTGCTTTCTGCTTATTGTAGAGTACTACATTTTACCTGAGCCTGGTTATGGGAATTGTTGATGATAGTATCACATTTTACTTTACTAACCCTCACAAATTGAACCAGTGTCTTAAAAAAAGGTCCCAACAAAGAAACCATTGATCGAAGATAATAATAATAGGACAAGCACAGGCTAATAATCAGAAATCGGCAAAACTAACAATTCTCCTACTCCTAATACAAGTATTTCATCAGCCACAATTTAAAATGAAAACAATGACGAATTAATCAGATTTGATGAATTCAGCCAAAATATTTAACTTGATGAATCAGTCTATTTAAACATGGGATATATCCACAATTGTTTTAGATTAACTTGGCCCTTAGTACATATTATACAATGAGATGTTACTTAAAGATAGTAAGATGTCATCGTTATTAGCAAGACATTTAAAATGTTTTTCTTTATCTCAATGTATAAAATTTTCCTTATCATATCTGTATTGCTATTTATAATTCTCATATTACATTCATTTACTAGCATAAATATATAATTTATTAATAATTTAATCATTATATATACATATATTAGGGAGTGTTCATTTTTCCTGATGAGGTGGGCACTAAAACTGATACACCACTATTTAAGGTTTTGTCTTTTTACCAAAATTGTTTAAATAGTGAGCCTACTGTATTTCTCTAATAAGATTTTTTATCCAGCTCTATAAGATAATCATTTCATCTTTGTTTTCTCTTTTGAAATATCCCAAGACACTTCTCCGCCACCTCTATACCCACAGCTAATGATCCAACTTCATATTTCAATAGATAATTTGGAACAATCATCTTCCCACCTTCAGTTTACCAGTCTACCTGTATTTGTCTTCCTACTACAGATAAAGTTCCCTGAACCTGTCAAAGGCCCTCTGCTTTTACTATATTTTGACTTATAACTCTTTGTGCCTTCTCAGAAAATAGGAAACTGCAATCAACCTATATGAATCTATGTTCAATTTTTCCCTCTACCCTGGATAAACACCATCCACTTATAAAAATGAGCCTGTATATCTTACTATAAGAAACAAAAACAAAACACTTTGCCCTTATTCCATTCAGAGTAAAACATCTAAAAAAAAACTGTATGTAATGTTTGTCTTCACTTCTCTTGGTTTTGCCAGCTTTCATTTTAATTAAGAGGTATATTTCAATAGGAAAATCTTTAATTACAGAATATATTAAACATTTTTCTTTGAAACCCTGTCTTTCACTTTAATGAAAAAATGATAATTATTTTTATAACACTCTGGAAAGATAAGCATATTAAGAGAATAGCTGGTTCACATGACTTTTTTTTTTTTTAATTAAAGAGTTACAGGGTTATCAGAAAAATCATGTGGAAAATACAGCATTCCCATATACCACCTGTTCCAGTTTGCTAATGCTGCCTTTTCGCAAAACACCAGAAATGGATCGGCTTTTATAAAGGGGGTTTATTTGGTTACACGGTTACAGTCTTAAAGCCATAAAGTTTCCAAGGTAACGCATCAACAATTGGGTACCTTCACTGGAGGATGGCCAATGGTGTCCGGAAAACCTCTGTTAGCTGGGAAGGCATGTGGCTGGCGTCTGCTCCAGAGTTCTGGTTTCAAAATGGCTTTCTCCCAGGACATTCCTCTCTAGGCTGCCGTTCCTCAAAAATGTCATTCTTAGTTGCTCTTGAGGCATTTTTCCTCTCTTACATTCTCTGGAGCAAAAGTCTGCTTTCAACAGCTGTCTTCAAACTGTCTTTCATCTGCAGCTACTCTCTCCACTTCTGTGCATTCTTCAAAGTGTCCCTCTTGGTTGTAGCAAGCTTGCTCCTTAGGTCTGAGTTATATAGTGCTCCAGTAAACTAATCAAGGCCCGTGCTGAATGGGTGGGGCCACACCTCCTTGGAAACTATCCAGTGAAAGATCTCACCCACAGTTGAGTGATCACATCTCCACAGAAACATCCAATCAAAAGTCTCCAACCCAATCAACACCAATACATTTCTGCCCACACAAGACTGCATCAAAGACAATGGCCTTTGGGGGAACGTAATACATCCAAACCAGCACACTACCCTATTATTAAAACCTTGTATTAATTCTTACACTTTATGAAAGAATATTATTATAATTGTACTAGTAAGTGAAGTCCATGGTTTACATTAGAGTTCACTGTGTTGAACAGTCCCATGGTTTTTTAAAAAAAATTATTCTAGTAACATGTACAACCTAAAATTTCCCCTTTTAACCACATTAAAGTATATAATTCAGTGCTATTAATTATGTTCACATTGTTAAGCTAACATCACCTCCATCCATTACAAAATCTTTTTCATCACCCCAAATAAAAATTCTGTACAATTTAGGTATTAACTCTTCATTCACTCACTCCACTCTGGCCCCTGATAACCTGTATTATAGTTTCTGACTCTATTAATTTGCTTATTCTGATTATTTTATAACATTGAGATCCTATATTTCAGTTTGCTAAAGCTGCTGGAATGCAATATACCCGAAATGGGTTGGCTTTTACAGTGGGGATTTATTAGCTTACAAATTTACAGTTCTAAACCCTTGAAAATGTCCAAATTAAGGTATCAACAGGATGATACCTTCTCTCAAGAAAGGCTGCCGGCATCTGGGACACCTCTGTCACATGGGTAGGCACATGGTCAGTGTCTGCTCGTCCTTGTCTCCTGAGTTTTGTTGCTTTCAGCTTCTAGCATCAGTGGCTTCCTCTCTCAGCTACTCCAGGGGTTTTCCTCTATGAGTTTCTCTTAATTTTATCTCTCTTAAAGGACCCCAGTAAAAGGATTAAGATCATCTTGAATGGGGTGGGTCACATTGGAATTGAAATAACCTAACTGAGATGGCCTACCTGCAACAGGTCTGCACCCACAGGAGTAGATTCAAATGTACCCTATGCTGGGGTACATAACAGCTCCAAACCAGCACATTCTACCCTCTGGACCCCAAAAAGACATGTATTTCCATATGCAAAATGCATTCATTCCATCACAATATTCCAAAAGCCTTAAATGATTTCAGTAACAATATAAAGTACAAAGTCTCATCAAAATCAGTTACAGATGTGGTCTGCCCTAAGGCCTTTTATTTCCTTGCCAATTGCTCTGGCTAGAACTTCCAGTACTATGTTGAATAACTGTGGTGACAGTGTGCATCCTTGCCTTGTTCTCAATCTTACTGGCAAAGCTTGCAATCTTTCCCCATTAAGGATGATGCTAGCTGGGTTTTTTCATATAAGCCCTTTATCATGTTGATGAAGTTCCTAATTTTCTAAGTGTTTTTATCAAGAAGAGGTGCTGGATTTTGTCAAATGCCTTTTATGCATCAATTGAGCTGACCATGTGTGTGTGTGTTTTGTTTGTTTGTTTGTTTTTCCCTTCATTCTGTTAATGTGGTGACTACATTGATTGATTTTCTTAATTAATTTATCCTATACCTAACTGGGATAAAGGTCACTTGATCATGGCATATAATTCTTTTAACATGCTGTTGAGTTCCATTTGCTCATATTTTGTTGAGGAGTTTTGCATCTATTTGTGAGTGATAGTATTCTGTAATTTTATTCTGTTTTCTTTTTCTGACTTTGGTATTGGTGTGATGTTGGCCTCATAGAATGAGTTAAGCAGTGTTCCCTCCTCTCAGCTATTTGGAAAAGTCTGAGCAGGATTGGCATTAATTTTGCTTAGAAAGATTAGTAGAATTCACTTGTGAAGCCCTCTGATTCTGGGCTTTTTTTGTGGAGAGGTTTTTTTTTTTTTTTTTAAATTAAATTCAGTTTTATTGAGATATATTCACATACCATACAATCATCTGTGATGTACAATCAACTGTTCACAGTACCATCTTATAGTTGTGCATTCATCACCCCAATCTGTTTTTGAACATTTGCCTTATACCAGAATCAGAAGAAAAAATAAAAATGAAAACAAAACAAAACAAACAAAAAAATCAGAACCCCCCCCCCCAATCCCACCTTATTTTTCATTTAGGCTTTGTCCCCATTTTTCTACTCATCCATACAAACACTGGATAAAGGGAGTACGATCCACAGGGTTTTCACAATCACACTGTCACTCATTGTAAGCTGCATTGTTATACAATCGTCTTCAAGGGTCAAGGCTACTGGATTGGAGTTTGGTAGTTTCAAGTATTTACTTCTAGCTATTCCAATACATTAAAACCTAAAAAGTGTTATCAATATAGCACATAAGAATGCCCACCAGAGTGACCTCTCTACTCCATTTGAAATCTCTCAGCCACTGAAGCTTTATTTTGTTTCATTTCGTATCCCCCTTTTGGTCAAGAAGATGTTCTCAATCCCACGATGCCAGGTCCAGATTCATCCCCGGGAGTCATATCCTGCATCATCAGGGAGATTTACAACCCTGGGAGTCAGGTTGTGGGGAAGTTTTTGATTGCTGATTCAATCTCTTTACTTGTCCTTGGTCTGTTGAGATCTTCTATTTCTACTGAGTCAGTTTAGGTAGTTGGTATGTTCCAAGGATTTTTTTCCATTTCATCTAAATTATTTAACTTTTAGTATACAGAGGTTCATAGTATTCTTTTATAATCCATTTTATTTCTGTGGGGTTGGTAGTAGATCACTCCTTTCATATCCAGTTATTTGGGTGTTCTCACTTTTTTTCTTTGTCAGTCTAACTAAAGGTTTCTCGATTTTATCGATCATTTCAAAGAACCAAATTTGGCTTTGTGGATTCCTCATGTTGTATTTTTTTTTTCTAATTTTCTATTTCATTTATCTCTCCTCTAATCTTTGTTATTTCCTTCCTTCTGCTTGCTTTGGTTTAGTTTGCTCCTCTTTTTCTAGATTTTCCCATTTTAAGGCAAAGTCTCTTATTTGAGATATGTCTTCTTTTTTAAGGTAAGTATTTAGAGTTGTGAATTTCCCTCTCAGCACTGTTTTTGCTATGTGTCATACATTTTTGGTATGTTGTGTTTTCTTTTTCATTCATCTAAAAATATTTCCTAATTTATCTTGTGATTTTTTCTTTGACCTATTGGCAGCTTAAGAGTAACTTGTTTAATTTCCACATATTTGTGAATTTTCCAGTTATCCCTCTTTTATTGATTTCTAGCTTCAGTCCATTGTGGTCAGAAAAGATACATTTTATGATTTAAAAATTTTGGAATTTATTGAGACATTTTTGCAACTTATTATATGGGAAGGGGCAAAGGGGGAGTTAAGAAATGAGTGTAGGGTTTCTGTTTGAGGTGAAGGGAAATTTCTAGTAATGGATGGTGGGAAGGTGATAGCATTACAACATTCTAAATGTGATTAATCCCACTAAGGAATGCTGGGGAGGGGGTGGAATGGGAAGATTTAGGCTGTATATATGTTTCCACAATTGGAAAAAAAAAAAAAAAAAGACAGTCTAAATAGATGACAATTGAATGCCAAGGATGATCCTGGGTGGGATCTGAGGATGGAGGAGAGGAGGCTCAAAGGGACACAGTTGGGACATAAGAAAAAAAAAGGAAATATAGAATGTAAGCTTTGTATCAATGTTGAATTTCTTGAACTTAGCTGCGCTTAATGGGGTTGCATAAAAGAATGTTCTTGTTCATGGGAATTGTATATGTGAATTGTAGTGTTTGTTCAAGGATGTGTGCAGCTTGCTCTCATATGTTTAGAAGACAGAGCAATAGATGATGGATGATAGATATAGGGGGAGGGAGGGGGGAGGGAAAGAAAGAAATGGCAGTGTGACAGGATGTTAAAGTTGGTGGATAAGGGTATCAGGGGAGGGGGGTCAGGGTATGCTGGAGTTCTGTGTATGGGGTTTGTATTGTTTTTGCAACTGTTCCTGTAACTTTGAATTTATTTCAAAATAAAACTAAAAAAAAAAAAAGGACACCTTAACAACCCATCCCACCAGACTCCTTTTTATTCATTTACTTTTTTGTCCCCATTTTTCTATCCATACACTTGATAAAGGGAGTGGGAGCCACAAGGTTTTCTACAAGCACATGTTCACACCATATAAGCAATATAGTATTTAGCCATGTTAAAAACAAAAAAAAAAAAGCTTATCTCCCAACTCAGAAAATTGGTAAAGAAGTTGTAGGTAAACTATCTTTTTCTTTCTGGCTGCTTTGAAGTCCTTGTCTTTACTATTCTGTAATTTCATTAAATATGTCTAGGGCTGATTTTATTCATTGATTTTAGATATCTATAACCTTGGATTTCATTTTGCCTCAAGAATTTTTTTCCTGTTTCTCCTGTTAACCTTTTTCTGGAACTGTGATTAGACATATAGTAAAGCCATGCTTCTTAAATCTCAACTCTTTTTTTAAATTCTCAATTTACTTGACGGAGATTTATTCAGATGAAATTATAGGAGATATTATTTATTCAAACTACCCAGCAGTTTGTCAATTATTTCCCATCTCTATCTAATCTTGGTTGACATTTTCTTTTACTCTGTGTTCATGTTCCTTGAACTTTTAGCCATGACAAAGTAACAAAAAAGAAGACTTGCCCTCCCACTATAAACAACTGTAAAACTCAAAAAGTATATGAAAAAAGTACTCTCATATATTAGACAATAGGCAGTGCAGAATTGTGATCTCTGAAATGAATTAAACTAGGATGGATCCTAAGCTCAATGAGCTTCCTGCCTACAGGCACTTTTTGGACTATAGTGCAGAAGGCAAAACCGATTCAAAGTAGAGCAGTCTTGCTGAGTTGAGGAAAGAGAGATCAGAGTTCCAGGAAACTGGGACAGCTGGAATTCATGGTTCAGAGTACCAGACAGGAGAGGACCTCATAGAGAAACACCTCCAGATACCTGCATTTTAGTTCACTTAGTTTGCCAGGCTGCTATGACAAATACCACATAATGGGTTGGCTTAACAGGAATTTATTGACTCATAGTTTCAGAGGACAGAAATCCAAATCAAGGCATTGGCTAGAAGGCTTGCATTCTCCCAGGTTTGGAGCATTCTGGCTGGCCAGCAATCTTTGGGTTCCCTGGCTTTCCCATCCAGTGGGGTTGTTTTCTTATTTCTCTTCTAGGTTTCCGTTGGCTTTAGGTTTCCAGCTCCTCCCTTGCTTCTAGCTCCTCTCTGTGGTGTCTCTTAGTATGTCTGAATTTCTTCTACATAAAAAGTAATCCAGATTAAGAGCCAACCTCATTCAGTTGGGCCAGGCCTTAACTAAAAATAGTATCCTCAAGAAAGCCTGTTACAATGGGTTCACACTCTCAGGAGTGCAGATTAAGGTTAAAAAATCTATATAATACATAATTCAATCTACCACAGCCTGTCCTTTGGATGCTAAAAAGACATATTCTTCCCACAAGCAAATATATTCATTCCATCACAAACTCCTCAAAGCCATAAGTCATTTTAAAAACAACTCTAAGTCCAAAGACTCATCAAAATCAGTTTTAGGTTGGTCTATCTGGGGTAAAATTCCTCCCCATCACAGTCATCTTGAGTCTTTGCTGAATGCTAAAATTCAGGTATATAGAATGAAGTTCTCATAGGCCAGGCAAAGACCAAACACTCAGAGCCAGAAGCTAAAGAATATACACAGATCATACTCAACTGGAAGAGATGTGAGTTCTTAACCAGCCAGAATAGATAGACATCTTGAAAAAGCCAGGACATTAGTAGAAATGCTAAACTCACTCTGGAAAAGCATAAAATTAGGTCTGAAGAGGATCAAGCTGATCTGTAAGTAAATTAACTCTGCCAAAACAAACTGTAAAAGAAACTGCTTTTAAAGACTTTTCAACACTCTTTAAAAGGAGACAATAAAATCCAGACACTTGACTACATAATTTTCACAATGATCCTAGCATCCAATAAAACACTGCTAGAAATCAAAAGAAGCAGAGAAACATGGCTTTTTCACCAAGAGAATACAAAGTCAACAGAAGACTCCAAAATTCTACGGATAATAGAAGTACCAGAAAAGACTTTACAGCAACAATAATAAATGACTAAAACTGACATAAGGCATAGAAAATTAAACTTGACACTAGGTATAGAAAATCTGAACAGTCCTCTATCTGTTCAAAAATTTAAAACAGCCCATGAAAAAAAAAAAAAAACTTCAGGCTCAGAGAACTTCACTGGTGAATTTTCCTAAACAGTGAAGGGAAAAAAAAATAATACCAATTATTTAAGAAAATAGAGGGAAGGAAGCACTTTCCAACTCATTTGATGGGGTCAGAAGTAAATGACTTTCAAAACCAAAGACATTACAAGAATAGGAATCTACAAAAAGTCCTTTACAAAATATTATCAAATCAAATTAAACAATGCAGAAATGAGGTTTACTATAAGGCCAATTGAGTGAGACTGGTATATGGAGTCTCAAGGAAATTTTAAAATTTCTATTTTCTATTCTTCCAAAAGCCAAAGCAGTGACACATACTGATATGTTCTTTGGATTGATTTTATTTTTTGTTTTTCCTGGTTTACATGCTGAGATATTGTCTTCAAAAATATTACCTTTATGTAAGTGTGACTCCTATTAGAAATTCCTCCTGGTCTCATTCCAGGCTTGGTTTCCTTTCCCCTAAAAGTTCTTTAGACAAGTGTCCCTGGTCTGAGGTGCAGACAGAGATAAACACCCAGGGAAAATATTCCCAGAGCTGGTGTTTACCATACTGAATTTGTCATTATGGTTTCTTCCTTGTCATCTCTGGCCTTTCAGTAATTCACAAACTTTCTTAATAGAACAAAAATGCAGGAAAATGTTTTAATGATTTTACTCAGCATTTTTAAGCTGTACAAGGAAGGGTTTCACTGACTAACTTGTCTGCAACATTGCCAAGAAATGCCATTTTGATTTTCAAATAGATGTCACCTCCAATGCTAATTTGAAATTAAAGATCTGAAAGTTAAAAATCAAAGGAGGTATATCTTCAACTGCATTTCCATCTGTTTGGCATTTTTCTTAGTTACATCTGATTAAATTTCAGGATTTACAATACCAGACATTAAGACTTATAAGCCATAGTAATTTAGACATTTTTATATAGATACAAGTAGAGACAGATAGACCAATGGACTAGAATAAAGAGACACAAACAGATATATGCATATATGAACACTTTATATGTGACAAAGGTGAAATTGTCCAGCAGCAAAGAATAGAAAGTTTCTATAAATGGTTCATGGTCACTTGAATATATGTATGTGTGTGTACATGTGTGTGCATACACACAAATGAATCTTAACCTTCCCTCACAGCAAACACGAAATTAATTCTAGGGAGAATGGAAATCTAAATTTGTAAGATGTATTAGGAAAGCTTTTAGAAATATAGGAAAAAAGAAATATTTTCATAAACAGGAGGAATCAGCTAGGACACAAAACCAACTAACCACAAATAAAATGATTGATGAAATGAACTATATAAAAATATTTATATTTATCAACATACACCATTAAGAAACTATAAAGGCAGACCATAGACTAAGAAAAGATATTTGAAATACATGTAATTTACAGAGGTTTTCCGTGCGGATTATGTAAAGTACTCCTAAAATCAATAAGAAAGAGACAACCTAAAGAAAAATAAAGAATGTATTAGAGTAGGCAATGTGTGAAAGAGAACTTGTTAAAACTTTAAAGAAATATCACTACTCACATCAGAATGCATAAAATTCCAAAGGACTCATTATAGCAAGTGTTTTAGTTTCCTTGGCTGATCAAGCAAATACCATCTAATGGGTTGGCTTAAACAATGAGGATTGATTAGCTCATGGTTTTGAGGCTAAGAGAGAGTACAAATTAAGACATCATTAAGGCAATGCTTTTTCCCCTAAGACTGTGGCATTCTTGGGCTGGCTGCTGGAGATCCTTGATCCTTAGCTTGTCACATGGCAGGCCACATGGCGGCCTCTTCTGGCCCTAATCTCTTCTCTTGCAGGTTCTGTTTATTTCAGCTTCTGGCTGCTCCTTCTGTGGTTTTCTCTCTGTTAGAGGGAGGAGCCAGCAGCTCAAAGTCAATGGAACTGGAAGAGAAGGGAAAAGCCAGGATAGGCTACCACGTACACTGCCATGTGACAGAAAAGCCAGGGACTAACTAGGGAAAGAGGATTTTTTTGTTTCCCTGCATGGTTGGAGTCCTCTGTCAATTTTTAATGATTTTAAATTGTTGCAATGTCCTGTCTTCAACCTATGGGTCAGACATAAACTATCGGATTGCATTTCCTCTCCCATTGTGGTCATTCCAGCTCAGATACACTTATCAGTTTTTCAATAATAAATAAATGCATGGTCAAAATGCACAAATTTTCTCCTCATCAAGGAGGTTTAAAAAGAAAAAAAAATATTTTGTCTAATCCCTTTATCTATAAGAGAAAGACTTCCTTGGTATCTGGTAATACTGATTTCTCTGGATAAGAATAAAGTAGGGATTGTTTGCTTATACTTTGGATGGGGAGCTTCTCAGCATCCCTGCTTCTTCCCTATGTGGTAACTAAACTCTGCCCTGTACCTGGGGTAGGTCTTGGGGAGCAGAAGATTTCTTGTCCTTCCTCCATTGGTAGCGGACCTCTATTTAATATTTGTGTGGGATCCTTGAATCAAAAAGTTCTTGTGTCCTTTCCCAGGTCCAATGGGTTTTGCTTATAACTTTCTACCAGATTCAATGTACCTTTTTCTGGGTTTTGGAGTTGAGAGAGTTTTCTATCCCTCCACTGTAGAAGGATGGATTTTGCTTCTACCAAGCTCCCCAAAGCAGTGAATTATTTCTTGGACCCCAGGGGCAAGAGTATTTTTTGCTTCCTCCCCAGTGGCATAATGCTTTTCCTCCAGGGAAGGGAGCAGTGTTGCATTCCTGTCATCCCGCATCCAGCAGCAGATATTCCTGACATGCTCATCGCTGCCAATGAGGGAAGTTTATCTCTGCCCTGCCTGAGCACCTGGATGAGGCCTGTGGAAAAGAAATTTAGAGTGAATGCGAACTCCACTTGTGTCTGTGGCTTCCAGTTATTCTAAACTGATAAACTAACACACATTTGGCCTTTAAGATCTCATTACAGTTTTATCTCATTTTGTCTTATCCACTTTTATGTTGGCTACCTGTTTTCTCTGTGCTCTGTCAAAGCTGAAACAGCTTATGCCTCTCCTTGGAAGGGCTTATCGCTCTTTGTAATCAGGTTCACTTAGTTGCCTTGCAACTTCAGTTATCAATATGTCCAAAAAAGGCATGGGTTTTGAAATTATCTGACTTTTTCTTATTGTTAAGATGAGTGACTTTCTTTTTCAGCTCAGCATTCAAAGCAGAAGCGAAACTCTTTTTAAAAAATTTTTTCTTTAATTTTAGAAGATTCCTTTTAGCTTCCATGTGAGGACTGGATTTTATTGAGAAAGAAGAATATAATAAAGACTAATTTAGTCTGAATTAGTTAGCATATAGATCTAGGATGCTATTTTTAAAAATCCAGATATCACAGGATATTAAATAAGGTGGAAAAAAAACCAGTTTTGTTCACACACCTTACACTCCATCCTAAGTGTACAATCAATGACTCTTGGTATAATCACATTGTTAAGCATTCACCACTACAGCCAACATGAGAACATTCTCACTTCTTCCGAAGAAAAAAATCCCATACCCTTTATATCCCCCTATTATTGACGTCTAGATTTGATGTTGTGCCTTTGTTACAATTAATGAAAGAATATTACAGTGTTACTGTTAACTATAGACCTTAGTTTACATTAATTGCATTTTCCCTATATAACACCCTATTATTAACACCTTGTAATAGTCACATATGTTTGTTCTAGTTCATGTAAAAACTCTCTTATATTTATACAATTAACCACCATCATTGTCCACTCTAAGTTTTGCTAAGTTATACAGTCCCAGTTGTTATCCTTTAGCTTTCCTTCTGGTGACATACATGACTCTAGCCTTCCTCTTTCAACGATACTCACACTCAAATTTGTTAATTACACTTACAGTATTGTGCTGCCTTCACACAGTATTGTTCTATTCATTTCTGAACCTTTACAATGAACCTTATTGAACATTCTGTACTCCTTAATCCTCAATTGCCCAATTTCTGCCTACTTTCTATCTCCTGGTAACCTATGCTCTCAAATTTAATCTCAGAGTTTGCTCATTACAGTTAGTTCATATTTAGGGAAACCATAAGTATTTGTCCTTTAGTTTCTGGCTTATTTCAATCAACATAATGTCCTCAAGCTTCATTCACCTCATTGCATGCCTCACGATTTCATTCCTTTCTGCAGCCATACAATATTTCATCATAAGTATACACCACAGTTCACCCTTCCTCTCATCAGTCAGTGGACCCTTGGCTGCCTCCATCCATTGGCAATCACAAATAATGCCACCATAAACAGCGGTGTGTGAATGTCTATTCATGCCCCTACTTTCAGTTTTTCTGAGTATTTACCTAGTAATGGGGTTGAGGGATCCTATGGCAACCCTATATTTAGCCTCCTGTGGAACTGTCACACTGTCCTCCAGAAGGGCTGCACAATTCTACTTCCCTACCCACAGTTACTAAATGCACCTCTTTCTCCACAACTACTCCAGCACTTGTAGTTTTCTGTTTATTGTTTTTAAGCAGTTTTAGTCATACACCATACAATCCATCCTAAATGTGCAATATCAATGGCTCCTGGTATAATCACACAGTTACACTTTCACCACCACAATCTATATGAAAACATTTCCATTTCTTCTGAAAAGAAGGAAGAAAAGAAAAAAAAAATCCCATACTCATCCCCATATATCCCTCTTATTGACATTTAGCTTTGGTATATATTCTTTGTTATAATCAATGAAAGAATATTACAATGCTACTGTTAACTATAGACCCTAGTTTGCATTAATTGTATTTTTTCCATATACCATCCCATTTTTAACGCCTTGTATAGTGACATACATTTGTTCTTGCTTGTGTAAAAAAATTATTCTATCTGTACAATCTACCATCATTGTCCACCCTAGATTTTGCCATGTTATACAGTCCTGATTTTTATCCTTTATCTTTCCTTCTGGTGCCATGCATGGCCCTAGCCTTCCCTTTTCAACTATATTCACACTCAGCTTTGTTCATTGTACTTACAATATTGTGCTACCATCACACAGTATTGTGCTATCCAATTCAGAACCTTTACAATCAATCTTTTTAAACATTCTATGCTCCTTAAGTGTTAAATGCCCAATCTCTACCCTCTTTCTGTCTCCTGATAACCTGTGTTCTCAGTTTTAACTCTCAGAGTTGGCTCATTAATGTTAGTTCATATTATTGAGAACATACAGTATTTGTCCTTTTGTTTCTGGTTAACTTCACTCAAACTAACGTCCTCAAGGTTCATCCATGTTGTTATATGTTCCATGACTTAGTTCTGTCTCATAGCTGCATAATAGTCCATTGTGTTTATATACCATAGTTTGTTTATCCATTCATCGATTGATGGACATTTGGGTTATTTCCATTTATTGGCAATCATGAATAATGCTACTATAAACATCAGTATGCAGATGTCTGTTTGTGTCCCTGCTTTCAGTTCTTCTGAGTACATACCTAATAATGGAAGTGGTGGTTCTATGCTTAGCTTCCTGAGGAACTGCCAAACTGCCTTCCAGAGCAGCTGCACCATACTACATTCCTGCCAATAGCGAATAAGTGTACCTATTTTCCCACATCCTCTCCAGCACTTGTAGTTTTCTGTTTTTTCTTTTTTTGTTTTTTGATAATGGCCTTTCTAGTAGGTATGAGATAATATCTCATTGTGGTTTTGATTTGCTTTTCTCTAATAGCTAGTGAAGTTGAGCATCTTTTCATATGCTTTTAAGCCATTTGTAGTCCCTCTTTGGAAGAGTGTCTATCCATGTCTTCTGACCATTTTAAGATTGGGTTGTTCGTCTTTTTGTTATTGAGTTGTAAGAGCTCTTTATATATTCTGGATATTAAACCCTTATTGGATATGTGGTTTCCAAATATTGTCTTCCATTGCGTAAGATGCCTTTTTACTTTCCTGACAAACCTCTTTGATGCACTAAAGTATTCACTTTTGAGGAGATCCTATTTATCTAAGAAATTTAACTTTAGCATTTTAAACTTAAGCAGTCCAGAGTTCTTGTGGTGGCTCCATAGTATTGGGGAACCAGATGCCATTTATCTTTTTGCACCATCATCATGAACTTTTGTTTTCTACCGCTTAATTCAAAATGCCTATTCTACCTTTGGGTTCATGAGTACCCCCAAGGTAGGAGAAAGGTAGGAATATCAAAGGAAGTATAAAGACCTTTCATTTGTTTTTAAATTTATTTTGAAATAAATTCAAACTTACAGGAACAGTTGCAAAAACGATACAAACCCCATACGCAGAACTCCAGCATACCCCAACCCCTCCCCCGATACCCCAATCCACCAACTTTAACATACTGAAACACCACCATTTCTTTCTTTCCCTCCCTATCATCCATCATCTATTGCTCTGTCTTCTGAACATATGAGAGCAAGCTGACACATCCTTGAACAAACAATATAATTCACGTATACCTTTCCCATGAACAAGAACATTCTTTTATGCAATCACATTAAGTGCAGCTAAGGAGTTCAAGAAATTCAACATTGATACAAAGTTTACATTCTATATTTCCTTTTAATAGGCATTATCTATTTAGACTTTTAATTTTTTTTTCACTTGTGGAAACATATATATAGCCTAAATCTTCCCATTCTAACCCCTCCCTAGCATTCCATTAGTGGGATTAATCAGCTTCAGAATGTTGCAATGCCATCACCTTCCCACCATCCATTACTAGAAATTTCCCCTCACCCCAAACAGAAACCCTACACTCATTTCTTAACTCTCTCTTCGCCCCTTCCCCCACTTCTCAAAACCCATACTCTACTTTTCATCTCTATGGTCATATTCTCTAATAATTTCTTTGTGTTTACTGTGTGGCTTAAATTTAACCTCTTAAATCCATAACAATCTTGGTTTTCTTTGATACCCCCAACTTAACTTCAATAGGACACGTAAACTATGTTCCTATACTCCTCCGTTCCCCCATCTTTAAATAGTTCTTGTCAAAAATTGCATATTTTACGCTGAGTCCAAAACCACTGATTTGTCATTAGAGTTTATGTATTCTCCTGTAGGAAGTAAATAGTGGAGTTGCAAATCAAAAATTATTGACTTATATTTGTATTCCATTGTGGTCAGAGAATGTGCTTTGAACATATTTAATTGTTTTGTTTTGTTTTTTTTTTTTTTTTTAATTTATTGAGGCTTGTTTTATGTCCCAGCATATGGTCTATACTGGAGAAACATCTGTGATCACTCGAGAAAAATGTGTGTCCTGGTGATTTGGGATGTAAGGTTCTATATATGTCTGTTAAAATTCTCTATATCTCTCTTTCCTTTCTTTGTTTCTCTGTCGCTAGGGCTCCCTTTAGTATCTGAAGTAGGGCAGGTCTTTTATTGGCAAAATCTCTCAGCGTTTGTTTGTCTGTGAAAAATTTAAGCTCTCCCTCAAATTTGAAGGAGAGTTTTGCTGGATAAAGTATTCTTGGTTGGAAATTTTTCTCTCTCAGAATTTTAAATATGTCATGCCACTGCCTTCTCACCTCCATGGTGGCCACTACTTAGTCTTCTGTTGTTTCCTTTGTATGTGGTGAATTGCTCTTCTCTTGCTGCTTTCAGAACTTGCTCCTTCTCTTCAGTATTTGAAAGTCTGATCAGAATATGTCTTGGAGTGGGTTTATTTGGATTTATTCTATTTGGAGTTCGCTGGGCATTTATGCTTTGTGTATTTATATTGTGTAGAAAGTTTGGGAAGTTTTCCTCAACAATTTCTTTGAATACTCTTTCTAGACCTTTACCCTTCTTTTCCCCTTCTGGGACACCAGTGAGTCTTAAATTTGGACGTTTTATTTTATTTATCATATCCCTGATATCCATTTCAATTTTTTCGATTTTTTTCTCTATTCTTTCTTTTGTTCTTTCATTTTCTGTTCTGTGGTCCTCTAGGACACTAAGTTGTTGTTCAGCTTCCTCTAATCTTGTATTATGTGTATCCAGAGTCTTTTTAATTTGGCCAACAGTTTCTTTTATTTCCATAAGATCTTCTATTTTTTTATTTACTCCTGCAATTTCTTCTTTATGCTCTTCTAGGGTCTTCTTTATGTCCTTTATATCCTGTGCTATGTTCTTCTTCATGTCCTTTATATCCTGTGCCATGCTCTCATTCTTTGACTGTAGTCCTTTGATGAATTGCGCCAAGTACTGTGTCTCTTCTGATCGTTTGATTTGGGTGTTTGGGATTGGGTTCTCCATATCATCTGGTTTTATCATATGCTTTAAGATTTTCTGTTGTTTTTGGCCTCTTGGCATTTGCTTTGCTTGATAGGGTACTTTCAAGGTATAAAAAATACTAATCTAATTTTTCAGAAATACAAGCTGGTGGTGTACACTTTCTCTAACTAACCAGCAGATGGCATCTGCGAGTCACTTATACCCCTCAAGTCAGTTCTCTTCAACTTTGTCTTTGTGGTGTGTGGGGAAATGATTCTTGTGGGGTTCAATGGTGCACTCAGTTTGGGTGTGTTGTTGGTGCTGTCCACCCTGAATGTGGGGCGTGTGTCTGGGTGGTTAGGGTGGCAGGGCAGCTTTAATATTCAAACCTCCCAGGTGTTCCTGGAGATTCAAGGCTGTTGCAAGAATCTAAGCCTTCATTTCAGTCTTGCCATAGATTTTCTCTGCTGCTGACCCACAAGTCCCTGGCATTGACGTAGGGTCCCTGGGTTTTCTGAGCAGACCTCCCTTCTCAACTGTGATCGTCCAGGACCTCTGCTGAGGGAAGGCTGTGCTACATCACAAGTGTGCGCCTTCCCTCAAGGGAAGCCCTGGTCTGCCAGGCCGTACAGGGGTGCTCCCGGCCTGATGCAAAAATGGCTGAATGGGGCATCTCAACTCATCCCCCCTTTTCACACAGCTCTGCCTTCCCAGCTCCAGGACAACTAGCTGTGGGTGCACCCAAGGCCACTGTCCACGGCCAATATTGTGGTGTGTGTGTGGTGCTGTGAGATACATTCCCTGTCAGACTGGGTTTCCTGGCGTGGCTCTGGGCTGTGGGTCTGGCCCCAGACAGGAGTGTCGCCAGAATGCTGGGAAGCCAGCTGCAAGGGGTGCAGTTTCTTTCTCCTTTTGGCTCTCCCCTCTGTCCCTCTGGCCCCGAGACAATCAGCAGCAGGTGTGGGGAGGGCTATCCTCCATGCCAGACACTGAGGCGTTGGCTACAGCCCGCTCCTGCAGTGCTTCACTGCGTGGTTCTCACTGCCATATCTGCAGCCGCTCCTGGGTTTTTTTTTGTTGTTGTTTTTTAAAAGAACTAGTCTGTCTCCAAATGCCAACCCGCAGTTTCCCCACACCGCAGCATGGCCGCAGGACTTTCAGCCAGCTTACTCACTCATTCCAGAATGCAGACTCCCAGTTTCACCAAGTGCATGGTCCCTGTCGTTTTAGCAGACCTTGTCCAGCTGGTGCATCACTGGAAGTGGTGTTCTGAGTCACTTTCTGGTTTTTATCTAGTATTTTTCACAGAGGTGTTTTTTTGCCCTGTCTCACCTAGCCACCATCTTAGGTTCTCTCAGGAGATTAGCTTTTTGTTGCCTAATGTATAAAAGTTATACATGAGTTTTTAATTTTTCTCTTCTTTAACTAATCCACCCTTTCCTTTATGGCTTTTGCTTTTGTAATCTGTAACATAATTAGAAAGGATTGCTCAACTACAAGTTTGTAAAAAATTAACATATTTCTTTCTAGTTCATCTTTTATTCTTTTTACATGAAAACTTTGATTCATTAATAAATTCTGGTGTATGAAAAGAGTTTGGTTGGTATCGTATCTTTCCTCTGATGGATAACTATTACCTCAAACATTATTTATTGCAAAGTTTACCTTTCCCTATAGTTATATAAGATACATTTATCATGTACTAAATGTCAATTCACATTTGGTTCCATTTCTAGATTTTTTTAAAATTTGGTTACATTGATTTGATCAGTATGTTATTGAAAGAGTGCCATGTTTTATTTATTGAAGCTTTATTGTATGTTTACTCTTTGATCCTCACTGAAATTTTTACAGCGTTTTATTGGTTATACTTAGTTTTTTTTTAAATTAGAGAAGTTGTAGGTTGACAGAAAAATCATGTAAAAATATGGCATTCCTGTATACCCCCACTGTTTTTAACAGTTTGCATTAGAGTGGTACCTTTGTTACAACTGATGAATGAATACTAAAATTAACTATAAGTCTGTAGTTTATATTAGGGTGTAATTTTTCCCATATACCACCCCATAATTAACACCTTACATTAATGTGTAACATTTGTTATAAGTCATGAAAGAACTCTTTTATAGTTGTACAATTAACTATAGTCCATCCTTTACACTGTACACTGTGTTGGACAGTCCTATGTTTTATACTTACATTTTTAATCTAGTAACATTTATATGACCTAAGTTTACCCCATTTAATCACATCTGCTTATATAATTCAGTGCTGTTAATTATACTCACAATATTATGCTACCATCACCACCATCCATTTCAAACCTTTACAATAAACCTAAATAGAAATTCTTTACTAATTGAGCATTAACTCCCCATTCCCTATCCACAGCCCAACTCCTGGTAACCTATATTATAGATTCTAACTCTATAAGTTTGCTTATTCTAATTATTTCAGATCAGTGAGATTGTACAGTATTTGACCTTTTGTGTCTGGCTTATTTCACTTGGCATATTGTCTTCAAACTTCATCCATGTTGTTGCATGTATCAGGACTTCGTTATTTGATGGCTTAGTAAAAACCCCATTTTATGTATATATCACATTTTGTTTATCCATTCATCAGTTGATGGATATTTGGGATGATTCCATCTTTTGGCAACTGTGAATAATGCCACCATGAACATCAGTGTGCAGATATTTGTTCAAGTACCTGCTTTCAATTCTTTGGGGTATATAACTAGCAGGGGGGCTGCTGGGTCATATGGTAATTCAACACTTACCTTTCTGAGGAACTGCCAAACTAATACAGCAGCTACACCATTTTACATTCCCACCAGCAATGAATGAATGTTCCTATTTCCCCATGTCCTCTCTAACACTTGTAATTTTCTGTTTTTGTTTCTTAATACTAGCCATTCTAGTGGGTGTGAAATGGTGCCTCACTGTGGTATTGATTTGTATTTCGCTATAATGGGGAGCATCTTTTCATGAGCTTTTTAGCCATTTGTATATCCTCTTTGGATAAACATCTAGCCAAGTCTTTTGCCCATTTTTAAGTTGGGTTGTTTGTCTTTTTATTGTTGAGTTGTAGGATTTCTTTATACATTCTGGGAATTATACCCTTATTGGATACATGGTTTCCAAATATTTTCTCCCATTGAGTAGGCTGCCTTTTCAGTTTTGTGATGAAGTCCTTTGAGGCACAAAAGTTTTTAATTTTGATGAGGTCCAATTTATATATATATTTTTTCTTTTCTTTCTTGTGCTTTGGGCACAATGTCTAAGAATCCATTGCCTAATGCCAGAACATAATGCTTCCCTACATTTTCTTCTAGGATTTTTATAGTACTGGCTCTTATATTTAGGTCTTAAATCCATTTTGAATTAATTTTTGTATATGGTATGAGACACAGGTCCTCTTCATTCTTTTATATATGGATATCCAGTCCTCCCATCCCCTTTTGTTAAAGAGATTAGTCTTTCCCAAATGAGTGGGCTTAGTCATCTCGTCAAAAATAAATTGGCTAGGAGCTAAGATGGCAGCATAGAGAGGAGTGGAAGACTGTTAGTCCCCCCCGGAACAATTCATACACGACCAAAAAACTAGTAAATAACCTGGAATAACTGCGGGGAGACAAACGTGACTGTCCACTCATCATCCACCAACCTGAATTGGGAGGAATGTCCAAGATCACAGCATAAAATCTGTAAGTAAAACTGTGGACCCACGCTGACAGCCGAGAGCTGAGAGCCCCTCCCTCATGGAAGCCTCGCGGTGCTAGAGAGCAGCACTCTCTCAGCCCAGCTCCAACTGGGGTTTTAATGTTAACTGCTCAATACAGGCAGTGAATCCTCAATAAGCAGACAAAGGCTTTTGGTGACAACTGACCTTGGGACAGTCAGGGAACATATCTGTCTTGGGACAGGGAGCCCAGAGGATCGGGTGCTATCTCTCCTGATGGGTGAATTTGGGAGCTTTTCTGTCTCTTTCTCTCTCTGTGGAGAAAACCTCAGCCATTTCCAGCTCACAGTGCTTTGCAATAAAGACAGCCTCAGCCATTTTAAAATCAAAACACTTTGATCAGCAGAGTCAGAGAAACAAAGAACTTATTGATATGCAGATGACCTCTCTGGAGGGGGTATAGCTTCCCAAAGGAAAGGGAGGGGCCCAGATCTACTGCCTGCCTTTATGAACCAGACCCCAAAGCCTGGGGGAGGAGAGCCACAGGCCACACCCTCTTTCATCAGCTGGTGATAGGCTGACAGGTGCACCTGCCGGGCAGAAAAGCACAGGTGTGTCAGTCCTCTAAGAAAAACCATCAGGGAAACCAGATACTGAATATTTTCTCATTCTGTGACCTGAGCCTGTTCTTGTCTCAGAAAACCTGATTGGAGTGGCCTAGGAGGTCACATGCCTAGACAACAGAAAACTAAAACCTACACTAAGAAAAACAAACCTATGGCCTAGTCAAAGGAACAAACGTACACTTCAACTGAGATACAGAAATTTAAACTACTAATGATAAATCAATTCAAAAAGTTTAGAGAAGATTTTGCAAAAGAGATAGAGGCTGTAAAGAAAACACTGGGCATACAAAAGGCAGAAATCAAAAGTTCAAAAAAACAACTAGAATCTATGGAAATGAAAGGCACAACACAAGAGATGAAAGACACAATGGAAACATACAATAGCAGATCTCAAGAGGCAGAAGAAAGCACTCAGGAACTGGAGAACAAAACACCTGAAAGCCTACACGCAAAGGAGCAGATGGAGAAAAGAATGAAAATATGAGCAACATCTCCAGGAACTTAAGGATGAAACAAAGTACAATAATGTACATATCATTGGTGTCCCAGAAGGAGAGGAGAAGGGAAAAGTGGCAGAAGCAATAATAAGGAAATAATCAATGAAAATTTCCCATCTCTTATGAACGACATAAAATTACAGATCCAAGAAGTGCAGCATACTCCAAACAGAAGAGATATGAATATGCCTACACCAAGACACTTAATAATCAGATTATTAAATGTCAAAGTCAAAGAGAGAATCCTGAAAGCAGCAAGAGAAAAGCAATCCATCACATACAAAGGAAACTTAATAAGACTATTTGTGGATCTCTCAGCAGAAACCATGGAGGCAAGAAGGAAGTGGTGTGATATATTTAAGACACTGAAAGAGAAAAACTGCCAACCAAGAATCTTATATCCAGCAAAGCTGTCCTTCAAATATGAGGGAGAGCTCAAAATATTTTCCAACAGACAGACAATGAGAGATTTTGTGAACAAGACACCCGCCCTACAGGAAATACTAAAGGGAGCCCTACAGAGTGATAGAAGACAGGAGTGTGTGGTTTGGAACACAATTTTGGGAGATGGTAGCACAGCAATGTAAGTACACTGAACAAAGATAACTATGAATACAGTTGAGAGAGAAAGGTTGGAAGCATGTGAGACATCAGAAGAAAGGAGGAAAGATAAAGACTGGGACTGCGTAACTTTGTGAAATCTAGAGTGTTCAACAATTGTGATAAAATGTACAAATATGTTCTTTTACAAGGGAGAACAAGCAAATGTCAACCTTGCAAGGTGTTGAAAATGGGGAGGCATTGGGGGAGGGATGCACTTAACATAAACTAGAGACTGTAACTAACAGAATCATTGTATTATGCTTCCTTTAATGTAACAAAGGTGATATACCAAGGTAAATGCAGATAAGAGGAGGGGATAGGGGAGGCATGTTAGGCACTTGACATTGGTGGTGGTGTCTGACTCTTTATTCTACTTTGATTTAAGGTTATTTTTCCTGTTGCAGCTTCCTAGCTGTCATTTTTTTTCCCTCTTTCTTTTGCCTCTCTACCTTCTTTGACTCTCCCTCCTGCCTTATGGAACAAATGTAGATGCTCTTATATAGATAATGGTGAAGGTGGTGAACACATAAATATGTGACCATACAGAGAACCATTGATTGTTTACTTAGGATGGAATGTATGGTGTGTGAACAAAACCACCTTAAAAAAAAAAAAATGGGTTGATGACAAAACCTTGAGAGAAATATAGTGAGTGAAATAAGCCAGACACATAAAGACAAATACTGCAGGTTCTCACTAATAGGAACTAATTATAATATGTAAACTCATAGACATGAAATATAAGGTACCAAGATATAGGACGAGGTTTAAGAATGGGGAGTGGTTGCTTAGTATGAGCAGAATGCCCAATTAGGATGAACTTAAATGTTTGGAAATGAACAGCGGTGTCAGTAGCAAGATGTGAGAATAACTAACAGTGCCAAATGGTGCATGAATGAGGTGGAAAGGGGAAGCTCAGAGTCATATATGTCACCAGAAGGAAAGTTGGATGTCAAAAGATGGGAATGTAAAAACTGAATCCTATGGTGGGCAATGTCCATGATTAACTGTACAAATATTAGAAATCTCTTCCATGAACCAGAACAAATGTATGACAATACAATTGGAAGTTAATAATAGAGGGGCATATAGGAAAGAAATATATAACTATTGCAAACTATATATTACAGTTAGTAGTATTACAACGTTCTTTCATAAACAGTAACAAATGTGTTATACCAATACTATGAGTCAACAATTGAGGGGGGTTGGTTAGGGATATGGAAGGATTCGAGTTTCTTTTTCTTTTTTTTTTTTTTTTTTCTTTTTTCATCTTTCACTTTATTTCTTGTCTGGAGTAATGAAAAGGTTCTAAAAATTGAACAAAAATTAAGTGTGGTGATGGATGCACAGCTGTATGAGGGTACCAGGGGCAACTTATTGTACCCTTTGGATGTTTGGATAATTGTATGGTATCTGAAAAATCCCAATAAAAATTAAAAAAGAAAAAGAAATAAAATAAATTGGCTGTAGATGTGAGGGTCTATATCTGAAAACTCAGTTTAATTCTATTGGTCTATATATTAAATCTTGTACCAGTGCCATGCTGCTTTGACCACTGTAGCTTTTTAATAAGATTTAAAGTCAGGAAGTGTGACTCCTCTAGCTTTTTTCTTTTTTTTACAGCATGTTTTTAGCTATTCAGGTCCCCTCCCCCTTCCAAATAAATTTGATAATTGGCTTTTCCATTTCTGCAAAGGAGGATGTTGGAATTTTTTTGGGGGGGGGGGTGGTTGAACCAATTTTATTTTTATTTTATTTTAAATTCAGTTTTATTGAGATATAGTCACATAGCATATAGTCATCCATGGTGTACAATCAGCTGTTCACAGTACCATCATACAGTTGTGCATTCATCACCCCAATCAATTTTTGAACATTTTCCTTATACCAGAAAGAATAAGAATAAAAATAAAAGTAAAAAAGAACATCCAAATCATCCACCCTATTTTTCATTTAGTTTTTGTCCCCATTTTTCTACTCATCCATCCATACACTGGTAAAGGAAGTGTGATCCACAAGGTTTTCACAATCACACTGTCACCCCTGGTAATCTACATTGTTATACAATTGTTTTCAAGAGTCAAGGCTACTGTGTTGGAGCTAGGTAGTTTCAGGTATTTAATTCTAGCTATTCCAATACATTAAAAGCTAAAAAGTGTTATCTCTATAGTGAATAAGAATGTCCACCAGAGTGACCTCTCGACTCCATTTGAACTCTCTCAGCCACTGAAACTTTATTTCGTTTCATTTTGCATCCCCCTTTTGGTCAAGAAGATGTTTTCAATCCCACAATGCTGGGTCCAGATTCATCCCTGGGAGACACCCCTGGGACACAGATCCCATGGGGTGGGGCGCAGAGCAGTAATATCACCTGCCAAGGTGGCTTAGTTAGAGAGAGAGGGCCACATCTGAGCAACAAAGAGGCACTCAGGGCGAGACTCTTAGGCAAATGAGGTTTAGCCTCTCGTTTGCAGTAACAAGCTTCATAGGGGCAAGTGCCAAGACAGAGGGCTCAGCACATCAAGCCATCAGTCCCCAGTGTTTGTGACAACATCAGCAACAATCCAGGTGAGGAAGTCCAACACCTCTGCATCCTCCCTCAGCTCCTCAGGAGGGCCCCAAATATATATTTTTATTCTCCAGCCAAATTACTTTGAGATGTGTTGCTATTTCACTCTAACCTGTACAGACCTACTGTATCTCACTTCCTATTCAAAGTTCCATGTAATTGTGGTATTTGAACAAACTGACTGTAAAAGTTATATTGTTTAGAAAATATAGATCCTACACCAAATAAATATCTCTTCCCTTGGTCTCACATGGAAGATGAATTTTTAACACACAGTCAGTTTCAACCTTTACCCTTTGGCCTTATTTGCCCTATCTTAAGGATGTTGGAATTTTGGTTGGGATTGCATTGAATCTGTAAAGTATTTTGGATAGAATTGGCACCTTAACAATATTTTGTCTTCTAATCCATGCACATGGAATATTCTTTCATTTATTTAGATCTTCTTTGATCCTTTAAGCAAAGTTTTGTAATTTTCTGTTTATGATTCCTTTACATCCTTGGGTAAATTTATACCTAGATACTTCATTCTTTTATTTGGTATTGTAAAAGGAATTTTATCTTGATTTCCTCCTAAGATTGCTCATTATTAGTGTATAGAAACACTACCGATTTTTGCATGTTGATCTCGTACTTTGTCACTCTGCTGAATTTGTTTATTATCTCTTGAAGCTTTGTTGTTGATTTTTTGGTACTCTCTATAAATAGGATCATGTCATCTGAAAATAATGAAATTGTCTTCTTCCTTTCCAATTTGAATGGAAATGCCTAACTGCTCTGGCTAGAACTTCCAGTACAATGATCAGTAACAGAGATGACACTGGTCATTCTTGTCTTGTTCCAGATCTTAGAGAGAAAGCTTCAGTCTTTTACTATTGAATATGATTTTAGTGGTGGGTTTTCATATATTCCCATTATCATGTTGAGGAAATTTCCTTCTATTCCAATTTTTTTAAGAGTTTTTATCAAGGTAGGATGATGGATTTTTTCAAATGCCTTTTCTGTGTCAGCTGAAATGATCATGTAGTTTTTTCCCTTTGTTTTGTTAATGTAGGGATTACATTGATTGATTTTCTTATATTGGACCACTCTTGCATACTTAGGATAAAACCTACTTGACCATGGTATATAATTCTTCTAATCCACTGTTGTATTTGATTTGTTGGAATTTTTGTATCTACTTTCATAAGAGAAATTGGTCTGTAATTTTCTTTTCTTGTGTTATCTTTCTCTGGCTTTGGTATGAGGGTAATATTGGCCCCATAGAATGATAAGATAGTGTTCCCTCCTGTCCAATTATTTTGGAAGTGTTTGAACAAGATTGGTATCTATTCTTCCTGGAATGATTGACAGAATTCATGTATGTTTCTAGTCTTGGACTTTTCTTCATTTGGAGGTTTTTGATGATTGATGCAATCTCATTGCTTGTAATTGATCTGTTGAGGTCTTTTATTTCATCTAGAGGTAGTGTAGGTTGTTTGTGTGTTTCTAGGAATTTGTCCATTTCATCTAGGTTGTCTAATTTGTTGGCATACAGTTGTTCATAGAATCCTCTGATGATCCATTTTATTTCTGTGGGGTCAGTAATAATGTCCCCTCACTCATTTTTGATTTTATTTATTTGCATCTTCCCTATAGTTTTTATTTGTCAGTCTAGCTAAGTGTTTGTTATTTGATCTTTTTGAAGAATCAACTTTTGATTTTGTTAATGCTCTATTGTTTTTTTAATTTTTTAATGCAATTTATTGATATGTTTATACAACATACAATCCAAATCTATTGATTTTTTATTTCTCAATTTCATTTATTTATTTCTAGTCTTTGTTATTTCTTTCCTTCTGATTTCTTTGGCTGTAGTTCACTGTTTTTTTTTCCCTGTTCCTCCATGTGTGCAGTTAGGTCCTTGATTTAGCTCTTTCTTCTTTTATAATGTAGACATTTAGGACTATTAATTTCCCTCTCAGTATTGCTTTTTCTGCATCCCATATGTTTTGATTTGTTGTGTTCTCATTTTCGTTTGTCTCAAGATATTTACTGATTTCCCTTGCAATTTCTACTTTGACCCACTGATTATTTAAGAAAGTATTATGTATCTTCCACATGTTTGTGGATTTGCCAGTTCTCTGCCTGTTATTGATTTTCAGATTCATTCCATTAGGGTCAGAGAAGATATTTTGTATAATTTTAATCTTCTAAAAATGTATTGAGAGTTGTTTGTGGTTTATCATGGAGAGTGATCCATGTGTACTTGAGAAGAATGAGTCTTAGAGTAGGTCTATTATGATTTATTCCATTTGGAGTATGTTGCACTTCTTGGAGTAAATATTTATGTCTTTCATAAGATTTGGGAAATTTTTGGCCATTATTTTCTTAAATATCCTTTCTAGACTTTTTTCTTATTTTCTCCTTCTGGGACACCCATGACACTTATATTTGTGTGCTTCATTCTGTCATTCAGATCCCTGAGACACTGCTCAATTTTTTCTATTCTTTTTTCTATCTGTTCTTCTTATTGTATGATTTCAGTTCTTTTGTCTTCTAGTTTGCTGATTCTTCCCTTTTCCTGTTAAAAATCTTCTGTTGTATGCCTCTAGTGTATTTTAATGCAACTTTATTGAGGTATATTCACATACCAGGTAATCCTCCAAAGTGTACAATCAGTGGTTCTTGGTATCATCATATATTTGTGCATTCATTGCCACAATCAATTTTAGAACATTTTCATTATGCCAAAAAAATTAAAGTAAGAATAAAAATAACAATACAGAGAACACCCAAAACATCCCATACCCCTTGTCCCCCTCTATTATTTATTTATTTTGTGGCCTTATTTTCTTACACATCTGTCCATACACTGGACAAAGGGAGTGTCAGTTGCAAATTTTCACAATTACACAGTCACACCATAAAAGCTATGTAGTTATACAATCATCTTTAAGAATCAAGGCTACTGGATTACACTGCAACAGTTTGAGGCATTTCCTTCTAACTATTCTAATACACTAAAAACTAAAAAGGCATATCTATATAATGCATAAGAATAACCTCCATAATGGCCTCTCGACTCCAATTGAAATCTCTCAGCCACTGAAACTATTTTAGTATATTTTTACTCTTCATTATTGTGCCTTTTTGTCCTCATAATTTCTGTTATGTTTCTTTTTATACTCTCAAATTCTTCCTTATACTCACACATTGTCCTCTTAATATCCTTTAGCTATATATCCACATTTTCTGTCATCTCTGTGAATTGGTTTAGGAGATTTGTTGCACTTCTTTAATTAGTTATTACAAATTCTCTTTCTTCTCTGAAGTTTTAAGTATTTCCCTTGAGTGAGCCATGTCTTCCTTTTCCTTAGTAGGGCTTGTAATTTTTTGCTGATGTCTGGGTATCTGATTATCTTGATGAGTTAACTCTGAAGGCCCATTTCTTGGCTAGGTGTTGATTGGCTTTGTGTTAAGGTTCTTCTTTGCTGCTTGGTCCAACATATTCTAGGACCTTTAGAGTAGCCCATGTTTAACTGTTCAGATTTTCTCATCTCTTCTTCATCTGATTTTTGACTATTTATGCAGTACAATTTTTGAGATTGCACTTTTTGTGCAATTATTTCACCTCCAGGAGAGAACTTCCTTTCCTTTGTTCCTTCTCCAGGAATCTTGCACTGTTCTGTTTGTTTTTTTAGCAGAATTTTCTCCCCAGCTCCACTTACATGTTTAAATTCTCTTCTTAACTCAGTGCCCCCTTTTTCTTACATTTTTCAACTCTGGCACCCACCCTCTTTTATAGTAGTTCGGTCCCCCCCCACTCCCTTATTATTCTGTTAGACTTTTTTTGCCTCTAGTTTCTTAACCATTATGGTATCCCAACTTGAGGGGCCAGATGGGGTCAATCCAGAAAGATGGGTCACTCCAGAAAAGTCAGTTTTGTGGTTGAGTGTTCCAGTGAACAGTGACCGGATTGAGTGTGCATACCTCTTGCCGAATGTTCTAAAACAGTCTTTATCTTCCCCGCCCCCTATGGGTCCCTTTGTATGCAGCATTCCTCAGCAGCTTATGTTCCACCCTGGGTTGCTGTGAACTTGGGTCCCTCTGCGTACATATGTGTGAGGTTCTAACTTGCTGCTGTGAGTGACCCTATAGTCTGCATCCATGGCAGGATGGACCCAGGCCATGCTGTATCTGTGTGACCCCCCACACTGTGTGGGACTGAATGAGGGGGACAGAATGGGCTTGTAGGTCCAGGATGGGAATTTCCTGTGTGATCTTGGAGATTATTTTTCTTTTTCTTTGATTCAGTGCCTATGATCATCTAGAGTTCTAGTCAAGATGGATTTGTCCTTTTATTTGTTGATTGTGAGGAGAGATTTTCCAGGGGATGTCCTACTTCTCCATGTTGATAGCATCACTTCTACTTACTTAGTTTTTAAAATATAAACTTTAGAATCAATTTGTATTTTTCCAGTTTAAGAACAAAAGACTTTAAATATTTACTGGAATCAAATTAAATTTAAAAATTGAATTGATAGAATTCAAAAATTTATAAATGTTTCTGTTAAATAGCATAATTGCAAAGAGAAGTTGACACATCCATCTGTATAGTACGAGTTTTAAACTCTCAGTGGTTGATAAATAATGCAAAACAAAAACAAAACCACAAATGTGTAAGGACATAGAAGATAATTCTACATACAATTAATACTCTTGATTTAAGGAATATATATATAATGTAGCAATTGTAAATACACATTCCTTTCAAGTTTACCTGGAATATTTAGATTAATTATTTATTAGGTGTTTAAAAAGCATCAACTATTTTTATAAAACACTAATATCATATAGAATGCATAATCTTATAAATAAAATTAAGCCATGTTCTTAGAGAAGTAACAGTCTAGAAGATATGTGTTACATATACAAACAATAAAAGAGCAATATTAGGTATATAAAGCAGCCCTAAAATTAGGAAAAAAAAAAAAAAACTATACAATACTAAAATGGGGAAAAGAAATAAACAAGCATTAAAAGTTGGCACATGCAGCCTCTATAATATGGAAATAAAATGCTCAACTTTATTAAAAATAATTGCAATGAAAATGAAAGCCACAATGAGATATGATTTTGTTCTTATCAGATTAAAGGAAAAAATAAAGGATATGATATTAACATGTGTAGTGACAATATGGAACAATGAAAATTTTTATAATCCTCTTGTAGAACAACCACTTTGGAAACAGTTTTGATATTAACTAGCGAAGTTAAACACATGCACAGCTTATGATTGCGCATGGCTACTCCTAGATATATCACCTTGAGGAATTCTTACACATGTGTGACAGGGCACATGTACAAGAATGTACATAGCAGCATTGTTCATAATAGCAAAAAAAGAATGAAATGAAACAAAATTCATAATTGGGAGAAGGAATAAACAAATAATGAAATATTCATACCATAAAATATTACATTGCAATGAAAAGAAAAAACTACTACAGGCATCTGCTAGTATCTCTGCAAGTATCTCAAAAATATAGGATGAATTAGAAACCAAATCAGAGAAGAATGCCAAGAGTTTGACTATAAAGTTTAAAACAAAGTAAAACTAAATAATGTATTAATTGACTGTGTGAGTGTTTGTGTGTGTGTTGTGAAACTATAGAGAAACAACAAAATGCATAACCCAAAATTCAGAATAGCGGTTACCTTTGAGAAGAAGTGTGGGCGATATGATCTGTTAATGCACACAATGCACACAGGGAGTTTAACTTTATTTGTAGTGCTCTAATTTGTAAGCAGAGACATGAGTACATTGGTCTTTATTTAGTTTCGTCTTGTTATGTAATCTGTATATACCCATAAACTGTATAGTATTTTGCATAAATGATGTCATGCAAATAAGAAAACCTAAAACTTAAATAAAAACAAAATAAAAACTCCATTAATTTTTTATATCATTCAATTAATTTTGAGATTCTTATTTCATACAAAATTCTAGTTATATAAATATGGCAATTTTGTATCTTGAAAATGTTAAAAAGCCACTTGAAAATATGTATGTATCCTTTGTTGAAAGGAGAAAGCCTTCTACATAAAATAAATTTGAATATTTTCATCTATACTAGTATTAAACATTTTCCTTCTGTACCAATATGTAAAGTTGTTTTAAATCTGCTTTCATGAACATGCTATTTGAGCTAATTACTTTATAGTAAATGCAGCTCTTAAATAATTGCTAAACCTTGGGAAATGCTTTCAATAATTGACTTAGTTTTCATAAGCAAAAATTGTGTTATTAAATCTAAATTAAATGCACATTTGAGACACTTAACTTAAAGTTTTAACATATTAAGCATTTAAATAGTGTAATGGAAATAACTTGAAGAATTAATGGTAAAAATAATTCAAACTTTGCATTCAGAATTTTCTATGTATTTCCTTTCATTTGAAAAATTTATATAAACTTTCATGCCTATTGTGTCATCTGAAAGGAATGTGTTTTCCTATGTACAGACATAACCTAGCTTAGAAGTATTATATTTCTTATGGTATAAATTTCCACCTTCTTTGACCTATGGTAAATGAGATTAAAAGTTTTATTTTAGAAGTGATTCAAGCATAAATCAGAAGAGAAGTGTTGAAATAATGCATGAAATTGATGTGTCTAAATGTTAAGCTATTCATAATTAAAATTCATTGGTAATTTTTTTTCATAAAGTTTTTACTCAATTTTATCAATTTTACTCAATACAATCCAATTGGTGGGGGAATGAACAGTTCTAGTCTCTATTGTAATTATCTGTTGTTTATCTTTTATCTGTGTACATATGCAAATATATAACATTCATCTTGTATCTTGTTCTTAAAAGAATTTAAAGGATAGGTAGTTTAGATAGATTAGATAAATAGGTAGATAGATGATAGATAGATAGGTAGATAGATAGATAGATAGATAGATAGATAGATAGACAGACAGACAATCTTGGAGAAAATCAAGTTTGATATTTTCCCCTTGACCAATCTTGGTTCCTACTAACGATGAAAAACTCATCAATCTGTCTCATGCTCAAAACAGATTAGACTCTCTAATGCATTAAGAAGAAAAAGTATATTTTACTGAAGAGATGGAGAAGGAGTAGTTACATTGCATACTGTACATCTAAATTCATAAACATTTGTTTTAAATGTTTCTTTTCTTCCAGTCAAGTCTGTCTTCCATGTCTGACTACCTCATGTCTCTTCCTTTTTTAGTATCACTAAATCTTTAAAAATTTCTTTCTATTCTTCTCAACAGCTAACCTAAAGTCACAAATAAATAGAGCTATGAAGAGAAATACATACTATTGATTGAAAATACCTTTTATATTCCAACTTACCCCACTCTCAAAGCAGTTTCTTATAGTCCTCAGCCATGAGATATATTCTATGATTTATAAAATAAGATTTTTCTGTAAATGGTGAGATTTGTAACTGTGTGTGTGTGTATATATATATATATTTACATGCACACATAGATGTAAGCATATATAGAAAAATAGAGACATTCTGTTTCAGAGAAGATGTACAATAAGATGTTTGTGTTATTCAAGGTCTTTAAATTATGAAATCAAGATCCCTGGATTCAAATCTCAAAATCATCCCCTAGTTAATAGGTTTTTGTTATCTATAACTTGTACTCCCTTACACATGGTAAATATTAACTTCATAGCTATATTGAGTCAATGCCAATAAATTAGTAGTTGTGGCAATATCTATTACAGTGTATGGAATAAATATGAAATATGAGAAAGACAAAAATGGCCTCCAGCCATGTTCCTTTCAATGGTGAATGTAACAAAAAAAGAATGTTTGACTAACTCTCCTGAAGTGAACAAAGTCTCCTCCGGGTTTGGAAATGGGCAATTTAAAAGGTGGTATATTAGCTAGTGTTCTCCAGAGAAACAGCCCTGGAAAATTAGGACAAATGGTTTCTTAAAACTCTATGACATTTTTAATCTTTTTCTCCCCACACCATACTTACTTAATTCTTCCTCTTTTCCCCCTTCTCTGAGTCATAATCACGTCATTTCTCCATTATGAGCCTCAATCCAACTCTCTTTGCTCATCAAAATTTCTCTCTCTTGTGTCTTTGGGGCTACAGCTTTGACTCTTAAATTTAGAGTAGGAGCCACAGTTCAGTTTTGAACAATGGGTTGGTTCCTTACTTTTTTTTTGGAGCGATAGCAATTCTGCCTAGATAGCTACATTTCAAGGCAACGCAAAGGTAACAGTAATACTTGCAGTACTTCCAATGTGATGGTAATGTATTAATACACAGCAATATTTGTATATCAAATGTAAAAATATAATTTTAAACATTCTTTGGAATCTTTCAACCAAATGGGGCCACATTTATTACTCTATAGTTAATCTCTCCAAAGATTAATTAACCATACATGCTTTTTTACTTGTTTTCTTTACTTATTTCAGTTTGCCTAGCTTTTCTGAAAATCTCTGTTTTTCTTTGACTTGTTAATTTTTAATCAGTTTTCAATAAGCCTTTTCCTCATCTATGATATGTGTGCCTTCAGTTTCAAATTAAAATAGTTGTTTCATAGATGCCCTGTTCTAGATTAAGGTGGACACCACTTGTTCCATGAAAACTTTCGCTTGGTTTGGAGAATTTTTTACAAGTATATATTTTCCATTTTTTCCAATTAGAATATAAGCTATGAATGCCCTGGATTAATAAAAATAATTGAAAGAAAAATGGGGTTTCAAAAGTTTCTGTCCTGTGTTCGGGACTATCTCAGTGCCTCAGGAACGCCAAGGTTTCCATGTGGGCTGGGGAACCGAGGGGTAAAGGGAGCAGACAAGCCCATGCTCTCCTACTCCACTCTTCTTTACCCAGAAAATTATCTCTGTATCTGTTTTATCTATTGGGCTCTTACATAAAATTTTATTTGAGGAAAGTTTTCCAGTACTTTCAAAGTTTGAAAAGTCTTAGAGTTACAGTACCTTGACTTCATCTAA
Source organism: Choloepus didactylus (assembly GCF_015220235.1). Lineage (NCBI taxonomy): Eukaryota > Metazoa > Chordata > Mammalia > Pilosa > Megalonychidae > Choloepus > Choloepus didactylus. The sequence continues at coordinate 43,377,685 of NC_051315.1, forward strand.
GATCTCAGCTGCATGCCTGATTCCTAGCACTACTCGTGGCCATAGCAGTTGGGACTCATGGAATGACGGCACAACAGTGGGACTCAGTTCGCCTTCACTTAGACTGGCACAAACTTTGTTTCCAAGACCCTGTTTTGGTGTTTAGTGTGTGTGTATGGGTGTGTGGGTGTGTTTTAACACTCCCCCTAAAATAGGCTGGGTCCGTACAATTATCTTCTCATCATGTGACTCTGTTTCCTGGCCGTAATTGAGTGCAACATGAGTAAACAAACACCTAACCCAAATATGGTTAACAAGAGATTCTCCTGGAGTAGAATTAAACCAATAAGTGCGGTTACGTGGCCCTGGTTATGGGAAGTATAAGGGTCCATATACTAGGAAGGACTGCCTCATGTTTATGTGCATCCTTATCGGACCTGAACTTACAGTTGTGTGAGTTCTGCTTTGAGCAGCTCCAGGATGCAGCATTCACATTCATAGTCAGTTTAGATTTCTAGAGTAATTATGACCATATTCCAGCAGATGGCAGTAAAATATTTTATTGTTAAAAAGGCACCATATTCTACTCAGCACAAGCTGCACAGGGTGGATTCCTGCTGCCAAACATGTGATAGATAGATTGACAAAAAAGTTGATAATTGCTCACTAAATTTCAATATAAATTAATGTCGATGGTTGTCATAGATAAAATAAAGTGGATGATTCTGGATTTAATATTAAAATAAGAATGTGGTGGCCTAAATTTTCTTAATCCTTTTTTCAGTCCATTTTCCTTTGCCTGTGAAAGTCTGAAATCATGCTACATCTATACCTTGGCAAAATATTCTGAGAAGTGAGAAGCTGGCACATGTTGGCATGGATACCTAACAACCACACCGTTTCCCTCTGACAAGTTATTAACAGAAATGTTTCACTGAAACTGATGGGCTTTGCTTTACTGAGGAAGCATTTCCTGCCAAAATATTTCTTTTCTGTAACAGGGCCAACTGAAATGGTCGACTGGTACTCTTGCATCAGTCTCTCTCACCTCCTTTATTCCATTAGATGGAAATTTCATAGACTTTGCTTTTAAAATGTCATTAAACATTTACTAGGTACTTATTTTGTTGTTTCACATCCCCATTTTCCCTGTCACTACTTTAATTCTAGCTCTTATTGTCTTAATCATCTCTCTCAACAGCTTCTTAACTAATTTTTCTGTCTCCAGCTCTTCCACTTTCCATCTATTGAGTCAATTGCTAACTTAATTTTTCTGATGTCATGGTTTGTGACTCTTGATGGCTAGTATCACCTTTTCATTTCTGGGGGGTTCTGGGGATATCTTGACACTAGTTTTGTTGTAAATATCCATAAATTTTTCTCCTTTCAGTTTTCTCTGTGTGTGTAATTTCAGAAAGTTCCAAAAACTGTGTGTCCACTGTCCCCATCCTCCCATAATCCTCTCAATTAAAGCACTTTTTATTAAATTAAAGTATGCTAGATACGTACTTTGAAATGCAACACATATAATCTTTTATAGCAACTGACATTTTACATCTCTCTATTGATATTCCTATATCAATATCTATTCTTCTTTCTCAGTATGTGCAATTAGAATATATGGAAATAGGTATACAATTTGAAATGTTAGTTATGATTGATAGTAGCTTATGATTAATAAAATAGAATTATAGCTTTTTTTTTACCTCTTATCTTTATGAACTAGGTTTTTAAAGTGAATGGACAGATTAGATAGATAAAGATAGATTATGGATATAGATAGATGTAGACAGAGACAGAGATGTAGATATAGATATAGATATATGAACAAAAGCATTTGATTCAAATTAGAATCAAAGTTTGAAAGATCCATCTAGAAAACTATGAGAGCTGTAGCCACTTCTATAATTAAGAAATGAAAGACCTTCCTATGCAAACTCTGTCACACACAAACAAGAAAAAACTAGAAAGGCAATTAGGAACTCCTCAAGCTAAAATAAAAAGATTTGCAATAAAAATACCATACTATTACCAAACAAGTAAAAACATAGCATGATTTTATTGAATTATTAGTTTAAGAATTTATTTGAACTTGACATTTAACACTTTCATTTTTTAATAGTACACATTCAATGACAAAAATCATGTTACACGTTTTTACAAGTTAAACAGTGTTTAGTATGACTATAAATAATGTTCAAATGATCTTTATATTAATAATGCTCTTTTTGCATTTTCAATTATTATAATCATCTGTAAACATAGATTATCAAAGGTTTGTCTACAATTTTAGGCCAATAATAAATGCTCTAGCCTTGAAGCTTAAACTAATTGTATCTCTGAAAACAAGATTAGAATGAGTAGAATAGGGGAGGAAAAGTACAGAAATGACAGTTTCTTGGCTAACCTATTGGGGAATAAACACAGGTAAAATTGAAATACATTTTGAGTATATTATTCATACAGAACAAGTAACTAATAGGAAAACTAAATGTCTGCATGAGTGGGAGCATGGAGTTAATATAAGTATGCTTAATTCCTTAACCTCACAGTGTGATGCCATAAATCCTGCCACTTTTGATTTATCCAGAAGTAACATTAAAACATATCCATCAGAATTTGATGAAAATCCATAGAAGAACTGAAAACAAAAATTATTTAAAATATTAAGTTTAGAGAATGGGACTAAAAGTGGGAAGACCTGTTTTTCCTTATTTCATAGAATTCTGTATTGTTACAATTCATTTGACCTATGCATGAGTTATTTTCATAGTGACAAAAGGAAATGTTTATTGATGATTACCAGCATTTATCTCTAAGACATTAAAACAGGATATTTGATTATGAGATGTTTCTGTAAAAATTTTCCTCCTATTTCATTCTTTATGGTTCAAAACTATTTTTTAATTACACTTTTTGTCAAATATTTAAAGAAAGGCTACTGTAAATTTAAGACTTGTATGCTTTTATATGTTATCTTGCCAAAAAAGTATGTCATAAATTACAACTTATAAAAGGTTGGGTGTTATCAAAACATAAAAAGAATACAGAAGAGTTGAAAAAAAATTGAGGATAACTGATGAAGAAAGAATCGCTTTTAGCAAAATGCAGTTTATGCATCAATGCAATTTTTAGTAACAATTGAGTAAACTGAAGACTATTTTATGAATCTATGTATTATTTCAGAAATTCTATTTGTTATTCAGGAGAATATTCAAAATTATAAAATCCCAATGAAATTCTACATTTCTGTAACAATTACCTATCTTGCAAAGTGTTCTCCATGTTCCCCAACTTTCATATAAATTAATAAATGTTTTCTCTTTACACTTGTATGACTGAAAGATCAAATTGAATAAAATAAATTTATATGAGCTCACACTGATATAAATAAATGATGGAATAAAAAAATAAATGGGGAGAATAGACAAATTCTCCATGCAGAAAAATTCCAAATTATTTATGTAGATATTCCTCCCTCAAGAAGGCTAAGCTGTACATACTGACTCCTTTTCAAAGAGGACAGTATAGAAAGAACAAAAGGGCAGAAAAAGTGCAACTTTACAGTGGAGATACCTGACAAACACTACCCGGCAATGTGATCGGGGTCGGCATCAACAGTGATAAATCACGTTGAGGGTATGCACCCTTCATGTGATGTGATGAAAATGGCACTTGACCTCTCTGGCCTTCCTTCCAAGAATACATAACTCAGTCCAATCATAAGAAAAACATCAGACAAACCCCAACTGAAGGGCAGTCTACAAAATACCTGCCTAATATTCCTCAAAGCTGTCCAAGTTTATGAAAACTGGGAAGTCTGAGAAACTGTTATAGCCAAGATGAACCTAAGGAGCCACGGATACTAAATGGGATCCAACAACAGTAAAAGGACATTAGGTAAAAATTAAGGAAATCTGAATAAAGTATGGACTTTAGTTAATAATAATGTATCGATATTGGTTCATTAATTGTAATAAATGTGCCACACTAATGTAATTAGGGAAACTGGGTGTGGGGTATGGTAGAACTCTGTATTCTGATCACAATTTTTCTGTAAATCTGAAACTCTTCAAAGATACAAAGTTTACTTTTTTTTTTATAAAAGCCACTGAAAATAATCAAATTGAAAGTGGCATAACTTTATGCATCCACTCTACTTTTCAAAAAGTTTTCCTTTCAAGAGAAATGACCTTCTCTCTACTCAGGAGAATGCATTACAATTTTCAATAGTCAAGTCGGTTCACTAGTCACATCTCTGAAATGCACTAAGTTTCCCACCAATAAGCAAAGTATGGCCATATGTATAGGCACTAACCAGTGGGCCCATTTCATGGTGATCCAATCAGGTTAGCCATCTTGAAATCAATGGCTGCTCGTGACACAACTGATTGAGCAGCAATGATCGGTGTCGAAGGTGAAAGTGTCAGCAATGATTGCATTGGCTGTGTTGCAGTTTAGTTTAGCTGCCCATGTGGAAAGTTTATTTCAGGTAGTAAATCTACGGAGGCTCTCTTATTGGCAGTTAGATTTGGAGCAGTACAACTAACATTGTCATTCCTATTAGCTACTTTAAATTATCCATTCCATTACAACCTTAAGGATGTTGTTTGTTAAATGCTACATGTTCTCCTGGAAAAATAGTTTTCAGTTTAGATTGAATGGTCATTTTGATTAGAGCACTGGTGTTTACCTGTTTAAAGCAATTATAGAAAACACACATCCTGTTGCAGATTTTGTAGTCCTACCAGTCAAGGAACTAATGTGACCTTCAAGAAGGAAAACATGAAATAAAAAAGGAAGAAAAATATATTTTATAGGAGAATCCAAGGATTTTGAAGTTACTGGTAATTTTAATTAATGTTGAAACTCTGTCATCTTCCTATGCTTGCCTGTCATTAAAATTTAGCCACTTCTTGCTGCTCACCCAAAGTGAACTGTATACAAGCTTCCATGTCTCTCTTCTACACATCTTAGCCAGTTCATACATGAATTATAAATGCAATAAAGGCACTTTTTCCCTCTCATCTCAAGTCATGTTGATTGCACCCTGTTGTAAAACTAGAACCTGGGAGGAGTAAATAATAGAACAAAACTAAAATCATTTGCATCCTCCCCAATTTTAAGATAGCAAAATCTTGAATTTTGTTGAAGCAGTAAATGATTGAATAGCTCTAGGAAAAGAATGTATGCAAAATAGCCTAGTAGTTTATCTTTTCCAATAATATCATACGGTAATATATTAAATAGGTTTTATTTGCTATTCTTTCTTCTACTACATTCTTTGAAATGCAGATGTAAGCCTTGTGATAATGAAAGTCAGAACTTAAGTAATTTCTTCAGATTCTACTAGATGGAGCCAAAGTATAAAAAATATATCCATGTTAGGCTACACATGTGAAGGGTTTTTAAGCTAGAGCAGTTTTATTAGCATAATAAAACAATGGGAAATTACTAGAAACGGAAAGTTTATTTTTAACACTATTCAATAGATCCTTTTACAATTGAATCATGGCTTTTTTTAACATATTTTTTTTTCTAAGAAATTCTGTATACTTAAAACAATTAATAAACACACTCTAATAGAATTTTTCAAGAATCTTTCATTGGCTAAATTATTGAAATTTTTCCCACCCATAATATATTTAAAAGTCTTTAGAGATATATAACCATTATTTGAAAATAATACAAAATCTAGTTTTATTCTAAATATGCCCTTAAAATATTACCTTTATTTTCCATAGAAAATATAGTAAGTGAAGAGGGAAAAGGGGTGCGATCAGTGAAAGAAATGGCCTGGGGGACCGTAAAATCAAAGAGAAGTCTAATAACACAAGAAGTTAAAGATGAAGAAATGTTGACATTTAGTTTTGACAATTCATTTACGTGATTTTCTTTTTTAAAAAATATGATCTGTTTCCTGTATAATGTGGTTTCTGTACCATTATGGCATGATTAGCTAATACTTTATCCTTTTGGTTTCAGTCAGACTATTGTTGGCTGTCTGAATGATCAATTAAGTGAATCCAAAATTAAAGAAACAAACAACAACAACAAACTAAACAAATGTTTTCTGTTTTCATTTTGCTATTCTAGGTATAATATTATTTCAACATCTTAGAAAGTCATAAGGATTTTTAATATACCAGTAAAACTGAAATTAAGCTAGAATACCTTGTTTTCCTCGGGGATTTTTTTTTTTTTTTTTTTTAACTTTTCCCTAAGGATACAAGCCTAAGAGGTCAATCACAAAGAAAATGAATATATGGATAAACTATTCAATTTAAATAATAGCCAGAATCCATGGCTCCAGAAATTACAGATTGTTGGTATGGAAATCATTTGCAACTTCCTAATACTCTTTGCTTATTAAATTTATTTATTTAATATAAATTCAAGAGGAACTTGAGATATTTAACAGGCACTCGTGAAATATTTACCAGATGATAGAATCTCAGGATGATGATGGCACGGTACTTCTATAAATAAGTAGTTCAAATTTATGAAATGTAATTTGTTAATTTAGCAAGTCTTCCTTATCATTGGTTGTATATTATCAGTCTTTAGAGGTGATGTAAAAAAAAAAAACCTGATTGTTAAAAAAATGAAAAATTTGTCCAGTGAACACAATTCTTTGCTCTCCATGAAACCAAATACATGAGATGTATAATCCTTTTCTCTGTTTATTCTACTAAATCAATTGAGTACTTAGTAATGAGTAAGCATATTCTCTACAAATAAGCTAGGCCTTTCACTTGAGTCACATAATGGGGGGCCTGTAAATCACGGACTTTGTTGCCTTAGAAAAACACAATTAGTTAACAGTATCAATTCCATCAAATAGCAGTTTAGGTCAGGATTTTTTTTTTTTTTTTTAAAGAGATGCAGAGTTAAACATGTTTTATGAAACTATGTTAGAACTTCTAGTCATTTTATTAGTTTTCTACATTTTAATTGCCTAAACCAAGCTTGTGTTATTATATGACCACAGAAAAGTTTAGTCGAACTAAATTTAGTCAACACATCAATACATAGGTAAGAGAGAGGATGTGGTCCTTCAGAATGTTTCAATATGTAGTGTAGTTCATACTGGGCTTTTGGAAGGTGAATTTGATTGCAGTAAATATTTTAAAAATATGTCAGTGGTCTACTTAGCAGCCAGTTTTTCTTTCTTGTGAGCAATATGTGGTTATAAACGGACACCTATCAAAGCAAAAAGAAACCCCTGACCAAACTAAAGAGTGTAAATTAGGATTTATAAGAGCTAGAAGGTTTATTAGAATGCTAATATCTAATGACACCTTGAATTAATATTTTTTCTTCCAGGGATTTTTTTCTCCAAGGGATCTAAAACTATTATTGTACCTCTTGCCAAAATAAAGTCAATAAAGTCAGTAAATTCACAAGACCAGATAATTTACCAATATTTCCCCTATAATTATTCAGGGATAAACAATATAGAAAAACATAAAAGAAAGAGAAAGAGGGGGGCAGGGAGGGAGAGAAAGAGAGAGAGAGATGCACACAGTGAGATAGAGACAGAGAATGAAATGAAAGTAAGGAGAAGAAAGAAAAGTGGATAAAAGTTGGAGTCAGAATTAAAATCAGCTAATTAATTTATAAATCAATTTATAAAATGATTTTATAAAGATTTTCTTTTAACAATACACAATGAAGTTTATAAAAATTGTCAATGAAAATATTTTTTATGAAGTACAATAGGCATGCCCATGGATTGCAGCACTCTGCATACCTCCTTTATTATATGGGTCTTTGTCTTAACTGGGATTAGGGGAGTTAAGTTCTCAATTCTGCTTTCACGGTGTTGTTGGGTGGAGGTTATACCTTTATTTAATTTTGTTTGTTTGTTGTTTTTAAATTCTTCTTAGAACCCATGGATTTCTATATACAATAAATAATTTTCACTTGCTGTCACCTGTTATTTTACAATAATGTCAAACCAAACCAAAGTAAACAAATGCTGAGATAAGTATATAAAGAATCACAATATGCTAAAATACTTTCTTTTTGTAATATTTAAACAAAAGCAAAATTTACTATTTATTATAATATAGTATAATTACTTTGGTGGAGAAAATCAATGATATATAGTAAAATATTCAGAAAATAAAGAAATATTATGCATATGGAATGCTCTTTAGATTTTTGAGAAAATATAATTTTAACTTCCCAATATATTTATCAGCAAAGAAGAGGAATCTTTTAGCAGTATTTTAACTATTATATTGAAATATGAACATTTTAATTTTTCTACATAAAAACTAAATATATACATAGGTTTCCATGACAGCAGACAGCACCTTTTTCTATTCTAAAATGCTTGTATATTGGACAGTTCAAAAAATTTTGGAATACCATCTGAAGTTTAGACATTCAAATGTAGGATTGTTTTCCTCATGAAAGGGAAAGAAGGGTACAAAATAATTACTGATTATTAAGTGGAGAGAAAGTGGGGCATGCCGTATCTTTATAGCATTATTTTCTGCCATTTTTTGTCATATGTTTACATAAAACTCTTTGGGATGTAGTTGATATAAAATTTATCTGGAGCATTAATTTGAATAATTTGACATATATTTTCATTCTTCATATCTTAATACCTTACCTTCTGCTTACTGCTTGTACAAGATATGCAGAAAGCATTCTGAATAATCTGTCAAAAAATACATTTTGTTAAATTTCAAATTAGTAAGAACTCAAAGTCATATTGTGTACCAAAAAGATGAGTCAGTGAAACAAGTTCACTTCTTCTCTTCTTTTAATTTAGAAAAAAATTTATTGTCAGCTACTTGAGTCTCATGTTTGTAGTCGAAAAGGACATTGGAGATTCTTTTGTACAGGGACACACTTTCCAGAGGAAACTGAGGCCCAAGAAGTTGGCTCTTGAGTTCAAGCCTTAACTCAAAGCCAAGCTAATCCTTGAATTCATTCCCACGGTATTCGGTCCTTGTTCTCAATCACTTTTGTCAAAATTTCAGGCAGGTAGTTACAACTGAAATGCATATTATGGTAAATCCATGTTCTTCCTATAAAATTGTAACATAGTTTAGTGTTTGTGTAGGACCATGTAAGTGATCATTACTATGACACGTCATGAATTATGATCTTGAAGAATTCCGACCTCTGTTCTTTAGAAGAACAATGGTGAGAACGAAAACAAACCTGACAAGGTCAAAAAAAAAGAAAGAAAAAAGAAGGTATATAATGATAGTTTGGTTAGTTATGGTTTTATGAAGACTGTTTTTGAAAAGAAACAATTAAATAAAAGGTATGCTTTCAGCACAGATGATTGTAAAGATCTACTGAGTGAGCAAATACCAGACATTCTATAAATGCAGGTTCACGAGCTGATGGAACTGCACAGGATGTTTCATGATTGAAATGGACTCCCCATATAAAATGGAAGCTAATAAAAAGGCAAAAAAGGTGCGGGGAGGGGTTCATTTTGTTATCTTTGTTTCTTGGTATGGATAATTTATCTAACACTAAAGAGAATATAGGGAGTGTTCTATTATTTCATAGAATATCAAGTTAAAATGCTATATAATAGCTAAACACTTGCCTTCTCACCTTACCAGGATTTAAAAGTTAAAAGGTCAGTTTAGAATCTGATCACTAGATGGCACTATTACACTTGACTACTATTCAAATAATACAATGACCAAATGAGTTAGTTAAATTAGTAGACAATTACCCCTGTTCTACTCCTCCTTTTATGTGATGAAACTGGTTACTTATAGCCTACAGGATAAATCCTATAGGATGCCCTACTCAGTCAAAGCTGTTTTTTCACAAGCTCTCTCTTCCCAGCTTTCACCTCAATCTGTCATACAGATTTGACACCGCAACGTTCCAACAGTACTCAGAAATGACGTGTATATAATGTGGAATATTGTGCACATTTACAGTCAGGACTCTTTCTTTTAAACATTGCTTGCTATATCTTGGCATCCGCTATTCCGCCCAACTCTTTACTTTCTTCTCATAAATGGGTGCCTAAACTAAAACTTTTATTACCGTTACTTTAAAGGAAAACCAGAGTACAGCATAACCGATTTCTATCATTTATCTGTTAGCATTTTCAGATTTCCACTGAGCCTCCTGTAAGCTAATGAAGGCCACGGGACATACAGGGCAAAGCTACCACATGATATTTTATGATTCAGTTCCATTAATGCTGCACATTATAAATCAAGTTAAGTGGCATTTCTATTGAAAGAGGTTCTTCTTTTTTTCTTTATTTATTTCTTTAAGATCAACAAGACCAGTTCGATAAGACTAGCAACCCATTTTCTTCCCTAGAATAGACCTTAGCTTTGTTTTCTTATGTTATCATAATCTAGCACTTTTCCTGTTCTAAATGAAAACCCACTGGGGAAGCTAAATCATTCCATTATGAACATTTTACGAACACTATCAGAAAGCAATACCGTACTATTTTTAAATGAATACGAATTCAAAATGCATTGTAAATTGTACCCAGCTCACACACCTAAACCACCCAAACACTCTGTGTGTTTGATTACTGCACATCGTATTTACATATTGCAGGAGTAGTTACAATCCATTGTCTGTATTGGCGTCTATTTACCCAGAAGGGATACTGGAAAATACCTGCTCACATCACAAAAGGATATTTTGTTTTATTAAGATAATAAAGCACAGTTGTTTTGGCAGATTGCAATATAGCTGTAGTATACACCTTCTGACTAGGATTGTTACTTTGTTCTTTTTCAAATGCCCCCCCTCCCCACAACTCGGTACCTGCCCATGAGTCTTGAAAATTAACTCTTTATGTCCCTCCTGAAAAAGCCTTATGAACACTTACTTTTATTTCCTATCAAGAAAGCAAAGAAACCACGGAGCAGAGTGTACAGCAAAATAATCTACCCAGTTAAGACTTTGCTATGAACTATTGAGTAATGACATTTATGTAAACATTAAGGCCATTTTCAATGTAAACAAACTAGTATTATTGAGGAAAACGTAATTTTGTCTCCGAATAGGTACTGAGTATAAAAGAAGTTCTGCAGGAATTTCTTATGTAATGCAAACTTCTGTTGACCTGCCATTACAACAGGCAAGAGAGAAGTGGAAAATGAGTAGTACTGGCTGGTCTAGGTTTTCAATCTTCAGTTGCCTAAAAGAAAAGGTAGATCCTACTAGCCACGATTTTTAACTGTCATATTACTGAAATTTATATGGATTTCACAAATTATAAATAAACTTCTTGACAAAATGCCTAGAATCAAGATTTTTAAGCCCAAATTTGAAATATCTTTCTACCTTTTAAAATAATGCATTATTAGTATATTCAGAAATATTCATACCTTATGACTGTTAAAAGAAAAATATTTATATTTAGGCCAACATTTTCAAATAATTCCTTTTACTTTCTAGCCATCTCAGATTCTTTTTATTCATCTGAGAGTCACAAAGTAAAATATTCCTGATTCAGAATTTGTCTGTATTCAAGTTTATGTTTCCTGAGAGAGTGTATTTCACTACTTAAATTATGAATGGAAGGGAACCATCTCAGTGTTTTATTTGTGTGGTTTCATAACTTACAGTGTGGTCTAATAAATTTTGATATTGCAAATGAAACCTACTGATTCCACCAGCACTCTGGTGAATTCTCTCTTTCAAATTGTTCATGTGACAAATTAAAGTTTTAGGATACTACACCAAAGTAAAAATATCTAAATGACACTTTTTAAACAATGTAATTTATCATAAATATACATTTTGTTTGTGGAATAAAAGGAAACTTATTATTTGTAGAAAAAATGATTTGGCCTACATTAAAAGACTGCTGTGCCGAAGGATTGTTCTGCCCTGAGTATCCTAAAGAAATGATATGGGTATGTGGGTATGATTTACGCTCTAACAGTGTATATGCTCTGGTCGTTCTCGCTCTCTCGCTCTCTCTCTCTCTCTCTCTCTCTCTCACACACACACACACACACACACACAAACACACACACATTCACCCAGGACATAGACTAGCTTTAGCTCTACATTTCTGGAACATCGATTTTAAATTTATCTCAGAAGCTTGCAAGAGATACATTGCATCAAAACTTGTGAATAGAGCTGTTTCTATCAGCACCCTGAGGCAAAAGAGAGTGCCTTTGCTTGGCATAGAACTTTGTCTGAAAATTACATATAATATAATTTTTAGTATTTCTGTCAATCAAACTTGGCTGAACTGGTTTTGTTCAGCACACTGAGATGATTTTAATCCTAAAAATTTTTTTGATAAGAAAGCAGATAAACCACCCAAGCCACTGTTATAATTGTTTATTAACTCCATTTTAACTTCTCACAGAACTTTAAAAAATAAATTCAAATAATTCTATTACAATCATGATAATAAACAATGGTCATTTTTTTGCAACCTACATGTTTACAACTCTGTTTTTAAATTGCCTTGAAGTAAAACAGTGTGCTCTTAGACAAATTAGGAAAAAAAAAAGTGGATGGCTTTGGAAACTTAGTTTCTATTAGCAAGATTGCAAATTCGACAAAAATTATTGTCATAAATTACAGGGGTGCATGTGCAAATACTGCTGAATTTTATTTGCATAAATTACCTTGATAATTTTCTATCTAAAAGGAAGTGGGCTGAGATAGAAATAATCACTAATTATTAGATTTATAATGCATTTCAGTAAAATCTCTAAAGTACAAGAATAATACTATTGATTTTTAAAGTCAGTTAATTTGGGGTTAACCCAAGACTCTCTCAAGTGGTAGCTAGTCAGAAGTAAGTAGTTCCTTTGTACACGCAAATTGTCAGGAGGCAGGATGACATGGTAAAAGAATGCTGGAACCGAAATTTGGTAACTTGGTTCCTATCTCTGCCACATTTATTAGTCATGCCAGCTTTGGCAAGCTTTTACATTTTCACAGATCCCCATTTTCTCATCTGTAAAATGATTCTCTTTGTCTGGCCTTTCATTGGATTGTTGAAAGGGAATAATGAAAGTATTTTGATAACTAAATTATTATAAATTCAAGGTGTTATAACCCTGCACATCTTTTCTGGTTGGGATAAATACTTCTCATGAATATGGGAAGTTGGGTTCTGTCTGCTTTTAGAATTTGGCAGTTTTTCACCGTCAGGTATACAATCTGGCAGTCCACAAGGAGTGCCTTCTCTTTTACCCCAAAAATAATTTGACATTTTGGTAAAAATGGAAAACATTTTGAAGATCAAATTGACAGAAATTAGAGAGATTTTACTCTCAAGACACCTCACACACAAGTCCTTAATAGAAATGTTTGTTAATATCTTATATTCCTATATAATGTATATAAACATATATAGCCTTATGAAGAAATTTGCATTTATAATATATATAATGTATTATACACACTGACACGCACTCATACAAAATCATCCCATCTCATTAAGATGGAGGAAACTGAAAATGACTGCTTTAGGATCAGATACTTAGTCTTCATTTTATTTCATTTTAAATATCAGATTTGAAATTAATCCAAAGACCACCATGGAACAGAAAAATGTGTGTGTCAACAACATCTTTGAAATCTAAACTTTGCCAGGCACAAGCCCTATTTTAGTCCTCAAATCAATTTGATGCAGATAACGAGATTAATTCACAGGCTTCATTTTAATATTGTCTTTATTTTTAAAAAGCCCATTGATGGTGTCAAAGATTTTGATTAGATAATTTGATCATATTTCTCAAGCCAGATACAATTAAAGTTGCAGCTAAAACAGAAAATCTTACTGTTTACTATTCAGAACAATCTTCCTATTTCAGGAAATGGCAGAGCTCCAAAAGCCACATGTGTACAAATGAAAATTCATAGCATGTTATTCAAACTCCTGTTGTATTTGTGCAATTTACTAATTAGATATGGTAAGTATCAGAACTGAACTATCATAGTAATAGCATTAAAAGGCAAAAAAATCCCTATTTTTCTCAGTTCACTTCTCTTTATGAATGACATAAAAACCGGTTTTGTAGCAGCACTACGCTGTATATAAAATATAAAATAAAACCTTAAGTGTATAGTGCATGTTTTAACAGGATACCTGTTCTTTGTATGAGAAACAGAAAAACTCTCATGAAAGAATACTTTAATTAAGATTAGTGATATCTGGAATAAATCAAGGTAATGCCCATGTATAAGAGACTATTTTCTTGTTCAAATCATGTACATTGTATTATGAAAAATCCAAGTTGTTTGACTTTATTGTATCCCAAGATGTAACCTTAAAAGTAGTTATTCTTATCAGCATTATCTTTCTACTTTTTAAAAATGTCTTTCCTTATCTTACTTGGAGGATTCTTAGGAAATGAATTCATCATATTTGTACATCAGTTAAGCATGGTTATTTTCTTGTAAGGTATTTAATTTCAGGTTAATGGTTTTAAAAATCAGAGAGAGGGTATGTGTGTAATTTTTGACAGATTCAAAAACATTGCATCTCCAGTAGGCACAATTACCTCCTTTAGTGGTACTCTCCAATAAGCCCCTGCTGGAGAGAGCATTTTGTTAATAATAATGATATCTAATATTTATTGAACACTTACTGTGGCAGACACTGTCATAAGCATCTTACATAAACAACCTTGTGTAATCTCTGGCAGTCCATTTTACAGATCAGGAAACTAAGGCTTAGGGAAGTAAAATAACTTGCTGAAGTCACATATTGTAATGGTGCTGGAATCTGAACCCTGGTATGTCTGATTTTAGAGCCTACCCTCTTACTCACTATGATACTTATACTGCCTGTTAATTTTAATGTCAGCTATTTCTCATTAACAGAATAAACAGAATATTGACAGGGATCAAAACTGTGTAAATATTTGCTAATGACCAAGATTTTCTGGTACCGTTTTCAAGGTTCATACTGTTAGCAGTCACATATTTCTTACTTTCCAATGCTAAATTAAGTATCTTGAATGTGCAAATTTTAAGAATCTGGAGTCAGAGCACATTTTTCATGCCAACCTAAACAGAAAACACTTAATTCATTTTCAAAAAGGGATGAAAGGGAATAAATGTAATGGGCGCCTACTGTCTCCTGCAGGTTCCCATGGCAGCATAGCAGGTTCAAGAGCCATCAGACAACAAGAAAAAAGAGACACAAAAAGGGAGATGCTGGATCTCTTACATGGAATCACATCAGAAAGAAAGCAAAAGCTGAAGGCATTGTGTTGTCCGGTAAGGTAATCGAAGCCGAGGGACAGATCAGGAGAGTTAGGCAGGCTTCAGTAGCAGTTTTCTGCCTCATTTCTCACCTACTTTGATGATCTGGGAAACACCTGCCCTCTGTCCTAAAACTGCTACCTTCTTCCTCAATGTATTTTATCTTTTCCTCCCTTTCTTCCTCCCTTCTCTCCTTCCCTCCTTTCTTCCCTCCTACATTTGGAGACATTCCTGAAAACTCCTGTATACACAAGTGTACGCATTCTTGTTTTTAAGCACACCAAGCTTTTCATTGTATTCTACTACACAAACTGAGAAAAGTCATGCCACAGTGATAGCATATTATTTTAAAAATAATCTTTTAGATTTCTTAGAAACTAGAATTATAGTGAGTTTATCTAAAAAAAAAGAAACTCATAATGTACGTTATTTGTATTGATAAACAAGAAATATCTTTCTAAAAATCAGTGAGCAAATACACATGCATACACATAATTCTAAACAAATTCTCTAATTAATAAACTGATCTTTTAGTGCTGCTCAAAATAATATAATCTAACAGTTCTCAGCTTTGCAGAGTGTTTCTCTGATTCCTCCAACAGCTTACTACCCAGAAGCCAAAGCTGCTTAATGGTAGAAGATTCTGCATCTTAGTTCCCACATCATCTCAGAAGCTCATCTCCAGCACAATCCCTTCTTAGTTACATGTGTGGACCTGCTTTTCTCTTCTTTTCTTTTCCTTTCCTTTTCTTTTCTCTTTTCTTTTCTTTTATGTTGGGTATGTTCAACACATCTCTCAAAATAAAGGGCTAAATAAACCAACTAAATTAAGGGTGCAGATATTTATTTAATATATATGTAATCCATGTGTCCATTCATTCATTCATTCATTCAGTCTTTCATTCCATCATCCCTGCTTCCAATGCACTGTTTCATTCTTTCTTCAAACAAATAGTAGTGTAATTTTGGACACTCAATTGTTTCCACTCTTGAGGAATTTATGGTCTTGTTCATTATTTCCCTGGTTATAAAAACCACAAGGGGCACTAGTTAAAAATTAATATTTTTATGGCTTCTTTTGCAGAGTGTCTGATGCAATAGGGCTGAGGTGATTCTTATATTAGGACATATTTGTGACACAGTGATGAGTGGTAGTGATAACTGTTTGCCCAAATTAATACAGTTGGTGGTGCTTTTGAAGTAGACTTGTTAGAGAACTGCCATATCAAAACTAGTTTGAAATAGCATTTTTTTAGTTCAATCTAAAATAACAGAATCAATCTAAAAGCAACACCATAATGCTGACTTAGACACTACATGGAAAACCATGGTGTTTGGGTTCTATTACCTATACAATGATTTTGGGTAAATAAACACTTTTGTGCTTTAAATAAATATTAATTACTTAATTAATTGGCAGTATTTGAATGCCAGGAGAAAATAGACAAATAGACAAAGCTTAGATATATTTTTAAGCATTGATGAACTCATGCTACCATTCTCGGTTTTAGAATTCCCTGATGTTGTTAGGTTTTTCCTTAGTGATTCATAACTGGGGGCCTATATCAAAATCACCTTTTATCGAAAATACATGATCCCACTCCCCTTCTCTGGCCTGCCAGAACACTTTTCCTAGTGGTAGAATGAAGAAATATATTTTTTTAAACAATGATTTTGATGGCCTCACTACTCACCTCCTCTCACTCCCTGTTTTGGTTTGGTAAAGCTGACGAAATGCAACATACCAGAAATGGGTTGGCTTTTCAATGGGGACTTATTAGCTTACAAGTTTACCATTCAGAGGCTGTGAAAAATGTCCAACTCAGGGCATCAGCAGGACAATACCTGAACTCTGAAGACAGGCTGCTGTCATCTGGGACACCACTATCACATGGGAATTCACATGGCCAGCTTCAGCTGGTCCTCCACTACTGGATTTCATTGCTTTCAGCTTCTGCCTTCAGTGGCTTCCTGTCTGTTTTCTGTGGGACTGCTCTTAGGTTCTGCCAGCTTTTCTCTAAATTTCTCTGGGGCTTTTTTCTGTCTTTTATCCTCGTAAGTTTCCAGTAAGAGGATCAAGACCCATCTTAAATAAGGTGGATCACATCTCAATTGAAATAACCTAATCAAAAGGATCCTACCCATAATAGGTCAACACCCACAGGAATGGATTAAAAGAACATGATATTTTCTGGGGTATATAAGAGCTTCAAACTACCACATTCCCAATTAAAAATTAATCTTCTACTTGGACAGTTAGCCATAGTAGTTGAGGGTAGAGAATGTAAGTCCTGACTGACTGAACAAAACAAAATTAAATTATGTTAATATGAGAATAGTTATTACTTTCCATAGTCATCATAATTCATATTAATATTCATAATTGATGGAAAGAGATAACTGAGGTTCTCAACACCATAAACTACCCTCTGGGAGAAGAGCAGTGGTCATGCAGAATAATTCTTCACTAAAATATTTTATAGTACATTGTAGAATATGTTAAGATGCTTATTCTTTACGCAGATGATAGTTCTTAGTTGAGTCATAGACTAATAAAAGGTATGTTCAATATTATAATTGGTTTTGACTCCCCTACACCCTTAATACCTACTACTGGTAAACAGAAGAAGGCAACTTTGAAGACGGCCAAAACAGCATTTAAAAAAAAATGTATAACCTACTACCAAATTGTAGAAGAGTAAAATTTCACCTTCTTAAAAGAAAGGTAAATCTATGCTATAATCATATTTTACTTGTACATTTCACAAAAAGAAAAGCATAGGATTACAGAGTGAGCTATTTTACTATTTTGCTTTTCATCGACTGCACAAAATAAATTGGTGTTTATACAGATGAATTTATGAAAACCCAACATGAAATCTTGTTCTTCTACATACTTTAAACTTGGATAATTCAGAGTTGGCTCTTTAAGTCTTGGCATTGCGGAGGCAATTAAATGCAGTATTCTATATATTTTCTAAGTGTGGGACACACAATCTCTCTGTGTCTTAAATCCCCCCTCCCCTCGCAAATCAGGTAATTGGACTAGATGACATGAAAGACTCCTTTTTTATGGGGCAAAATTAACATAGTTATATTAGGGGAGATAGACAGATGACAAATGAGAGAGAAGGAGAGATGATAGATACATCTCTAATCAATTCTCTGGTTGTGGCTGAGGTAGCTTGGCCTAGCACCATTAGATATAGCAGTTAAACAAATGCAATTTACTTTCCACATTCTTCTTGAGTGCCAGTCAGTTGGGTGTTTTTAATCATCAGTGAATTTTCAGAGTCCTTCTAAAACCATTACTAGGATGTGAGAGGTTAATCCCACCTCCTGACCCCATAGAGCTGTGGGCCAGACCTTTGGAATTCTGAAAGGCAGCAAAGCCTCCTTCCTTCTGATTTAGTTTTACAGGCTCCTGAGACATCAATTTTTAAAGGCCCAGTCAACAGATTACAGAGATCATTCAAGTTAAATTTTTATTAGAAAAAAATTGCTTCACAAATACCCTTTGCTATGGAAATATAAACTTAAATAGATTTAGCTGGAGAGGAGTAGCAGAGGAGATGGAACAAGTCACTTGAAAGACTTTTTTAAAGTAAATAAGCAGTCCTATGATGAAATAGTTCTCAGTCAAATAATTACCATCAATTATTATTTCCAAGGGTGCCCAAATGCCTTAGAGATAATTGGCAAGAGCTCATATGGAAAGACTATCTAGGCTACAATTTTTGACAATGAATGCAGGCACACTAAACACCCAGGAAAACATACATATTTTTAGTTTTTAAGAATAAATTGTGATTATGGTGGGAGTATTTTTTGAAGAAGTGATTAACCCTTCCGTAAAATGTTCTTAGACTCTTCATTTTGGAAATTAAATATATAGGGCTTATTTTAGACCTTAAAAATCTATGGAAACTATACCTTGGCAAAGAAGGGAAGTCCTAACTGTATTGAGTTTCTTGTAATTTGCATAGAAATTATTTAAAATCCAGTAATTTGGGCTGTACCAGGTGAGTGCATTTGCAGGGACTGCTGATGGGAATCAGAGATTTGGTCTATGCTCCTGGACCAGAATAAAACAAAGTGGCATCTATAGGAATCAAACACTCAACTTCAGCCTCAGTGTCATCAGAATAACCAACTGGGCTGACTCAGTCTCAAAACAAACAAGAAGCCAGATGATTCTAATATTCCTGACGGTTTGGCAAATTAATCTAATCTTTGTTTACATATTACTTTGGCTTGGGAATCTTCCAGAATTGATGACAATAGACTTTTGTCATCTCTAAAATTGAAGCTGAAAGAAAGGATCTTCCTCTGAATCTTACAAAATTTCAAGTTTACCTGACCATATGCAATACAATCACCTTACTAGAGTCCCCTCAAGGTGATTCTGCCAGTCAGTTCATGAAGGTTTGTTGAATTGATAGCAGTAGGCAGCTCATTAACCCCTGAGATAGCCTGACCAATCCAGAAAAAAATAATTATAGATAAGTCACACAAAACATAGGCAAAAGCATGAGACTAGAATGTGGTGACTTAGAAGGATTTAGAAAATAACTAGGTTCTCCAAGAGTGAACACTAAATTTGATTTCTTGGCTATCCTCTCCTGCTACCTGTTCTTTCCCAGTCATCACAAAATTAAGTGGCAATGACATTCTTCCATTACACAAGCAGAGTTATCCTTAACTGTTCTCTTTAACTCACATCTCACATCCATCAGCATCTCATATCCAATTGATTAGCATATCCTGTCAGCCATATATTCAAAAGATATCCAAACTCCAGCCACTTCTAACCTTCTCTATGCTACCAATCATTTCTCTGCTGGATTATTCCACCCTTGGCCAAATATACTTCTGCCACAGAACATTTCACTTAATATCCCTTCTGCCTAGAACTTCTCCCAGATGGGCTATGGCTTGAATCCTTACTTCCTTTATGTCTCTGATCCAATGTTACCTTATCTGAAGAGCTCTTTGATGGCCACACTATGTAAAGTAACAACCACTCTGACTCCCTATCCTGTTACCTTGCTTCATTTCATTTTATATGACTTAGCACTGTCTAGCATATTGATTCCCAGTGCCAATTAGATGGTATTTGTCATATGTTTTGTTCAGTCAATTATTTATACCAAAATATATGTTGATCACTGTCTGTCAATCCCTGAGCTAAGTGCTAGTTATATAGATATAGCCTTTGCCTTCAGGAGCTAAAAATCTAGTGGGGTAGACAAACAGTAAAAAAGTAAGGATGTCTAGATGATTACATATGGGAGCAAGTATTATAAAGGAAATTCCAAGCAGTAAAGATTCTAAGTGATCTGCACAAAGACATATTATGGTGAAATTGTCAAAGCTCAAAAGGAGTTTTGAAAATAGTAAGAAAGAAGCAACTTGTTACATAAAGGGATCCCCAATAAGATTAACAACAGATTTCTCATCATAAACCATGGAGTCCAGAAGACCATGGGATAGCATATTTAATGTCTTTAAAGGAAAGAAAAAACAAAACACTTAACCAAGAATTCTATATCTGGAAAAATTATCTTTCAAAATTGAAAGGTAAATTAAGATATTTACAGGTAAACAAAAGCTGAAAGCGTTTGTTGCCAGAACAACCATCCTACAAGAAATACTAAAAGAGTCCTTCCAGCTGAAATAAAAGGACTCTAGACAGTGACTCAAAGCCATAAGAAGAGATAAGGAATATTAGTGTGATGGTTTGAAGCTGTATGTATCCCAGAAAGCCATGTTCTTAAAGGTAATCCATTCCCATGGTGTGGACCCATTGTGAGTAAGATCTTAACTTAAATTGAGATGTCATCTACCTCATTTGGGGTGGGTATCACTCCTCTTACTGGAGTCCTTTATAAAAGGATAAAAGACAGAGAGAAGACCAGAAAAGGCCAGAGAAGGTCAGAGAGAAAAGCCAGAGAAGCTGAGGGAAGATAAATAGAAAACAGAGAGAAACCACAGAAAAAGAGAGGAAGCCACTGGAGCCAGAACTGGAAGCAATGAAACCTGGGAGAGAAGGGAGAAAGATGTTACCACATACCTGGCCATGTGACAGAGGAGCAAGAGGATTGCCAGTAGCTGATCTTCAGGAGGAAAGCATTGCTGTTGATGCCTTGATTTGGATATTTTCAGGCCCACAGAAATGTAAACTTGTAGGTTAATAAATCCCCATTGTAAAAGCCAACTCATTTCTGATATATTGCATTCCAGCTGCTTTAGCTAAGAAAAACAATTAGTAAAGGTAACTACATGGCTAAATATAAAATCCTATAGTGTTTTACTTTTGGTTTGTAAGTTTCCCCCCATGTGACTTAATAGGTGAATCTGTAAAATAACATTTAAAATCTATGTTAATGGACATACAATATAGAAAAATGTAATCTGAAACAATAAGAATATAAAGAGGAAGAGATAGAGATATATAGGAGTGGAAAGTTTGTATATTTCTGAAACTTAGGTTGGTATTAGTCAAACTAGGTTGTTATTCGTTTAAGATGTTAATTATAATTACGAAGTTAACCCTAAGGAAATAGCTAAAAAATATAGAGAAAAGTAAATAAGAAGGAACTCAAAATGGCACATTACCAAAATGTAACTAAATACAAATAAAAAGGCAGTAATGGAGAAATTGAGGAAGAAAAACATACAAGATGTACACACACAAAAAATAGCTAAATGGCAGAAGTAAATCCTTCATTCTAAAGTGAAAAGACCACCTATAGACTGGGAGAAAATATTTGGAAACAATATAGCTGATAATATGTATAATACATAAAGGACTCCTACAATTCAAGAAAGATAAAAGAACAACAAATTTAAAAATGGGCCAAGGACTTGGAAAGCACATGAAAAGATGCTCAACATCATTAGCCATTAGAGAAATTCAGATTAAAATGATGAGATACCACTTCATACCCACTGAGAGGGCTATTATTTAATAAACTGAAAATAGAAAGTGAAGTTGCAGAGAAATAGGAACTCTTATACATTGCTGATGGGAATATAAAATGGTATAGCCACTGTGGAAAACAGATTGGTGTTCCCTCAGAAAGTTAAACATTGAATTACCATATGACCCAGCAATACTACTAGGCATATTCCCAAAAGAATTGAAAGGAGGGACTTGGACAGATATTTGTACATCAGTGTTCATCCCAACTTATTCACGATAGCCAAAGGGTGGCAGCAACCCATGTCCATCGACAGATGAATGGATAAACAAAATGTGGTTTATCCACACCAAGGAATATTATTCAGCCATAAAATGAAGTGAAGTACAGGTACATGCTACAGGATGGTAACAGTTACAATGATTAAAATGATTTTTATGTTATGCGTGTTTTACTGCAATTAAAACTAAATTATTAAAAAAAAAACTGAAGAATGAGAAAGAATCAGCAAATGAAAGGAGGGAGGGGACTGATAGGGTTGATAAAAGTATTCCAAAGAGATAGAAGAGCACAACTAAGGACTGAGAACAAGAAAGAGATTAATAGACTGATTTGAGAAACATGAAGAAATCAGTTTTGCCAGAACACAGTATGAAAAGAAGGGGATGGGATAGGGATGGGGAGGACCGGAAGGGTAAATGATGAAGAGTTTGGATTTTATTCTAAGACCAATGAAAGTTTTAGTCTGGGGTCACTGGGGCCAGTAACCTGCAACTATGGTTAGTTACTCTATGGAAGTGGATTTGAGGGAGATTAAGAGATGCAGTAGGGAAACTATTTTGAAGAAGATAAATTTGAACTCAGGAATGTGTCTGATTCTGAAAGTCTTACTAATTTTACTAAATTGTACTATAGACCAATACAATAATTCTGTCTTATAAAAATAATCTAATATAGAGGTATTTGATATTCAATACCAATTAAATAATGTACATTTACTTTTCAATATTTTTATAAATTTGAAGAAATGCTTTAGAAATCCTCAAATATGTGAAGCAAGATGTTACAACTGAAGTTTCTGCCCAGGTAACAAGATATAATAAATGCTGCATTCCAAAGGAATTGCAACAAATTATTGCTGATGTGCTACAGGTTCCCTTGCTCTCCCCACTCATACAAAGGAGAAGAACGGACATAGCTAACTTTCATCTCAAGCCTTCTAAGAAGAGCTTCATAGAGAGGACACTGAAAGCTGTCATGTCTCCTTTGAAGTTGTGAGCAGTTGGGGGAGGGGTGGTAGGTTCCCATTCTCTCCAGGGATATCTCAAGGATAAGAGAGAGACTGCTGAGCTCCTTGGGTGGCAGCATAAAGGATAGTTGCTGCTGCGTTGGAATTGGCCTGCAAAACTACATTTTGTCCAGGCAAAGAATATGCAAGGGTTTCCCCATGGAGCAGATGTGGGGTGAGTCACAAAAGAGAGCTCTTTCAATGATCAGCCTAGATCATGTCCAATGTGGCTGCCTAGAGGACAACGAAAGCTTCTATAGAGAAACTGGAGGTGGATCTCCAAATTTCAGACATGGAGGATGGAGAGATCAGCCATTAGAATAAAATACACCCACCTAGGCCATGGAACTGCACATGAGAAATTATAACTATTGGGAAATCTCTATGGAAGCCATGAAGTTATCCACAAAAGCAAGTGTCAGTTTAAAACATCTGCCAGAGAATGGTGTAGCCTTTCTGGAGGACAGTATTGTGGTTCCACAAGAAGCTAAATATGTGGGTGCATAAGGTCCTGCAACCTCATTAAGCGGTGTATACTTGGAAGATCTGAGAGCAGGGACATGAATGACATTTACACACTGCTGTTTATGGAGGCATTATTGCAATGGGTGGAGGTGGCCTAAGGGTACATCAACTGAAGAACAGAATGATGAACTGTTGTGTATGCATACGATGGAATATTGAGCAACTGCGAGAAGGAGTGAGGCTGTGAGACACGCAATGAGATGAATGGATCCTGTAGACAGCCAGAAACAAAGGCAAACACTATAATGCCTCACCAATATGGACTAATGACCACGTGTAAAACTCAGAATTTAATCTCAGAGCACAGCTTATCAGGGGAATGTTTATTGTAATGGTCCCTAGATTGTAAGCTCTTACAGCAGTCATATCTATTCCTGAATTGTAATGACTCTCTCCAAATTGTGAGATGCTGATCCCTTTGTGTATAACCTGATCAATCCCTGGAACTTTGGGTATCTGGGTTACACCTGAAACTCAGAGCTAGAGCTCAGTAGATATGAATGTCAGTATTAGCACATACAGCAACTGTTAAAAAAGCTGAGAAAGAGTCCAGACTTCAATTAGAGATATGAATGAAGCAGATATGGTCAGGACTAGGGCAAATTGGGCCAACAGGTAAAGGATGATACTGACTGTGTTTTAAAACTTCAACTTCCATGAGAGACCAAGGGAAGAGATGTTTATTTGGTGCAGGATCTATATTTCCTAAATGATTTAACTTGTACGGTTTGTTCAAACACAATAATTATATGAAATTTTGAATAGAAGTGAGAACTGGTAGGTTTGTTAGGTTAGTGTGAAATAGTGGCACATCCCAAAGTAATTTCAGCAGAAAATAAAAATATATATGCAGAGCCCTCCTGAGGAGCTGGGGGAAAATGTGGAAGTGTTGGATTTCCTCACCTGGATTGTTGGTGATGTTCTCACAAACAAAGAGGGCTGGCGGTTTGGTATGCCGAGCCCTCTTTCTTGGGGCTTGCCCTTATGAAGCTTGATACTGCAAAGGAGAGGCTAAACCTGTTATAATTGTGTCTAAGAGTCTCCCGAGTACCTCTTTGTTGCTCAGATGTGGCCCTCTCTCTCTAGCTAAGCCAACTTGAAAGGTGAACTCACTGTCCTTTCCACTATGTAGGATCTGACTCCCAGGGGTGTACATCTTCCTGGCAATGCAGAATAGGACTCCCGAGGATGAATCTGGATCCACCGTCATGGGATTGAGAGCATCTTCTTGACCAAAAGGGGGATAAGAAATGAAACGAAATAAAGTTTCAGTGGCTGAGAGATTCCAACTGGAATCGAGAGGTCACTCTGGTGGGCACTCTTATGCACTATATAGATAACCCATTTTAGGTTTTAATGTATTGGAAAAGCTAGAAGTAAATACCTGAGACTATCAAACTGCAACCCAGTACCCCTGACTCTTGAAGACAATTATATAACAATGTAGCTTACAAGGGGTGACAGTATGATTTTGGAAACCTTGTGGCTCACACTCCTTTTATCCAGTATATGGATGATTAGTAGAAAAATGGGGACAAAAACTAAATGAAAAGTAGGGTGGGATTGGGGGGTGATTTTGGTGTCCTTTTTTACTTTTAGTTTTTATTCTTATTTTTACTTTTTCTGGAACAAGGAAAATGTTCAAAAACAGATTGGGGTGATGAATGAACAACTATATGATGGTACAGTGAACAGTTGATTGTACACCACAGATGACTGTATGATATGTGACTGTATCTTAATAAAACTGAATTTAAAAAAAAAAAACTGCCAGGCCAAGAAAGAGCATTCTTCTTCTCCTTCCCCCCTTCTCTCTGGTTGGTTCACATTCTCTTAGAAAAATGTAAGAGGGGAAGAAGCAAAAACTGGGGAAAAATGTAAGAGGGACCTTGTCTCCTTCTCCCTTACCCAGGTTATCACCTGACACAGTCCTCAAAATAGAAAAGAGAGGTACTCTAACATTAATTTGCTGAATTTTTTGTTCAAATTGAATGAATATTATTAATTAGTAAATTGGAACCTTCAAGTGATGAAGTCATGAGCTTCTAAAGTTTTCTTCCAAGAGGATAAACTCTACTGGAAAAAAATCATAAAGGGACAGTAGAAGACAAAGCAACAATATGTCCAATACTGAGGTAATCGCTCTGTCACAAGGCAGTCCCATCAACCAAGCTCATTGGTTCTGAAATGAAATACTGTCTGTCCATTTCCTCTTTTGACACTAATGCTTATGCTTTAGTAGAACTTAATTTCTCTAGCACGACCTAATGGGCCATAATGACCACCCGGATAACTTTTCCCTTGAACACTCAGTGCAACTGTCATTTCTTCAGTAAAGCTTTTCCACATGTGTACAAGAAGTTGAGTAATCTCTCACTTGTGTTTCCCCAAGATTTTATATTTCCTGATACTCTGTATATACTCTTGTACCTTTATAAGCATGCCTTTTCTGAAGACTCCAAGATTTTTTAAAGCAGGGATCCTGTCATATTTACTGGTATCCTAGTGATGTGGATACTAAATATATATTTGATGGACTAATAAACACATAATTTTGAAATTATTATCAAGATCATCCATGCAACAAACTACAATTTCCCTTCCAATAATTTTTACCGATCTGTTTAATCTGTTGTCTGATCACATAGAAGAGGTCTGAACTCTCTTCCAACTTCCTATTCATTCAGATACTTAAAGACAAGTTGTATATAACCCCTGAATAGCTTCATTTCTTCTGTTGTTCTTTTTTTAACATTATTATGAAATTATAGACCACTTGATCACTATAGTTCTAAGAGTTCTCATTTGTAAAAAAGCAAGTGTATAGTGTAGGTCACAGATGAGAAGTCTAGACAAACAAACTGGAAAGTAAAATGGGAAGTAAGGCATAAGCATTGGTCAAAACATAGCCCTTTACCAGCTTTGCACTAACTGCCCCCATCCCCACCCTGTCTTCCACAAAACAAGAAGTTGAGCAGAGGACAGAAGGCAATTTTTTTCCAGCAATCAATAAATCTAGAGAGGATGGTGATGGCAAAAGCATGATGGTCAGGGAAAGCAAATCATAATCCAGAATAAACATGAGATCCACTGAGTGTAAATAATTGATCTCACATGAAGGAGATCCAATACAATAAATATGCCATTGGATAGTTGGCTGGTCACTCTGGGATAAGTTACCACATCCAAAATCCAAGCTTAGGAGCAAGGCTGACATTCTGTCTACACTGAACACATCAGGAAGGAGGCCCAGGATTCCTGGAGATCATCTGTGGTTTAAACAGCACAGGGGACCTCCAGACCAGACATCTGGAAAGAATTCAGAGTGAGAATGAGCCCACCAGGAAGCCAAGAGCTCATGGAGCTGAGATGTGCCACAACATCGAGATCTGAGGGCCATAGCAACACTGTTTTCCAGAATGATGAAGACTTTCTTGAAAACAAGAACACCTCAAGAAACAACAACTTGCTAAGGAGTAGAGATGTGCAAAACAGATCAAGCAAACACCAAGCAGGGAGAAGAGTGTATCATTGCCATTGAGCAGGAATCTCCAAAAAACAAGAAGACACAGAGGATGACCAAGGCACACATCGAAAGGGATACCTGGAAAACAAGTTTGATGCAGTCTGTGATTTTTGTAGGAAACACAAAACCACCCTTTGCTATATCATCTGGGGCATTTTATTAGTAGGCTACCTGAGTGTGGTGATAGCAGCTTGTGTGGGGAACTTCCACAGAGCCCTTCCTCTCTTTGTGATTACCATTATTGTCATCTTCTTTGTTGTCTGGGATTACTTGATGGCCAAATATGAAATTCAAATTGATGCATTCCTGTTTCCCATTAAAAGTCGTCTGGATAGCCATTGGTTCTGGCTGAAGTAGGGGTTTGGATCTCACTAATCCTAGGGATTATTTTCTGGCTGATCCTTGACACTGCCAAATTGGGCCAATATTGGCTGGTGTCCTTTGGTAGGCTTATAATGTATGTTATCCTGGTATTTCTGTTTTCCAAGTATCCAATCAGAGTTTACTGGAGACCTATCTTTTGGGGAATTGGTTTACAGTTTCCTTTTTGGTCTCTTAATTCTGAAGACTAAGTTTGGATTTATGACTTTCAGTTGGGTGGGCAGACAAGTTCAGACTTTCCTGGGTTTCACTGATTCTGGCTCTTCATTTGTCTCTGTTGAGAAATATACAAACCATTTCTTTGCATTTAAGGTCCTACCAGTTGTATTTTTCTTCAGCACTGTAATGTTGATGCTGTGCTTCCTTGGATTGAGGCAATGAATCATTAGAAAGGTTGGATGGGTAATGAGAGTTACTCTACGTTCATCTCCTATTGAATCTGTAGTTGCTGCTGGCAATATATTTATTGGACAGACTGAGTCTCCACTGCTGGTCAGCCCCTATTTACCATATGTCACCAGGTCCAAACTCCACATCATCATGACCACCAGGTTCTCTACCACTGCTGGAAGCATCTTAGGAGAATACATTTCTTTTGAGGTCTCACCTTCCCACTTGTTAACCATCTCAGTTATGTCAGCACCCACATCCCTGATTATGCTAAACTCTTTTGGCCTGAGACAGAAACTCCTAACATAACCCTCAGGAATGCTGTGAAAATGGAAGATGATGATTTGGGGAATCTCCTAGAAGCTGCAATGCAGGGAGTCTCCTCATCCATTAGCCTGGTGGCAAACCTCACTGTGAATCTGCTTGCCTTCCTGGCTCTGCTGTCTTTTAATTCAGCTCTGTCCTGGTTCAGCAACATATTTGACTACTCACAGCTGAGTTTTGAGATAATATGCTCTTACATCTTCATGCCCTTTTCATTCATGATGGGAGTGGACTGGCAAGACAGCTTTATGTTTGCCAAACTCATAGGCTATAAGACATTCTTCAGTTGATTTGTGGCTTATGAGCACCTCTCAAAATTCGTCAATTTGAGGGAAGCATCTGGACCCAAATTTGTGAATGGTGAGCAGCAATATTTATCAATTCATTCTGAGACAATTGCCACATATGTATTCTGTGGTTTTTCCAATTTTGGTTCCCTCAGAATAGTTATCAGTGGACTCACATCCTTGGCTCCTTCCAGAAAGTGGAACATCACCTCAGAGGCAATGAGAGCTCTGACTGTAGAGACCATTGCCTCCTTTATGACAGCCTGCATCACAGGCATGATTTCCAGCACTCCTGTGGACAACTGCCAATATGCTTTAGGCACTGCCTTCAACTCCAGTTTACCTAGAAACACAACTGAGATAACATCTTACAGCCTAGGTCTGCTAACTTAGGCTCCCAGTGCAGTCATTCCAGGAGGAAACCATGACAGCCTGTATCCTTTGAAGGGCAGCTGCAAATTGTTGAATCCATCAACATTTAACTGCAGTTGGATCCCTGATAGATTTTGACTTCAGCTTCTTCTCTGTGAAACTCCGAGTACAGATGCAGAGTTTTCTTGCTTTGGGGAGAAGTAAAACAATTTCTCCATAGATTGGTAATTCCATCATGGAATCATCTTGAGTTGGAAGGAAAGAAGAAAAACAGAAGTGGACCCTTCAGATCAACAGCACCAACTTCTCTCTCCTTTCCTCCTATCCTTTCCCCACTGGGAACTGCTGTGATATCCCAAAGCAAGGTATCCACTCCAATCCCAGAAATGATTTCCAGCTTTGGAATTTCAGGGCATTTTACCAGAATACAGATACATTTGATAGTTCCCAACAACTTCACTATGACCCAGCCACACCCACTTAGCATGCTGAATGAGCCTCTATCTTAGTAGTCCAGAGTGGCCTATTTTAAACATATCTCAGGTGATCCCGTTCTGCATTCAGCTTGGCTGGTCTGAAATAGGCTGAACTTCAGTCTCATGGAGGAAGACCAATCATCAGTCCCATACTCATGGCCTGTCTTTAGTAAGTCCTGCAGAAATCAGGAGTCCTTCAGTAGAGTATTTAGGCCATACCCAAGTCAGGTTTTAGATCCCTTGAGCTTACAAAGTTCTATCAGTTAGTTTAAGCTAAGTTATACCACAGTAACAAACAACCCCCAAATCTTGGTGGCATATAAGAAAAATTCATTTTTCACTAGCATTTCAGAGAAAATGTGAACAGAGACTGTGTTTCCAGCCCTGGGTCTGAAAACTTTTCCCCTGCCCTTGAGGGAGGCAGCAGCTGGTGGCCATTTCCTTTCCTTGGGGACTGCTGGAGTACTGGGTCAGCTGAAGAAGTACTCTGTCACAGGTATAGCCCCACTTCAAGCCAGATTTTGGCCAGCAAAGTGAGGGCATAGGAATCCCACAGTTTCAGCTCACCTGTGTAGACACAGCCTGTGCTCAGAGGCAAAGCAGCCTCTGAGGATGATTAAGTCCCTGAGCATTGCCATCTGCTGGACAGTCTGGGAAGTGCAAGAGAATAGAAACCCTTTTAAAAAGATGCTTCAGACCCTTTATTAGGACCCTAGGAGCTAGTCTACATGCCTGCACAGAAACCCAGCCTGGTTTTGGCAAGAAATACGGATAACCCAGCTGTCAAGGTGGGGCTCTAAAACAAACCCAGGTCTTGCTGACTGGCAGAAAACAGAGCACCAATGGAAGCCAGCAGATCTATATTACCACACACAGTGAACTTGCTGGGGTGCCCAGTGCCTACCTCCTATCCCTGTGGCAGGCCACAGTGGTTGCCTGATTTTGGGGGAAGACTCAGAGGCAGAGCCAATCTGACAACTGGGCAATGAGCGAAACAAAGAAATATAGAGATCCAAGAAAACCACCAAGAAAACCCAAGGCAAAAGAGAGGAAACAACCTGCAGAATAAACTAATCAAGAAAATCGATGCCTAGAGAGAAAAAAATCATGAGCCACACCAGGAAACATGAAAATTTATCCTAGTCAAAGGAGAAAACTAACATCTCAACTGAGATTCAAGAGTTCAAACAACTAATTAAAGTTGTTCAAACAAATCTTCTAAATCAAATCAAGTTGAAAGAAAATGTGAGAAAAGGGATGAAGAATACAAAGAAGGCAATGGGTGACCATAAGGAAGAATCCATAAGCTTGAAAAAACAAATGGCAGAACTTATGGGAATGAAAGGCACAATAGAGGAGATGAAAAACACAATGGAGACATACAACAGCAGACTTGGAGAAGCAGAAGAAAGGATTACTGAACTAGAGGACAGGACATCTGAAAGCCTACACACAAAAGAACAGATATGGAAATGAATGGAAAAATATGAATAGGGTCTCAGGGAACTGAATGACAACATGAAGTACATGAATATACATGTCATGGGTGTCCCAGAAAGAGAAAAGAAGGGAAAAGGGGGTGGAAAGAATAACAGAGGAAATAATCAATGAAAATTTTCCAGCTCTTATGAAAGACATAAAATTATAGTCTAAGAAACACAACATACCCCAAACAGAATTGATCCAAATATACCTACTCCAAGATACTTTCTAATCAGTTTTCAGATGTCAAAGACAAAGAGAGAATTCTGAAAGCAGCAAGAGAAAAGCAATCCATCACATACAAGGGAAGCTCAATAAGACTAAGTGTGGATTTCTCAGTGGAAACCATGGAGGTGGGAAGGCAGTGGTATGATATATTCAAGATACTAAAAGAGAAAAACTGCCAGCCAAGAATCCTACATCTGGCAAGGCTGTCCCTAAGAAATGAGGGAATGTCTAAAATATTTACAGATAAACAGACACTGAGAGAGTTGGTGAACAGGAGACCTCCTCTACAGGAAATACTAAATGGAGTGTGACAGGCAGATAGGAAAAGACAGGAGAGAGAGGATTGGAGAAGAGTGTAGAAATGAAGATATCAGGAGATAGGAAGAGGGTAATGATCAGACATTTGATGCTGAAAGAGTACAGAATGCTCAACAGGATTGATTATATAGATCCAGAAATGGATAGCACGATATTGGGTGATGGTAGCACAATAATATAAGTACACTGAACAAAGATGACTGTGAGTAAGGTTGAAAGAGGAAGATTATGGGCATGTTGGACACCAGAAGGAAAGATAGAAGATAAAGACTAGGATGGTATAACTTAGTGAAACCTAGAGTGGTCAGTGATTTTGATTAAATATGAAAATATGAGAATGTTATTACATGATGGAGAACAAATGAATATCAACTTTGCAAGGTGTTAAAAATTGGATGGTATTGGGGAAAAATACAATCAATGCAAACTAAAGTCTATAGTTAACAGTAACACTGTAATAGGCTTCCATTAACTATAATAAAGGCAATATACCAAAGCTAAATATCTATAAGAGAGGGATATAAGAGAGGGGTATGGGATTCTTGGTATTGGTGGTGTTGACTATTTTATTGTACTTTATTTTAATTTTGTTTTTTCTTTGTTACTTTTTAGTTGTGATTTCTTCTTTCTTTTTTTTTTCTTTTTTCTTTTTTCTTTTGTCTCTTTATGCCTCCTCCTCTATCTTTGTGGATTAAATGGAAATGTCTTCATGTAGATAGTTGTGGTGCATGCATAACTATGTGATTACACAGGGAATCACTGATTGTTTACTTAGGATGGAATGTATGGTGTGTGAATTCAACTGCCTAAAAAATGAATAGAGGAATACAAGTGCTGGAGAAAATGTGGAGAAAGTGATGTACCTACTCACCATTGGTGGGGAAGTAGAATGGTGCAGCCCATCTGGAGGGCAGTGTAGTGGTTCCACAGGAAGCTAAGTATGGGGTTGCCATATGGTCCTGCAACTGTTACAGGGTATATACTTGGAAGAACTGAAAAGAGTGACACAAATAGACATGTGTACACTGGTGTTCATGGTGGCACTATTCATGATTTGCAGTGGATGGAGGTGGCCTATAGGTAAATCTACTGATGAACAGAATGGTGAATTGTAGTGTATACATGCAATGGAATATTGAGCTGCTACAAGAAAGAGTGAAGTTGTGAGGTGAACGAACATTGAGGACAGTATGTTGAGTGATATAAACCAGAAATGGAAAGAAAAACAATATAATGCCTCACTAAGATGGACTAACTATAATGTGCAAACTGTTAAGAATTGAGTCTGCAAGCATAGGTTATTGGGGAAGGCTTATGGTAACAGTTCCTAGATGGTAAGCTCTTAACAGCAGTTACGTCTATTCATAAGTTGTAATGGCTATTTCTAAATTATGAGATGCTGAACTCTTTGTGTATAACCCGGTTGGTCCCTGTAAATTTGGGTATCTGTGTGACACCTGAGACTCAGAGCCAAAGTCTGGCAGCTATGAATGTCAGCATTACCCCATATAGCAAATGTTAAAGAGTCTGAAAATGTGATCCGATGTCAATTGGAGATATGAACGAAATGGACTTGGTTAGGACAAAGGTAATTCAGACTAAATGGTAAAGGATGACATTGATGGTGCTTTAAAACTTCTGTGTCAGATAAAGGAAGAGATGTTTATTAGGTGCAAAATTTGTATTCTTTGTAGCACACTGTATAATTTAACTTGTATGGTCAGTGTATTCAAACACCATAATTACATGGAACTTTGAATAGGGAGTAAAATTTGTTTCCTTTATACAGGTCAGTGTGAAGCCTGATACATCCCAGAGTAATTTGGGCAGAGAATAAAAATGTATTTGCAAAGCCCCCTTGAAAGACTGGGGGTAAATGTGGAAATATTAAACTTCTCAACCTGGGGAATCACTGATACCATCACAAGCATTGGGGATTATAAATTTAGAAGGCCAGGCCCTTGATCTTGGGGCTTGCCCCTATGAAGTTTGTTACTGCAAAGCAGAGGCTAAAATTGTGCCTAAGAGTTACCCCCCAGAGAACCTCTTTTGTTGCTCAGATGTGGCCTCTCTCTCTAAGCCAACTCTGCAGGTACACTCAATGCCTTACCCCCTAGAAGGGACAAGACTCTCAGGGGTATAAATCTCCCTGGCAATGTGGGACATGACTCCGGGAGATGAGCTTGGCCCTGGCATCATGGGGTTGAGAAAGCCTTCTTGGACCAAAAGGGGGAAGAGAAATGAAACAAAATAAAATTTCAATGGCTAAGAGATTTCAAATAGTCAAGAGGTCATTCTGGAGGTTATTCTTACACATTATATAGACATCCCTTTTTAGTTTTTAGTACATTGGAGTAGCTAGAAGGAAATATCTGAAAATGTTGACCTGCAACCCAGTAGCCTTGATCCTTGAAGACGATTGTGTAACTATATAGCTTACACTGTGCAACCATTTGGTTGTGAAAATCTTATGGCTCACATTCCCTTTATGTAGTGTATGGACATATGGGTAGAAAAATGAGGACAAAAGTAAATGAATAGAGAGGGATAAGGGGTATGGGATGTTTTGGGTGTTCTTTTTTGCTCTAACTTTTATTTTTATTCTTTTTTTGTGGTAATGAAAATGTTCAAAAATTGATTGTGGTGATGAATTCAAAACTATATAATGGTATTGTGAACAATTGATTGTATACCATGGATGATTATATGGTTTGTGAATATATCGCAATAAAATTGAATTTATAAAAAGAGATACTACTTACACAAGTTAAAAAAAGCCATGGGAGGACCATTTGAGGAAGAAATATAGCCTAGTTGAGAGCTGAAAACTTGCTGATACCAGGAATGCATCAGCATCAAACTTGCTTAATAAGTGTCAGCAGCTCAAAAGAAAATTCCAGAGACAATAGTGGAGTGCCTCTTTAATGAAATGCTCATCACACAAGCTCTTGATAGCATATAAGAACAACATTGTGTGAGATAATGTTAACATCACTGAGTCTGAGTCAAAAGATAAAGAGAGAATCCTTGAAAGCAGCAGGAGAAAAGCGATCCATCGCATACAAAGGAAGCTTGATAAGACTATGTGCGGATTTCTCAATAGAAACCATGGAGGAAAGAAGGAAGTGGGGTGATATATTTAAGATACTGAAAGAGAAAAACCACCAACCAAAAATCCTATATCCAGCAAAACTATCCTTCAGATATGAGGGAGAGCTTAAAATATTCTCTGACAAACAGACAATGACAGAGTTTGTAAACAAGATACCTGCTCTACAGGAAACACTAAAGGAAGCACTGAAGACAGAAAGGAAAAGACAGGAGTGAGACCTTTGGAAAACAATTTTGGGAGATAGTAGCACAGCAATGTAAGTACACTGAACAAAGATGACTGTGAGTATGGTTGAAAGAGGAAGGCTGGGATGATGTGGGACACCAGAACAAAAAACAAATGATAAAGACTGGGAATGTGTAACTCAGGGAAACCTAGGGTGCTCAACGATTGTAATAAAAGGTACAAATATGTTTTTACATGAGGTAGAGTAAATGAATGTCAACATTTCAAGGTGTTAAAAATAGGGTGGGATTGGGGGAAAATACAATCAATGCAAACTAGAGGCTAGAATTAACAGAAACATTGTATTATGCTCACTTTAATGTAACAAAGGCAGTATAACAAAGCTAAATGCATATGGGGGTGGGGGGATAGGGGAAGGGTATGGGACTCCCGGCATTTGTGATGTTGTCTGACTCTTTATTCTACTTTAGGTTAATGCTATCTTTCCTTTTGTTGCTTTCTAGCTATCAAGTTTTATTTTTTTTTTGTTTGTTTGCTTGCTCCTTTGTTTTTCTCTTTCTCTTTTCTTTTTATTTTGCCTCTCTGCTTTGCCTCTTCCTCTGTCTTTGTGGAAGAAATGGAGATGTTCTTATATAGAGAGTGGAGATGGTACTCAATACATAAATACATGACTGTACGGGGAACCAATGATTGTTTACTTAGGATGGAATGTATGGTGTGTGAACAAAACCATTTTAAAAGAAATGGGTTGATGAAGAAAACTTGAAGGCACTATATTGAGTGAAATAAGACAGACACATAAAGGCAAATATTTCAGGGTCTCACTGATATGAACTAATTATAATATGTAAACTCATAAACATGAAATATAAGTTACCAGGATATAGAAATGAGGCTAAAGAATGGGGATTGGTTGCTTATTATGAGCAGAATGTTCAACTAGGGTGAGCTTAAATATTTGGAAATGGACAGCAGTGATGGTAGCATGTTGTGAGAATAACTAGCAGTGCTGAAAGGTGTGTGAAGGTGGTGGAAAGGGTAAGCTCAGAGTCCGCATGTCACCAGAAGGAAAGTTGGAGGTTAAAAGATGGAAATGTATAAAACAGTGAATCTTGTGGTGAACAATGTCCGTGATTAACTATACAAATACTAAAATCTCTGTCACAAACTAGAACAAATGTATGTCACTATAACTGGAAGTTAATAATAGAGAGGCAAATAGGCAAAAATATATACCTATTGCAAACTATATACTACAGTTAGTATTTTAACATTCTTTCATCAACAGTAACAAATGTACTATACCAAAACTATGAATCAATAATGGAGGGGGGCATGGTTAGTGGTATAGGAGGATCTGAGTTTCCTTTTTTTTTTTTTGTCTTTATTTCTTTTCTGTAGTAGTGAAAGTGTCCTAAAAATTGAAAAAAAAAATAATTGTATTGATGGATGCACAGCTGTATGGTGGTGCCATGGGCAATTGATTGTACACTTTTGATCTTTGGATAGTTGTATGGTATCTGAACAATCTCAATAAAAAATATATTTAAGAAATGAGTTACACAAGATTCTGAATGTGAAAAAGGGTTTGGAATACCTTAAGTAAATTATTTTGTTTATATTTTCCTTTTTGTGCATATGTGAGAGTAATGTTTTTAATCCCATGTGTAAATAGTTTGGTAAATAGTTTTTGCCTGGTGGTGGTGGCAGTGAAGGAGAGGGCTTGATAGATGCCCAAAGGAGTGTTTATCAGAGAAGTACACTATGCTAAGATATTTCTAAACATTATTGTATCAATTTTTGTTGGAATTCAAGTCTTTAGATTTTATTTTAGGAAAATATATTTGCATGACTTTTCCCCCTTGTTCTTATCAATTCTGCATATTTTTGTTCTCCTTTGTCTGCTATGGCTATTTTCCCCCTCTATACCTTTTTAATTCTTTGCTTTTTTCCATTCAATTTTGCTTAATCTAAAGTCTATCTTCCATATCCCTGATTGTTTCCAAGAGACTCCATTTTTGCTATTTCACGAAGTGTGACTTTTTGGCCAACTAATTTTTAGATTCTACCCATTTTCATCACTATTCTTGAATGTTGGTAGCTCTTTCCTGAGCTCTTCTTTTTTATTTCAAGGAAAACTTAATAATTGCTGCCTTGTTATTTTTGTTTTCTCCTTTTGATGTAATAGATGTTGGTTATAAAAGGTGAAGATTACACATACATATTAAAAGTGAAACATCTCGCCCCACCAAAAAAAACACTTAAGCTGAGTCATCACTGCTGAATATTAGGCATGAAGAAGTAAGGGTCTCCATGCCAGCCTTACAGAGTGGAAGTTTCAGTGCTTGATTCCATGGACAACCACCCACCTACCCCACCACCATCTCCACCTCATTGACCACTTTTTAAATAATTCAGCAAGTTCAAATATATATCTGCAGAAAGAAACTTATTGCCCTTCCCAGAGTAGGACATCTTGGCCCCCTGACTACAAAGAGTTTGCTACATAGTTGGAATCTTTGGTGCGTTTCTAACATACTCTGCTTCCATTCCAAGGAGTTCATGACTATGCTTCTATTTTCACTAATTATTCATTTTTCTTCCTTTTAAGTGTTGATTGTCCAATCAAATCATTATCTAATACCTGTGAAAAACTTTCCCTCTCTTTGTAGGAAAATTATGTAATTGAACTTCCACATATCATTCCAATTCTGTATGATGCCAGCATATAACGCTGAGCCATTTCTATACCAGGCTTAGTTTTTTCATCCTCAAGCTATTAGTTTTAGCATTCCTAATGAGGCCATGAGTATGTATAACAGAGGTGAGCTATCCTAAGAATACGCATACTTAGTTCATAAATTCATTTATATCTTCAG
Source organism: Choloepus didactylus (assembly GCF_015220235.1). Classification (NCBI taxonomy): domain Eukaryota; kingdom Metazoa; phylum Chordata; class Mammalia; order Pilosa; family Megalonychidae; genus Choloepus; species Choloepus didactylus. Next base: position 43,415,568 of record NC_051315.1, read on the forward strand.
AACCTGTTCAGGTCTGGTGCCATAACCACAATTTCTACTTTATTTTGGAGTACTCTTGGGCACATCTAACTCTGTAGCCAACTAGAATAATGCATGATGGAAGTGAATGATGGACGGCTCCAATCATACAATCCCTTGGTATTAAATGATCAGATATTTGTTTTCTCCAGGAGTCTAGGATAGTATCAAACCAAAACTGCTTTTAACAGTAGTCCAAAAGAGGGTATGAATTTACTCCAGTGCTGAAGACTCTGCTAATGAGGCTTTACCCAGGTTCCATATACCATTCCTATTTGCTATTGACAAAGGGCTAGATGACATAGCCTCTTGTCCTTCGGCCTTCAACATATGGAAAGTCCTCTTCTTGCCCCCAGTCAAAGCTAGACTACTTTCAGATTACCTGATTACTGGTTTAGAATGCTACATCAATAAGAGATGTGTTTTATTTTTCTCCAAATCCAAAGAGAAAGTATATTGCCTATGTCTTAGAACTTAGAGATGCAAATTATGCTTTTATTATATCAGCTTATAGAGCCCCAGAGACTCCACTGAAGTTCCTGTAATTTTATTGGCCTGATCTTCTATCAGCTGGGGTATGTATGCCTAAACAAAGCATCTAAGGGTACTTGTTATTGCTTTCTCTCTAGGTCCTATAAGCAGAACAATATAAATGTAGTAGAACAGTTATATTCCATGAGATTTGGAAATGATCATGGCAACATAGAAACTGAGAATGGATGTAATCCTAGTAATGGTGTACTGCTTTTATTGTCAGGTAATGTAAACTCTTTTGAGTTTCTTAGGTAATGGGATAGGGAACAGGAAACTTTTCCCCCAGGTTAATGTCTGGATATCAGGACAGAAGGTACATTCATTCTTTAACTCTAGTGAGTAGAAGAGTAGCTATGGTTGGTACCATGAACTAATTAAGTTTCTAACCATGCACTGTGCAATATCTATTCATATTCTTTACCAGCCAACTTAAATATATGGACATGACAGGAATCATTAACCCTAAATCTTCGATAATCTGTTATTCCTCCAGTGGTCCAATATTGTCATTGCTTATGATTCTCTTTCTTATTTATTATATATTGTTAAGGAAGTAAATGCCCGCGGACCTCAAATTGTCACTTCTAGTTATATGGGCCCTCACTCAGTGTGTTGGGGAAACAATGTAGGGATTTTTCCATTTGCTGAGGTTGTATATTCCAAATACACCTAAATAGCTAAAAGAAGTTAACATGCATTTGTTTCTGGACTCTCTGAGCCTAACATAAGCAAAATGTGGATAAACTCCATTATCAGCTAACTACTAAAAGCCTCATTGTCAACATTTGGCTCCCCAGAAATTTGTGTATTTGCCCAAACGTTTGAGTATTTGCCTTTTCTATACTGAGTTATCTAATAGTAAGAACAAGGGAAATTTTATAGAACATAATTGTGGTGTTATTCCAGGATCCTTTTTCAAGAGTACCCAGTCTCTTCTTCATTTAAAGTATTCTTGCTATTTGGTCTAACTCAAGTCTGGGGATTGAGTATTTTCTTTTGGGTAGACTTACAGTCCTACTGAAATCAGGAAGCCCTTTTCCAGCCTACAGAGAGTATCTATTAAAGTAACTTTTTCCAAAACTCATCTCTTCCCTAATTAATGTGTTTTTCAAGGACTGTATATAAAAAAGTATCTTTTGGGATCTTTTGCCATTGGTAGGGGGTGATCATGTGTGGGTAAAAAATAAGAAATTGACTCAATTATTCTCAATTCCTTAAAACTTTTATTTCTTCTTCTACGTTTTATTAAGTAATTTTTATGATCTCAGCCACATTTATTATAACTGACTACTGACTCCAGGTTTCAATCAATTAACCAAAGATTTAGAATCACTCTTATCTTCTCCAGCTAGAATATTGAATCCAGTATGCCTGATAAGTGTATTAAAATTAATGCCACTTTTATAATTTACATTCTTACCTCTTTGCTCTAGCATTCTTAGAGTTCATTTACACACATAGATCCAATTTTTTTCCAAGATAAATAAGCAAGGACTTGAATTTTTTTTTGGTGTATAATTCCTTCTACTCTGGGTATGATATAATTTGCCTGCTACAATTTGCTGGGATTAGAATCTGGTTTTATCTCAAAAGAAAGTGGAAAGTGGGGCAGGTGAATTTGCTTTGCTTTGAACTTACATCCCTCAAGCCAGATCATTACCAAATCTTCAATCTAAGAAGCAACTTCTGTATCAGTCAGGAGAAGAATGTCCACTCTGACAGGAATTGGGGTTTCACAGTGTCATGAATACTGCTAATCCTCTCATATGTTCCATTTCAATTCCCAGTCAAAGCCCTCTAGGTTTTAATTCAACTAGCATTATAATTCAGCAACACATAAACTCAAACTTTGTGTTTGGCTATGTCATCCTTGATGTTACAATATATGAGATTATTTTTTGATACAGTCATAGATAATCCCTGGGTTTAGATCTGGCCTTAATTTTAAAATTTGGTTACTTGAGCTCAGGATTTACTTTCTTTAAGCTGTAGAGTGATATGTAACTCTTGATTTATTCAAGTCTTTCATATGGTTCTATGGCAAAGGACACAAATCAGTATCAGTGTCAGTTAAATAAGAATTTACCTGTCTCACATATCTCTCCATTTTCCCAACCCTGTAGGAGCCATAAAAACACATTAGTAGCTGAGGAGAACCCAGCAATTCTTTTGCTGGGAAATTTTTTAACTTGAAGTTTCCTTTTATTCCTTTCGAATCCTCAAGGATAAGTTCTGATACCTACAGGTTTTCTCTGTTTACCTCTCTAGGTGGACAGGACTTAAGACACTGCTATGACAGCTTTCTTTTTCTTCTGACCAACAACTGGTCCATGGAAAACACACACAATTTTTTCCTGAATAAACTCTGGGAGTGTGGGCCACTCAAATGCAACTGCTTCCTTTTTGGTTTGTCCATCAGCAGTTAGGAAGTGTGTCTTTTGTCTTCTGCATTTATCAGGAGAACTCACAAACCACTGTGTCACTTCCAATACCATAAGGGATACTTATTCAGATGGGTAGTGCCACTGAAGCCTCTCTGATCAGGTATTAAGTGATAACTAGGAACACCCATCTTCTCTCCTTTGTGAGAGAGGAAGTCAAGGCTCCAATAAAAATCTTTTCAAAATTTATCTTTACAAATCTTGACCCTTTAATATCTTCAATGAATTTGCAAAGCTTAAGAGCATCTAACTCATTTTCATACATGTTCTTTGAAATGCTACCTTTTTGTCTAGCATCCTTTGGGCCAAAATTTCCATGTTAACATCTTGCTACAATATGATGACAATTCAGATGCAGGACAGCTAACGATGAAAAATTTCTATCATAGTCATTCTCCTCTAAATGTGCTCAGATGTCAATTTTCCACTTAAAGATTGGCATAATATGCCAGTTGTGTTTTGAGCACTGCAGAAGATGAAAAGAAGGCAACTGGCAACCGGCATTTTCTGAGAATGTGTCATATATAAAAGCATTGTGCTAGGTGCTTTCACATAAGAAAAGAGATAGTTTTAGGGAAAAAATGTGTCTGTGTGTCAGGAGGGTGATGAAATATTATTAGAGAAATGTTAAAAATTTCATTCAGTGAGAGAGATTACTAGCAGAGTAAAGAAGTCTTCCATCGCCACTAAAACTTGGTTTTTGTCCCTACCGTATTTTGCCTGCTATCAGTTTTGTGTTCTCTGTCCAATTGAATTAAACACTTTATTCAGCTGAAAGGTTTGTAATATAGTTCTGTATGATTTAACTTTAGATTTTCTCTTTATTTGTCTTTTCTTATCTCGTCCTCAGTGTACTTCTAATCTTTAATCTCTAAATTAATTTGTGAAAATTGCATGAAAGTGAATACAAAGTCATTACAAAAGTCTCATGTAAATGGACTTCAAATCCTAAAAATGCACCTCTCTTCATGCGTTAAATAAATATGCAAACATTGGGTAAATTTTAATTTAATTAGTGGGAGAAAGAAATTCTGATACAGCAATTCATTTTTTTGGAGCAGATTCTCCTGTCGATCAAATGAGCCTTCATTTAATTTATGAAGATGTTCTTTCCCACAGATGTACCTCAGATAATATCTTGAATAGCATGTGAATAGACTATAATTTTTGCATATTTATATCATGGTTAATTTTTTTACTCAACAATTTAAGTACCTTTACTTATGTATCACTGTCTTTGGATAAGTCTAATCTGAAAGGGAAGTTTCTTTATCTACATTTGCTTTGGCCATGATTTTGAATTAGAAATTGGTTACAATTAAGATTCTGAGAAAGGTGTGGTCCTGTGTTTTACTAATTTTAGAAAGCACACAGGACCAGTCTCAGAATGGAGTATGTGCAAACACCATATTATTTACAGCAAACTAAATATAATGCCTTGATTTGGCACTGACTGCCTGATATTTCTCTTCAAAACTGTTACATATGTTTATTTTGAGTTTCTGCCAAAATAGCAAGATTGTTAAATATCTTTCATCCACTTCTTGTTAAATAAAAGGAAGAAATTACAGTTTACCTTAGTTTAACTTTTATACAACAGTTCAATGGGCACTACAGCTTTTGGAAGAAAAAAGTAAATAATGTCCAAATTATGTAGAAAAATATACTTGTAAACACAAATATATTGTGATTGTAATATGCCAATATTCATTTTTATGCCTAAACCAACTCTGTCAATAATAATGTGACTTGTTTATAAATTACATGTAGAATACTATAGGATTGTAATTATGTGGGGGCTGATAATCCAAGCTGTCAATTATTCACGGCTTTTGCTTCCCCTACTTCTTCTTCCTGCTGTCCACCTTTTGGACAGTTATTACCTTGTTAGTATTTCTGCTCTCTGCTTGTTAGTGAGATTGGCAGGGGAAGGGAAAAGGTGTGAAAACTTAAATCAGTAGATATTACTACAAGAATTTCCCATAAAGATTGGTAGAGGAAGAGTTTGAAGCTAATTGTTAAAATTATATTGGAGATGTGTATATTTCACTTATTGTTTATCTAGCCTTCCATGTATTATATTACTGAGAGAGTTATAAGTAAGATTTAAGCCTTGCATGAAGGCAGAAAATTATTTTAGATGGTGAATTTCTTATAAAATTATTTTAGATGGAGACTCTCTGAAGAGCCTTATATAGAATAGCTCACCTAATAATTGAGATTTTTATATTTCAGATAATTATATTGGAGACCATTACAATTTGCTCTCCAGTGGAAATGGTCAAACACATGAGTAACTAAACATTTAAAAAATATACTTGATGCATCTCTTTAACAGGGAAAAATACAAATCTTACAGTCAGTATTTCACATATTTATGTTTGCAGGTAGCACATGCAAATTTAAATGCTATAATTTCTTTTATTTAAAATTTATTTATGTCTCCTTTCAGAAAATCTGGGTGTATTTGGAAGCCTTTTTTCTATACCTATAAAAAGATACAAAAGTCACCTGGTTTTAAACATATTCCCTGTATTCACTCTCCCTAAATTTCAAAATTTCATGTAAGCATTCACTTTCTTAATTATTCTGTCATAAAATATTTATTGAGCATCAACTTCATGTCCAATCCAATGGCAGTCACTGAAAATCAAGTGATAACCAATGCAGACATTGTTTCTGCTCTCACAATGCTCATGGTCCAATAAGAAAGATAGATATTAAGATGTTAGTCAAATGATCTCATAATTTCATTTTCACACTCCAGTCAGAGTAAGCCTGAACACAGAGTGATGTAAGGGCAGGAGAAATAATCAAAACACCCAAACTAACTAGACCCTGTGACTTTAGGCCAATTCAAACAGAACTCTTTGAGTGAGATTTTCTGCTTTTACTCAGGTCAATCTTTTCTGTTCTACAGCTGATTATTAGAATAAATCAGGCAATGTGGTGTTACAATGATAAGATCTATAATGTTACATTTCAAAGACAGTAAGTAAAACAATATATCTATAATCACAAATACCCCAAAATATACCCCTTGAAATCACAAATATCCATGCTTCATTTTGTATAGTTTACTCATACACCAGGCCAATTCTCTTTTCGTTCCCTCTTTTGATTTTGCTCATGATAAGCAGCACCACTCAAAGGATTCTGCTCCTTTCCTGGAAGGTCCAAAAATTATAGCCTTCTGTTTTGCCCAAATTTGGATTAAATGCCCCTATAAATATATTATGGGATGTGGTAGTTGTTTTAAGCTACTGCATCCAGCATTGCACAGGTTTTCTCTGGTGATTGTTAGTGAGAAAAATCTCTTAGATAACAAAAGGGAAAGAACAGCATTTTTTTATGTTATATCTCACAGCATCAATCGATGACAAGCACATTTAAAAAACTGTAAACTATCTAGTATGGCTGGGCAAACTAAGTGTTCCAGATGGTATTGTTCAAGATGGAGATGGTGGCGATCATGCTGGGTACTTGGTGACAATAGCTCTGCACTGCCTTCAGTCAGAGTTCTCCAAAGAAACAGAACTGACAGGAGACATGTATAAGTAAATATTATGCTTTTGTGTAATTCATGCAAATATCATGTGTGTGTAAATATTAAGAGATTTATTATATGTATGTGTGTAAATATTATATTTATTATAGGGTTTGGCAAGTGTGAATTCTGTGGGGCAGTCTGAAAGTTGGGAATTCTGATGAAGGGTATGATGAATTCCCCAGGAGAAGCTGGTTGACTGAAGTAGAGATAGAAATTCTTCTTTCTCACTGTTGGAAATCATAGGTTCTCCTTTCAAGGCTTTCAACTGATTTGATGAAGCTTCTCTCATTGCTGAAATCAATCTCCTTTTTTAATTGTAGATGTAATCACCTATGGATGTAATCAACTGCTTAATGATTTAAACCACAAAATGCCCTCATAGTAACAATGAGGCCACAGCTTGCTTGATGAAACAACTGGACACCGTAACTATGTAAGTTGACACGTTAACTTAACCGTCACTCCTTCTTTGGGCATGTAGCCTAAATGAGAATTAACTTTTTATAAATGTGTTAAGCCACAGAGGACCTGGATTGTTAATGCTACATAATGTAGCCTATCCAACTAATGCATTTTTTAAATGCCAGTTTTTCCTCAGGTATGTCTGCTTACTTCTTAGGTAAATTGAAAATAAAACAAAACCTCCTAAGAATAACTTACCAACAGGCAGTGAGCTAAAAGACAAAAAAGGGAGAAATTGCGTTTTCTATGTGTCATCCTCATCTAAGTTGTTTATGGAAGGGAAACAAAATGAATTCTTCACAATAAAGTTAATTAAACATTATGTGGTGCAGAAGAAATATGTTTAGAAACATTTTTTGAAGATTTGTATGAGTTACCAGTCTTTCCCTATAAACTGCTATAACCCAACCCACCAATTATATTATTAGAAAGGGATAAGAAGATTCTGGTGGATACAATAGACAAATATATGAATGCACTTCCACATGGAGTTTTATCAAGATTAGAGCCATTATTAAGGCTAAATTATTGATTGAAAGAATCTTCTTAGGCATTAAACATTTTCCTCTTTATATTTTCTAATGCAATAGAATGGAAGAATGAGTATCTTTCTGAGGTGATGACTCAGGCATAAGACAGCACCCAGGGTGAGGATTTACCCTATTGTTAGTCAGAAGGAGACCTCCTCTGTGCTTCTAGGAGAGAGAGGGAGCTATCCCCTTGACTCATGTTCCTGTCACATCTTTTCCATAGCTGGGTATAGCCTAGCCAGAATGGTTCATCCTACACTTCTGGAACCTGACCGATCTTCTCCTTACATTGCTGAACAGAACCATATAGAAATTTCTGTTGAAGATACTGAAAATATTCTGTTTAATTAGCAAGGAAACCTGGCAGCCCATTCCACCTCATTAGAGCACTCAGTACGTTGACAATCTGAGATCAAATGACAAAAAGGATCCTCTAGTTTGATTCTTGCTAAAGTACATTGACACACAACCCAGTAAGTCAGCATGTCTATGGTTCTTATTATGATGACTATTAGATTGATTTATGCCTTTCTTAGTTTCCCAGCTGCTATGACAAATACCATACAAGGGGTTGGCTTAGCAAAAGGAATTTATTGGCTCATATTTTCATAAGTTAAAAGACTTATTCCTCCTGGCGTTGGTAGCATTCTGGCTGGCCAGCCATCTTTGGGTTCCTTGGCTTTCCCCATCACCATTACGGTAATGTTCTCTCTTTTTTTCTCCTTTGTTGCCCTGATTTCCAACTTCTGACTCCTGCCTATGGCTTGTGGTCACCATTTCTTACAGCAAACCATGTTAAGACCTATCTTCTTTCAGGTGGGCCACACCTTAACTAAAAATAACATCTTCAAAAGATCATATTTATGGTGGGATCACACCAATAGGAATGGGATTAAGATGTGTGTGTGTTTTTTTTTTTTTTCTGGGGTACATAATTCAATCTACCACGATGCCTTAGTAAAGACCATTTTTTCACTGGTGATTACTTCCATTGACACTAAATTATGTAAATATGCTCTTAAAAGATTGTTGATTTCCAAAGATTCATATATACAGTTTATTTTTTCTGAAAAATCACTCCAGATAGTAGCACATCTTTCAAGGATAGTTCTGTGTTGTTTGTTTTTTTCCTAAAATTTATAAAGTTTGCATTTACTCTATCCCTGTGAGGTTTTGGAAGTCAGTTGATAGTTAAGTAATAAAAACTCTACAGAAGACACTCAGTCAGGCCACATTTTATTATTATTATTATTATTATTATTATTATTATTATTATTTAAACAGAGAGCAACATATATATACATCCATATATAATCAAATTATAATTAAATAGAAAAAAATATATATCTAGTTAGCACAGAAGTCTATTTGTCATTAGTTTGCACCCCTTGATCTATAACCTTTAAAACTAAATTATTTCTGAGAGCTACTAGCATGCACTTGACAAGCAACATTGATTTGATTGTATATCTAAAAACAATACAACTACATTTTGTAAAACATTGGCTATCATTCACATTTTCTTGTCATTCACACTGCCTATTCTTTGAATTAGTCCAAATTCATGATGTCAGAGACTTCAGAAGAAGAAATTTTGCATAATGGCTATATGCACATTCAATTAAGGTTTAGAAAATAGTAGCTATGGTAGACTGAACTATGCACCTCAACATAGACATGTTCTTAACTTTAATCCTCCTTCCTCTGGGTGTGAACCCATTGTAAATAGTACTTCTTGAAGATGTTATTTTGTTAAGGTGTGCCACAACTGAATGAGGGTGTGTCTTAATCCATATTACTGAAGACCTGAAGAGAATCTGGAAGCCAGAAGCAGAAGGACAAACAGGAATAGCTGGAAGTCAGCAAAAATTGGAAGAGCCCCTGAAAGGAGAGACACTTCGCACGACCAAAGGCATAGAAACATGCGAAAGAACACCAAGGACTTCTGACAGCTAGCACCAGAACACTACAGACTCCAGGAAACAACAAACCTTGCTGATTATCTTGATTTTGGATTTCTGCTAGCCCCCAAACTATAAACCAATAAATTCTCAATGTTTAAGCCAACCCAGTATATTCCTTTTGTAATAGCATCCCTGGCAAAGTAAGACAGTAGCCAAGTAAGGGAATTATATTTACAGATGCTTAATCTGAGCTCCTTAATCTGAGCCTAAAAATTGGACACATCAGCAAGAAAAATCAGTAGAGTCAGTTTATATATCTTACTTAAGAATTTCTTTCCCTGAGAATTGTTAATGCCATTTCCAAGATCCATTTCTCTTGTGCTTGCACATAATTCAAAGAAATAGGTGGGTAAATTATTAACATACTTAAAGCACAGGTAAAGTAACCTTTGAATTCTAATTGAACTGGACAAAGAAACCTGAATTTTTTGCTTTCATGGGATCTAGCAAGATAAATAAGGACAATTCTGTATTATGTTAAACTGATGATAGAAAACAGACCACAGACCAGAATAAATGAAACTCTTTGCTCTTTGAAGCACCTGAGGAACAGAAGTGTCAAGTCTCTTTTTCTCTCTCTCTTTCTCTGTCTCTCTCATGCTCGACAATAAAGGCTAGAGTTGCACCCTATCCTGAAGTCTTGAAATTTAGAAAGATACATTTGCTCTATTTCCACTCATCACAACTAAACCATTTTTCTCATCTCATCACATTTTAATATTTTATTTCCATTAGTTCCTTTATTTCTTTGCAAGTAGATTATTACCTTTTTTCCTTTCCATTTTGTAATTATAAAACTTAGCTCTAAAGGTTTGCTCAGATATTTTTATTGTCGTTGAAAGCAGGAAAGAGTTGCATGTCTTAGTAGCCCCCATCAGCTGACACATATAAAGTTAGTAAAATGCCATCAACAAAAAATAAATTGTGCCTCAATACAATTTAACTTTGCATTACTTAATGGAACTGTTATACTCTATTGTAATGGACTCCAGGCATCACAATATCAATTATTAATAAAATAAGGAACATTTACAATGTAAATGATTTTTTTTTTTTTAATGTTTTAAATGTCTTAAATTCAAGGAGATTAAGTTTTTGGTGGACAAGCTTATCTGCATGTGAGTTTCAACAATTAGTCATTGTTTTTTGCTTATTTCTGAAATTGCACTCTAGCTCTCTGTGTTTTATTTGAAAAGTCACGTTAATTTAACTTTAAAGAACCTGCCCTATTTCCAATTGCTGTACACTGCCTTTGCTACTAAGCATTTCTGAGTGATCAGGAATACGTTTAAGTTATGTTTTAGTGTGTTGAGACTTTGGGACTAAAATGTCAAATTAGAAAGAGAAATGTGGGCCAAACATCTTCCCTTGTGTCTTCTACTGTAAAATATCTCTAAAATGAGAATTCTCAAATATTTGAGTCAGAATCCATAAAAGCTTGAGCAAGGAGACAGATTTTATCAATGCTGATTGACATTTTTCACATACTGAGGACAATCTCAAAGTTTGCAGAAGTCCTCATGAAAAATATATAGTTCTGTACATTCAGAATAGTAACATAAGCATTCAACTAACTTTGTTATCCCAAAAGATGGTTGGCACCAGTTAACAGAAATAGTGACTGAGTATGTAGGGAAAGAAAGAAGTTGATCTGGTTGACAGCATCCAGACTTGAGACATTTTGCTAGCATGCATTTGGTGTTGCAACAACTTTGTGAATGAAAAGAACTCACAGAACAGGAAATCAGTAGCTTTAGGTTGAGGTTATATTCTTATAGTCTTATTATATTGATACAGAGATAATAAATATTTTGAAAAAACCAAATTTTTTAAAAATAGTAAAAAAATCTATTTACTACCAATTAATGGGAGATTGACATTTTCGGTTTTATATATAGTAATTATAAAAATATTACATATATATGTGTACATATGTGTGTGTATTAATTATCCCATAAAGACAAATAAAATAAGATAGGAGACAACAGTGGGCATGAGATTTAACATTTTTGGAGGGAAGAAACAAAAAAAGAGGAGGAGTGGAAAATGGCTTTGTAGAGTGGGGGAGGTTATACCCAAGCACCCACAAAGGGATCATTAATAAGTAATACAACCACAGAGCCCCCAAGTTGCTAACTGGTAGAAGAACACAGGACCCTAAAAGTCCATGCTAACACTTGCCACCAAATACAGGGAATAAATTCACTCTTCAATTAAGAGTATGCCTCCAACTGCCAGGGATAGATTTGCCATAAAACTACTGAAGTTTAAGCAATAGGGCCCCTCAATTATATGTGTCCATTTTAAAGCCCTCAGAAGGATTATAACAGTGTATTCACTTGGTCACACAGTTTTGCGAATTTTGTCAAAATCAGATATTTTGTACCCTTTTTCTTCAAGAGGCCCTACCACCCAAATTGTATAAACTTCAGGGCCTATGAACATGTGGTGTATCATTTACATCTTCTTTATTTAAAGAACCTAGATTTTTAACTTTTTCAGTTCCCCCTAAAAATTGTGTATTTCCCGGCCTTTCTTTCTGTTAGTTCTGGTCAAGTCACTATATTTAATTAATGAAAGGCAACAGAAATGGTGGTTGTACCTCTGCAAAGTCACCTCCAAATGGAGTTGTTATACTCTTACTTTCCATTCCTCCATAATCACTTTTGGAATACAGTATGAATTTAGGATTTCCACCAGCAGTTCTGAACCATGAGGAAAGGACCCTGACTTTAGCTATCTTAGATTGGACTTTGCAGAGGTGGACCCCGAGTCAAGGATTTCAGTGCAAGTGGTTTATTTGAGAGATGCTGCCAAGAAGCACAGTGAGGGAGGGGGAAAATTAGAAAGGGTGAGAAAGAAAGCCAATAGAGTATGGAAATACTTGAGAAAGCTGGGCAAAATGCCTCTGGAGACCCTATGGGAGATTATGGAAGAAACATCTCAACCTCATTTCCTCATTCCAAGAGTGAGGAAGCTGGGGTATTTATCCATTGACTCCTGTCCCTCAGTGGTTGAGGGTCACTCCTGTAAATAAAACTCCCCAGCACGCCATCCTCCATCCTTCCCTGTGCAGGACCGAGCATGAGCTGGTGTACTGACTGAGGCACCGGCAGCAGTTAGCTTCTACAGGAATGGAATGAAACTCGAGGGTGGCTGAAGGTACAGGGCAGAATGCTGGCAGGGTCCTGGTTCCCTAATGATTTGAGAAGCTTCCAAACTTGTCCTGGCGTGTCTACCTTCAGATTAAATTCACATTAAGGAGAAATAAATTCATATATTATTTAAGGGGATTAACTGTATGTTTTAAACTCTAAACTGTTGAATCCTCAAACTTCTCTCATTTTCTTTCCAGAAAACAGAGAGAAAGAGTCCTTGTATTTTAGAGACACACACTAAAGGGTGAAATGATTTGAAGGCAAGGATTTGTTCAAAAACAATTCAGTGAATATGGTATTTAGAAAGATTGAGAGGGAAGGAGAGCTAGGGGTCACCTGCATAGAAATGGGAATACAGATGGAATATAAATGGCATTAGGTTCCTCAAAAATAACCCTATTGCTAGTTTAGCCTGGAGACATGCCTTCAAAATTATGAAATATTTTATATATGTTTAACTCAGAATTTTATATCTAGTTAAATTATCAAACAAGTGTAAGGAAAGAATTAGGACATATTTTTCAAAAGCAAGGTGCACTCTTTTTCCTGGCAAGTATGAGGAAACCTGCTTTTAAAAACTGAGAAGTAAACAAAGAGGAAGACACCAGATTCGAGAAACAGAGGATTCAACACAGAAAGAGAAGGAAGTTTCAAGATAACAGCTTTGTTCAGGGCCCAGGAATCAAACAGCACAGATTCCATGAGATAGCAGTTGAGAGAGCATTAGGCACAAAAAATGTAACTGATAGATTAACCAATATGCTTTAGCTTTGGAATATTATTACTGGTCATTTGACATATCCGCTGGGGTATTTTTAAAAATAAAAGACTATAGAAAATTAACAATGTTAAAAAGAATGCCGTTATTAATACAATAACAATTTAAAGAGTCAAAAAAGAGTATGATTATTCATTTATGAATGAACAACATTTACAATGCCATAAACATGTAAACATTGACTTGATTGACCCCCACAATTTGGTAATTCTATTGGGAGAATAATAAAGAGAAAATAGAATAAACTGGTGGAACTATCAAAAAGTGAATTCAGTAGATTGTTTTAAAAATTGATAAATCAAGAAATAAATTATAAGTTTATTTTTCAGTAAGATAGAAGCACAGGTTAGAAATAAGCTGAAAAGAGCAGAGCTGGGAATTGAGATGTGGAGCAAAGCACCACTTTTTTTAAATTTCAACATAAACCTTTAAGTACTATTTGATTTACTTTGATAAAATTGGTAAAAATATATATTTAAAGTGATTTTTAAGATGATTTTAAAGTGATTTAAGTGAATATATCTGAAGTAATTTAAGTGAATATAGATCTGCTTTAAATATAATCTATATGTACACATCATATATCATATATACATACATATACACCAAAAAGTATATTTTCTGTTGTTGCCTTTGTTATTGTGGTTTTCTTTCTGTATTACCCTGAGAGGCTGCCAGCTGCTCTTTGAATTTGTAGAAATGGAAGGTCATCTTAGTGCAGATCTCCTTTGTCCTGCCCTGGGTCATTTGAGTGGTCCTTTTAGTTATGCAAATACGGGACAAGTAGAAACTCATTGTCCTGGGATTAGGGTATAACAAGAGGGGTTTTTTTTCCCCCCTTTTCATGTGATTTAGCAAAAACCACCTCAATGCAGAGTTCTGGGATAGAGAATGAATTTATTTGCATAATGACCCTTGAGACTTTCTGACCAAGGTACCAAACAAGAAATTGCAGTGAGTCTCTGAAACTGAAATTTTGTTGATGAGAGGCAGATTTACTCTCTATACCAGGACCAAACCAAGAGTCCATTAGTTTAAACTTATTTTGGCTCAGTTTATAGCTAATGCTGGAAACTCTACCAGTCCCCTTGCACAGGGTTGTGCTTTGGGGAACAATGCCTGGGCTTAAAAAAGATGAGAAAGTGTGAACTAAAATAAGCTATAGCCTTGTTTTTCAAATGTCAAAGAAAAAACTATACCAGACAATGAAAACAGCAAGGATGACTATTTATCACTGCTATGATAGAGAAGAGAGGGCAGAACCCAACTCAGACAGCAAGCTTTTTAAGGGATAGGGGTGGGTTGAGAGAAAACACTGGCAGGTTGTAAGAGGGGGTTGGTCATTGGGTGGATGAGTGATTTACTTAGGTTGCAATTAGGATCAGTTTTTTGGACTGTTTGCCTTTGTGATAGTTGGTAACTAGGCCACCTGCAGACTGGCAGGGCTGAGGGAGAGGAGGTGGCAGATAAGTAACTACCTAGTTAGGACCCTTTTCAGGGGCCTGAAGTCAAGAAGAAGCTTGTCTAAAATTTAGTCAAGCTAAAGGGAAGTTAAGGCAGTCTTGGTCATCAACTTGGGGCCTCAATTTGGGGATCCAAGGACATACAGTGACAACATTATGCCAGCAGTGTTAACAAACGTCACACATTGATCTGTGCAAGATGAGTCTCCAAAAGCTCCCTTATGTGACTACAAGAAATAACGTTAGTGGGAAACCAAGTAAGATCCTCCTCTATGTGCTTGGCAATTACAAAAAGAATTGTTCATCTCTGTCATGAATAATCTGATAGGGTCTTTACCCAGTTAGAGATGGTCAAGAGGTCTCAAGAGAGAGCTCTTGCACTTACTGCCAATAGGGCATTGAAGGCTATAGAAATCAATTGGAAAAAAACAGATTAAAAAGAAAAGATATGGAGGAGGCGGGGCAAGATGGCAGACTGGTGAGCTGTATGTTTTAGTCACTCCTCCAGGAAAGTAGGTAGAAAGCCAGGAACTGCGTGGACTGGACACCACAGAGCAATCTGTCTTTGGGCATACTTCATACAACACTCATGAAAATGTCGAACTGCTGAGATCAGCGAAATCTGTAAGTTTTTGCGGCCAGGGGACCCGCGCCCCTCCCTGCCAGGCTCAGTCCCGTGGGAGGAGGGGCTGTCAGCTCCGGGAAGGAGAAGGGAGAACTGCAATGGCAGCCCTTATCGGAAACTCATTCTACTGATCCAAACTCCAACCATAGATAGACTGGGACCAGACACCAGAGAATCTGAGAGCAGCCAGCCCAGCAGAGAGGAGACAGGCATAGAAAAAAAAAAACAACACGAAAAACTCCAGAATAAAAGCAGAGGATTTTTGGAGTTCTGGTGAACACAGAAAGGGGAAGGGCGGAGCTCAGGCCTTGAGGCGCATATGCAAATCCCGAAGAAAAGCTGATCTCTCTGCCCTGTGGACCTTTCCTTAATGGCCCTGGCTGCTTTGTCTCTTAGCATTTCAATAACCCATTAGATCTCTGAGGAGGGCCCTTTTTTTTTTTTTTTTAATCCTTTTTTCTTTTTCTAAAACAATTACTCTAAGAAGCCCAATACAGAAAGCTTCAAAGACTTTCAATTTGGGCACATCAAGTCAAGAGCAGAACTAAGAGAGCTCTGAGACAAAAGGCAATAATCCAGTGGCTGAAAAAATTCACTAAACACCACAACTTCCCAAGAAAAGGGGGGTGTCCACTCACAGCCACCATCCTGGTGGACAGGAAGCACTCCTGCCCATCGCCAGCCCCATAGCCCAGAGCTGCCCCAGACAACCCAGTGTGACGGAAATGCTTCAAATAACAGGCACACACCACAAAACAGGGCGTGGACATTAGCCTTCCCTGCAACCTCAGCTGATTGTCCCAGAGTTGGGAAGGTGGAGCAGTGTGAATTAACAAAGCCCCACTCAGCCATCATTTGAGCAGACTGGGAGCCTCCCTACACAGCCCAGCAGCCCAGAACTGCCCTGGGGGGATGGCACTCACCTGTGACATAGCACAGTCATCCCTCAACAGAGGACCCGGGGTGCACAGCCTGGAAGAGGGGCCCACTTGCAAGTCTCAGGAGCCATAAGCCAATACCAAGGACTTGTGGGTCAGTGGCAGAGACAAACTGTGGCAGGACTGAACTGAAGGATTAGACTATTGCAGCAGCTTTAAAACTCTAGGATCACCAGGGAGATTTGATTGTTAGGGCCACCCCCCCCCCCGACTGCCCAGAAACACACCCCACATACAGGGCAGGCAACACCAACTACACATGCAAGCTTGGTACACCAATTGGGCCCCACAAGACTCACTCCCCCACTCACCAAAAAGGCTAAGCAGGGGAGAACTGGCTTGTGGAGAACAGGTGGCTCGTGGACGCCACCTGCTGGTTACTTAGAAAAAGTGTACTCCACGAAGCTGTAGATCTGATAAATTAGAGATAAGGACTTCAATAGGTCTACAAACCCTAAAAGAACCCTATCAAGTTCAGCAAATGCCACGAGGCCAAAAACAACAGAAAATTATAAAGCATATGAAAAAACCAGATGATATGGATAACCCAAGCCCAAGCACCCAAATCAAAATACCAGAAGAGACACAGCACCTAGAGCAGCTACTCAAAGAACTAAAGATGAACAATGAGACCATAGTACGGGATATAAAGGAAATCAAGAAGACCCTAGAAGAGCATAAAGAAGACATTGCAAGACTAAATAAAAAAATGGATATTCTTATGGAAATTAAAGAAACTGTTGACCAAATTAAAAAGACTCTGGACACTCATAGTACAAGACTAAAGGAAGTTGAACAACGAATCAGTGACCTGGAAGATGACAGAATGGAAAATGAAAGCATAAAAGAAAGAATGGGGAAAAAAATTGAAAAAATCGAAATGGACCTCAGGGATATGATAGATAATATGAAACGTCCAAATATAAGACTCATTGGTGTCCCAGAAGGGGAAGAAAAGGGTAAAGGTCTAGGAAGAGTATTCAAAGAAATTGTTGGGGAAAACTTCCCAAATCTTCTAAACAACATAAATACACAAATCATAAATGCTCAGCGAACTCCAAATAGAATAAATCCAAATAAACCCACTCAGAGACATATACTGATCACACTGTCAAACACAGAAGAGAAGGAGCAAGTTCTGAAAGCAGCAAGAGAAAAGCAATTCACCACATACAAAGGAAACAGCATAAGACTAAGTAGTGACTACTCAGCAGCCACCATGGAGACGAGAAGGCAGTGGCACGATATATTTAAAATTCTGAGTGAGAAAAATTTCCAGCCAAGAATACTTTATCCAGCAAAGCTCTCCTTCAAATTTGAGGGAGAGCTTAAATTTTTCACAGACAAACAAATGCTGAGAGAATTTGCTAACAAGAGACCTGCCCTACTGGAGATACTAAAGAGAGCCCTACAGACAGAGAAACAAAGACAGGACAGAGAGACTTGGAGAAAGGTTCAGTACTAAAGAGATTCGGTATGGGTACAATAAAGGATATTAATAGAGAGAGGGAAAAATATGGCAAACATAAACCAAAGGATAAGATGGCCGATTCAAGAAATGCCTTCATGGTTATAACGTTGAATGTAAATGGATTAAACTCCCCAATAAAAAGATGTAGATTCGCAGAATGGATCAAAGAAAATGAACCATCAATATGTTGCATACAAGAGACTCATCTTAGACACAGGGACACAAAGAAACTGAAAGTGAAAGGATGGAAAAAAATATTTCATGCAAGCTACAGCCAAAAGAAAGCAGGTGTAGCAATATTAATCTCAGACAAAATAGACTTCAAATGCAGGGATGTTTTGAGAGACAAAGAAGGCCACTACATACTAATAAAAGGGGCAATTCAGCAAGAAGAAATAACAATCATAAATGTCTATGCACCCAATCAAGGTGCCACAAAATACATGAGAGAAACACTGGCAAAACTAAAGGAAATAATTGATGTTTCCACAATAATTGTGGGAGACTTCAACACATCACTCTCTCCTATAGATAGATCAACCAGACAGAAGACCAATAAGGAAATTGAAAACCTAAACAATCTGATAAATGAATTAGATTTAACAGACATATACAGGACATTACATCCCAAATCACCAGGATACACATACTTTTCTAGTGCTCACGGAACTTTCTCCAGAATAGGTCATATGCTGGGACATAAAACAAGCCTCAATAAATTTAAAAAGATTGAAATTATTCAAAGCACATTCTCTGACCACAATGGAATACAATTAGAAGTCAATAACCATCAGAGACTTAGAAAATTCACAAATACCTGGAGGTTAAACAACACACTCCTAAACAATCAGTGGGTTAAAGAAGAAATAGCAAGAGAAATTGCTAAATATATAGAGATGAATGAAAATGAGAACACAACATACCAAAACCTATGGGATGCAGCAAAAGCAGTGCTAAGGGGGAAATTTATAGCACTAAACGCATATATTAAAAAGGAAGAAAGAGCCAAAATCAAAGAACTAATGGATCAACTGAAGAAGCTAGAAAATGAACAGCAAACCAATCCCAAACCAAGTAGAAGAAAAGAAATAAGAAGGATTAAAGCAGAAATAAATGACATAGAGAACAAAAAAACAATAGAGAGGATAAATATCACCAAAAGTTGGTTCTTTGAGAAGATCAACAAGATTGAGAAGCCCCTAGCTAGACTGACAAAATTAAAAAGAGAGAAGACCCATATAAACAAAATAATGAATGGAAAAGGTGACATAACTGCAGATCCTGAAGAAAGTAAAAAAATTATAAGAGGATATTATGAACAACTGTATGGCAACAAACTGGATAATGTAGAAGAAATGGACAATTTCCTGGAAACATATGAACAACCTAGACTGACCAGAGAAGAAATAGAAGACCTCAACCAACCCATCACAAGCAAAGAGATCCAATCAGTCATCAAAAATCTTCCCACAAATAATTGCCCAGGGCCAGATGGCTTCACAGGGGAATTCTACCAAACTTTCCAGAAAGAACTGACACCAATCTTACTCAAACTCTTTCAAAACATTGAAGAAAAGGGAACACTACCTAACTCATTTTATGAAGCTAACATCAATCTAATACCAAAACCAGGCAAAGATGCTACAAAAAAGGAAAACTACCAGACAATCTCCCTAATGAATATAGATGCAAAAATCCTCAACAAAATACTTGCAAATCGAATCCAAAGACACATTAAAAAAATCATACACCATGACCAAGTGGGGTTCATTCCAGGCATGCAAGGATGGTTCAACATAAGAAAAACAATCAATGTATTACAACACATTAAAAACTCGAAAGGGAAAAATCAATTGATCATCTCAATAGATGCTGAAAAAGCATTTGACAAAATCCAACATCCGTTTTTGATAAAAACACTTCAAAAGGTAGGACTTGAAGGAAACTTCCTCAACATGATAAAGAGCATATATGAAAAACCCACAGCCAGCATAGTACTCAATGGTGAGAGACTGAAAGCCTTCCCTCTAAGATCAGGAACAAGACAAGGATGCCCGCTGTCACCACTGTTATTCAACATTGTGCTGGAAGTGCTAGCCAGGGCAATCCGGTAAGACAAAGAAATAAAAGGCATCCAAATTGGAAAAGAAGAAGTAAAACTGTCATTGTTTGCAGATGATATGATCTTATATCTAGAAAACCCTGAGAAATCGACGATACAGCTACTAGAGCTAATAAACAAATTTAGCAAAGTAGCGGGATACAAGATTAATGCACATAAGTCAGTAATGTTTCTATATGCTAGAAATGAACAAACTGAAGAGACACTCAAGAAAAAGATACCATTTTCAATAGCAACTAAAAAAATCAAGTACCTAGGAATAAACTTAACCAAAGATGTAAAAGACCTATTGCGGGACACTGTTATCGAGTTCCGACTTGGCGGGCCTGGGCCAGGGAACTGATCAGCCCCTAGGAAAGGTAGTGGGGCACGGGTGGTAGCGCCCTCCATGGCCCCCCGGGCCTGAGAAAGTGGAGCCGAATGCAGGCCCCATTTCCTCACCCCAAAGTACAACCGTTGGGGAGGGCTTGCCGGAGAAAACACCACCCCCCCCCGTGCCTTACCCGCACCCTCCACCCTCTTCGTTACCGGAGCAACTCCCGCCCCTTTTCAAACAACCTCCGCGCCCTCTCAGAACCAATCCAAGCCTTTAACCCCTACAGCTACCCCGCCCTCTAAACCGCCCGATATAAGCTTGTACTCTCCCCTAATAAACTCTCTTGGCTTCCTCACCCTAAAAGAAACGTGTCCCGCCTGTTCCTTCTCGCCGCCCTCCACACCTTGCACGCCACCGCCGGGAACCGGGCCCAGTCCCCCGCCTCGCCCTCGCCTCCAGGAAAGAGCCCCCGCCGCCGGTACCCTCCGAGCAATCCTGAGAGCATAGGATTTAGCAACCGGCCACCACCCCCCCCCCCAAAAGAGTCAACAGCGACCGCAACTGGCGCCCAACGTGGGGCAGGTCCTCTCCACGCAGCGGTCCAGTAAAAC
This sequence comes from Choloepus didactylus, assembly GCF_015220235.1. Classification (NCBI taxonomy): domain Eukaryota; kingdom Metazoa; phylum Chordata; class Mammalia; order Pilosa; family Megalonychidae; genus Choloepus; species Choloepus didactylus. Next base: position 43,436,549 of record NC_051315.1, read on the forward strand.
CACCCGCTCGCCCGGACGCCTCTCCAACTCCCCTTCTCCTCACCTGCAAGGTAAGGGCCGCCTCTCCCTTGCTGCCCCGCGGAGCCGCCTCTCCCTCGCCGCTCCACGTCCGGAGCCGCCTCTCCCACGCCGCTCCGCGCCCGGGCCACTCTTCCTTTCCCGCATTAACCTGGCTTTTGCCCCCGACTACCTTTCGTCTTCTCTTCCTATATCCCCCCATTCCTCCTAACACTCTTCCTCCAGTAGCTTTCCCTCTTCCCCTCCATTACTTTGCTGTGGTCCTTTGTGTCTTTGTTTCTTTGTTTGGCGCCGTGTGCCTCTTTGCAACCGCCCCCCCCCCAAACTGCTCTCGCTACCAGAGGGTCCTGCTTTCTATTCTCGCCGTCTCCTTCGGCCTCGTGACCACGGTTTACCTCATTTTCTTTACTCAATAAACAACCCCCCCTTTTTTTCTCCCTCCGCTATGGGTAATCGTCTATCTGCACGCCAAGCACCTCAAGTTCGCGCTCTAGCGGGTCTCCTAGACACACATCGCTGTAAGGTGTCTGTCCGACAGCTGCAAGTATACTGGGACCTCCTGCTGCCCTTTAACCCATGGCTCACCACTTGCCATCTTTGGGACCCTGTTACTTATAATCGCCTTATTGATCAGGTCACCAACGCCATGGAACATGAGAGCAAGCGCTTCCCTCCCGGCTTGCTCCCCACCTTAATAACCGTCCGCTCCTGCCTTCAAGGCTCCCTCCCCCCTGATCGAGGCCCCATTAAATCCAAGGAGGCCCTATCAACCCAGTCAACAAATTCAGACAGCGATACTAATGTGGACCACGATTCGGACACAGAATCCTTAGTCGAGCAGATTAACAACGCGCTCGAAGTCGCCCCCCAAAAACAAAGCAATACTAAGCCTCTCCAAAATGGTGAACTTCCTCCTTCTTCTTCCATCGAGGGGAGGAAGTGCTCCAGCGATGACGTCAGCCCTAAGCCGGGCCGGAAACCACATGCGCTTTACCCCGCCCTTTCACAGGGCGGAGTTAGTCCGCCATCTTATGCCTTAGGCCCCGCCCTTTCACAGGACGGGGCTAGTCCGCCATCTTATGCCTTAGCCACTCCCACCGCGCCGCCATCTTGCGACGCTTGGGGCCTCCCACTTCCGCCTCCCCCTTCGGCAAGCTCCCCCTCGGAGCCGCTACCGGCAGCTACCGCCGCTCCTCCCACCCTGCCGACTAACAACCCCTGGCTGCCTTCTACACCTCAAGGCAACTCTTGGGACAATGCTCCCCCTACCCCCACTCCCATGCCAGGCCCTCTGCAAGCGCGTCCTCCTTTCTCTCGTGCTTTTCGCTGCTTTCCCCTTAACCTTACCCCCACACCGCAGAAACCGTACGACTGGTATCCCATTGACTCAGATACTACCAAGCAGCTTTGCAGGGCCGTCAAGGAGGACAGGTTAGGTAGCCCTTACGCTTCCCAGTTACTACAGGATATCGCCATGGACTTTTGCCTCCCCCAAGACTGGGCCTCGCTTGCCCGTACCATTCTTAACCCCAGCCAGTTTGTTGATTGGCGTGCTCACTTCCAGGCGGAAGCAGCTAAGCAAAGCGAGCAAGACGCAGCCACTGGAGTCTATCATCACCCCGAAGCCTACTTGGGCACGGGAGCGTTTATAAATGCATCCGCCTATATTAATGCACCTGCCACCTTTTGGCCTATCCTTCGGGGAATCGCCTTGCGAGCGTTTGCCAACTGTTCCACCTGTCGGCCTACTAAATTCACCAAGCTCCTCCAGGAGCCAAATGAGCCTTTTGCCACTTTTGTCTCTAGGGTTGAAGAAACCTGCGCTCGAAAAGTTAGTGATCCCCAAGCCCAACTGGCCCTCGCTCGAGAACTCATTCTCGAGGGAGCCAATCCCCCTTGCAAGCAGGCTATCCTTCCCTTACGGGAGAAGAGCCTACACGATTGGGTACTTGCCTGCAGCGCCTTTGACCCAGCTGCCGCGTCCCTAGCCCAGGCTGTCTCTGGCGCTGTCACTGCCACCTTAGCTGCCACCACCGGTTGCTTTAAGTGCGGGCAGAGCGGTCATTTTGCCCGGGAGTGCCCCAATGCAAAAGTCAACCGCCCACCTTTCATGCAGCGCAATGGGCGCCCCCCTCCCACTCCCTGCCCACGCTGCCAGCGCGGCTATCACTGGGCGCACAATTGCAAAAATAACCCCAAAACCCTCTGCCGCTGCCCTGGTGTTAATCAGCGCCAAAACGCTGAGCAAGCTTTAAACTCCAAGCGGGGCAAGCCTCAGCCCCGCCCCTAAGAGGCAGCGTGCCGGCCGGTTCTAATAAAACTAATCACCTCACCGGCAATAAAACGCTTCTCTGGACAGTCCCTATCACTCCGGAAAAGCCTACCCGTAAATTAAAAATCGGGGGGCAATGGTACATGGGCACGCTCGATTCAGGGGCAGAAGTCTCTTGCATGCCAGCTCAGTATGCCACCATGTGCATGGTTCTCGATGGTCCCTCAGTAGTGGGAGCCACTGGTACCTCCACCTCTCTCCAGGCCATAGGGCCCATTAAGTGGGAGGATGAAGAGGGCCACTCAGGCACCTTCCGCCCGTTATTTCTACACACCATAGACCAAATTTTATGGGGCCGCGACATCCTTGCCGCCTCCGGGGCAGTGCTTACCACACAGCCCCCCCAATAATGTGCGCCACTGCTCGTTTAACACCTCCAGCGCCCGTTCCTCTGCAGTGGGATACTGAGGAACCTATATGGGTGGAGCAGTGGCCCCTTCCCACGCATAAATTAGTGGCACTTCAAGCCCTTGTCCAAGAACAATTGGACGCTAACCACATAGAACCTTCTACTAGTCCCTATAATTCGCCAGTGTTTGTTATTCATAAAAAAGCCACAGGGAAATTTAGGCTCCTCAATGATCTGCGGGAGATCAATAAGCATATTCTTCCCATGGGTTCCCCACAGCCTGGCCTCCCCCATCCGGTGGCAATCCCGGCCCACTATTATGTAGCCACCATTGACATCAAAGACTGTTTCTTTTCCATCCCACTACATAAGCGAGACCGCCCGCGCTTTGCCTTTACAGTTCCCGTCCCCAATCACACGGGCGTGGCTAGCAGGTACCAATGGAAAGTCCTCCCTCAGGGAATGCGTAACAGTCCGGCCATCTGCCAAATGTATGTTAATCACGCAGTGGCCCCCCTGCGAAAGCGGGCCATGCTCATCCATTACATGGATGACATCTTGGTGGCCTCTGAGGACGCCGAGGCGCTTCCTCTAATCCTTAAAGACCTCACCACTAATTTAGCTGACCTCGGCCTTGCGGTTCAGCCCGAAAAGGTTCAAATTGTGCCTCCATTAGCCTTCTTAGGGTTTAGTATTGATAAAACCATTGCCCCGTCCGCTCCCCAGCTGGACATACCAGATCGGGTCACTATCACTGAGCTCCAACAGCTCTGCGGTCAAATTAATTGGCTCCGCTCTGCGTTACCAATCACCACTGCGCAGCTCCAACCACTCTTTATGCTGCTAAGTGTTCCAGAAGCCCCGCCGCTAGCAGTCTCCCGGCGCATTAAGCTCACCCAGGAGGCAAAGGAGGCCATTGCCGCCATTAACAAGGCGCTTGCCGCCTGCTGTCTCAACAGGTTCAGCACTAGAGAGGGCAATCTTATAGCACTCATCCTTCCTACGCCCGGAACACCCATGGGCTGCCTGTGGCAAAATGGCCCTCTACTCTGGGCGCACCCCGCTAAAAGTCGGCTTAGGAAAATCTGCCCCGCAGTGCGGCTCTGGATCAGCCTAGCTTCAGATCTAGTCACCCTGGCTGTTCATGTATTTGGAGAGCCGCCGGAAAAAATTGTTTGGCCTCTGGACGCAGGCCAAACCCACCTGCTTATACGTGACAACCCGGACATGCAAATCCTTTTAGAAGGGTTTCATGGGGAATTCAGCTGCCACTATCCTAGCCATCGGCTATTACAGGGACTCGCCAAGCTTCCCTTCCGCAGCCCCTTCCATCCTTTCCCCTCCTCTGCACCCATCCCGGGTGCCACTACCGTCTTTACTGACGCCTCCAAGACCCGTTTCGCCTTCCTCTCTTATTCCCAGGACCACCCGGAACCCCGCCTATTCAGTTATGTCAACCTTCATTCAGTCCAAGTGGGGGAAATC